>NW_023503284.1:330000-957321 GCF_000182765.1 Lodderomyces parapsilosis | reverse complement strand
CAACATCCGGACCTCAGTATAATCAACATCCGGACCTCAGTATAATCAACATCCGGACCTCAGTATAATCAACATCCGGACCTCAGTATAATCAACATCCGGACCTCAGTATAATCAACATCCGGACCTCAGTATAATCAACATCCGGACCTCAGTATAATCAACATCCGGACCTCAGTATAATCAACATCCGGACCTCAGTATAATCAACATCCGGACCTCAGTATAATCAACATCCGGACCTCAGTATAATCAACATCCGGACCTCAGTATAATCAACATCCGGACCTCAGTATAATCAACATCCGGACCTCAGTATAATCAACATCCGGACCTCAGTATAATCAACATCCGGACCTCAGTATAATCAACATCCCCATTCAGATCTCAGCTACATTGCCCCATCTAACTGCACTCAAACACACCACTGCGAACTAGTTAGAGTATCCATGGTCACAAACGACTCTCATAGTAACGTAGCCAGTCGTCATATTATCTTCTCAGTTGATTGTGTGTGTGTTTAGTTTTTCGTCTCCATGGTGATAGTACTATTTTGTCTAAGAATTACAACAAAATTTGTGCGATTTTGTACTTATTATAAAACAGTTGCCAAGGTATGGCCAATGACACTACAATGATACTATGATTTTTTAGTCTCTTCATCACTGTTTGTCACTGTTGTACTGTATCTGTCTCTATTTTATATACCCTTGACTTGAGTACTTGTATCCTTGATTTTATTCCAAAGTTCCATTGTAGAGATCTCTAAACAACGCCGCATACATATTGACACAAGCTGAGCAGCATACGTTCTTGGCATCTTCAAATGTGATCGGCATCTACTAATCAATTGTGAGCTAGCTAATACAAAACACACTACGAATGGGTTAGGCATGGAGAGGAGGAAACAAATGCTAAGTGTGAAAGACTCAATTGAAAACTACAATGCCATGAGGTGTGGAACCCCATTGGTTAGAGTGTAGACTTCATCGTAAATTAAAAAAGTTAACTACTCCATAGTCAAGAGACACAGCTCCACTAGTGCTAGTGCGAAGCCGTCTGGGTCGATTCGTCACTACCTTGGGTCAATCAACTATTGTACATCCACAGTTGCAACCTTCCATTATGCCGTCATGCTATATAAATGTTGGCCTGCACCAGGTATTATACTTGCATTTCACTCATTCTCCCCAAGCATAACTGATTTGTCACTCTTTGAAGTAGTTCTGGACGATTCCATTTGGCACTGTTATGTTAAATCTAGACTTATTCCCTTTTTTTTCTACCCATTCAAGTCTATACAACCTTGGATTATCACCACTGGATTCATCTGAAATCCCTTTTATCTTATTGCCATGCAAAGCAAGATACGTGAGTTTTGTTGGTCTTGGAAACGTCAACTTAACCTCCTCAATTTGGTTGCATAATATATCCGACGCTTCGACGGAGCATGTCAGGAAATGGATGTGACCTTTACAAAGTTTGTTAACTGCGAGGTTCACTAAAGTAAGGTCCTCAAACAAGTAAGCCGTGCTGGGGTCTCTTCCAAGTTGTTATGCGACAAGTCAACCTCTTCAACACAGGCAGGTGATTCGACATCAAATCTTGACAAATTACATCCGACCAGAAATAGATACCTTAAAGCAAACCCGAGTGTCAACTTTGTAAATTCTAGATTGCAAGTTTCTTCGAACCTATCGACAATGCAACAACTAGATCGCTGATATGTTTAAATAATTTCACAAACTTGTGCATATCAAAAGAGAACATATGGACAAAGTCCAAATTGAATGCCAATGACACTGTATCGCTAGGTTGTAAGGACTCAATCAATTCGATCAAGTGAAAAATGTCAACTTTGTGCTTGAGCCCATAAGAAATCTTGAAGGTTTTTCGTATCGATTGCTCAACACAGTATGTCTCTACCACTTCATACTGCTCTCTATTCAACACATAGGCGTCTTGAGTTCTCGAGTCTAGGAATTTGTAGTCATCTCCATAGTTTCTTGAGGTTCCGCGTTAATAGCAGAATCGTCGTTCTAGCGTGTGGTGTATGACACTTTTGACATTGGAGCTGTGCAGCAGAAAGGGTTCATCAAAGACAGATGTAATTTCCTTCATCTCAATGAAAACGAATACCTTCAACAAGACATATAAGGGGTACAAATCAAGTATAAGTCTCAATGTGACGTGTATTTGTAAAGAAGATTTACCACCAAAAAAATATTTTGAGGGGGTTTTTTTTAATCGAATGTCGTGAAAGTGCGACACAGAAGCCCCTCAACAAAAATTTAAGACACGGAAACGCATAGCTCAACTTCCCCATAAAGAGAGACCTCTTGAATGAACACAAATGAAATATCCAATTTGAGCAAATCTAGGTCATGGTATTTTCTTTTCCAAAATCTCAAACTGCAAAGAAGCCATCACATAAATAAGAGGTACAGGATAGTGGTATCATGGCATATCTGAGCCTTAGATGGCTAAAGACAAAGTAGTTGAGATGATGGGGTGTACTTGAAGGAGGATTTTCAATGATGATTTTGATGACTTGGAAAATTTACCCAAAACAAGGTAGCATTAAATATTTACCACCGATACACAAAGATGAAAATACATTGTGTGCAACATCTACACAAATCTAATAACTTGAACAAAAAAAGTGGGGATCAATGGAAGCCAGGAAAATCATACACATGCAGTCACATCAACTGTAATGACTGACAACATCTCACGCAGTACAGACACCAAGACCAGAAAACGTCCTAGAGTGATATTGGCATGTAACAGATGTCGTCAACGAAAGACCAAATGCGATGGCAGACAACCTGCTTGTGGCACCTGTACCAAACGTAATGCTGAATGTGTTTATGGTACGAAATATGATCGAGCTCACGTGTCTGTGGAATATGTGAGAGATTTGGAAGAAAGGTTAGGCATAGCTCCCAGAAAAAACCATAATGCCGCGTCTCCTGGTATCAACAACATGATTTCATCCGACGAGGGTAACTCAAGGCAACACATTCTCAATGCACACCGACAACCACCACCGCCACAACCACGAGAATTATTTCCGGTTCAAAATCAACATCATCATCGAGGCTCAACTGGAAGTAATGGAAGTAAGGGCCACAAGAATACAGCAACTGCCATATCCCCTTCAAGTTCACTTATAACCACCAATTCTACCACCAGTGCTTTTAAAAGTTGCACAGACTCCACTAGTGCAATGGGTGCAGGGGAAATGGTCAAACAGAAACGTGGCAAAGAAAGGGATTATTACGGGTCTTCAGCAGCAATATCTTTCATGAAAGATTTAGCTAGCGTTATTGATGGTCCTACCAGATCAAATGGTTCAGCTACGGATGATGAGGAGATCAGACAATACAAGATGTCTCGATGTGATCCAATGTCATCAATGCCTGCTTCTGAATTGGATCTCCCGCCAAGAGACCTAGCTGACCTTTATGTCAAGAATTACTTTGAGTTTGCGTATACTTTGTACCCATTTCTCCACAAACCAACTTTTATGGCCACCTATCAAGCTATGTGGAACGATGATGGAGAGGAGCAGGCTGTTGATGAATTGTTTTGTTCAATCGTCAACATTGTCTTTGCATTTGGATGCCAACTAGCACCGACAAGTCAAAATTTGGAAGATGATTCTGAGCATTATTTTGAAAAATCTCAATCATTTCTTCGATTTAACTTGATGGATAGTGGTTCTGTATTGTTGGTTCAAGCATTATTGCTAACGGGTCAGTTTTTGCAAGCTAGTTCTGGCCTGGCTGGTTGTTGGAATATCGTTGGCTTGGCAATACGAATTGCTCAAGGGTTAGGATTACATCTGGACCAGATTTATGCTTCTACAAAGAGTCACATAGATAGAGAGATTAGGAAAAGATTGTGGCAGGGCTGTTTGTTAATGGACAAGATAGTTTCAATGACAATGGGGAGACCAATGATGGTGACACACGAATTTGAACAAGGAGAATTTCCATTGTGCGTGGATGATGAGTACATCAAAGACGATGCAATCTTGTCGATGAGCAAACCATCTGAATTGGAGTTTTTCCATCAAACGATCAAACTATACAACATTCTTGCTGATATTTTGAAATCGGTTTATCCCAATGACCAACTTGATGAGAACCCACAGTTGTTACTGAACATTTTCAAGTTTGAAGATAGATTAAATGAATTTACAGCAAATTTACCTAACCATTTACAATTCAGTTTTGATTTACAAAAGATGATGCCATTTGAGAGACAAAGTATTGTGCTACATATCAGAGTTCTTCACCTTAAAATAATGCTTTATCGTTCGATGCTATTCCCAAAATCACCCAATCATAAAATTTCTGACTATGGAGGTTCTGAATTGTACACTTCAACGCAAAGGTCAGTTGCTTTACTTTGCGTCAACTTAGCCATGGAGCTCATCAATGTAATTTCCAGATATCGCGCAGGTGATATTATTTACTTGCCGGCACACTGGTACAATGTGTTCTACATATATACAGCCGGTACTATTCTTCTTGCGGCTAAACTTCAAGTCACCTTACATAAGGATATTGACTTAATGGCATTTGAACAAGCGTGGAACTCATGTTTAGAAATTCTCCGGTCATACACTCAACAATCTGCATCAGCAAGTCGTTGCTTAAAAGTCTTGGAAATGATGGGGAATAAGGTTCGTATCTCGTCACAAAGATTGGCCACACAAGTCAATTCTCCAGTTGCGATGAATGATGAGGGGACTGAGCATGATGGAGCATCACACACAAGTTTAGTATACCCCTTGCATCATCAACACAGTCCTAGCTCAACTTCACCAGAGGTTCCCACTGATGTGTTGTACTCGTTGCTTTACGACACTGCTGGTCCATTTGGTGGTCCCTTCCATTACACTGATGACATGAACTCTTTTTACTTACGATAGCGGATGTGTATATCCACATTTCTTTTTGCAGTCAAACTCAATGCAAGTAGGTAACGACTTTAAATCTGGACCATGAATTGGCTCACGTCTTTGCCTTAGATCTCGTCTTTGTTGTTTTTGTCGTTGTTGTATTGAGCTGATTTAACTCTAATGCCACTTTTCTGATTCGGTTGATAAAAAGCCACGCTTTGTGTAACTTACACAGGCTTTTGCTTCAGTTACATTTACATTCGGAATTTCATTCCGACAAAGTCCCCTCCTCGCACATATTAGCATTGACTCCTCGGTGGAAGCTATATCCGTCAAACTTGCAAGAAGATCATTCCTATACCACTCGATTGTAGCTTTTATAGTTTCAAAATACATTCTCTACTTGATACCACTTTTCTTTTCCAACTTATTGGAAATGTCATATACGGGTTCTTGTCTCTGTGGTGAGGTTTCATTCAAGCTTATTGGCGAGCCATCACGCTCATTTGTTTGCTATTGCATTGATTGTCGGAAAGGGTCTGGTCACTTGGGTCAGTTCATAAGCCAATACGCTACTGATATGGTAGAGATTGATGATAAAAATGGAAAAATGGCTGAATATGTTGTTCAAAAAACAAAGAGTGGCCATCCAAAGAAAAAGCAATTTTGTAAAGATTGTGGTTGTACTATTCGTACTTTGCCAATGAAGTTTAATGGAGAAGTCAGTATGATTAGACAATCTTTAGTGGATGAGAACTTTACAAAATTGAGTCCGCAATTGGCCATGTTTGGAGATGAAAAGAGTAGGTTTATTGAGGATGCTAAGTCCGAGTTCTATTAGCAGTGTGTTAGTTTAGTTCACCAATCAAATGTCACATATCCTGGATTCTACGAGCGTAGCTCCATTTACACAGCTTGTAAAGTTATCGCTCCGAAATCAAAAAGTATAGATTGATACTATGACCTCAAGTAAACCCAAAGTACAACCCCAGCACAGTATCTTGGAAGAGTTTCCAGATGAACGCATTTATATCATGTATCTCTACCTGTATATTCATTTAGTACCTAAACCTATAAGCATCTTAAACAAAGTCCATCTTGTTAGAAAGAGTACCAATTTGTGTAATTTCAACTTCAACTTCATCACCGTTTTTCAAGTACTTTGGGACCTTCATACCCATAGCAACACCACTTGGAGTACCAGTCATGATAACAGTACCTTGTTCTAAAGTGGTAGATTGAGAAATGAAAGCAATGATCTTGGGAACATTGAATAACAAATCATCAGTATCAGTATCTTGACGAACTTCACCATTAACCCTGGTAGTCAAATGTAAAGTAGCTGGGTCGGAAATAACTTGAGAAGAGACCAATTGTGGACCTAATGGAGCGTATTTGTCAAAGGACTTGGAGAAACACCATTGAGGAACACCACCGGCATGCTTTGGATCTCTTTGCCAAGTTCTAGCGGAAACATCATTACCAGAAACGTAACCAGCAACGTAGCTTAAAGCATCTTCTTCCTTGATATCTTTTCCAGTCTTGCCAATAACCACACATAACTCACCTTCATAATCACACTGGTTTTCTTGGGCAATCTTTGGTATTGGGATTGGTTCACCGAAATCAGCAACAGCAAATCTAGGTTTGTAGAAGATAGATGGGTAAGGTGGAGGGGTTCTACCACCTTCTTGGATGTGCTTCATGTAGTTTAATCCAACACATTTTATGATGGGGACTTCCTCTTCGGTTAATGGCCCTAACAATTTCTTAACTTCCAAGACTTTTTCAGTAACAACCGCATCTCCGAAAATGTTTCCCCCCTCGATGACTTTCGCTTTGATGGTCTTGCCTTGTAAAGCAAGCTTGCCAACATCGTATTCAGCATCACTAACAAGTGGTTCACCCCTGTAGATTTTATCATCGTGAGCAACAAATCTAATTAATCTCTTCCAAGCAGTAGTCATCGTTATTATAATAAGTAGTAATGATGAGGTAAAAGGGATTCTTCATATCAATTGAAAGAAAATCTGGTCTGTATTTATTTGAACCCATCCCATCACAGAAACCAGGTAATAAAACCTTGTGGAGGTGTATCGGCCCAATCTTCCACCATTGTGATTTCTCTGAGTTATAGTCATCGATTCTTATTGTCGGAAACAATCTCCGATTTCCTCGCTCTTTCGAGAAAAGCGGAATTGAGTCCGTCATTTGTAATGCTTTTTTTTTTTTTTTTTTCTTTTTCCCTGTTGCATCGGAATGTCTGGCCGAACAGTTAAAAGATAACTTTTCTCAAGGGATTTGTCAAGTGGATAACAATTCCGAATGGTTATAGTCCCATTCTATGGAGACTACAATTTGTACCCCTTAGGACATAGATGCCGATGTACCGATGAATGCAACCCCATATTTGAAATATTATGAAGCATATATAAACATACATTGGGATCCTCCTTTCCCAAATTTACTGTCGGGTTCACATCACTCAAGAATCATTTAGAATGTCTCCAGTCGAAGCATCCACTAACGAAAAAGTTGAATTCTTAAAAAGTTTGAAACCACAAAATGTAGAGCCATTATGGACCGTTATGTCTGCTATGGTCCCACCGGTGCCCAAGCCAAGGGCTGTCCCCGCAGTTTGGAATTACAAAAAATTGAGACCTTTATTGGTTGAATCTGGCCGTTTAGTGCCAACTGAAGAATCAGAAAGAAGAGTTTTGATGTTGATCAACCCAGCTTTGAAAGCCCCCCAAACTACTGACACATTGTATGCTGGTTTACAATACATCAACCCAGGGGAAGTTGCTCCAGCCCACAGACATTCTGCTTTTGCTTTGAGGTTTATTATCGAAGGTGACGGTGGCTACACTGCTGTTGAAGGTCAAAGAATCTACATGGAAAGAGGTGATGTTATATTGACTCCAAGATGGGACTGGCATGACCATGGCAAGGAAGGTGATGGTCCAATGATTTGGTTGGATGGTCTTGACTTGCCAATGTTCCAAGCCATTCCTGTGAATTTCGCTGAACACTACCATGAAGAATGTTATCCAGCTGAAACTGTTGCTGAATCTAACATCAAGTTCCCATGGAAGATTACCCAAGACTACCTTGATTCTATTGAAAGTGACTATGCTGTTTTTGATTACACCGGCCAAAACAAAGCACCGTTGTCAACCATTCTTACTGCTCAAGCTGAAAGAGTCAATGTTGGAAGTTCAAGTGAATGGCGCCAAGAAAACTCTTCATTTGTCTACCATGTTTATGAAGGTGCTGGTTACACTGCTATCGAGGAAGACAATGGTGAGGAAACAATCTTGAGATGGGAAGGTAAGGATACCTTTTGTATTCCTGCTTGGAAAAGGTTCAAACATGTCAATGACGGTGTCCAAACTGCTTACCTTTTCTCTTTCAACGACTCTCCTTTGCTTAAGAATTTGGCTATCCACAAAACTGCTGCAAATTAAACATGCTTCAGTTTTGATTTATTTAATTTAGCTTTCGTGCAGATTGACTTATATAGTTTATTTTGATAATATACTATGTTTTATGAATCATGATTGCGCCTAAAACTCGAGGCTTTTGGGAAGACAAGTGTTTGGGTCGGTAAATAGTAGACAATTGCTTTCCCAAAGAATGTTTATGAGATTTATTTTCAAGACATAGACGCAATACTACAATGCAAAATATAGTGGAATCATAATTCAAAATATATAGAGACTAACCAGAGCCCCACTGACTATATATATATATATATACTATAAATCTAGACACTTATGCTTTGATGGCACGTCTAGCACCAATGAAATGAACTACAACAGTTGGCACCCAAGCAAACAAAAGCACAAGACCACACATTAAACCAGCAGACCCGGCAAAGTTGAGGTTTTCAAACATATCTGGAAAGTAAAATGGTCCCAAGAAACCGAAAAGGGATCTGACAAAGTTGATGTATAAACCAACATCACCAGCCTTGTGTGGAGCATTATCGATTGCAAAAGTGGTAACAACAGTTGCAACAATATTATTACCAGCAGCGGCGATAGCAGCACCAACCAAGGGTTTAATGGACCAGTGACCTGGTGTAGCTTTAAATAAATAGATACCCCACACAAGCAAGCCAACAATAACCAAGATGTAACCATTGTAACAAACCCATAATCTGTCAGCAATAACTCTTTGACCATTTCTTTTTGCAGTGCTTCTCCTCATCCACCAATCAGAAAGCGGTCCAGCAAGAACTTCACCAATGATGGAGCCAATAATAATTGAAATGTACTGTAAAGACATCTGCTGAGCGTCGAGGTGAAATAATGGTACCATAACTTGTGGCATTTCCACCACCAAAACAATGTTTGCGTAGCAAAAAGTAACCGAAGCGGCAATGACAGCAATGGTAATGTTTAAATTAGCAGCTTGTTTCAATGGTCTGAAGAACATCTTCCAGGAGAATGGTCTCGAAGAAGATTTTCTAATACCAACAACTTTGAGCAAGCCTTGGGAATAGTATTCTGGACTGGCTCTCGTGTAAATGGTCTCCCTTGCAAATATCCACAAAACAAATTGGATAAAGTTCATAATAGCAAATACAAAGAAGATCCATTTGGTCCCAGCATGTTGCTGAATGAACCCAGTGAAAAAAGGACCTCCCGGAGTTCCAATAAGCAACGCTAAGGACCACCAACCATTCTTCTTACCTCTTTCATGGGCAAAAGCTAAATCACCAACAACGGAAGAACCAGCGGCCGTAACAGCAGAAACAAAAACAGCAACCAACACTCTAGTAGCCATTTGTTGACCATATGTCTTGGCAAACCCACCGCCAATATTCAAAATACAACAAGCTAAAGCAGCCACAGTCAAGAATGGCTTTCTACCATAAGCATTCATCAAGGGAACCCAAAACAAGGGCAACACTCCGAAAACAGCAATTTGAGCAGAAGTGAAATAAGCAGCAGTTGGAAGATCAACACCATACTCTTCAGCCATTGTTTCAAAGGCAGGAGTCAAACCAGCAGCCATGAAAGTTGATGAAAAAGTACCGAAAGCAATTAATAAAATTTCATAGTTCTTTTGCCAGTCTGGCCAGTTGAGGGGGTCTTCTGGATCAGCAGATGGAAGTGGGTCTAACTGAACCGACCCATGTCTCAGAATGAGATATTTGTGATGTTCAGGATCAAGTTCTTCAGTAAGGGCCACTGGGTCCAAATTTTCATGGTGAGAGGTGATTCCTCCTTTTTCGATATCACTGGCAATAGATTCAGTAGTAGTCATAGTTAGTTGTGTTTGGTTGACAATGTTTTGATGTGATGATGAAAAAGTTGTGCAGCTAGGAAATCAGAAGGGAACCATTTTGCAGCTATTTATAATGACACGCCCCGGCTTTTTTAACAATGGATTACATTGTGAGTCCTTACTTTGAGTTATCAACGATCTAATAAACAACCCCAACTTTTACCGTCCAAGGCACTCGGAAATTCACCTCCCACAAACAACTTTTTGTGGAACATCATCCCGTTTGAACAATGGGTTAAATCAACAAAAAAGCAATTTAAGTTCTCCCCACTTTTGTTTGATCAGCCTCCTAGATCATTGTGTTCTTGTGGTAAACGCGATGCAACACAAATGGAACTCATCTCCGAATTTTGCCTTTGTACCTTCCCCACAAATTTGTAATTGAAGCGTGATAACAAAATTCTATTCTCTTTGTTGTGTCTATATTACATTATAGGTTCCGCCCAACTCTTATGAGAACCCCCCCTCCGAGCTTCTGCCTCGGCAAAACGTTCTTCAAGAGATGTATATAACGCAAGAGATGTTTTGAGGATGAACCACGCCTGTTGTTGCCTGTAAAAAAATGAAAAAAAAAGTACGAGATCATATTAAGCGCCATGCATAGCATATCTCGCAACCAATTATTTTACTGAGTATCACGAGAAACAACAGGAAAATACCATGTTAGTCTCCTCCTTGCAATGAATGGCCAGAGACGAGCCCCACTTAACTAAGTAGTAGTATTCAGATTTCTGACAGCCAGCACTAATCAAATACGCGCTGATCCATGGACTGAGTCTTTGATTCAAGGATGAAATAGAGAGGGGGAATATACCCCCATCTTTATTACAAACTTTTTTCAGTGACCACTTCGCTGTTGTAATCACGTAAGCCTAAGCTGAAAGTAGGATTGTATATTCAGCCGATGAGTAACCCACATCTTGAAAGCTTAATATCTCGTTTTATGTAAATGTCGGATGCAAATTTAGGATTTTAACACAAAACCCACCCAAAGTTGCAAATTTATTTTCAGATCGGAATAGCCTTCTGACAATTAATAGGAAGGATCGCAGACCCGAAAAAAAAAAAAAAAACACAATCAAGCACTTCTCAATTAATGAGTGCTCCACTTTGGTATCATGATAGTTCGCATGATGGCTGTGAAGGAAGCATATTCCGATATATATATATCAAAACATGGAATGAGATTCCGAAATTCTCAACTACCCCATACTGCTATCTGTATTGGATCTGGTGCCGATGAGGGTAGGTTTCCCGTTTAAGTTACCAATCGCACCTCGGAGTTGACAACACCAAAATAAACCCCAGATTTTTAATTCTCTCATGAAACTATATATATAAGTTCATGAATCTGCTCTCATTTCCCGTCATACCTTTTCCTCTTCAATTAGTTCCCCAATCTCATAAATACAAAAACAATTTTAAAGATCAAATAAATACAATGGTTTCCTTTAATGTTATTGTCTGCGGTGGTGGTTTAGGTGGTCTTGCTGCTGCTATTGGCTTAAAGAAAAAGGGTCACCAAGTTACAATCCTTGAAGGAAGCGCGGCTCTTAACGAAGTTGGTGCTGGTATTCAAATGCCACCAAACTCTGTCAAAATTCTCAAAGAGTATGGCATCTTTGACAAATTTGAGAAATACGTCACCAGACCAAACAACATCATTTTGAGAAGATATGACACTGGTGCTGCATTGTCCACAACTCCTTTGGATCCAGACATGACTGATGCTTATGGTAACCCATACTTGTTGATTCATCGTGCTGATTACCAAAAATTATTATATGAAGCTGCTCTTGATCTCGGTATTGAATACAAGAATGGTTGCAGGGTTCAAAAAGTTGACCAAAACACCGCTACTGTTATTTTGGAAACGGGAGAAAGATATTCTGCTGATTTAGTTGTGGGTGCGGATGGTATTAGGTCTCGAGTTAGAGATTCAGCAGTTGTTCCAGAAGAAACTGTTCTTCCAACTCCATCTTCCAATTGTGCATTCAGAGCCACTGTACCAAGAGCAGAAATGTTATCGGATCCGGTTATTGCTCACTTGATGAGTGATGTCAACTCCAATTGTTGGATCGGATATAGAAGACACGTTATGGCTTACCCTATAAGAAATGGTGAAATGTACAATATTGTGATGTCACACCCTGGCCAAGCTACTGTCGGTAAATGGAACGAACCAGGTAACGTTGAAGAAATGAGAAACCATTATAAAAACTTTGATCCGGTTGTTCGTCAATTATTAACTCACGTGAAATCGGTGTTGAAATGGGTGTTGGCTGATTTACCAAAACTACCAAGATGGGTTTCACAAAGTGGTAAAGTTGTTTTAATTGGTGATGCTGCTCACGCAATGTTACCGTACTTGGCTCAAGGTGCTGCTCAAGCTGTTGAGGATGGTGCTACTTTAGCTGAAGAGTTAGACCACTGTGTATCTACTGAAGATATTCCATTAGCTCTTCAACGATACCAAAAGAAGAGAAAAAGAAGAGCTGAGACTATTCAAGCTGGTGCTAGAAAGAATGGTGATATTTGGCACTTACCAGATGGTGATGAACAAGAAGAAAGAGACTCATTGATGAAGGCTAGAGACGGTCATAACCCTGATCAATGGTCCGATAGAGAATTTCAACAATGGTTATTTGGGTGGAATGCATTCACCAGTACTTTTGAATCTAAGTTATAGGCAATGGAGAAGAATAATTCGTTTTGGAAATAAAAGTCTTATGTATAGCACAACAATATAAAACAGAGCGTATACAAACGTACATCTACCTAATAACGACCTTCCACAACGCATTCAGTCACACATTAAATCAATATCTATACACTGGCCGCAAGGGCACTTAACTCGTCGTAATTGTAAAACTTGTCATCATCATCATAGTCATCATCGTCGTCTTCATTTCCCACGTCATTACTCTCCAACGACAATGATTGTGTGTTTCTCCTTATTTCGATCAATGAAGTAATTTGCTTTTGGGTTTCTTCCGATAAAGACTTTATTCCCTTCAACATTTTCAATCCGTCCAACCAGATGAATCGATTAACTTCGGAATCAGTGTAGAAGGAAAGTAGCTTGGTTTTGTTTGCACCTAGAATAGTAATCTTTTCATAAGAAATGGTGCCCTTTATCGAAATTAACATGGAATTCTTTTGTTTTTCTTTCTCTCCAATTGATTCACCAATCTTGATCGATTTTAAATCTTGAACATCACTCAATTTGATTCCTCCAGTTTGTTCCAATTCTTCAATGCTTGGATTGGTGCTTGGCTTTTCACCGTACTCTTTGAAATATATCCACTTTCTATTGGGTGACAACACAATGTAGTAGTATTTCGACGATGGAGAAGCATTCTTTCTCGAGCTGAATAAAGCTTCTCCAAATGATTCGGTAAACACCCATGATCCTTTCAACAATTGCACCACCCTTTGTTCCGACACCAATTGAGCAACTTCCTTTGTCAACTCTTGATTGAACTCAGTGAGCCGGGGATTCCATTTGTTGGTGAAGTCTTTGCTAATCTTTGTCGCCTGATTGTGTCTCATGTCGTCTCCGGACCTAGTCGATGTAATGTCGAGACATTCTTCAATTGATTTGTTTCCACCCAATTGTTCTTCAAAAGTGTCAATATTTGATTCCAATAACCGAAGAATTTTGTCAATATCAAGCTGGTTGTTTTGTGATTTTGTCTCTTGCCAAAGGATAAGACAATTGTTCATTGTGTAGTAAATCATGAGCTCCCAGTTCAAAATTGAATTGACAACATTTGGGTACTTTTGTCTTTGTTCAAAGATGTCAATCCACATTTTGGATGTCTTGGCGATAAATAGCGACAATGGGAACGTTCTTGAGTGCTCACTCATCATCAACTCCTCATGAAACCTCTTTTTAAATGTAAAGTTTGGATCTTTCAAGAAGATTTTCAAATCCATAGCAAGAAGAATGGAGAAATTTTCCACAATAAACTGACGTGGGTTTTCTGTGAAACCAGCCTTAACATATTCTGAAGTTGTTGCAGGTGACCCGTACTCATTAAGTGAAACTTCCAAAAAGATAAACAAGTTATTTAACATAATCTGGTGCGCTTGAATTGATAAATCAAAGTGAATATTGTTGAGATACACATTGAGATCATAGTAGGCAACTTTCAATTTCTCAATCGCCTCCAAGGTGAGTTTGTCCTCAGTCAATTCAACCAAACTATCAACAGTACTAAAGAACAACACATGTTTCAATCTTCCCGATAAGGTGATTATCCCAGCGTAGTTGTATCTCAACGCCTTATTGATAAGATCCGTAACCAATTTGATTGAATTCAAAATGATCTTGCTGTCTTGAAGTAACAACTTTGTCGCCATAATATCAATCACATCCAAGTACTCAATCAAACTTTCATACAATGGCAAGTACCTTACAATTGAATCATCCTTTGTTCTGAATATAGCGCCTGAAATGTCAATCGCAGCAATTTTTAAAATAGCCTTGTAAGTCTCAGAAGACATGTTGATGCTGACAATTGAAAACAACGTGCTGAATAGGTGGTGATCCAAAACATGAACAAAATCATCGGTTACCGCTTCACTACCAATTATGCAATCAAGCAACTTTGCCAACACAACTATGGAATTAACCTTTTCTTGCTTATCTTTGCCCAAAATGTTGGACTTGAGAACTGTTGCATAATTCAAGGCGGTTGACTCATCCAATTTCAGTTTACTTATATTGTCTGATTCAAAAATTATATGGTTAGTATAGTGCGAAAAGCAGTGACTGTGAGAAGCTAAACATACTTTTACTCAATATCTCGTTCAACTTATGGTTGATAGTTCTTGAGGAATCCGACATAGTTGAGAGCTGTGAAGAAAAGGATACTCAACTGAAGCAGAAGTAATTTTGAAAATATATATATATTGTTGGAATAAAGGCCATATGTCGTCAATGAAATTCTCTTGTTTCGCTTAAGAAAAAATTAAAAATAAATTACTCTTCATCATTACACAAAACGATAAGACAACAGAAGATTTGAAAACTTTCACCCGGGTTACCGCCTCTCACTGCTGAGGTTGTACACCTTTGAAAAACTGTGGGCATTGGCGGTAATAGATAGATGAGTGCACAGGTGCATATGTCCACAGAGTGCACCCTAGAGTATTACAAACCAACTAGACCTGTCGCAAGTTGGACATGATGCATCGGAAGGTGGAATTCTTTCATAAATTTCATAAATTTCAACTTCCATGCATCAAATCTTAAATTCAAACTATCCTTGTATGGCAATAGAAAGAACGTATATATACGCCTTGAAGTGAAGCGAGGGTTGTGCACTTATCTTACCAAAAACAAGGCTCATCGCGATGATGAAAGAGCTGCAGTAGGGCTTGTGGGTGTTGTGAGATCTCTTGGACCCTGTTGAATCACAAAGCTTTCATCAGAGGTGGTTCTTCTTGGTTGGAAGCCCATGAAAGACACCTTTTCCTCGCTTTAAACGTAAGCCATTCTTTTAAAGACCCGAAACTCTCATCATTTCAACCTCAGTACAATGTCGTCGGCTGCCCGGTGCACCACCAAGCCTGCGGTGCGGTCCATCGACCTTCTACTTCAACCGACAATTAGGTGTCAGAGAAATATAATAAAGTCAATGCCACGCACACACTCTATCCCACTGCGGCTCAATATAATTTTTTCAGTGCCGAATTTGTCAATACACGACACTGGAATTTAGATTTTTTACGACACTTTACCACCAAAGGAAAAAACTGCTTTGAATGGAGACCAAAAAAACAATACCCAGCGCACTCCCCTCTTAACCAGATCCCCCCTTCGCAGAAGCCCCAATGACTAACCCCAACAATTTAGAAAACTATCGTGGCTTTCATGCCAATAGGAGACCAAACAATAGTAGCAATGTGCCTCCATTGCTTCACCCGATCAAACCTAAATTCAAGAAAAAGAGCAGTTCATTGTTCAATAAATTGATATATTCGCGAAGAGACACGGGTGGGGATGAGGAAGAACAACAAGAGGACGAGGAGTCGAAAAGGGATCCTCTATTATCAACATCAGATGCATCGGTGTCTCCTACTCAATCTGGCCAATCATCGCGAGCCAATTCCATTGCTTCAGATGAGCAAGATCCTCAACAACAGCAACAACAACAGCCAAAACGCAAAAGCAATTCATCGGCTTCTTCAAGCCACTCTAAACATAAGTTTAGACTCCCATCGTTGTCGTTGGACTACCACCCCCATCACATTTCCTCTGTTCTGCCCAATCTGTTGCAAATGTCTCAACCGGATAACCCCGTGACTCCCATGAAAATGAAACACGATGTGTATTCCACACCTTCACCTTCAGACGTGTCACAAAGGGACCAATCGGTGTCGTCACTACACTCTTTAGGCCCCACCGATAACATGATGTCGTTGGATTTGAACTTGGATGAAATGAGAGATATTGTGAAAACAGATGAGACTACAGCACCAAAGCAAAATTGGAAAGCGCCGGATTCTTGGGATGTAAAAGCTTCCAAAATAGAGGAAATACCAGAGGAGATTACTGAACCTGATTTTGTGGAGAAACTGTTGCCGGTGCTTTATGGAACCAGACAGGGTTCGCACGTGTCGAAATCGATGGATCCACACCCTAGTCACATTATTCGAATATTCAAAGAGGACAATACTTTCACGACCATATTATGCCCCTTAGAGACAACTACGACCGAGCTTTTAGCAATTGTGCAGAAAAAATTCTTTTTAGAATCGGCATCAAATTACCAATTGTCAGTCCACATTGGAAACTGTGTCAAGGTGTTGGAAAGTTTCGAAAAGCCCATTAAGATACAAACGGGGTTGCTTCTTTTAAGTGGGTACACCGAAGATGACAATTTGAGAATAATCGGTAGGGGGGACATGTCGTTTGTGTGCAAGTTTGTGGTGGAAAATATCTATCTCAGAAGTTTGACCCATGAAGAAGAGGCGTTGCTCTCGAAAAACTATGTGGATGTCAATATATCCTCTCTAAACCTCAAAAACATTCCCATCATATTCCACCAACACACTTATGAAATTGAAAAATTGAATGTGTCGGAAAATCCATCGATATACATTCCATTAGATTTCATTCAATCATGCACCAATTTGACAAGCGTCAATTTTTCCCGAAACGGATGCTCCAAATTTCCCACCAATCTCCTTGAAGCAGTTGGTCTCACCCATTTGAATCTCGAGATGAATTTTTTGGATGATTTACCATTGAAGATCAACAGCCTTAACAACTTGACTCATTTGAAACTCAATTCCAACCAGTTGTCACTGCTTCCGAAATCATTTGGTGAACTTAAAAACTTGGTCTACCTCAATTTGTCGTCAAATTACTTTGTCAACTACCCAGAACCGGTCAATGATTTGGACAAATTGATTGAGTTGGACTTGTCGTATAACGATCTTTCGTACCTACCAGAGTCGATGGTGAATCTTAAAAGCTTGCAGAAGTTGAACTTGTGCACAAACAAGCTAGACAAGGCATTGCCAGATTTCCTTGCCGGCTTGCAGTCATTGAAAAGATTGGATATTCGTTACAACCAGATAGCAAATGTTGACGTGTTAGGCGAATTACCAAATCTTGAAGTCTTGTACGCATCTAGAAATTCGATATCGGCATTTTGTGATCGAATGGAGAACCTTAGACTTTTACATTTTGATAAAAATCCAATCACAGAACTCAAGTTTATCAATCAATTGCAAATGCTCAATATCTTGGACTTGTCAAAGGCAAAAATTACTGCTATCCCTGCCGAGTTTATGATCAAGATACCTAACATCGAAAAGTTGGTACTTGATAAAAACCACTTGGTAACACTCCCACAAGAATTGGGACAATTGACGAGATTATCATATCTCTCCATTTACTCAAACAATTTACAGGCAGTGCCATCCACAATTGGTAATCTATCCAATTTGCAATACTTGAATCTTCACTCAAACAGTATCCAAACCTTGCCGGACGAGATTTGGAACTTGAGGTCGTTGGCGGTATTAAATGTGGCTAGTAATAACCTCACTTCTTTCCCCAAACCACCATTTGCCATCGCAAAGAGAATTTCTTCCTCGAATGATTTTGGAGAATTGCCAGCCTCAGAATCAATTGCTGACGCTTTATCAGTTTTGACAATTTCAGACAATAGGTTGAACGACGACTGTTTTGATGCCATTTCATTCCTTGTTGGCTTAAAGTCACTAAACATGTCGTATAACGATTTGATTGAGATTCCAGAAGGGTCAATTTCGAGAATGAGACGATTGAATGAGCTATATTTGTCGGGTAACGACTTGACAACGCTTCCTGCAGATGATTTAGAACAACTAAAGGCGTTGAAACTTCTTTATATCAACAACAACAAATTGGTGTCATTACCAGCAGAATTGAGCAAATTGACTAATTTACAACACTTGGACGTGGGGTCCAATCAATTGAAATACAACATCTCCAACTGGCCATACGACTGGAATTGGCATTGGAATAAGAATTTGAAATACTTGAACTTTTCTGGAAACAAACGGTTCGAAATTAAACAAAGTCATGTAAAGAATCCGGAAACTGGTGAGGATTTTGACAGTTTATTAGTTTTGGACCAATTGAAAGTATTGGGTTTGATTGATGTCACGTTGACAACAACATCTGTCCCCGAGCAATCTGTCGACAAGAGGATAAGAACAACTGCATCTGAATTGGACAATATTGGATACGGTGTAAGTGATACAATGGGACAGAGAGACTTTATATCAAATCGAGATCTTTTCATACAAAAGTTTAGAGGCAACGAAGACGAGGTGCTTATTTGCTCCTTTGATGGTAAACATGGAGCTCCGAATCAGGGCCATAGAATATCATTAATTGCACGAAACATGATTACAAAAAGTGTAACTGAGGAATTGTCTAAAATTAACAATGACCCCGACAAGGTTTACATTGCTCTCAGGAGGGCATTCTTATCATTCAATAAGGAAATCAATGGAATATTATTGGCCAAAAAGAGTCATACATTCACTCCTGGCCCACAATACTCCAAAGAGCAAAGCGAGTTGAACTTGATTGATGATGCAAGAAGTGGTGCATCTGCCACTGTCATTTACATCAAAAACAAAAAGCTTTATTGTGCAAACATTGGAGACATTGAAACATTACTATGCCAAAACAATGGTAATTTCCGTGTATTGACAAATTCTCACAAACCAACAAATCGTGAAGAGTTCGAACGAATTAGAGCTTCCGGTGGGTATGTTTCTGGAAGCGGTGATTTAGATGGAGACTTGCCTGTATCTCGAGGGGCAGGATACTTTTCATATTTACCCCATACTCATTCTGGTCCAGATGTGAGTGAGTTGACATTGACTCCCGCTGATGACTTGTTGGTTATTGCCACTAAAGTGCTTTGGGAGTATATCTCCTATGAACTTGCGGTCGACATTATACGACAAGAAAAGAATGATCCAATGATTGCTGCGCAGAAGTTGCGTGATTTCGCCATCTGCTATGGTGCTTCAGACAAGATAACGGTGATTGTGCTTACATTTGGTGAAAAGACAAAACTGAATGCCTTGTATAATAACCTTGGTCGAGAATCTGATTTTTTCAAAAGGAGAAGAGATAGACAAGTTGGTGGTGATTCAACTCTTCGTAGGTTGGAAAGTGAAATTGAACCACCGGTTGGCGAATTGGCATTGGTATTTACAGATATCAAGAATTCGACATTACTTTGGGATTCGTACCCAGCACCAATGAGGTCTGCTATCAAGACACATAACTCAATCATGAGACGTCAATTGAGGATTGTTGGAGGATACGAGGTTAAA
The DNA here is from genome assembly GCF_000182765.1 of Lodderomyces parapsilosis. Taxonomy (NCBI): domain Eukaryota; kingdom Fungi; phylum Ascomycota; class Pichiomycetes; order Serinales; family Debaryomycetaceae; genus Lodderomyces; species Lodderomyces parapsilosis. The sequence continues at coordinate 937,256 of NW_023503284.1, read as the reverse complement.
ACAGAAGGTGATGCATTTATGGTTGCATTTCCTTCGCCCACATCGGCTCTATTATGGTGCTTCAACGTGCAACAGAACTTGCTTACTGCTGATTGGCCGACAGAGATTCTTGAAACCGACCAATGTTGTGAAGTGACTGATGGCGCTGGGAACGTAATATATCGTGGGTTGTCGGTTCGTATGGGTATACATTGGGGTTCACCCGTGTGTGAACCGGATGTTGTTACTGGAAGAATGGACTATTTTGGCCCCATGGTGAATCGAGCTTCTCGAATTAGTGCAATTGCCGATGGTGGTCAAATTGCCGTAAGCTCAAACTTTCTTGACGAAATGAGAGCATTAACTGCCATCCATGATGACATTAAAAATAATGTCAAGACCATTAGTGATGCATATCAGGGGAATGACAATGCCGGAATCATTATTGAAAGAGAGCTAACCGCAATCGAGGAGCTCGGGTCAAACTACTACAAAATTGGAGAGAGGAAGCTTAAAGGGTTGGAAACGCCAGAATTGATCACCTTAGTTTACTCCACCCGGTTGAAATTACGATTCGAGATTTTCCAAAAGAGATTAGATGCAGATGAAAAACATAGCACAAGAGTGATTGGCACCATACCTATTGAGTGTATCACAGCAATCAACAATATTGCATTACGTTTGGAAAATTTGTTGTCGTATTTAAATTATGGTACCTATATCAAAGAAGGGCTCAAGCAAAATCAAAGATTAATTGATCCCAATGTACAAGAATTGTTGAATTCGGTAACGAGAATAGAAAACTCGGTGGCTACTTTATATCTAAGGCAATTGACGGAACCAAATAACAACAAAGCATTCAGCATGAGTCCATTAAGTCAAATATTGGACGAGTTGTCGGCAATTATGAAACACGTACAGGATACATAGATTTCAAATAAAACACTTGTCTAATTCTTTTTAACCTTGTGTGGTCCAAGAACCTTTTTCCTTTGCTTGATCATATAAGTATAAAGCATGTAAAAACCTGGGATGTAAGTTACCAAGATAACTTTCAAGAACAAATTGTAGTAAAAACCAGCATCATCAAGTGACAACACAATTTGATACACTTCACTGAAAACACCCGTTGGATACAATACATAAAAAGTAGTGTAACGTAGCCAAGTTAACCAATCAGGAACATCATTTCTCAAATGTTGAGCATAATATGAGTACCTAATGATTTCAGTTATGGACCAACTCAAACACAATGTGATATATGTCCAGTGGTAGTTCGCAGGTGAATTTGGCAAGTACTGGTGAATACCCCACACAATTAGCAACCTAGAAAACACTTGGGCGACAGTGGTAAACAACGGAGATTTTACCAATCCCATTGCAGCATTGATGATCTCAATCACGGCAAAAGATTGAATTCCAGTGGTGATAAGATTAGTTTTGGTGTATACAAATGGTTGACCCAATGTAAATGAAAGAAATACGGTGTTGAACAACACAACAGACCATAATGACGCTGAGATGGAATTGTATGCAACAAGGAATCTATTGGGTTGTGGTTGTGCCATTGGTATAAAGAAGGCTATATGAAGAGAAGTGGAATTGGAATGAAATTTGGGCTCGAGATAATTTTTTTTTTTGTTGGGGGAAGAAATGAATGTCACTGTTAATTTATATTCCATTTACCAAATATAAGGTACAACCAACGAAATACGACCAACTTGTAAATACACCGAGATCTCTGTTAAGTATAGCCAGAGAAAAGCGTTAACACCTGCAACTGAGATTCCAATGGCGTCTTGCCATCATCAAAGATGTCGTAAGTATAGACGTATTTGGTGGGAAATTACTCAAACACCAATTGTAAGACAAATGGCATTAGCTAATAGTATTAAATACAAAATAGTATTCTTTGTTCTTTACTTTTATGAGGCTTTGATCATGTATTCTTTCAATGAGTCCTTGTAATTATCTTTGTCCAATTCAGCAGCATTCAACATTTTCCACCTTGTAACTACTTCCATAACATTCCATTACATCCGCTCCAACGTAGGCTCATTTTGCTCTTAACTGCCATATGATTATTAAAAGTTTACACGTAAACCTCCCACGTGTAATTCCTCACTTCTGATATTTATTGCATCAAAATTTCAATCTTGCACTTCTTCTTCTTGGTATTTTGAGTGTGAAACGCGGAGTTATACAGTCAATTTCGGAAATGAAATTGAGCAAACCTAAACATGATTGTTTCAAAATTGGTAATTTGAAGCATGTTGCTGAAAAAATTAATCAAACTTCGGTACCCACATTCCAACATTCATTTTCCTGTAACGTAACATCTAGGTTTACATGGAACGTCCGGTCAATCACCCCCTGAATACCACTCAATGAGGTATTACCTATCACGTTACTGGGGGTGTCGATGGCTTCGTAATCATTTAAATTGTTCCTCGCTTTCGCCTCCGCTTCCTCATACGTAGGCAACAGTCTGAATATTGACGGGTCATGCCGCGTACCGTCATAGGGTGAACCGTTACTCTTGACTAGCAATGTATAACTACCTGCACTGAGACCACTCACATTGTATAACCCGTTGACGCACTCAAATACCTCACCCAAGGCCCAGTTATATTCCTCCATGTCCTTATGTCCCACTACTATATCGACTCCATCAGCGTCCTCTGTATATCTCACAGATGCCAAATAGCCTAAACCATCTATACATTCTTTGATAATTGTCACCTTCACCGTTTTTGGCGGTTTGAAAAGTACTCTAGTATCTGTCTTTGTCGGTATATAGTCGTAAAAGTGAAGGTAATAAAAACAAAAAATTTGAATCTGATTCATGTGATGACTGTGCGTTTACTTCATGATAAGCCTTATGAGTCATAGCCGTGCACAAACTTATCGATTAACGTTTTTTAGTCAAGGGTGATAGTAAGTAAGCCTTATTGAGATATTCAACCTACTACATACATTTGCGAGATCCAGTTAAACAATCGTGTCGTAAACATACTACATGCAATCCCATCAACCGCGTGTAGTGAGGAACATACACATTGAAATTTCTAGATGAGTTAATCTGTCGAAATATTCTTTCACTTCCCCTCCGCGCATAAGTTAACACAAGCAAAAGTATTTTGCATTGATGATTTGCAACCGATCTCGTTTATTATAATTTTTATGAGCTAACCACTATGACCTCACTAATTTATGCAACCGGATGCAAATTTACACTATAACGCATCTAGATCAACTTTTGTTTCTCTCTATTCAACACTTTTCTCCTTTGTTTGATCATGTAGCTGTACAAGTACAAGAACCCTGGGATGTACAACGGCATAGCATACTTGAGAAAGTTGGAGTAGCTAGGTAACCTCGTGGCAATCACTTCGTAAGAGTAGTAAACAGTGGCACTCTCACAAACAAGACCCAAAGGATACAATACAAAGAATGCCGAGTATCGTAACCACAACACCCAATAAGGTACGGAAAACTTACCCAATTTAAGCACATAGAACCCGTATCTGATGATTTCCGTGATGGACCATGCCAAAGTCAAACCAGCAAATGTGAAAACGTTGTAATTGGCTGGTGATTCAGGAATGACGTAGCAAATTCCAATCAATATAATCAACCTGGCAAACGATTGAAGTAACAATGTTGGTATTGGAGTGGGGACCAATCCAAGCACTGAATGAAGAAACTCAAATGATGAATTAAACAATTGGGTTGCAATCATAAACTTGTGCGGAATGCCATGACCAGGTTCAAACAGGTAGTAGCCATTGGAAATATCAATTGAGCAGCGATAGAAGATGAATGCCCATAGTAATGCAGATACTCCGTTATAGAGGAGTAGATACAGCTTTGCCATCCTTGTAGTGGAAAGAAAAGTTGCTGACAGATTTTCGGCGCGTAGAAGCAAAGTTCTACCCCCCCATATTTTTGTATTTTTTGCTTGTGATAAATACCAAAAGAGAATGAACCTACTAAACACTTACGTATAAAATGTTTTCATTTTTAGCTATCTATATAACATTTCGTCCCCCCACGTCTATTGATCAACGTATTTAGCCAACAAAGCTTTCAAAGTCTCTTGATCGCCAGCCAATAAATCTTGGTCCCAGTCAACAACTAAAGGAGCCTTAAAAATCTGGGCTGGGTTTGTCTCAACAGATTGATCATTTTCATTCTCCACCAACTTGTTAAATGTGTCGTAGATTTTTTGATACTCTGATTGAGAGAACACTTTATTTGCCCAATCAACTCCTTTGATGGTCACTTTTTTACCATGTGAGTCGAGCAAATCAATCAGTCTTTCATTCAAAAAGGGGAAACTATCATGTAATGTCTTTTTAGCTTGATCAGACTTGAGGAATTTATTGACAAAGATCTGGTATTGCTCGTAAGTGGGCATCTTATTCTTCATCAAATCAATTTGAAAGTCATATTTTGGCTTCTCGGGTAAGGAATCGTATGTCTTGTTCAAAACCTTGTACAATTCATTTGACAATGGGATCTTGCTGTTATGGAAAAGAGTGATGGTTGCTGGAGACGATTGTAAAGTTCTGAAAAGTGACATCGTTAATGTAGTTTATCGGGCAATAAAGATTTTCAACTGAGTTGGCAAAAAAGAAGACCAATTTTTCGAAGTTGGTATTTAGTTTCTAAATATAATTCTTTGACCAACTTTTAAATTGCGTTTGGTTTTGATGGTGAATGCAGAAAGGGTTGTTCAAATTGAGGATGGAATTGAATGGAAGGAATTGAAAAAGGGACACAATAAAGGGGGTTGGTTTTGTGTATCAGCAATCTTATCACCAAAATGCTACCATGTGGAGTGAATAATCTTCTAATGAAGCTGTGGTGGTAGGAAAGTAACAGGTCAAGGAGAACGAGTGTCTGTGTTTGGCGGGTGTTGGTTTCAAGACAGTCTTAATGATGAAAATGAGGGGGGGGAGGTGGAAGTATGGTGCATGAACTTTACCAAGTTTGCATCACAATTGGTGCAAAATTGTACCCCGAGAAAATATCACCGATTTTGAACAAACTGATTCCCTGATTCCAATAGTAAGAGGAAAGCCAGTCGTAGAGCTCACTATCATGACCACAAGATAACTACATGGAACCACACACATTTCCTTTTTTTCTGTTTTCTTTTCTTTTTCATTCTCTGCGCTTTTTTATCACCACATATCAGATTTTGATAACCAAAAAAAAAAAAAAAAAAAAAAAAAAAATAGAATAAATTGTGGCATCATCCAAGAACCCACTTCAAATACCAAAGATGTGCAGGTTCATGATATTCAAAGGAAGGGAGCTGATGGTTCTATCAGACCTACTAACGAAACCGGCTCATTCCATAATCAACCAATCATTTGATTCGAGACTACGGTTAGACATGCGTAACCCAATTAATGGTGATGGATTTGGTGTAGGATACTACACTGAACACAATGAACCTTGCATCTTCAAAGCTATCACACCAGCTTGGAATAATGTCAACTTGAATAACTTATCTCAATGTACGGAGTCAGAGTTGGTTTTCGCTCATGTAAGGGCATCAACACAAGGGGTATTATCAGAAACAAACTGCCATCCATTTAGCTATGGCAAGTTGATGTTTATGCATAATGGCGGTATTTCATGTTTTCATTTGATCAAAAAGAAGCTTATAAACCACTTAGATGATAAATATTTCCTCTATATACAAGGATCAACTGATTCGGAATGTTGTTTTGCCTTGTTTCTTGACACTTTGGACAAGATGGGGTTTGACCCACTGTCAAGAGATACAAAGTTTTCACACACGATTTTGAAAAAGGCTATTTTGAAAACTATTGAGTTAATCAAAAATTGGCAAACCGAAGTAACATCGGAGCCATCGTTGTTGAATTTTGCAGCCACTGATGGAGAATCAATTGTTGTGAGTAGATACATTACGTCAAAGACCGATGAAGCTGCATCGTTACATTTCAGCACCGGTTCCAAGTTTTTTGAATACCAACCGGGTCTATTTAAAATGGAGAGATTAAACCGATCACAAGACGTCATTTTCGTCTCGAGCGAGCCATTGACATTTGAAAGAGGCGACTGGTTGTGCGTACCGACAAACACATTAATCACCATCACTAACAAAAACACAGTGTTGATGCACCCTATAGAAGATGAATTTTACGATGGCGGTGTTGGTGAAAGATCATCTGGATTTGCCATGAGTAAAGGCTTGATGGGAGGAGTGCCACCATCGGAGGAAGACCACACTCAAGAGAATGGAATCAACGGCAATGGCAACACAATCATGCAGCAAGTACCACCTCTTGAAAGAGAGGGAAGAGCTAACTTTAAAGCAGCGGTCCATTAAAAAAAAGTGTTTAACAAAACTCGTAAAAAAAAGTATCTATTAGAATAATTTTCAAAAAATTGCATTATCGTTTCATTGTACACGAAAGTCCAATCATTATTCGCAAGGTGCTTCACTCGCATTTTCACCTCTAGTTCTTGCTTGCAGACCTGGTCAATTCAGGGGCATCGACGTCAAGTTCGTCATCTGAGCTTGAGTTTGAACTGGAATCTGAATCATCATCCACCACATCTTTATCAAACTCAGGATGAGCATTTTTCAATTCACCCTTGCTGTCATATAATGGATTGGATTTTTTGTAAGACATACCATCGTCATTAGGATCTATATAGTCATCAGCGTCGTCTTCATTCACAATATGCTCCTCATCATCTTCACTTGAACTCTCTTCACGCTCTTGATTTGCAGTGTTTGAGGAATTGGCAAGTTGTTGTGACATGTAGTTTGAGAAATGGTCATCTTCATCAGATTCTGACTCGTCACTATCCAACAAATCCTTCTTATTGCTTCCCGCATTATTTGCGTCGTTTTTCTCTTCTGGCTCCTCCTCCTCATCCTCCTCCTCTTCTTCTTCTTCCTCATGTCGACCCGCATCCTCTTCGTGAGATTCTTCAACTTCTCTCTCCTCATCATCATGAAATACTAAACCCGTCTTTACCTCCTCAATAATTTCACCTAACCCTTCATCAAAAGTCGTGTTATCCTCCTCTTCATCCTTGTCATCTTCATCTTCATTTCCACCTAAAATGGCATTATACTTTTCTCGAGTATCGTACAAAACATTACTGACATAATCTTCCCATACATCACTCTCAATCTTTTCATTAATGTACTCGCTCAATGTGTTGGACGGAAACAATTGAACAAACTTAACAACCTCTTCCGCGATTAAAGTCAAATGACCCATAAATCCCAATCTCAAACCATTATGGCTCGTTTCGTAATCAGAACATAGTCTTTGACCTTCAATGATCTTGTTGGTGATATCAGCCAGATGAAACAAATCAATTGCCAAAAATTTATTGAATCCAATATCCATAGACCCATTCAAGACTTGTTGCACCACATCAAAAACAACATTGTGCAAAAAGTTATTCCAAGGGAAACGGAAAAACATGGATAAAATATTAGAAATGATTTGGGTGTCAAACAAAGCAATTTTCAAAAAATCGCCCACCACCGGATTAGCCCTGATTTGTTCCTCAGTCAAGTTTGAATTGGCATGTGGTTCATCTTCGTCAAGAGCATCTTCTTGTTTATTAAATTCATCAATGGTGTCGTCCTTGATTGAGTTACTAGTGTCATCAACGTCATTCTTTGCTTCGTTGTCATCGTCATCATGTGGCAACGTAATAGCCTCATTATACTTAAAACTGATTGGATCGTACTCCTTCATTTTATTCCGTAATTCATCCCGCTCTTTTACAACATCAAAACCTTTATTATCATTTAACAATGCCATATTAGAGCAATGCAACAACTCAGCAATCAATTCACAAATCTTGAATCGTTCAAACCCCAATGGTTGAATGACACCAAACGGCGTTCTCAATTTGGAATCAGTGTGCTCTTTGATCAACAATTCATTAAAATCCAGAATTCGTTCGCCAAACACTCTCAACAAATGGCCAAGGTAGATTGGATCTCTTCCAGTTGGCGGATGGCTCTCCAATGTGATATACAATACCGGTAAAATATCATAGTCTGAGTTATTCTTTCTGATGATTTCAATGATAATACCCACACCGTTAGCCAAGGCATACCCACCTTTAAGCATGATTTCACACAACCTTGTCATTTGCTCTTTTGAAACAAGCTCTCTTGTAAGCTCATTTGGGCCAATAGTTGAATTATCGGCGGTTGAGTTTGCTGAAATTGTTATTAGGGCTTTGAGAAAATCCGCGGCTGAACTCTGTTCGATCAATAGTAACTCATGACTTTTACCACCTTCCTCTACGTCATTACTTTCAGGAACATCTAACACGTCCAATGCATTTATCAAATGGGTGATTAGGTCTTGATTTTGCAAAAATTCTATTATACCTGTTGAGTTATCAGGTTTGTCAGTGGATATCAATTTTAACAAGAAATCCATTAACGGAGGATTAGACAAATGGTTGATGAATTTTTCCACTAAATTTGGTTGATTGTCTATTAGATAAGTTATCATTTCGTCACATTTCATGTCTAGTAAATGCTCCATAATTTTCATAAAGTGAGTTGATACGTGAATATCTAGTGCATCTTTAGTATCTAATACACTCCACAACTTGTTGAGATTTTCAGTAGACTCCATTACTGTATCAGTCAAGGACCACACATCAGCGCTAAGAACTTCTGATGCCAACGTTGCCCTTCGTCTGAATCTTTCCTCAGGCAGCTCTTCCTCACCTTCCTCATCTTGGTCATCCAGATCATCAAAATCACCAGAGACTTTGGGGGTGGGCTCCTCGTCATCGTCCTTTGTATCGTTCTTAGACGAATCTTTTTCATTTCCCTCTTTCGGTGTGTCTGCCTTATTACTTGTTGATTTCACTAAATCTTCTTTCCTTTCTTCCTTGTCTTCAATGTCGCGCACTTCGAAGTCATTGGATATGACAATATCCACCAACATAGTCAAAACATGCTCGTTTCTCAAAAACTCCAACAACATGGGATTATTCGACAAAAGCTCCTGTAGTAAATCATTTTCATCCAACAACTTTACAAGTACCTCGCGTTGTTCGTCTTCTCCCTTGTTTGTATCCACCGACAGGGTATCATTTTGCTCTTGATTCAGGTTATAATTTTCAAGTAAGGTTGTGATATTCGAAAGTGACGTGAACCCGTTGCTGAACTTCCAAAAGGATCCCGACATGACTCCTTAAAATGATTGAATATAAATGCAAGGGAAAACTGGGAATGTCTAAATTGAAGTCCCTCGTTTGAAATTTCAAGTATGACCTGCAAAGTGAGTTTTTTTGTATCCTTGCCACTTTCTTTCTGTAGTTTCTAATGATGTATATCCCAAAGGTCCAATCTCAATACGAATTCAATTGATGAACCATTAACGAATGTGCTTGGTATTGGAATAGGCTCTTATTTTTTTTTTTTTTTTGATGTTTTCAATTCCCAACAAATGATCTCAACGGTAACAGTAGAAAATCCGAAAGCTAAAACAAGATGACGTCGATATATTCACCCTCCACTTGAGTTGGTACTATGCTAGAATATATATATGTATGCCTGTAGTTATAGGTAAGTTGTTGTAACTGCCCAAGTATCGACCTGATTAATATAAAAACCCGTTGAAGAATTGGGTTATATTTAAATTTGCGTTTCGGCAGAGAGAGAGAAAGCATCAAAATTCAGAACAAAAAAAAAAAATTTTTTTTTATTGACGCTGAGTTAACAATTACGTACTACATCAACCTACCACTAAGGGCCTTGTCATATATCGCGGTCACTTGAACTCGACACGCAATAGAGAATCCAAAAGTTCCTTCTCTTTAATCTACTACGATTGTAAGAAAAGTGTAGTAGAAACCATCCATCTGTCCACCAAAACTAGGTAGCTCTTCCTATATTTTCCGCGCCGCTTTGTCGGATAAAATTTTTTCAAAACTTCCTAGAAATAGACGGTTACTTCTAGTGCACATCCACAATAAAGGCTACTCATCATGTCACTCTTATTCAGTCGAACGGCAAGGCTTATACGACCAACATGCTACAATCCCATCATTAGGTTTCAAAGTACGATTGCTGCCTCCAGTAAAGTCACTGCCAATCCGTCACTAACAAACTCGTTTCCAAGGCAAGACATTTACAATAATATATCAGCGCTCAAACTATCATCGAATGGATCAAAGGATTTGTACGCGGTCATGAGATTGTACAATATGCCTTACTTGGTCACCAAAGGTGACAAGATATACTTACCTTACAAGATGAAAAATGTCAAAGTTGGCGATGTTTTGAACTTGAATGATGTGACAACATTGGGATCTACTACTCACACTTTGAACATCAACAGTGGCATAGACCCTTCCATTTACGAATTGCAAGCAAGTGTTGTTGAAATAACTAGAGAACCTCTTTACCAAGTGGTGAAGAAGAAGCCAAGGTGTAGAAGAACAAAAACCACCAATGTCGAACCTTATCAAACCGTGTTGAGAATCAATGAGCTAAGATTAAAGTAACCAAAACATGTATATAGATCAATAAATGTTTTACGAAGGACACACTTTACTATTAAACTTGATGAGTCGACCCAACTCTGTTGACTCAAAATTAAACTCGCGCGAGGTGGTGACGAATGGGTCATTCAATAACTCTTCTGCCGTGGGTCTCAATGCAGGATCTATAGTGAAGCACCGGTTTATAAAGTTCTCAGCCTCTTTGCTAACTAAGTGGGCAATATCTTTGGGTATTGGAGGGGCTTTCTTTTCTTTCCCTGCCTTATAAATTACACTGATTGCCGCCTCATTCGACCAAGGACGTTTTCCAGCAAACATTTCCAACACAACACAACCCAAGGACCATATGTCAACCTTTGCACTGTATCCCTCCACCATGTTATCAATAACCTCTGGAGCCATCCAAAATATAGTACCCTTCATTGACATGTTGGCGTTGCTATAAATGTCATTATTCTTGCGGGAAATTCCAAAATCCGAAATTTTGCATGTCCCATCAATATCCAACAACAAATTGTCTGCCTTCAAGTCTCGGTGGATGATGTTATTGGAGTGTAGATACTCCAAACCTAGCAAAACTTGTTTGGTGATTATTCTAATTAATGTTTCATCAAATTTGCCATATGATTTGAGACACATGGCTATAGAGCCACCAGCAACATACTCTAGAAATAAACTGTAGGTATTGTCTTTTCTTTCGTAACCAAGATATTGCACAATATGCTTGTGGTCCAAATCTTTCATGGTTTCAACTTCCTTATGCAATGCCATTATTCCCTCGAGGTCAAGCTTGTTACTTTTAACAACTTGCTTTACCGCTAACATCTCTCCCGTTGTTACATTCAACCCCAAATAAACATCACCAAAAGATCCACGGCCAATCAATTCACCTTTGATCCAAGCAAATTCCTGATACTGACCATTCTTATTTTGAAATTTGTTCACAACACCACGCTCTATTTCACTACTTGTAACTTCAAACACCTTTTGTCCCCACATTTTCGTATTTGATCTGGTCAACTTTTTGCTATTTTCCCTCGAAATATTGGCAAACGTGATTGGTGGTGATTGCTGCTTCCTTTTCAAAGCTTTACGACGCGCTTCATTAGCAACACCTCGAATAGTCTTCATTCTCCTAATACGTGAGTTGTTTTCCGGGGCAGTCTGCTGCGGATTCACCGGTGAGATATTAGCATTTGAAAAAGTACGCGAAATAGAAGGCTTCTTCTCCTTAATTGAAGGTACCAGTGGTTCATCATCGATAATGGGTTTGTCAAGGTTTGTATGGGGAAAGTATTTTTCCAAGTTGTCATACAATTCCTCAACTGGAGGTCGAACAGTCATTTGCTGCGTCTTTTGTCTCATTGGCTTTACAAAAAAATCACATTCAGAATCAGCATCTGATTTGGTTGATCCTGCATCGGTAACCTCACTCAAATGGTCCAGAACCACTTCTTTTTTGCTCATTGGCTTCACGAAAAAGTCATCCTCACTATCCCTATCGGAGTCTCTGCAGTTATTTGAGCTAGATGGTGAGTGCATTGACTGGACGCCGAGAAATACAGAGCGATGCTGCCGTGCTTGTGAAAGTCGATCTCTTGGTGGAGGAGGGGCAGCTCTTCTCGCTTTGATTGAGTCATTGCGTGGATCGCTTCTTTGACTAGCACTCTTTTTCAATTTTGCAGCGTCCCTAGGATCATCCTTCAATGTCATTACTGTCGAGGCTGTAATAGGCGAGCTTTTGAAATCTGATAGCGACGACTCATATATATTTGCAATTAGCTTGGGAGCCTTTTTCTCAAAGGGGGATTTCCGTCTCTCATCAAAATTAATTTCATTGGCTCCTTTTCTGATCACTTTGAACGAAGATCCAGAAGATTCAGGGGATACAGATGAATTTCTCAGACTGACAAAACCGGAAGTATCAATTTGAAGTAAAGGTGTCTTTTTCTTACTATTTGTGCGAAAGGGGAACTTTAACGGAAAATTGTGAGAATTCGATTTTTGTCTCAAATGGTCAAAACTTCGAGCCAGTTCATGTTGCTGTGGCTCAGGTTCATTTCCTATCGAGTTGTCCGTTTGCGTTTCTTTCAGTGCCATTTTTGGATTTTCCGAAATCTTGGACAAATTTGTTTGCTCTTTAAAGTTCCAATAGTCAACGTTGGCATTGTTGAGGTTTTGCAATAAATATTGTGGTGTTGCTGGGTATGTCCTATGCTCATCGCTTGTTTCAAATGACTTGGAATCGGACGACACTGTCGAAGTGGTTTTCAAAGTCCCCTCTGGTGAATCAATGTATTGCCTTATAACAAACTTGATCAATGAATCTTGTTGTAAAACCTTAGATATCAATGAATCTGGCAAAGCTTCACCCTCTGTCGCATTAAAGTCAGTCAAATGTATAGTGATAGTTCCCACATCAACCATACCCAAATGCAGAATCACTTTCAGCTTGAATGATGAAATATCATATAGCTCATCATGACCCATTGAAAAGGGTACAAAAGACTTGTTGTCAGTACTAACCAATACAGTTTTCGTTGCCTGTTGCAGAAAACTCTGGGGCATATAAATGTCATCCAACGGAGACGGGATCTCGTCATATTTTTCTATCAAAAATGAGGGGACTGAATTGGTGGAATTCGTACTATCGATGGACCTTCTAGCTATTGGTCTTGGAGGTATTAACGTTGGAAAATCGTTCTCAAAATCCTGCACAGGCAGTTGATTGGAGTACGACAGCACCGCGCTATTTCGATTACTCAGTCGTCCCGTAGATGCTTTTACCATACCGACAGCTTTGTCACCACCATATTTTCTAATAGTGTTGATGATCCCACCATTCTTTTTGAAATCCAACTTTGAATGTCTCTTTGTATCGTCAAGCACTTGACTCTTCCTCTTTGTTTCATTCTCATTTGATCCGCTTCTGTGTCTTCGAAAAAACAGGTGATTTGATGAAGTGGGTTGGTCCTTAGATCTAGGGTCTATATACGAAGTCGGCCTCTGCATAGATGACGCAGAATTTGTAGAAGACACTGAGGAGCTTGATTTGTGTTTGGAGAAGACTGGTGTTGATTTTCTATTTTCATACTTGACGTTGGCCGGTAGTAGATTGTCTTTGTTTCCAGATTCCTTTTCTGTCTCACTCCGTAGTAGCTCGATAAATCTTTCTATTGAATTGAGATTAGAATCGAGTTTCAAATACTTTGAAAACTGTTTCCAAATCATTGAGTTTTTATCAAAGTTTTCCAATTCCAAAAATCGATTTCCTGATATCTCATTGTTCTTAAAAGTCTCCTGCCATGAGGTGTTAAATTGATGTTCCTTCAACCAAGCAAGAACATTATCGATATCCCATCTTTTGGAAGCATTTACTGAAGGAGCCTGTGTATTCATTGCGTATCTGACAAATCGCTTGCTTTTATTTTGTTGATCGTTTGAAGACTGATTGGATAGCGTGGAGGTATCTGAATCTTGTCGGCGATGAGACAGCGTAGAGCGACTATAATCCAGTCCGATTCTCGTATATGAATCGCTCGAAGTTTGTTTTATCAATTCAGGACTTACAGACTTTTTCTCCAAATTCACCGAGCTCTGACTATAATTGTAGCTGCCGATGATGGAGCCAATGGCATTGGACGTAAGGCTGTTTGTAAAAGACTTTGATGGTGAGGAAGAGCCCCCGCGCTTGCTAGATTCTACTTCTGGTGACTCGGGAACAGGACTTATGGTGTTCAAATCCATGGTCGGGTATGGTAGTTGAACTCTAGCATTGTGAGCTCCCCCACCACTGCCGCCGGTGCTGCTGCTCACTTGAGCAAAGTCTTGACTGACAGGAGTTTGATAAAATTGGCTCGCTCCTGAACTATGATTGGAGTCAAAGCTAGTCCTCTCCGAATTGGATTCCAGAGACTGGTACTGTCTCGAAGGGGGCTGATAATAGGATAGATCACCGTATTTGTCGTATATAATTGAGTCAGAGGCCATTCTTGGTTGCAGGTACTTCAGTCGCAGGGGTTCCAGGTTTGTGATGCCGTATCGTGCATACTGCGAGTCTGGATGTTTCACCCGTTGTGAGTCGTAGCTAGCAGACCTTCTTTTATCGACACGACCAGTTGTCGTAGTATTTGGTAAACTTGAGTATGGAAGCACTTTGAATAATTGTATCTTGGTTGAAGGAGCATGTACAGCCTTTTCTGAGTTCTAAAATTAGACAACTAGCTAGAAAAAAAGGAAAACAAAAAGATCATACAAAGGTAAATAGCATCAAGGTGCATGTAGACAACCACATGTGAAGAAACAGCGGAAACATGGAATATAGAGAAGTCATACATGACATCTTAAAGGGATTGAAGCGACTTGAGGACTACAATGGAGTGGATGCAGAAGAGTATGAGTCGATGTTAAAGTCAGCGATCAACTATTTGAAGTATATTTTGGTATTGGATGGACATTATCACATATTGGGCTTAACAACTAATATCGAGACAATTGGCTATACCCACGATGTAGCATATCGTGGAGCACCAGGCACAAATAATATCGAATTTTCCAACGTTTTGAACCATCTCAAATCGCCGACGAGTAGTAGTGGAGGCTCCATACGTTCCATACTTGAGGTTCTTTCAAATCCATCGAATCCATTAAGAATCAAGTCGGAATATTATTCAATAACGGGGAGGCTAGTTGTCATTTTGCGCAGTGTAATCAAAGCAAGGGACGATGCAGAGCGTAAGCTCAAAGAGTTTGTATGCTCCTGTATTCTATATGATTTGAACTTTTATAGGGGCAAAATCAGCGATGATATGGAAGACACTCAAATGCTAGCAGATATTGTGGAATCACAAACTGTTGAAAGAGAGGAAAATTCAGTGTTTAGCATTTCAGAACCAGTTGATATATACCATCCACTTGAACTCGAATCAAACAATGGCACATTTTTGACGATTTATCGTCTTCTTTTACCAGTTTTAGTTGTACGTCCCAGGGTAAGTGTGTGGAAGGTAGCAAGCTCGATAGTAGAGGTGTTCAAGAGGGACCAAAAAATAACTTATTTCGAGAGCACTGAGGAGGAAGTCGATATTGCATCATTACTCCCCACAATGCACAAAGAGCTCAATCAAAAATATCTCGAGGAAATAGTGGAAAAGCCGGCGTGTGACTCGGAAAAAGATGAAATTTTAGATCCTATGTCGGTGTACCCCAGCCTTGTACAAGTTGTCAACGAGCTTCAAGACTTCAGCAAGAACGTAAATCCAAATTTTCCTCGTCTTTTTAGACACTACCTCAAATTCATGGACATGAACTTATCAAGTACGCGAAAGCAGGATTACGATTTTATTGAAGAGGTGCCTGAAGTGGTACATTCAATCCTCAAATCGGATTCTGCTGTAGACTTGAAAGGCGTGCTAGAGAGATTTATTTACCTTCAGTCTTTACTACTGTGTGATAACCCTTCAGGTCTGATGACATTGCTAATGCGTGCAAGTTGGTTTGATTTCGAAAAATTGCAAAGACTAAAGGAATACGCGTTTGAAATTTGGCGAGGCAGATTGAAAAAATTAGATGAGGTTGAAAATCGGTTCTCAAAATGGGACACGAGACCACAAATACTTTCCAAATGGCGACTGATTACTGAATGGGTAAAGTTGCAAGAAGCAGCCACCGTATCTCACTATGAGGAAAAGTTACAATTAATTATGATATGGAAATTGAAAGTTACTCTAAAAAAGATGAAGGAGAACAATGCGAGAGCAAGACAAGCGAACTTAAGGCGATATTTCAAATGGTGGACCAACCAACTCTCAATGGTCAGGACAGATCAAGCCCTAGCTGTGCGACATTATGAAAATACTTTACTTCAGAAGTGCACAAGTGTCTGGAACAAGAAAGAGAAAAATAGGAAGCAAACAATTGCCAAACTAAATGAGGATTGTGAAGCCTTTAATGAGGTTCGTCGCCAATGGCTTTTAAGACGAACCTTTACGAATTGGTGTGGGAAATTGAGTTCGCAGCGCGGGACGCTCGACTTGTTTTCCAAGTTGCAAAAATTCAAAGAAATCAGAAATGAATTTACAGTTGAAATTTGGTTCCAGAAGTGGCGGCAATCCACCGAAATGATTTTTAAAGTTGAGCAGCTCAAAAGGAAACACAACCGCATGGTGGTACATATTGTGTTTGACAAGTGGAGAAGTCAGTTGCATCTAGATGAACGGGCGCAGCATATCATTCATGACCGGAATATTGCAACAAAGCAAGGGTTATTTCAGAAATGGAAGATGGATGCGATGCAGAAACAAGATCTGCGGTCATTTTGGAATGGCAAACTCATTCACCGCTATTTCAAAAAATGGAAAATGATCACCCTAGCAAATTTGTTTGCAGCATCGTGGGAAACGCAAGCGTTGAAAGATACACTCAAACATTGGAAACTTCAAACAATTGAGAAATACTGTCGTGATATAAAAGATAAAGACTTTGTAGTGTCCACTTATGACAAGTGGGAGGAGAAATATAAAGTTGCCGCAATACAAAATGAGAAGGCTGCAGCGTTTAACAGTAGGAGGTTGAGAAAATTGTGCTATAAACAGTGGAAGTCATCATTGTATGGGGTCGAAGATTTGCAGTTTATGGCCAACACTGTTGTTCAGAAGAAGTTTTTTACCAGATGGAGGAACTGCCACCGCAAGTGGACGAAGGGGTACGAAAATGTCAGGTTTGGTAACGAACACACGATCAAGCGCGTGATGTCAATATGGAAGTACAAGTACGATTTTGTTCTAGAGAAGAGGCTATCTAGTCGGATACCACTCTTGACTGATTACTCAAACTTACTATTGAAAGTGAGATATTTCACCAAGTGGAGAGAACAAAATCTATACCAATTGGAGTTGCAAAGCATCAACCTTGAGTACACACCAAGCTTTCGTACATACGTTTACCACTGGTTGAGTCGTCTCGATGAAGTTCGCGGATTGAATGAAAGAATCGCCATTTATGAGAAAGGATTGATTGATCGAACCTTTTCACTTTGGCGGTTTCGACTTGAGCAGTTAGACTCCATTAATGAGAAAGCAGAGGACCAATTAGCTCAGCGAAATTTTGCAATTTTGAGACAAAGCACACAGGATTGGATATACAAGCTCAACAAGAATGTGAAACGAAATTATCAACTGTTGGAAACTTTTCAAGAACGGACCGATAAGCGATTGGTTAGAAATGTGATACACTTATGGCTGCAGAAACATAGAGATAAGGTGGAGGAAGAGGAGCTTGCCAATGAAACATATGTGAGTAGTTCTTCTCCCCTTGCTAGTAGAACTCATCAACAAAGGCAACAAAGGGAAAGTAATGGGATCCCCACTCTACAGAGGCACTTTTCTCCAAACAAGATATCGACTCCGAGGCCAAAAGTACCCAGTCCGTCAAAATTGCAAGAAACATCGCAACGAATGAGATATCAACAAGTGTCGCAACTACGAGAACGTTTTGGTAGGGCTAAATTGTCACCACGTTATAACAAGTCAATTTCACCAGTGAAACTAAACTATGATGTGGATCTTTCTCCACCAAAAGATGAAATTGGACCTCAGTTAAAAAACGAGTACCAGAGTCCCCAATCATCCAATTCATCTAGTCCAACTGAAATTAAATCTCAATTAGATGTCGCTGATTCATCGTTGATATCTACGGCGAAGAGGATGGGACGTATAAGACCGATTGCATTTCCTACTGGAGAGGATGTAGTTGATGTCAGACTCTCACCCGCTAGCAAGGTCAAGAGAGAATCTAGAATATTGATATAAAGTAATGAATAACGATGTATAATTATAGCGTACAAATGCTCTTCCTATTTCACCCTGACTTGATGGGCTTTTCATAAACATTTATATAATCCTCCAGAACAATTGTGGATCTTAATAAGCTTTTCAATGTTTCATTAGTCCCGTTCAAAAATTCATCAACCATAATTTTCAAAAGTATGAACAACATAGAGCGATTAGCTCTTTGAGATTCGACCAATTTGATGATAGTGGAAAGGTTCAAACCTTTAAAGATTTTTGCCTTGTGTAGGAGTTTCCAACCATCAAGTGTACCATTAGTGATGACAAGATCAAAATTGGCGTAATCGAAATCGGTCTCAGATTTGTCGTACGTTACTGCTTTATGATGTAGTTCTCCAAACCGAGTAACCCCCGTCATACAAGCGGGGACATCCAAATGAATCGACACGTTGCGATCACTGTAAACTTTTGACACATAATAATTAGCAAAAGTCAATGCTTCTCCACCAGGGTAGTTATAACTGGAGATGTATCCCATGTATAATGAAAGAATTGAACTCACCAAAATCAAGAGAGAAACTAGCAAAGTCAACAACTTGTTTGAGAAGCTAAGACTCCACTTAATCGAGATATTGCTCAATCCATTAGCTGCTTGCAAGGTAAAGATAGGCACAGTGTAGATAATGAAGCGCCACTCCTTATGAGGTTGAAAGGACATAATTGCAATAAAAATGATTGACGACGTGCACAATATACGTAACGAATTTCTTGCTGGATGACGCACGGCTTTGGTATTTGTTACAGCAACTCCGTCGTCAGCTGGGTCATTCAAGAAACCAACAACGGACAAGATTAGAATCACCGGCGGTCTAAACAACTGGAAAAGGTACTTTTTAAAGTAAGCTCCCCATGGCTCAACCCCCCACTCAGCTGCGTTGCCATTGATGATGTTAAAGATGAATGAACTAATCTCAGGAACGAGTGGTTTCCCCCAAAAATAGGTGTCAATAAATAATGAGGTCAATGTACCAAATAACCCCCCGGCAAACAAGAGTACAAAATCAGTCACAATATTAGATTGTCCAAATACCAAAGAGGAAACCATTGCAATAACCACAGCAAATACACCCACTTCCATTCGGAATATGGCACCAGTCATTGCCAACCATGTCAAACCAGACAAATCACCCACAATCAACTTGCTCAATCCAAAATTAACGAACGGTAAAGCGATAAAGTTTGGTAATGTACGTGTCGAATAGTATACCAAATGGAATTGCGATAACAATAAAACAGAAAACCAAAACCCATTTAGCCCTTTGATTTTACTCTTTCTGTCCCTGAATGTAACCTTGTTGAGCTGATCTCTGAGTCTAATTAGGGATAATGTGTTTGCTAGACCTAAAATACCCCGAACAATGCTTTGAAGTTGACTTTGGTCTCCTTGCAATAAATCCTTTCCAAAAAGAGCGGATACAAAAATGACAGGTTTTGCTAATAGGGCAAGTACCACGCTGCCTATAAAAGTCCTCGGCACTGCTCCTGGAAATTGTTTGTGGTCGTACTTTTCAAGTGCTTCAGCGGAGAATGCTCCATAATTAAGAATATCATGCACCGCCTGAATGTTGAAGGACTCTTCAACTTTGGAATACGGAGAGATAACAAGGTGATACGTCACCAATGCTATCAATGCAGCATCAAGCACCTTGTTGAATCTCTGCATGGGTCTTGTGTGGGTGTGTGAAATCGTAAGACTTTTGAAATTCTCGTCTATATTCTTTTCTTGAAAAATTGGTGCCGTGTCCGCTCATCAACAAGAAAATGGAGGAAGATATACCCCAATTAGTCATTGATTTACCAAAAGATGGAGCTTTTGAGACAGAAAAGGTAACCATGGACCCCCAGCCATCGTTGAACCTGACCACAGTTTCGTCAACCAAAAAAATTCCCATCACCATAGTTACAGGATATCTTGGATCGGGCAAATCCACCTTGCTCAAGAAGATCGGAGAAAAGTCAAACAAGAGATTAGCTATCATTTTGAATGAGTTTGGTGACTCCTCAGTTATTGAAAAGTCTGTCACAATACAAGATCAGAACGAAAGCGTTCAAGAATGGCTAGATATAGGGAACGGTTGTTTATGCTGCACAGTGAAGGATAATGGAGTCACAGCAATTGAAAATTTAGTGGAAAATTCAAGAGACAAAATTGATTATATTTTGTTGGAGACTACAGGCATTGCCGATCCCGCGCCAATTGCCAAAATGTTTTGGCTCGATGAAGGACTAGCGTCGAATATATATATTGATGGTGTGGTAACTGTTGTCGATTCGGGGAATATTCTCACTTGTTTGAATGACGTTGGTGGACATTGGCATAGGGAACATGATTTGGAACCCGTTGAAGAAGGTGTGACAACTGCTCATTTACAAGTTGCGTTGGCTGATGTGATTCTATTGAATAAATCAGACAAGGTCAAAGATCTGGACGAGATAATAACCAGGATAAGAAGTATAAACCAAACCGCTCCCATATATCCCACAAGCTTTGGTGATATTGATCTTAGCAAGATCTTGGATTTACACGCTTTTGAAGCAAATACCCAGGTTTCGGAGCCCACAGCATCGTTTCACGATGGAAGAATCACGACCATCACTATAGATTTCCCCTTTCTCGAAAATGATAGCGGATTTGACAAAATTGAAAAGTTTCTTCAATACGTTTTATGGGAAAATAAAGTCAATGGTAAGGATGTTGAAATCCATCGGTTAAAGGGAGTCTTGGTGCATAAAGACGACGTTAGAGTCGTTCAAGGTGTCAGAGAAACTTATGAAATTATAGAAGGTGGTAAACTACTAGACGAAATAAAGCAAAACAAGTTGGTATTTATAGGTAAAGATTTAGATCATGACGACTTAATGGTAGAATTACATAGGTTCATACAGTGAATGTACCCAAATTGGGGCAATTGTTGCAAAATCTGAAAAATTCTTTTCATCGAATTTTTTTTTTTTTCCCTATTGACAACCAATAAAGAATCTTTTACCTAGACCCAACTCTTCACCACAATGAGTGACCCTAAACCAGAGTCACCACAACCGGATGCCAAATCCAATGTCAAACCTGAGATCAAGCCACAGCCTCCCAAAAAGAAGGGATTTTCAAACCCCGCATTACGAATGATGGGAATCCCCAGAATTTCACTTCCATCGCGAAACTGGCTCATCTTTTGGTCAGTTCTTGTAGGAGTTGGATCATCAATAGCCTATGACAAATACGAACAGAAACAGGTTCGTAAGAAATGGATGGCAAGTGTATCTCATTTGAGCGAGGAAGTATACACCAACGATAGAATACCTCGAAAATTGACGATTTATATTGCACCTCCACCAAATGACTTTCTTGATTCATCATTAAGGATATTTCGCAAGTTCATCAAGCCTGTGTTGAATGCCGGGTCAGTCGATTTTGAAATCTTTAGTGAGGGCAGACAGGGGGATATCAGATCCAGTGTGGCTCAAAGAATCAGGGATTTGCGAATCAAGGAACTTGAAAAGGGGAAAGTAGTGAAAGAGTCTAAATCCAGCGAGATAATCGAAGAACCTGAATATGTCAAAAGGTCAGATTTATACAAGCCAAGTGATGTTCTCGGGTTGTACAAGATTTTCCCCCAAAACATTGACACTGTTTCTGACGATGCAAACACAGATGTTGCAGGAGGTGTTGTATGTATCGGAAGAGGTGCATTCAAAGAGTACATTAGTGGTGTACATGAAGGTTTACTAGGACCATTACAGAAACCGCAAGCAATTGCTGATGAAGAAGCGCGTAGAGCTGAACAGAAGGCAAAAGATAAAGAGGAAAACCCAAGCAAGTATAGCGATGATGATGATGACGAAGACAATGATAATTTGAAACCAGTACCGATGAGATTCATCAAGTCCTCAGAATATGCAAATGCACCTTTGGCACCAGAGTTTAACTTGGATACAATACTCAAAGATGACAAGGGGATTCCTTATTTCTTTGAGCAACCAGTTTACGTGTTTTCTGTGCCCACCATTCAAGGGTTCAAGAATGTGCCACGTAAAGTATACCGTTTTTTCACTAAGAGATTTTTTGCCGACGACTATGGAGAAAGAACGACTCATATTGTGAATAAAGATACCAGACCGTTTAAAGAAAAGGATATTTTAATGGCCAAGGAAGAAGAAGTGGACTGGCCACCAAATTGGGTTAAAAGGGGTACTGAAAGGGGATCGGAGTGGGTCCAAGAGTTGGCATACGACGATAGAGTAATCTCGAGAATGAGAGTCTTTGATGATAAAAAGTAGGGTGAATTCCAAGTGTATATATATAGAAACTTCTACCGTTTTTGCCATAATGTGTAATTGTAAACAAACTTGTTTTCTTGGTTGTCGTCATCGATTGCTTCCTCTCCTGTGAATTGAATCAATTCCGATTTCGACAGTTTTGTCCATTGGTTCACATCAAATTTCAAAAACGTATCCATTGCAATCTCTTCTTGCTCCGAATGTTCTATTTCAGTCAACAAGACATTATCAACTAATCCACTCTTGATAAACTCGTTGTAAATTTCAGCACCACCAATGACATAAACACGTTCAATATTTTCTTCTCGTACAAGCTTCAATGAGTCCTCAACTGAACTTGCATGCAAAATATTCTCATCGATAACTTTATTGTCAAACGATCTAGACAATACAACATTGAGTCTGTTAGGCAAGGGTCTGAACTTGGTCGGTATCGAGTCCCAGGTTTTTCTTCCCATGATGACAGCATTTCTCAATGATGGGTCAACTGTACGCGTTGTAACTCTCTTGAAATATGCCATTTCTTTACGTAAACGCCACGGAAGGCTGCCCTTGTTTCCTATTCCATACAATGGTTTGAGTGCAGCAACGATGATGGTAACAACAGGTTTTGACATGTTTGGGAGTGGAGAAAATGGAAGAGGAGAAGAGTCAAAGAAGGTAAAAATCTTTGTCAAAGTGTCGCACAGCACACCTCGTGTTTATTATGGTTGAGATATCAATGTATCGAAACCTTACGTTAAAAGCTGTCACAGTCAGTGCCAGCAAAATGCATAGAGCCTCCATATTTTCTATAGAGTTTTCTTCGCCAATATTACAATATACAACATGAAAACACATCAAGGAATTCAAATACAACAAAATATAGGATTAAAACATGTACTCATTTGACTGAATTGAAACAGAAAAGAAAGAAAACGTACAGCTTAAGGAGTGGAAACGTCATTATAACCAAAAGATCGTTTCTCACTTCTTTGCGACCTTGGTCTTCTTTGGAGCAGCTTTTTCCTTTTTAGCAGTAGTTGACTTGGCAGTGGCATCCTTTTTAGTGGTAATTTTCTCATTAGCAGCCTTTGCAGCAGCAGTCTTTTTGGCGGTGGAAGTTTTAGTCTTGGTGGGTGACTTCTTAGTAACCTTATTTGGAGCAGCACCAGTAGCAGTAGCAGACTTCTTGGCTGGTTTCTTGGCTTTAGTTTCTTTAATTGCTGCTGCTTTTTTGTTCAATTTGACTGGCCCTGAGGGTCCCTTTGGTTGAAGGAATTCACCAAGATCAACACCTTTCTTCAAAGCGGTGTTAAACAATGAATCGAAATTATTTGCTTTGATGTCATTGTTACTTTTAACGTACTGCTTGAGCGCTTGGCGACTAAGGTGGAGTTAGTATATTGATATTGCTAACGAGGTAGAAACAAAAAAGTTTGAGAACACACATACGATGATCCATTTCTATCTTTCAAATTGGCAATAGCTTCTTTGATCATGACTGTGAAAGCATGGTTAGTAATTTGTTTAATACAAAACTGATCCAATTAGGCGGTCTCTAGTTAAACCTCGTCACGAATTGGCCATCAGCGCCAGCCTATATAGGCATCAAAAATAAAACAAAAAAAAGCCCTTTCCGAAACCAAAACAAATGACCTAAAGAAAAATAAGAAGCCAAAAGACCGAAAGGAAGCGGGGCATCAACATACCTCTGTAGGGCTTTGCATTTGAAGTTGATGTTTCTGTTGCTGCTGTAGCCATTGTTGCGATAAAATAGTTGTATATGTGGTGATGAAAAGAAGAAGTGAAGAAGAAAAGATGTAAAAGATGTACAAGAATTGGAGAATTTATAAGTAAAAAATATGAATTGGGGGGGGGGGAGGAAAGAATTTAAAATCACAACAACAAAATCACAACAACAACAAACAACATTAACGCCAAAAAACATAAAAAACAACTGATTACTGTAGGAAGGTAACACAAAACTAAAACTACAGTACAGTAAACGATCACACAAAGCAAATAGAACAGCAATAGCCAATGATGTCACATAGTATTATGTTACGACATTAAAAAATTAACGACACTGAATGACCTTGACAATGTCACAAATAGATACATTACGACAATAGTTATACGACACTTTTAGACGCCACACTTTTATTAACACTGTCAGTGAATTCTATATACCACACCCATACAACACTGTATCCTCTAACTAACCTTCTTTGCCTTCCGATCACCCCTTCCCCTATGGACACACTTCTTCCTCGGTCCAAGTGTGACTCTCTTCATCCAACTCATACACAAACCTCTTATCTTTATCTTGCTCATAGTAGTCAACATAATTAACAAATATTGTCCCTACTGCAAAATTCTTATACCCATCCTCCTCCTTTTTCCCATCGACCCCTCTCTGTATCTTACTAATCAATTTGGCCTTATCTTCTGTCATGGGTGATTTCGGATCTGGTTTCCTAAAAGAAGTCTTTAATGCTTTAGACAATCCATTCCACTGCCTGTCCAATTCTTGTTGCCATTCTTCTCTGGTCGGAGGCGCGTATTGATACGTCGACAAATCTTCTTGCGTATTGTCGTTCTCAACAAACGATGGTGATATTAAGGATGTCTGGACTGGTTGTTTCTGTACACGAGCTCTGGAATCATCTTCATTAGAGTCAAGCTCAATCGGAGTTACTTCACCACTCGTGATATGGTTCAAATCAATACTTGGCTGATGCTCAGAGTCAAGCAATCTAACTTTGCCCCTAAATCGAATTTGTTTTCGAATATGACCAAACCAAAACACAGCTTCAACTTTGTCACTGTCCAATAGCTCTTGATACTTTTCCATCCTCTTGTCGGTGGTGAATGTAATGACATTGGACGACTTATTGTTGAAAAGCCAACCGCGGTATATCAATGTCCTATTCTGAGGGTATCCCGTTTTGGAATCTATAGTTGCCAATTGAAACGTGGTAAATGGTGGATTATTATCAGTTGCTGCTAATTCATTGCTAACACAATTGTTGAGGATTGGTACCCACGGCGCTTGGAAATTGAATTGAACCATTGATGATAAGTATAAATGTCGATGAAATTTGAGAATAGCCGTCACTACTAATTTGATATTGACTGGCTATACGCAGCTTCGTATTGAAAGTATCTCCGGGGACCTGTATCTCCACAATGTTTCTTTAATATATCAAAAGTGTTGATCTTCACGCTGTGGCTTCACTGTCTGAGCAAAATCTATGGTTTTTTTCCCGTAAAATGACAAAAGTTCCAGCGATATGTTGAATATGCAGATCGATCTTTATATATATGTCTCAGCCCTATCACTCCACCAAGTCACAAGTGTCGTATGAGCGTTAATTTTCTTTTTGGTTTTTTTTTTTAGTTGTTGCATTTCGTAACATCCAAAGAAAAATTGCAGCGCTAAAAATAAATTATTTCCAGGCAATTCCGATTAATTGCGAAAAGAGAGGGCCCCACGTGTGTCTCTTCAAGAGTCGCTCTATTGAATTTGGATCGATGTTGCTTGAATAAGGTTGGTTGTTGCCGCTTCAATTTACAAAGGAACCAGTCTACAATCGGTGCTGTGATAGCACTTCCTCTCGTTGTTCTCCATCCGCTTTCACCCTTGACGTATTCTGTCTCAAATTTTCTTGGTTCATGGTGATTTATTTTCATGACAGTTGTCGGGAGTTTTCCGGTTTCGACTTTCCCTCGGCCAAGTTTCAGCCGCCTTGAGACATATCTCCGAGAATTCGGAGTTTACAAAAATGTAACCTAATGATAGCTTACGATTGACCAGAGATACGCTCTACCATATAGAAAGAACTAGCAGGCAACCCACTCAGCTTCTACCTAATACCCTCACATCTACCAACTTCATTGTAATGCCGTGTTTGTGGTTGACTTTGCGAAGAGAGAAAAAAAAAAGGATCTTCACCATTGTAAAGAACCCCCCTCCTTAAACATGGTAAGGCACGAACATGTCAAACTCGAATCTGAAACCAACCTGTTCCCAATTGATGAAGTTATTCGCAGACATCCCTACTACACCACTGTTCGCGTAATCACTACTCCATTAGCGAACTTCACTCCAAAACCATTTTTGCATGAAGTTTCCACAACTACAAACTTGATAGAACTCATACAACTCAGAATGAATGCTAGTCAGTCATATATCGAAGCAATTCCTCTAGACCAAGTTGACGTCGAAGCTGCATTTCAGAACAAGTTGCAATTTTATGGCTCAAAGAATGAGGTAATTTTACACATTGATCAAGCATCGTATCAGAAATTGCCCAACTTGCAAAAAGATCAAACCCATGATCGTTATGGTTCTGTATCTTCATTCGAACATGCTCAAGTAAAGAGACTTACCGATTACAAGATCGGCCATGGTGAAAACAATTACTCTCGATATAGATACAAAATAAAAATTAAATTCTCACAACCTGAACTCGAATACATCATCAAGACGCTATTCAACAATGTACGCACCGAATCATACATCTATGACCCAGAAATGGACTTGCCAATACCCGAATGCGAAGAAGATATAGTAAGGATGCCCTTATCACCCGCCCATCAAACAGAACTAGATGACCATAAAACACAAGCCCGTGAATTGACTACGCTATTTGCAAATTTGGAGCCACATCAAATAACAAATTACCAGCAATATAATACCTTCCCGTTGCCTCGCTATACTATGCACAATGTTTATTGTGAATCTATCACGCAATCAGATTGGGTGATGCTTTCGTTGCACACTAGAGATACGCATACGTTTATTGAAAAAGATGGATTGGTTGCAAAAGTTCGCGAAGAAAAATGACAGAGCTGTTTGAGATAGTACGGGTAAGCCAAGGAGTTATTTCTTCCTCCAATGCATTCGTCGAAGTTGAAGTCAACAATTGGGAGTCTTGCTAGATTTTCGAGCTTGCTGTATGACAAAGTCTGTGTCCTCATACCAAAGGACAATTGTGATCGCTTAATTATAACAAATAAATCACCCGTGTTATTCAATTCACTTATATACAGTAAGAAATATATATACATGATTGCTCCGAATTGAAAATCGAATATATACGCACACTAACCTCGTTAAAACAAACATGAAAACATCATCAAGAAACAAACAGTAACATCTCAAAGGAAATCCTTGAAAAGTTCATCAATGGGGAAATTCTCAAACATCTCTCCATGATTCAATTCAAATGAATTGAATACGCCACCTCCAGTACCACCAACACCCGCGGAACCTCCAGCTGCCGAGAAACTTGTTCCTGAAAGTCCACCAAGAACACCAGGACTGAAAGCAACACCAGCGCCACTTTCACCATCCATTTGACTGAGAAAACCAGGTGTGGCTCCATACATCAGGTTCATCGTGCCTGGATCATTGAATCTACTAAAAGGATCCTCGTTATTCTTCATATTCATCATCTGTAACCAAATGGTATCGACTTGTTCATTGGGTTTGTACTCGCTATCAGATGTAGTTGATCCAGTTGAACTAACTGAGTTGTCATGATTTCTCAAATTGACATTACCATTGATGAATGAATTGACATTGTTTTCCAACTCCTCCTCCATAGATACATTATCGCAATCTTGTTGTCTTGGCTCATTGGTGGTGGTCGTCAGTGCACGTCTTTTCTCCATTTTGCGTTGGTTTCTACTTTGCTCAACTTTACTCAATGAAACTTCAAAAAGGTGTTCAAATTGATCCAACATCTGGGAATTAAGCGGCTGTGGAGAGAATGTTGGCTGGTATGTTTCAAAAAACTTGTCATTTAACAGTTGCTTAAGAAAATTTTGCGCTTTTGTCACCCGCCAAGCATAATAATACCGTTGCGATAACCGTGCAACACCATCACGGAAATGACTCATACATTTATCCACCAAATCAGCCAAACGTACCAATTTTTGGAAATTGCCCTTGTAAATTTCATCAGCAGGATCATACAGTCTCATTCTTGTACTGTGGTCATATCTCTTTTGTAAATCATGGATCCAATACCGGAGCCTAAGGTGAAATGAAAACAACACAATCAACGACTTGTGAGCAACAGTGATGAAACTGGGGCTAGCCATTAAATCAGCTGCATTTTTGAACGCATTTTTCTTGTGTCGAATGCATTCAACAAAACAGGGCATCACATCGTAAACAATCATCAGCACAATCTTTTTGATATAAAAGTAAGCCAAGTTTAAGTTTCTTTTTCTTTCGTAGTAGTTGAATATGTGGAAATGCATTGATGCAATGAGGAAAGTACAAGTAAAGTAGATCTTCAACCTGAGGATACTTGGCATAGCCTCGTTTGAGACGTCGCGAGGAGCTGTGGTATAAAGTTTTGGAACATCATTATATTGCTCATTGAAGTGAGACTCCATAAAATTCATCCTTCTAATCAAGTCGACCATATTCACTTCGCCTCTAACTTTAAACACCGAGGAAAACATTTCACTCATGGGTTCGTAAGTATAGTCAAAACTTGGGAAACACGAACATGCAATCTTTTCCATTTCTGCATCTTGAACATTTTCACAACCAGGTACATAAACCGGAGGTTTGGTGTCAAAGGAATCAAAACTTGCTGTCACGGTAGTTCCTTCATTCATGGCATTGTTAAACTCCAAAACCAAGATATAGTACCAAATCTTTCTTGCCAAGTTGTTTTGTTTTGGATCCTTGAATGCATCGGGGAACAACTCGGGATCACGATGAAGACCCAATGATTTTGCCATCTGGATTAGTGTGGCATTGAATATCAATGCATTCCCACCATCAACACCATCACCCAACTCTGGTGCATACAAGTGGTAAAGTCTCGTCATTACCGCCAATTGCAATATTGCCATGTTTGCACACCTCATCATGTCAAATTGGTTCAAGCATAGCTGTGCCACATCAATAACATCAATATCAATTGGGTTATTCAACAAAAACTTGATTTGTTGAGCTTTTGGTTCTGGATTGTTTGTTTGAAAATTTATCTCATTGATGGTTGAGTCGTGTGAGAAAAGTGACACATAGCTAAACCGAATCACAATCAACAATAGACCCAAGTAGGCAAAATCCAATTTCTTTTCGACTTTAACGGGCACCTTGACATCTTGGTAGTCTTCTGGACCTATAAGTCGCTCCACTTGCTCTTTCAAGGCAACCTCATCTAACAAGGGTATGGCAACATACAAGTGAGTGAAGAATCTCGTGTACAACCTCCATATCACATTTTGTTTCGGCAACACCAATCTTATTTTCTCTACCAATTCCAACTCCTCGTCCAATCCTCCTTTATAAAATGACAAACCTAGTGATTTGGCCTTTTCATTCAACTGTTCTTGAGTAACAACTCTTTTGGGGCCTGCTTTGACCTCCGTCTCCCTGAATAGTTTAACGTCATGCTCCCCATCGTCTTTATATGCCTTTTCTGAAAAGTCCTTTTCAGCTTGCGTTGCATTCTCACCAGGAGGAATGAAATGGGTACCGACTTTTACCTTGTACTGTTTCTTTAAATGTTCCATTTGGGTCCAAACAGCAGCGACTGCATTATCAATTTTCAACAACGACACCCACGATAAAGGGCCATAATGCTTTCTGCAAACTGGCTCTCTATTAAGTATGGGATTGTAACCGGCAGTAAAATTGATCCATTCGTTTTCAGATTCGATTGGGTTGAAACCAAAAAGATCTATTGGATCTACCAGAGATAATATGGGATTGGAAGGGGAAAAAGCACTGATTCTACCGTCGGATGTTTGTGTGAATGGACCATGTAGCAGCGGCAGCAGCTGCTGCATCAGCAGCTTCAGTCGCATCGAGTCTTGTACTTCCGATGTTTTATGTAGTGGGGGCTGAGTGTTCAATTGTTGTTCCAAAGATTGTAATTTCAGTTTGAGGAATGACAATTCGTCATGGACCATGTCAATGCTTGTACCATCTGGTGTCAATGGCTTTGACACAGCCCCATTTGCTTGTGCTGGCCCATCGAGGGACGCAGACCTTGGTGTAAAAAGGGAACCGTGGTGGTTCATTCTTTCGTCAATTCCATCGTTACTCTTTTGTCTGGTGGTATACTTTCTTAGTGGTTCTTCATCGACGTCATCTTCATTACCCAATAGCTCAGAATAAACACAAGGACTTCTTTTGTACTTGACACATGTTGAGCAAGGGTTACCCAAATCACATTTAACTTTTCTCTTTTTGCAAAAGTCACAAACTTTAGATACTCTTGCCCGTATCTTTCCCATGACGTAAGCAAGGACTCAATTAGATAAAAAAGTAGTTCTTCTTGATATCGTTTATATAGTAGACACGCTTCGACGCGTGTGGATGTAGTTTTCAATTTGGTGTACTGTTAAGGCTGCTAGCAACGATGAGGTAAATGTAATGTATCGGGAAGTCTCTCTAGTCCTCGATTGTAATGCCGAAAGGGAAAAGCCAACAAAAGATGTTTATATATTTCTCTTCTATGCTCGTGAAGCAACTGAGTTTGCTTTGATAATTTGCCTCCGTAATTGCTTTCTTTATGTAAAGTTTAGTGTAGTTATGACCCTTTGTGAATTTTTTTTTTATACGTAGAAGCCTCACACTAAAATGAAATTTTTGTATGCTTCTATTATTTTGAGTTATCTTTGTGGTATCTTTTTGCAATTTTACGAGTTATACACTCAGAACTAGTGGTGGCAGAAAAACCTTGAGCTAGAATCCAGTGAGGTGCAATAAGAATTGATGGCTTTAGTGAGGGAAAAGTATGGCAATATTGCTATCGATGTCTATTCAAGCGCTTAATTGGTGGTAGCAGTAGAAGTTACTAGCGACAACTCTTTTGTATTGTACTAAAATGGATGGCAATTGAACTATTTACACCTTCAGGTAGAATGTTTGAAAGGTTGACAAAAAGTTGAAGTTGTGTGTGGCGTCCAATTGCAGTCAATTGTGTGTAAAGAGGATTTGCAGTCTAATTTATATCCATTCACTCGCAACCGAAGCTCAGTAGAGCAATTACAATTGTGGCATAGGTTACTACTACAGGAAGGACAGGTAACAAATTGACCTCCCATTGTGTTGTGCTCAGTTGCCCATTGTCGGACTCACCACGAAGTTTGCATAGATTAGTGCAACTTCTTTTTCTTTTGCAGTTCTAGCCTCCGATTGTTTCCCTCATTTGACCCCGCCAACTATAAACATTGCCATGTGCTTTTCTTTTTTTTACTCTTCAACAGGCTCATACGGCGTTTTAACTCAAAAGTGTATGACCCCAGGTATGAATTAGATTTGGATACGACTAATAGTAAATCAGAGGAGCTTAACCGTCATACGTATGTAGAACAATAGGGATATTGTTTCTTTTTTTTTTTTTAACTTTCCTCTAGAGGTTCTTTCGATCTAAACGATTGACTAAGTCGAAGAAATTACCGATACAATAGTATGGTACTATAAAAGCGGCTGTGCTTTTAGGTTTAGTATGTCCCGTTGTACCGTTATTGTTATGTGGTAACTCAATTGAAAATGTGGTGGTGACTCATGAAGATCGATTGGTAAACAAACATGAAATGCAGTACTCTCGTTAAAGGACACAAAAGGGTATTCAACACAATAAGATTTCCTAATCTTTACCCTGCAATTGTTTAGCTTTGTTATAGAAAGGGAAGGATACGTTGTCTCAGTAACAACTGAGCCTACTGTGAGCAGTATGTGTGCGAATTCAACCGTGGTAGAACTAAACACAAAGGAAGAAAAGAAAAATACCGAGCTGTAAATTCATCGTGCATACGGATTTACGAACTGTTTGGTAAAATGTCCGATCCAGTACAATTAACAATTCCGATAACGCCGATCGGTCTCTAGACAAAGCAAAGAGGTCACGCTCTTTCAATAACCTCAATACAGAGACGCATTGCCCGAAACGGCATAGGATTATGAATGTCAAAAAGTGTGGCGCCAACGTGGCTCTTTTAAAAGATGGCACACAGCATCCTTTTTTGTATCTCTTTTTCACAGAAGCTTCTGACTAGATGATTTCAACTTGGCATTGGGATCCCTGGTTTACCCTTCAGAGAGTCATTCAGTTTGGAAGCGGTCTCCACAAACTTGAGAACAATAGAAAAAGCTTACAAATAGGAGATTCTGAATAAAAGTTACACAAATTTATGAGCTTGAGATAGCGTAAGCGCTTACGTAATTCCGAGATTGAGCGTAGAAGAAGTGACCTCCTTCATGGTGGATTGAGAGTAGAGAAGTGGCTTATTTTCAACACTTGTTTGTTGATAATGCAGTAGTGTGCCCAAGGTTTCACCAATCCCCTTCCATTCCGGCATCAAAGCCTCGTTGTGGAATACGTTTACGGATCAATTGGAGCCTCGTGAGTGCAGGAAACGAAGAAAAGTACAGGGTCAGTTTCACACTCAATTTTGAAACCATGCTTGTTGAGTTGAATTTGGTGTCTCTTCCGCAATGCAAGTCCTGATTGCCAATTGAGCCGTGTGGTATTGATGAGACAACAAAACGAGATTAATCAATTGAATCTGATCCAAAAAGCAATTGGCAACTGAAATGATTACTAATTATGCCGATAACTGAGGATGACGCAAGGTTCATGACGTGTACTTGATTTTTTTTTTGGAACCGTTTGATCAAAGGTAACATCGGAGATTTATCTCCAGCATTATTCAATTGTTTTTTTTTTTTTTTTGATTTTCTCTGCGCTTAAATCGGGTCATACTTTGCTGCAAGGGGAAAGAATTAAACGGCACTAAATTGTAGGATTAGCAAAGGCCAAAATTGGGCTTGTTACAAACGCATTCAATGCCTGTTACATGTAGTGAGATCTGCTGGAGATCTGCTGGAGACCTCTTCGAACCCAGTCTCTTGCTTTCTGAAAAGGTATTTGAATACTACACTCCACCTCCTATATAATAAGGGCACCTGCAGAAAGTGCACAATGGCTTAAATTACTAATTTTAGTTGGAGATAATCGTAAACAAAGTAATAACCACTACAATGGTTATGAAAATTTCATGAATGAAGCGATTCCAAAGAAGGGAAAATCAGATACCCAGTCGTTTGAAAGTCGAGTAGCCGAAGCTCACTTTCGGCCATGTGGTCAAACGAGCCCATGTACACCTCGTTTGAGCGATTGCAGTGGCACTTCTGGTCTGTAACTTCATGAAATAAGAGCGCACAATTAATTTTTGTTTTCTCATCAACGATTTTGGTCTAGAATTGGTCTTTGACGATCATTGCAAACAATAGCCCTATTGTTCCTTGATGCAATTCTATCGTTTTACTGAGATTGCACTACTCAACAACCATCTGTTCCTCTTTTGCGATGTACTTACAATGAGAACAATAAATTCTATAAATAGAACTATACTTTAAATGAGATTAAAGATCAGTTCTATTGCGGAGAAACTTTTAACAAATAGGTCAATTAGAAGAGGCAAAATGGTGCATAATCTACCATTGTTCGATGTTCTTTTTATAGACGTTTGTTGTTTTAAACGATTTAGAAAATTTGTCCGAAACCTAAAACAAACTTTTCAAGGTTCCCACGATGTCTGCTTCTTTGTATTGTTTTGTAAGGATCATTTTCTCCACCTTGTTTCCCTTGAATCGAAACGTTTGCTTCAATAAGTTGTGCTTGAATAATGAATAGAAAAGGGGGATACAATAGGGTCGGATAATTCTTGAAACGGTGTGGAACAAAATAGGTGAGGGTGAGCACAAAAACAGTTCGTAAATTATACCCGATTAGGATGCGCCGTGTGGTTCACATCGTCACCCCGATCAGCTTCCCCCCATTAGTTAAGAGAACCTTTCTTCATTACTCGTACTGCTAACGAAGTTGCCCCGCACGGCTGAACAACAAGAGCAAAAATTGAGAATATGCACACAGGATTTTCTGTTTCGACTCTCCTTTCGAGACCACAGTTGAGGCCAAAGCCACACAAGTTTGCTTTTGTTCCAATGAAGAATGTAATTGATCCGTTTTTGAGGCAACAAAGAAGTATTTTCCGCCATTGCAAAGGATACGTTTGAGGAGAGGTTTACGTTGTCTTTTTATTGTTCTTTACTTTTGCCGTACTTGGAAATGGTTCGTAGATAAGAAAGCCCACGATCTTCAACTAATTCTCACACGGCATTTTAGAAGATATTTTTCAAAACTTTGACGACCGTGGGAGTATTTATCCAAGTGCAGGAGATTGGAACAATAGAATGTGGCTTAAAATATTTGTCCGCTAAAAGAAGCTAAAAGAATCACAAAATTGTTCACTTACGCACCGAGTCAAGGTTCCTACAATTTACTTCCCAATAAGGAAATCAATCTATGCTTATTCTAAAAATCGTGCAAGCGCAAATTTACCACAACTCTCTTTCCCCCCTTACCTCCAATAGTAGTCCAGTCGATTACACTACAACTATACATCTCTATTACACGATTCCCCAACAATGAGTATCTCCTGGACAACATCGAACAATCCTGATTTCCAAGTTCAAGTAATGATCAAGACATTACGACAATTGGGGTACGACAAATTATCATCAGATTTACTCCACGAATACCGAACACAAGTACAACGAGACAATGAAAAAGATATACCCGTTTTACTTAGTTGGCTTCACAATGCTTTGCGCACCAATAACTATCGTACACTTGATGATTACTTAGTTCTGATTTTGCAAACTGGTCATGAGGAGTTTATACATATTACAAATTACATTGGTGAAGATCACAAGTCGGTTATCAATTCTGTGTTGTATATGGTACGGAGGATGGATTATTGTCATAACCATAAAAATGATGACGAGTTTGCCTACTTATGGGATAAATTGTTGCCATTGTTGGATGTGATTGATATCGATGCCATTAGTGACTTATACGATGCCCTGATTTTGGATCAATTGAAATACGAGAATGAAGCAGAGACACTAACTAATGGGAACTTGCCACTACACAAACTCTTTTTCAACTTACCTGGCGTCGACAATAATATTCAAGAAGTACAAGATGCCATATTTAAAAAAGTGTTTAAAAACTCGCATCTTATATTCAACTCACCAACTCATGTACCTTCATTATCAACAATTATTGACCAATCGGTCAAATACCAACAATCACAATCACCACTATACCTCCCACCAAGAACCAAACACGAATCGAGGAAATCGGCACAGAGTCAATCACAAACGACAACAAACAATTTCAATATAACAAAACTCCATTACACTTTAACTGACCATTTAGACGAAGTGTGGTTTTTGAAATTTTCACCACTGGGCAAATACCTTGTTACTGGATCCCTTGATGGCCGATTAATCTTGTACAATGTGTATGACAATTTTCAACGTATTAAAATCATGGAACCTACAAATGCAGCCGATTCAGCAGCGTTTGTGCCATTTTCAACCAAACCATCAAGTGGGAAAACGAAAGCAGTGATTTATTGTTGCTGGGATCCAAAAGAGCAGTACTTGGTCAGTTGTTGTTTAGACACGGTGATTCGTATATGGTCTATTGGTGATATTGATCGCAAACGCATCACCAGAAGCGAAGCTAATGCTAGCCATGATATCAAGTTGATGACATGTTTCACCTTAGGACGGGATATCAAGACTTGGTCGTGTGAGTTTTTACCATACACAAAGGAAACCTCAATCACTTCGTCAACACCACAGTTTATCATTGGGTCACCAGATAAAGCATTAAAAGTGTTTGATTGTCATGGGGTGGAGATTTTTGACTTTTATGGAAACTTGGAAGATGAGGAAGATGAAAAGAGTCATCACGACAGGATCCTTGACCCAAACACTTCCGGTGCTACGTCTAGCAGCTCACGTCATTCTAATGATGCCGGAAGCACCACCAATTATAACAACAATGGGGATACAGCAATCGACCACGAAGATAATACTAATGACGACAACAACGATGGGGACGACAGGAAAGATGATGTTTCAATGAAAGATGTCGATGCTAAATCTACATTTACTGATAACCCATTCAATCGTATCAATGATTTAGCAATTACCCCCGATGGAAACTTTCTCATCACGGCAAATAATGACAAGAAACTTCTCTTTTATCGTATTCCTGATGTATTCAATGATTCATCAACTACAAAGAAACTAGCATGTATAAACTTGCGTGGACGACTCACATCATGCTCAGTCTCATCCAATGGCAAATACGTTTTGATCAATTCGGCTCCCGAGGAGTTGCAAGTTTGGGATATATCTCCCTTATTGCATCACAATCCGCCAATCTTGTATCGCAAGTACATTGGACACAGCCAAAGCACATACATTGTCCGAAGCTCATTTGGATACTTGAATGAGGAAACTGGAGAAGAAGAGTTGGTGATGAGTGGATCAGATGATGGGTTTGTGTATTTCTGGAAGTTACACACTGGTCAGCTTATTACTCGCGTCAAGGCGCATGTTGATTTATGCAATGCCGTTGATTGGAATTTACATGGACTGTTGGTGAGAAACAACGATTACGGTAAGCTATGGGGAAGTGTAGGCGATGACAAGTTGGTCAAGATATGGGGTCCATAATGATCTACAGGCATTTAATGTATACTGAAATTTTTTTATTTTTAATTTCCCAAATTACACACAACTAACTAGCTCTACAATTCATCATGTTCAACTTCATCCTTTTCTTCAGCAACTTTATCTTTCAATTCTTCAGCAACATCCCCGGCGGCTTCTTCAGCAGCGTCTTTAGCCTCTTTCAATTTTTCTTGCAATGCAGAACCATCAACTCCCAAAGCACCTTTTTCCTTGACGAAATCAAGCAAGGCATTCAACTCTCTTTGACCTTCAAAGACAATTGGTACTCTCAATCCAGTCTTTTCATCAATCTCACCATTGGCTGGGTACAACAACAAAGTTGGGTATCCTTTGATATCATAGGGAATATCGACATCATTGGCAGTGTGATCCAAATCAGCAATGACAACTTGTGAGTCATCCTTGTTTGATCCAAAGATTTCAGCCAATTCTTCCCAAGTTGGTGCCAATTTTTTACAGTGACCACACCATGGAGCATAGTATTTAACAAAGATATCCTTGTCAGTGTTTTTCATAATTTCATCATAATTGTGAGCAACCAATTTGACAACTGGGTTGGCTGCTCTTTCTTCTTCAGTTGGTAATGGTTCCGACTTGATGATTGGTTCCACCTTGTTGTCAAAAAAGTCGGCTACAAATTTCTCAATAACCTTGAATGATGGACCATCTGGGTGTTCAGTTTGGTTAATACCATACTTTTTGTTTTCAACAATTTGTTGAATAGCAAACAATGGAACAATTTCAGGATCCATTGAAATGGCTTCAGCGTGTCTTCCATATAAGTTGGCATCCAAACCAACAATGTTTAATTTTCCTCTGTATTTTTTACCCAACTTACTTAAGTCAGCAGCAATAGCTTCTCTTTGTTCTGGAGTCTTGTAGAAATAGTAAGCAATTGGCAAAGATGACGACATGTAAGCCATGTAGGTATCTCTACTAATTTCACCAAAGTATGGCAATGTTTCAACCGAAATGAATTCATTCAATTTTTCCAAATCAGCTTTACCCTCGAATTTGATAGCATCGACAACCTCTCCTGGATGAACAACCAAGTAGGAAGCCTTTTTCAAGTCTTGGTTTATAACTTTGCCCAATTGTTTCAAGTAATCTTTGCCAACATCGATAAATGTGTAATCATTTCTCTTGCCAGTAGCAATTTTTTCAAAAATATCATCAGCAGCACCATCGACTTTCAAAATGTATGGTTTGGTTTGTTCCTTGATTAATTTTTCCAAATCTTCCCATGAAGTTGGGACTTGAACAGCTGGCAATGATTGTTTGATCATGTAGTCAACAATACCTTGGTGCTCTCTTGGACCTTGATAGTCTTCGGCAGATTTTGATTCACCATCTCTGATAATCTTCAAAGTTGGGTATCCTTTAATCTCATGCTCAGCACACAAGTCCTGATCTTCAGTACAATCAACTTGAGCCAACTTGATATTTGGGTGAGATTCATTCAAAGTGTCAGCAGCTTTGGAAAATTCAGGACCCAACATTTTACAGTATCCACACCAAGGAGCAAAAAACTCTGTCAAAACCAATGGATTTTCTTCAAGGAAAGTGGCAAAGTTGTCAGTGGTTAATTTGACAACAGCAGAGTTTGGATCGGCAATAGCTTCGCCATCAGCGGGGCCACTAGCATTGGTGATGGATACAACCGCAAGAAGAGTGGCCAATGCACTAGTTGAGTATTTCCAGAATTGCATGGTGTATATGTGAGTATCTATATGACAAGTGGGGAGTGAGTGTGTGTGTGTTAAACAAGTGGAAAAGAAGAAAAGGTGTCCGTTGAGGTTTTATACAAATCGGAGATCTCTCCCTTTTGCTTCTTTCGTGTTCGGTTTTGTCTAATTTTTTTTTTCTTTTTTTTTTTTTTTTCACTCAAACACTAACTCACTTAATCAGTAACTTCGCATCATTGAAAGTAGCTATTACGTGGCAGTTTCGAGAATCAGAGACATCTATAGACTAAGCCTACGGCTATGGGCTTTATCAGAGAAAAAAAGCCCATTGATTTGAGACAACGTGTCAGCTGTGTCACAACGTTAAACCCAGTGTGTTTAGTTTCTCGGTAGCAGTAGTAGTAGAAGTAGCAGTATAGTGTAATTTGTAATCAATAGTAATTGTTGTTGTTGTTGTTGTTGTTGTTATTATGTTGACAGCGTGTTAACAACATTTCAGCTTTTTAAAATACTTTTTTGAGCCAATAGACACGACCTTTTGGTAAGTCGTTTTATTTTTTCTCTTTTGGTTCACATTTTTGCGCTTTCATGATTTAAATGCGCGTTTCTTACTGAACTGAAAGCAACAGGTATGTGGTTTGTTCTTTGAATTCTTTTTATATACATCTTTGTGGAGCATGAGACAGACTTTGTACTTCAGGATCTATTCTCATGATATCTCATCTATAGTTGACTTTGGAGATTTCGTTGTCACCAATGGGTGTGGCCAAGTTGATACAAATTGACACAAGAATGAAAACAGTTGCAAAAATGTTTGGTTGACAAAAATTAAGGAAATGATAAAATTGTCTTTCAATTATTCACCACCAATCCATAATTATGACACTCTTTTTGAGAAACAACTTGTCTTTTCTTTCAGGGTACGCACCAAAACATCAACCACGCCTTCCAAACCTCGAACCGGCACCATAGTCTCCAATACAAATCAATTAAGTTACCTCGTTGATGATACATGAGCACCAAAATCGCAATTAAATACGGAGTCAAGGTTAGTAGTTACTTATAAGGCTATCATGATTACCATTGACTTAACCTAGAGTTCGTATGCCTACTCAAATAAGATGCAAAAAGCTTGCAACAAAGCATAAAGCTGGAGGAAATCCCCTGGGAGCATTTCGCAACAAAGACGACCCCAACTACCGCAAGCATCGCAATTAAGGGCAAGATTGTAATTTTCTCCGGAAAATGAATGCATTAACAATGTTGATCGGCTTGATTTTTTTCGAATACCGTTTTCGAAACTCGTAATGATGACAAAATTTTTGTGAAGGTTGGAAATAGGTTAAGTATATTTTTTGCAAAATATGATATCAAGTTGTGGTTCTAGTCCAATTCCGAGCTACACTCATATTTCAAATTTTAATCTACTTATTGGAGAGGTGCTCTAGTAATGGCAGCCATAGTGCCACATAGCACATGAAGTTTGAAGATAATTGATACCGAGTTTTGACTTCGTATAATTTAGGTGCTCTATTTCTTTTTTTTTAACAGATTGGTTTCTACAAGTTGTCATAGAGACCAATTTCTTGTGTGTGGGTTTCAATCAAATACAATTCGTAGCACAAAGTTGCAGCTTCAATACGAAAGTATCGATGCGATACTCTGACCAAATATGCGCTTTTCGTAAAGCACACGGGAATACAATGGGTAATCAAGCTCAGTAAACCTTGTCAACGATATAAAGCTTCATGATACATTTTTGGATAAATTTACGATAGCTATGGATAGCACTACAAAAGCACACTAGTATCTCTTGAGGTAACATTTCGATGAATGACTAATGCAAAACTACTGTGTGTCGAATTCAGCATAAAATTTATATGTTTCAAGCTATTTTTACCCTTCTTACATTATCCCATTTGTTCCAAATCTCAATTAGTAGCTTACTATACTACAAGTTTGACCAGCTCGTACATTTACAGAGCTCTTTCTACCAGTAGCATATTTTCAAAAAAAAATAAACAATCAGAAAGGGCAACTGCACATACAAATATAGCCAACAAACATAAATTCTAAAAGGTAATCAACCCAAAAGCAAGTTTTGACAATGACAATTTCTTGATTGAGTTGAAACAATACGATAATTGCATTGGTTCTTCTCACAATTTCAAGGTTGCGCACATATTCAACAAATGCTATTGGTGGGTCATAATTTTAAAGCTCAGGATCAAAGGAATCGTTTGGGTATTGAAGTAAGAACTCGTTGGTGCTTTTTTTCGGAGCAATCACAATCACAGCATTGGTCTATATGAGTGAGATTTTTTGGCAACAAAGTTTCTGGTAGTTAACCTCAGTTTCGATTGGTCGTGTCGGTGGTGGTTGAAATAGAAGCGGTCGTCTCGAAATCATCTTTCAATTTCTCTTGCTCATATCAGGAGTCGTACATTTTGTAAATGTATCGTTGTCGTTGTCGTTGTCAATATTCGTTAAGTGAATTCAGAGTTTACGGAAAGGGAAAATACAACTTAACGTCCGACACATATGTCTATACATATATTCTGTATTTTTGATAGTTTATTGTGAAAAACAAGAAAAGTACAAAATCTCGAGGGAAAACCATGGCACTGGAAGTTTGAAAGTGCATTCGGTGGCCAAAGCGTCAAACTACAGCTTTATGTAAAGGGCCAAAACAATTCTCGTTAGTGTATAAGTTTTGCACGTATGATACCCAATAAAATGGACTCTTATTAAGAATTGTTAGATTGCAATTGATCATCCAACAATTGAGTTTCAACTTTTATGTACCCATTTTCACCTTTGTAGTGGCTATTAATTGCTAAAGCCTTTCTAACTAAGAACGAAACCGAGGAAAGTAAGCAGAATGAACAGATGATATTCTTGGTAGTGTTCCACACCACTTTGTTGATTCTAGTGATGATTGCGGGAACTTGATGGATGAGGATGTTTCTAATTTCTATGCTTCTTCTACTACTGGTGTAAGTAGTCCCTTTATAAATGCCGTTGAACACCGGATTTAACGAGTTGTTTATCAACTACAACATTAACTGTTTTTCAAGATTAAGGAAAGCCGAACAGAAGAATAGTTGGGCCTGATGTAAAATCATTTTGACAACATACGCGCTATTCACTGTGCAGCTCAGTTTACACAAGAGGCTACTTTCCCAGAGCACTTTACACTGTTTGGCGACTTGCTCATATAATTCGTATAAAACTTTGTAATTTAATCGTGGTTTAACTCCTTGCAGTGAGGGAGTAACAGTTGCTAATTCATGTATTGGATGTAATGGCACCAAACTCATTGCTACATCAACTACTTGGCAAAGATACGATATTATTTGTTTGACCTCGGTATAATCAATATTCGATACTTCTTCTACAATATATTGAGTCGCCTTCTGTTACTCATCGTTTCTAAACGTTGGCTTCTGACTGATTTGAGATAAACACAACAACAACAATAGCATCTTGCTCTTCTTTGTAAGCTTCTAACTCTAATTGTTACAACATTTTCTACTGCATTAATATTATCTCTTGCTGCGACCGTAGAAGGTAGAACAGTGAGCTTAACAGAATTTTGCACTGCTATGACACGAAATGACACAAAACTGGTACAGCTGCAAAAATTGGCTTAGGCCCCACTTAACAAATAAGCTAAGACTAGGACTAGGTTATCGTCTCTTTATTTATTCCTACCCATCTCATCATATCAATGTATTTTTGAAAGATAGCACCCTCAACTAGGAGCTCGCTATAATTTCAAATTTATCATTATGCATTCAACGCAATAAGTACCTTTACTAACTTAAACTACGAACACATAAATATAGGTTACTATTATAAAGAAAATAAGTGCTTGGTTACTTTCAGGGTACTTTATATGCAATTTTGGGTTACAGTACTGGTGAATTCTTGTTGAGATGGTCTCACTTGTTTCGTAAAAACCTAGATACAGGCACTGAGGATAAATTTGATATCTGCCAGAACGCCAAAATGATCCTGGAATGGATAGGGGCCAAATGCGTCTTCGGATTTGCCATAATCACTGCGCCTAATTCCATTGGAGTCAATGACAAGTCCCTTGTGGTGTTTTTTGAACAAGTAATTGGTTTATTGCGTGGTATTGTTGTTCAAAAGCTTTCAAACCGGGATTCTGGCTTAAAGTCAAATGTTACTGCAACTGGTGCAAGTACCATCAAAAGCTTAAAAGCTCGAGTGTCGCTCCAAGCCCAGGTATAGTTTTAATTAGCTACCCATTGCCAACTTGGAGAAGTTTTCGTTAGTTCGATCCTAGAGTCAGTAATTCTCATTGAAGACTCAAACAAGTCAAGTATATTCGTATAGTTTTGCTAAGTACACAAAGTTTTCTCTCAACTAAAGATACCAGAACTCTATCGAAATAGTATTATAGCGCAAATACACCAAAAAACGTGGTTGTTGATTCTTTAAACCCCCAAAAATTCCTTCCAATTAGACCATGTATCCATCTCCACATCGTAAATATATGCCATTGAATGT
Source organism: Lodderomyces parapsilosis (assembly GCF_000182765.1). Lineage (NCBI taxonomy): Eukaryota > Fungi > Ascomycota > Pichiomycetes > Serinales > Debaryomycetaceae > Lodderomyces > Lodderomyces parapsilosis. The sequence continues at coordinate 893,811 of NW_023503284.1, read as the reverse complement.
CTCAATGAACTTTGTAAATATTGTGGTCTATAATCATAAATTAACATAACCAATCCCCAAACCAATATAGCAAAATATTTCCACAGTTTGTTATAAATCATGTTCTTCAATTTTTTTTGTTGATGCAGAGTTAAATCACGATATGTAATTTGATCACCAGCAAAATTGGTAAAGCTTGGTTGAAAACATCCAAGATAATTATCCAAAAGAATCTTGCCCACTGCAATTATAACTCTTGAAAAACAATACAAGGTGATTTGATGAGTGATTCCACCATGAAATAAATTGAAATGACCAGAATAAACAATCCATGAACCTAAACAACCGGCAATGAATTTGGGCAATTGTGTGTTTTTAGGACCTAGGAAGGCATCACTTTGAAGAATTTTAACTGCTAGTTTATAAATTATTGCAAATGAAGCCAATACCTCAGCATGATCTTTTGACGCTTCCAAAACCAGCTTCATACGTGGACCTAGTGGACCAGATCTGTATAGTAAGTTTATGACTAGCGCATGTGAAAACCTCAATTTACCACCGTAAACAACACCATTTCTAGCTGATCTGATTATCTCTAAAAGTGGACGATACAAAGGGTTTGTGAGTATTGTCATTGGGTCTTGTATACGCTTTGATCTTTAGTACTATGTGTAAGGAGAAGCCTTTAGTGTGCTGCCCTTTGTATTGATGAAATGGAAGACGTGTATGTGGTTGGTAGATTGATTGAATCAGTTGGTTGTTGAATCCGATTGCTTCTGTCTCTCGTCCGATTCATCTTTTTGATTTATTTTTTTATGGGGTAGATGAACGAAATAGGAAATGAAAATAGTATGTGAGGCTCACATACCGAGGTACACACCATGGCAAGAACAATTCACATTGGCAACAATCTAGAAAGCGAGGAAATGATAGTAGAGACAAGGATCGGAGAGGGCATATGCTCCTCCGCGTAGTGGTTGCAATTACACAGGTTTGCTAGATCGAGGTTAATATCAAGAAGAAAAGTTCTGAACTTGTGTCTGAAAAGTTACACCGTTTCTACCGAAGAAGAGGCCGATGAAACCCAGTTATAGCTCTAGTCTTGAAAACCAATGGTTCGCGTATCTCCTCTGTGACAACGAGCCTGATATCTCATATCAAATGTAGTATGTTCAAAAAGCTGTTGAATATACATAATTGACCCAATTGAAAAGCACAAAGTGTTCACGTGATAAGCCTCTAGTGAATAAGGTGAAAGTAAAGATTCGAAACAGAATTGAGAGTGTCATGTACTTTAATAGGTTAGTAGCTAACTGTGTGATGGAGTATAGTATATGTCTTGTACTTTTTGGTGCTACCAAATTCTAAAACAAACGTTATAGAAGTGAAGCCCTGTGAAAAAATTTTTTCTCTTTGTTGGGAGACGAACAGAAAGAGACAATAAGAGACAGACAAAAAGAACAAAAAAAAAATTTTCTTCATAATTTTACCTACTTTTACCCAAACTATTCCCTGATTTCAACAACACCTTTTTTAGCATTCTATTGCTCCAGTTTTACATATAAGGCTTTCATTTGAGGTAAAATTTCCATACCTTTAGCATCAGCATTATTGTCCATAAAAGGGGTTATCCAAAACTAAGAGGGATAAACGTATTTCCTCATTGAGATCAATCAAAATTTTAATTTTCACTTATTAGTCATCAATTCATTTCAGCATGACTTCCAATGTATCATATGCTGCTTTAGCAAAGTCATTATCTGATGGTAAATCGCCAAAGGAAGCTCCTGTTGAGACACAGACACCTACTACCAAGACCACTGAATCAAAGGATATTAAAGACACTAAAGACACCAACGACATTAAGGAGACCAAGGAGTCTAGAGGGCCCGTTAAGGACACCAAAGGAGCAACTAAAGAGTCCAAATCCAAGAAATTGGAGTCACAATCACCAGCTGCTTCATCTGACTCAGCTCCTTCATCAGCAGCAAACACCAACACCACCAATACTGCAAACTCCAACACCACCAATACTGCAAACTCCACTGCTGCCACCAACTCACCCAAGTCATCACCTGCCAAAGTATCTTTGGCACCAGCACCAGTCCCTACTACGTCAGTATGGGGCTCGATATCCAACGATGTTGATGCATTAAAGATTAACGATACTACCACCACTTCGGACAATAAACGTACTCCATTATTGGGTGAGCAGACGCCGTCGATAAAGAAGCAACAACAACCCAAGAAATTTATCAAGCCTATAACCACTAAATGGGTCCCCTTGGATGTTAATGTGACTTTACAATCAAGATCGACTGGTGGTTCGAAACCTAGAAGCAAACGGAGACAGAATAATAATCATAGTTCTGGTGCAACTAATCATCATCGTGGAAATGGCACTTCTTCAGGTAGGGACGAGAGATTGAAATCTGCATCAACAACAACCACATCATCATCATCATCCACGTTCAAAAAGAGAGAAGGGTCAAGAGATGAGTCCAGTGACAAGTTGGAAATTTTGTCAGGAACAGGGTCAAGAGACGAATCAGAGTCTTCTGAAAAGCCTGTTCAAGATGATCAAGAACAGTCTGACAGCAACGTTGACTCATCTGGTCAAGCTAGCCAGGTTGCGCAAGATGAGAATGCTACTGAGGGTGAACCAGCTCAACAAAACGAGGAATCTCCTGTAAATGATCAACAATCACAACATTCGACTAACCAGAATCAACAATATACACAACAACAAAAGCCATTTAATAGACGCTTCAACCCTAATTACAACAACAATGGCTCGTCCAATGGGTATACAAAGAGATTCAATAACAACAACCACAACCACAACGGCAACAACTACAGCCAACAACCATACCAACCACGTCCCTACAAGTCTCATTACAGAAACAGCAACCGCAACTACAACAACAGCAACAACAACAATAGCAATAACAGCAACAATAACCACAACTCACCCAACCCAAATGCAAACGGTCCTTACAACCCATCGCATTTCAACAATTTTGCCCCAATGTACTATATGCCCATGCAACCACCAGCATTCATGCCTCAACACCCACTCACTATGCCTCCAAATGGCGTTGCACCAATTCCAGGTGCACCAGGATTTGCGCCACCAGGAGCAATCCCAGGAACGCCATCCGCATCTGCTTCTGCATCTGCTTCAGCCCCACCACCACCACCAATCTCACCTCAACAAAACCCATCTGAAGCATTACGATATCAATTGGAGTACTATTTCAGTGATGAAAACTTGTTTAAAGATTTCTTTTTAAGACAAAATATGGATTTCGAAGGATGGGTCCCACTCGATTTGATTTTAAGTTTCAAACGAGTTAAAATTATTACTCAACAAGGTGGCGTTGATGTGGGTCAAGTTTTGGGTCAGTGTGGTAATTTGGAAGTCAGTGAGGATGGACATAAGGTCAGAGCTAGAAGATGAGGGGTGAATTGAGAGGGAGAAGAGACGAGAGAGGAGCTAATGATGTTGAGAGTTGGTATGGGGGAGACAAAGACAATGAGAGAGAGAGCCTGAGAGATTGAGAGACTGAGATTGAGAGACTGAGAGACTGAGAGAGAGAGAGGAATGTGCATTTTAGCATTACATCAACAAATGATGATTATATTTCATTTTCAATAATTTATTGACGAGTTCTGGTATGAAAGTGCTTCGTCGATTGACACCACTTGAAACGTTCCAGTATTACTTATCACAGCTAATGAACAAGAAAGAACGATTCGAGGTATTTGATCCTGACCTCAATCACCATATTTCCAAACTGTACTATAGTTACGTTTTGTCAAAAGTTGACAAAGAATTGGAAAAAGGACAATAAATTCGTTTACATTTTTCAATTTCTGAACATATTTTCACCCGACGTTGTATCGAGAGAATAGACCAAAGCTTTATTACAATAACCAAAAAAAACACCCCCTTTTTTAAAAAAATAAGAGATAATTCAAACAGAGAATAAAAAGATAATTGCAATAGATATTATCATATTGAATCACATACCTTGAACACAGGAGATCCATTTTAATCTATTGGAAAACAGAAGAGAAACAAGATCTCACTTTTCTTACCCGTACATAGTTTTTTTTTTTTTTTTGCCTCTTTTCAAAACAAGGCACAAATCATTACCATTATATAGTGTTAGCCACATTGATGATGTATATGTTTTCAATCCTGATTTACTTTTTTTTTAACAAATTCGACATCGGTATGTCATGTAGAATAGCCTGCGCTTGTACAAATACAAATTTTCAACAGAACAAAGGCCATACATTGTAGATCATTATCATGACATGCCGTGAGTAAACTAAAGTAAACAAAAAACATAGAACTATAAAGAAATCAAAAAAAAAAAAGAAACATGTTTCTCCGTTCCTCCCCATCGCCCCCTATCATTTCCTCCCTCGCTCAAACGAAATCAAAACTACCAATACTCCGTCTCGTAACCGCATTAACATCCCACATCAAAACCCCAGCATCTTGACACCCAACAACAATCTTTAAATCTCCAGTCACATCATCATTGACAAATTCAATACCCAGCAACTCCATTTCTCCATGTTGATGATTAGTATGTTGTTGATACAGATCATCGCAATAGGTCAGGTACATATAAGAAGAACTTGTAGAAAGTGGTGTAGCTGAAGATGTAAATGATGGCGGAGAAGAACCAGAAGAAGCATTGGCTAGTGTTGTGGTTGTTGTTGTGTTTCTTCTTGCGGTTGTGTGGTTGTAATTGAGGTAAATCTCATTCAATTGTGAATCGATATCAACGTCATAGGATACTGACGGACGAGAAGTTGAGGTGGTGGTGGTAGTTGGTGGTGGCGGTGGATTAGATGAAAACCGACGATAGTTGGGAGATTGTGGGTTAGCTTGCACTTGATTTGGATGATGGATACTGGTTCTTGGAGATGCTGTTGATGTTGGACAATAATCTTGTTGTTCTGGGTGTAAAACAAGACTATTATTCCTTGAAGAAGACCAGTCTGGAGTATTCAACTTTAATGCTTCGCCATGTAAATCAGGTGGATTCATGGGTGGGACATAACTAACATCATTAAACAATCTTGAGTTAATATTCGTCAAGTAATCATAATCATAAACCAATGGTGCTGTAAATGACAAGTTCTCCGAATAGATATTCAAGGGAGATTTAGCTTCAAATTCCTCTTCTTCATCATATTCATCCTCCATCATGTGTCTTGATCCATCCTCACCTTCGCTTCTCTTCATCAATGACTCCTTGTAATTGGCAAATTGATCCAATGCAGCTGGCACAACAATAACTTGTCGATCAAATGTCTTTAGGTCGATTAAATGGACTCGACCAACATGTTCAGCTATAATCAACAAGTCATTAAAATCGTTTTGTTGTGATATCTTACAAACTCTAAAAGCACCCAGTTGATGCTTCTTTCTGGTTGAGTTGAATTGTTTCAATGGAGCATTCAAGTTTCTCAAATCATACAATTGACACACACCATCTTGGAAAACAGTGGAAAACAAGTATCCATTAGGATGATATGATATGCCAAACCCACCATCGTATTGCGAATCAATAGTCTTAACAATGGGTGATGATCCTGAGTTGGGGTCAATAATGAAAATCAGTGATGAGTCACCAACAGCAGTGATTAAACTGTTTCTTGGATTCTTGACACTTGAATTGAGACAAGTGTAATTTTCACAATTAATCTTGTTCGTCATTGTTAAACTTGAATTGTTGTTAATATCAACACAATACAAATTAGCATCATTGTTACATAAAAGTGCTTGATATTGGTGATTGGCCACCTTGTTCAAAGACACATCATTATTAATCATTTCACCCAATTTTACTGTGTGCAAAATTGATGATTCAGGATTATAGAATGAAAATAACCCCTTGGCAACTGCTCTTGTTGTTGAAGAAGAAGAGCCACTCAAATCTTTTGAAGTTAAATTATCCAAATCCAAGGAAAACAATTTTGATGAACTAGTTAATAAACCACCAGTGGCTATTAAACCCTCGTGGTTATCAAAACAGCGAGGGAAGTAGTTTAATTTTAATACTTTTTTGGTAAATGCTTGTGATAAATCATACAAATGAACAGAATCTTCCTTTGTGTAGTACAATACATTGTCATGTCTATTGTACTTTGTTAAATTACGAAGTTGCCAGTGGTTTACTGATGTGTTGATGTTAGGGATGTAAATGGGGTTTGGTTTCAAAAAGTTGCTTGAATGGTAATAATTTTGAAAGCACTTGTTGTAGTGATGCGAAACTCGGTTAAAATGCTGGGAGCTACTAGCGCTATCCCTCTTTCTTCGTTTCATAACGGAGTTTCTTCTTGATGATGCAGCTGTGGGTGATGATGCAGACATATGAGTATTAGTTCCTGTAGTCGATGTGGGAGAACTGGACAAAGTTCCTTCATCACACGGCGTCTTTTGCAAGTCTGGTATGTCTTCGTTACCTCCTGATAACACTGTTGCTGTTGCGGTGCTAGTCGTAGTAGTTGTGTCTATAGTCATATTGGTGAAAACTATGACAGTAAATGACGTAATCCTCGAGGGTTGCTAATGGAGCTAGTTGTGGAGATAAACCCTCGACGATTTTTGATGAGCTTACTCGAATACAATATATGTTGTATACGTATGATAGTCTTCTCTTAGCTTGTATCAGTGTGCTAAAGCTATAAAGTATCCTAAGTAACTGTGTTGTTTATCCTTGAATATGAAAGAAGGGGAGTTAGTTTGAGTTTTCAGTTTGAATAAAGAGCTCTCCAACTGATTGAACAGTCATTAATGTACTGCATATAAACATCACACCATTGATATACCAAGAATAGTGAGAGTAGTGTACCATTGGATAAAAAACTATAAAAGGGGGGCGCGGGCTGATGAGGCTCAGGAGGCGGGGTGTGGAGGCAGTTGGGGGGAGGGGGGGATATCTCTCACACGATAAAATTGACTTTACTGACCATCCCACCTGACATTCAATACTACTTTCAATGATGCATAGCGTAGCATAGCATGGACTAGCAAAGCATGGACTAACATAGCACAATCAAAACTTACACTCTAGGGGCTTATTTTGTCACTCAAACTAGAACGCAAAATAAGAAGCATATAGTGTTTACCTTAAACTTGCATATACGTTGTAGAACTGGTTAAATACTAGTTCAACTTGAAAGTATGAGTGAGACATTTGATCGAGCAGTGGGGAGTGTTGGTTATGGTGAATTGCAGGCTATACAGAGGGTCAATTCATCGTGAATTACATACTTACAAGATAGTCGCAACCTTTGCGGTTCAAAAGCAGCAAGGTATTTCCAAGGAGCCTAGCCATTTGGAAACCGTCACAACTTGATTGAGCTCTCTCTTAGTAGCATTTTTCTTCCATCCTTCCAGAGTTCTATTATTATTTTGTGGCTGCATCGAAATATTTTTGATTTTGTGTCAACCCGAGGGGGGCGAAACGCTTGGTCCTTATCTATAGGGAAATGATAGAACCAGAACACAACAAAAGCATCAACTCAGCACCTCCTAAATTTCGTCCAGCACCTGTCAACGCTGCTCACTACAAACCGTTCCAATATAATATTTAGCAAAACGTGTATTTGTATATAAGAAAATCCCTGTAAAGTTAACTCCCAAATGAATGACAAACCCAAAGCAGAACCAAAACCAAAACCAAAACCAAAAACTAAAACTAAAACTAAAAGCCAAGAGTGAAGTTAGAGTTAATCAATGAAACACTTGAAACTTCCATTTGATTTTCCTCCTTCAAGCAACAACTCCGGGTGAGTTTGTACCATTACTGTACGTCACATCATCACCTCCAACATTCATTGTCACATCACTGTTTCCACTTCTAGCAACACTTTGAATACCACAACTAAGATAATTTGCCATGATACGATTAAATGATACATCATCATTAGCCAACAACTTGTGCCTGTAATCAATAATCAATGGCATTGAACGAGTAGAAGTAGTTGTATTGGAGACGGATGATCCACTATTCACAATGGCAACAAGTTTATCATAATCTTGCAATTGCTCAACAAGTTTAAGCTTCTCCTGTTTAGACAACTTCTTGAAATCTATATTTGATACTGATTGAATAATGACTCTAGTATTATCAGGATGGATATTCAAACATTGATCAATGATAAATTGGTGATCTTGTTTAGTTAATCCAGTGTTTTCCTTGACATTGACATAAAATTTAGGACTTTTACCACTTGATTCACTCTTGGATGATGCAACTCCTTTAAACTTGTTAGTGTTGTTGTTCATATGTGTAGTTTCTTGATAGATTTTATCTTGAGTACAGGGGAGTAAACTGTAGGAAGTCAATTGTTTGAGCAAGTTGTGTGACACGATGGAGTTATTATTGTGGTACATGGTTAATGATGGACTGACTCTACCAGCAGTAGATGTCATAGTTGTAGTAGTACTTGGTTTCAAGTATGGCTTGATTGAGTTAGCGAACCTGGTAATCATTGGGGGAACAAGAATGGTTGTGTGTGGGTGTGTGTGTGTGTGTGTGTGTGTGTGTGTGTGTGTGTGTGTATTAGAATAGCAAAACAAGAAGGAAAAGAAGAGGAAGTAGAAGAAGATGGTAAATGTGGTGAAAACAGGCTCTACTTATATATATATTTATGATTCCCATCGTACAATAAAGAAGTCAAAAGAGATTCAACGTATCAAAAACAAAATGATTAGCAGAAACGGAGTTTTCTCTCTCTTACCCCTCCTCCCTTGTGATGGCAAAAAAACTCAAAGAGCAACACAAAAAGCAATAGACGCTGAATTTTTAAACAAAGATAAAAAGAGAAAACACTAAGAAACACTTAAGAAACACTATTAATAAAAAAATGTGTAGAAGTGAAAACAATACAAAATAAATCACAATATCATACAACCTATAGCCACCATGTGGGTCTACAAAAGTTCGTCCCCTCCTTTTTTTTTTTTTTTTTTTTATTTTTATCTAAAAACATTATTGAGTAGAATCGCATCTTTTTATCAAAAATTAGATTCACAATTATAAGCCTACTTCTCCTTTAAACAATACCCAATACCCTTTTCATCTCCCCCCTTCTTTCCCACTCCTTGTTCCCATACAATGTTATAATCGCTGAGCATAGTTATCAGGTATAGGCTTTCCTCCCCCCCCCCCCCCCCCAAAAAAAAAAAAACTCCCCCTTTTTTGGTTTTTTAGCCCAACGTGGGACCCAAATTCAAAGCAAGAGAGTAAGGAAAACGATAAGATAAGTGGGAGGGGAAATCAAAAGTATTATTGCAATTTGACACAAAATAACAGTCACAGACTTTTTACGTTGCAGATGTTGACATGGAAAAGGATCGTTTTGAAACTTTTCTATTTTGTTTTTTTTGACTCAGCCCGTGTAAACTGTAATGTTGCCCCCTCTGTCTCTCTTTAGTCTAAAGATGTAAATTTCATTCGGACATTGCCGAAGGAAGGTGGAGAGACGTTGATTTCCGAAAATTTTAAAAGCATTTGAAGACATCATGTGTATTGAGATTTCCAACTTTGACTCCTTGTATGTTGTGGAACTTTATGGCTATTCCTACTCCGATGCCATTCATCTCCTATTTTCTTCCTTTTATTGTGTTTGTTGGTTTCTCCTAATCTGTGCTTTTCTTTCTCTTTTTTTTTTTTGTTGAGTTTTTCTTTTCGGAAAAACTATTTTGTTTCCAACTTTGTGTTGCATTTATCCATCAGTACTAACAAAAAGATAATGATAACTTTCAATAACGAATCTACAGCACAAAAAAAAGTACTCATTTCGAAGTGCTCGTGAGTTAATGATAGAGTGTAATTGCTAGCCACTTTGCAGAATCCCTTGCGTTTTAGTTTGATTAGCCGAACCTTGTACATTAATTTTTGACGGAGTCAGTTCCTCTTGGTCATGCAAATGAATCAGCTTGGTACTACTTTTTAGCACAGCAAGAGTCAAATGGGGGTACACCGCAATCTTGGTTGACTCTCGTCAACTAATTTCTCCGCGTACCGTCTACAACTGCGGTCAACTCCGAAGGGGGAGGGGAGGGTAGCAATCGCAATTGAATCTATCTACTAGATGCAGCTTTCATAGAAGAACTTTCTAGAGCTGCCATTGCAAAGAGGACTATGTTGAGTAGAAAACTGTAGAAAAGATTCATAACCAACCAACTGGATGTATTTTTTGTTCCAATTCATTCCACGTTCGATACAATTTTGTTTCTTTCTGTATTTTCGCACCCATTCTTCTACAACTTTCCATCGCACAGTATTTCGTTTTCCACCCCGTACCGAAACAAACACTTTATATATATGAAGGAAGCTCCAATACCTCCATCATCTCTAGCCAATCGACTCTCTTTTCCGCACTCTCTTGCTCAACAACCGCAATGTTTAGACAAATCCTCAGATCTAAAATCGCCAAAGCCATCCCAACACAGTCAACAGCTTTAGTCACCCCAACTAGAGCATACTTGACATTCCCCAAATCACTCCCCACTTTCCCCCAGGATTTCTTTGATCACGATTGGTTTAATGATTCATCAATCACCAATTACTTCAAGACCAAGCAAACACCAGAACTGTATCAATTCACAATCACCGATCCAAATATTAAGAATAAAGATGTCAAGATTGATTTTTGTAAACCTGATAATGCATTGTTGGTGTCAGTTAATCAAAATTTGAATGAACAAGGTAAACATAGTCAATCTAAGTTTGCTAGTGTTTTCACCAACAAGTATGTGTTTGATAAACCAGTTGATTATAACGATATTAAAGCTGATCACGATGCCAAGACTGGAGAAGTGATTATTACTGTTCCCAAGTTGGAAAAAGATGATGAAAATTTGGTGAATATTAAGTTGAACCATTCGTCAACTAAGGCATAGCTAGGATTTTCATTACCTTTACTCGTATAGCTTACAGTGCAATACATTCTAGCTCATTCGTTCCAGCTCCTAAGTTGCAACTTAGTGACAATGTTCTCCATTGTGCGACACTGTGTTTTCCGCGACACCCACCCTTTCTCTCTCTCTCTTTCCTTCCAAAAAAAAATAAAAATAAATAACACAACGTAACAAAAGGCAATTGTACAACTAGCAAAGAGCACCTCCTCATTGCAACACCTCACAATGTCAGAAACAGACGATGTATTCGATTTGATAAATTCATTACCTGAAACAACACCACAACAGGACTCCAAAACCAATGTTAAACCAACTGATGATAAAGAAGTGTTTGATTTTCTTGACGAAATAGCTCAGCATGAACAAAAAAAGCCCAAAAAGAAAATGGAACCAAAGAAGAAGGTGGAGAATATAGTTAGCTCTAATGACGAAGAAGGAGAAGAGACAAATGATCCAACTACGGGGACTTCCTCATCAGATACCACTGATGACCATCATGCTCAACAAAAGGAGCCAAAGGAGTCACCACCAGATCACCTCGAAGTAAACCCAATTGCATCATTATCATCGTGGTGGAATCTGGAAGGAAACCAAAAAGTTTCAAATTTGTGGGGCACCATCACTTCCAATGCCGAAAAATTGAGTGAACAAACTTATCAATTGGCATCATCAACAACTAATCAATTGAATGAACAATCAAGAAAACACTTGGATACCGAACAAATTGGATCTCGATTAAACAATTTATTCATAAACATTTCACAACAAATCAAACAAGGGTTAATTGAAGACGCTGATGAAGTGCTTAATATCTTGTTGGTTTCCGATTTGTATAACTTCACATATTTGCGTAAATTAGTATCCAATAATTTTAACTTGGCCATGAATCAAGTTGAAGGTGATATCAATGTCACTGTGCACGAGTTTAATCATCATGAGGAGAAAAGTGGCGGTAATGGTAACAATGGTGATCATGTCAAGTTGAATTTATTTTATGGTAAATTGATTGATGGTGAAAAATTGGCCAATGCAAATTTGGAAAATGCCATTAAGGAGTATAAAAAGGCTGAAATTGCAAAGGAAAAGAATGATCAGGAGAAGGCAGAGCAGAAGGAAAATATCGATAAGGAACAAAAGATAGAAGAAGACAATGACTATGCCGATACTCGCGAGATTATCAAATCCAACATCTTTATCACAATACAACCAATTACCACTAAAATCGACTCCAAACCACAAGATGCAGCTGAAAATGACTCACCATCAACAACATCCATAATCGACTCCCACAATGCCACATCGTTTTCATTTACATTGATCCTCAATGACATTACAAACAACATCACCATAACTACACGTACACAACCATTCCCATTACGCTGGGCACAATGGCTTGATGGTGAACAGTTGAAGTTGAATGATGCGGGTGATGTGGAATTGGGATTGGATAATGTTGATCCTAAAGAATGGGTTAAAGATTGGATTCGACAAGGGTTGAATTTGGGCGTTGGTGTATTGGCACAAGAGTATGTGATAAAGAGAATGGGTATATAGGCATAGGTGCGAATTAAATATGGTTATTACTGTCGAGAGAAGAGGAGAAGCGGAGGTGTAGTTGGCGGTGGTTGAATGCTTGCCCATCCCTGTGTCAGAATTAGGGTACCAAAAAGTTCGTGACACGACAGTAAATCTAGAATTCATGATTAGCCCTTGAGCGCAAACAACTCGCTGAGTCTAACACTATGTAGCGAACATCATAAAGAAGCCAAATGAAGAGATTTACCATAGTCATACTGGTATCTTTCTTCAACGTGTAGGAAATGCATGCACGAATTGTTTACACGCAATCAGCCCACTCCACGACCATCTATGAAAGAGATAACCCGAGTTCTACTTCTTCGTAAATACGTTAAAGTATCGTCATTGAAGTAGTCGTATTCTCTTACCATACAGTGTCGAAATTTGAGGGTATTTTAAACGCTTATTCAATCACACATGTTGATTTTCGCAGTAATCACCACCAAATTGATTGGAGCAAAAGAAAAAAAAAACACATCATTAATCATCATCAGATTTACAAAATCACTTTCCTTCCCTGCCTCCCGCCATCAAGCTTCTTCTTTCCACGATGCACCCACAACTAGATAAGAACAGATTCGACACATGTGAAAAACTAATGGATGCATTAGAAGAATGCCACCGACAAGAATTTCTTAAACAATGTCTTGGTTTATGCAATTTTGAAAAGGAACAGTTGAGTCAATGTTTACATTACACTAGAGTCAATGATGCGAAGGATCGTATTAGAAAAAGCAGAGAAAAACAAGCCCAGATGAAGTTGAAGCAGAAGCAGAGAGAGGAGGAGGAGTATGGTAAAAATGGATATTTAAAGAAAGTTATCGAGTTGGAGATGCAAAAGAAGTAAAAAAAGAGAAAGAGAGAGAGAGAGAGAAACAGAGAGAGACAGAGAGACAGGTCTCTCCCGCGAGGTTGGTCTCAAAATCAAGAGAAATGTGTTTATAGTTTCTTGTATATATTTATCGTTGGGTTAAAGGATACTATTTTGAATTGGCAGAACTAAGCATCGTCGTAAACCATCAAGTACATTCTTTCATCTCGCTTACCAAACATTTCATATCCCTCTCTGCACCAATAATAATACTAATACTCTTATTCCCCTCGCCTAATCTTGACGAGTTTTCAAAACTCGTTTGACAACTTTATCCTTGGTAATAATATACACCACAGCACCCCAACCACTCAACGCATCTCTATCGACAGCATTCAACAAAGCTTGACTAATAGTCTCAAACAAATCCTCGGGCTCCAAATTAGGTTCATATAACCCTTCACACATTCCATACAATTGATCAGTTGCCGTCCCACTCACAATAAAATCATGACTAAAATCAATACATCCAATAGAATCAAATCCACATATAAATGGCTTATTATCTTTTGAACTTAACCCAGCAACAATCGGACCAACAAACCATGGACCAAATCTTCGTTCGTATAATGATGATGACACGAGGTTGGCCAATGTGGATGGTTCAATTGATCGTTCTTCACGTAACTTGTACAAATTGGTTTTAAATTTGAACAATTCATGTAATGTTATCACATCAGTGGCAAGACCTGTCAATGCCATGTAGGTTTTATCGCCAAATTCAAAAATCTTTTCAAAATTGTTTGATACTCCAAGCGATTGCGAGCCTAATCGTAAGTCACTGGCTATAGCAACACAATCTTTGCCTATCATTGCAACGGCAGCACCACCGTTTATTGAAAATGGATCAGACATGGGGGAAGAGTAGTTGTTGTTGTAGTAGTAGTTGTAAAAAAGTACAGTAGTTGGTGCCTAGCTTGGTGGCAATATGAAAATAGGCGACAAAAAAAATTAAAAATAAAGGATCGCTACCAACTACACTGTCATATCGCTATACCCTTACAAACTTTATACTAACCTCAAAATACATTAACAAAGACAATCTATTATAACCTAAATAACCAATGCAGAAACTTCATTAGTGGCAATCTCCAAATTTGGCTTCTTTATACTTGAAACGGGCGAGCCACCAGTAGCATCGCCATTGTAATCGCCATCATGTTGTTGTTGTTGTTGTTGTTGTTGTTGTTCCTCACCTGACACATTACTTTGTTGTTCGACTTTAGTGTTTTCGGAGTCTCTTCTACTCAATTGAGCTTTGATTTCATTGGCCGTGTCCTCTTCTTCATCATCGATAACGTCACTTGGTACTTTTCCATTGCTGGCAATTTCTGTTACTGCTACATCATTACTCGCAATTGCAGCTTCCTTTCCACCCACTTGCTGTTCTTGCATTTGCTCCACTCCCGTCTTCTTCCCCTCCTCTTCATCTTCCTCTTCATCCTCCTCGGTGATTGTGGTCTCCATCACCGACTCCTTTCTTGGTGGACTCGAGCTTTGATTCGAAGTAGCAATCAATTGAGCAATAGGCGACTCATTATCCTTCAAATTAGACAATGTAAAAGTTTTTGGTGATTTCACTAATTTATTCTGTTCCAATTGATGTTGTTCTTGTAGCTTGGCAATGTTTTTTATCGATTTTGATGATTTAAAAGTGGGGATGATATTTCCAATATCCTTCATGTTGAAAAATAATTTCTTTATCTCACTCTTGACCAATTTTGTCAATTCATCATCTTCTTGTTCAACCTTGTCGATTAAACTATGATGAGATGAATCATCTTCTAAGCTCGCATCTAGTTTATCTCTAGCTTGTAGTTTCTTTTCTTCGTGTAAATCAAATCGCAATTGTAATGCAAACCCCAAGATGATTATATAGCTTCGATACACCATCAATTGATGCTTGTAATGTTCAATCTTGGCATCAAAATTGTTTATGACTCGAGTGTAATTGGATCCATTATATTGTGCTTTGGGGAAATTTTCAATAAATTTCTGTTTCAAATGAGTAAAGTCACGATACAGTTTTTTCAAATGGTTGTAGTAGCTTGACGTTTTAACAAATTGATTCATCATACCCCAATGGTTTGCTTCTTCGTTGACGGACAAGTTCGATATATACACTCCTTGCAATACAGGCTCCCATTTTTGAATATTTTTCAACTTTTTAAATGACTTCTTAGTCTTTATCAAATGGTTTAAATTGACCCATCCATATTCTTCGGAAGATACACTTTCTTCCAACGTCGGAATGGCTGATATTTTGGCCGCCCAAAAGTTACAAGTATTGACAAATTCCAAGGCAATTTCTTTGGTTCCAGCCTCAAAGATGAATTTCTTGGCAGGTTTCTTGGTGACTTGCGGGAATGTTAATGTCCAGTACACTTTACCTGCTTGCAGTTTGTCTAAACAGGCAAAAGTGGAGCAAAGATTGTACGTGCCTAGCTTCACTGCATTGCGTAGCCAGTTACCATCCCCAATATCGTCTTCCACTTCAGTTTCACGTTTGTGCTTCTTGATAACTTTGGGGTCAAATGAATAAAGCGACAATTCGCCTTTAGATACAACAACAAAATGATCAACAAATTTACTCAATGCATTGATATTTTTTGAGTGATGGAAAAATGAAAAGAACCGATTTCCCTGGGGTTGTTGAGTGATGGAGCCATCATCAACAGAATCATTGTTTAAAATCTTCAACTTTAATAAACCTTCTTTAAGATAGGGACTTCCGTTCAATTCCAATTCCAAATCATATTCATCTTGATAATCGTCAACATCAAATTGTTCCATGTCTTTTTGATCTTCTTCCCAATTTGGTCCAGCAATGTCCAAAGACAATACCGACATTGTATCGTCAACTTTTCTTGAAATGACGGAAGTTCTCTTGTTAGTTTGATCAAAAGAAGTCCTATGACGTAAAGCTGGTGAAGACCTTTGTGACATTAAGGAGTGATTAGAGTGTTTATACATGGACTGTTCATGAAGTACCACCAGTCCTGCCAATGCTCTTGCAAGTCCAACCCTTGCAGGTGCCGCTGTAGATGTCGTTTGTGTTGTCTGTGCAGTTACTGTTGACGTCGCAGTTGTAATCCTTTTCAATCCATTGGTAAATCGTTGATGCTGGTGTTGGCTATGATGCTGGTTATGCTGTTGGCTGGTATCAGTAGACCAAATGGATGAATTTGAACTTTTTCTGGTTAAGTTATGGTCCAAATCGGCATTACCATCAGTACTTGTCGTCAATGTGGTTGTCGTGATATTTGTCGAATTATCCTCGTCCTTACTAGCCCGAGAAAGACGATTCAAAGGTGTTGAAGTCTCGGTTTTCAAAATCAATTCATTCTTTACCAAATCGTCATAATAATCCGATAATGTTACTTCGATAGATAACTTCTGCTTTGTTGACAAACTCTTCATCAATTTTGCATCTTGCAGTAAAAAAGTCGACAATGTATTTCTAATAAAATCAGATTGACGAATACGTGACTTTTTATTCAATTCCAGATTGTGTAAAGCAGTATTCAACAAAATTAACGAGTAAACAATAACATAAATTTGTTCAAAATTTTGCGTACAAAAGACATTTTGCGGATGTTGTTGTAAATATGATTGAGCAAAAGATGATAAAATACGATCCAACTCTTGTGATTCAGCTTTAAGGTATAATTTGGAGCATAGTAAGCGCATAGAGCTAAGTAAATTAGCTGGCCATTGAAAATTATTAAAATAAATGGTTCTAATTTCAGTTGATTCAGGATCATCACCAGCTAAAAATTGAGTAATCTCTGATGGTTTGGCAGTGGATATCTCCTCTGCAAATAGTTTATTAGCAATCTTGGAAGCATCAACAGTGTCACCAGTATCCATGGTTTTCTTTGAAGTAGCAGTAGGTTGTGGATGTAAACAAGGCGTGATAAAAGAATTTCGGGAAATTTGTTTTGAGTTTATATATCTTGTGAGAATGTAAAAAGAGGATTTAATTTTTTTATTTTTTTCCCTGTTCGTCTAAAATTGCAATAAGGAATTCTAAAAATGTATTTAAACGCCAAAAAAACGAAAAGCATAAAAAAAAGACAGAAAAAAAACACCATAGAAACACACTGAATTGGAGTCAACTAGACTTTGCAGTGAAGAATTAAGTACCAGAAACAGAGAGAATATGAGAAGGAAGACAATCAAGTAGGTTGACCTAAGCGCAGCCGATAATGAGAGGTTACTCTCCCCTATTGTAACCCTTGTAAATATCTGAATCTTTTTCAACTGTTGGCTCAATTGTAAGAGCCGTAGATCATTTGAGGAACAAAATTGTATCACAGAGTCAAGGCGTGTATATATAGTGGAAAAAAGAAAAAAATTTACATTCTGTGTTCTGGTATGTGTAAAGAAAAAGGGTCTCGCTTTCTAAAGTTTTTGTGACACAAACAATTGCGGAAACACTACTTGCCAACAGGGAAGCGAAACGAATTGATATTGGTGAGGTGCACAAAGTAGCGCAAACCTTTATACGTTACCAGATCTCAATGAGTAATTGTGTTTTCTAAAGCGAATAGCCCACTTCGAAGCTAAATTGTTCATCACATCTCCATTGCAGGTGCAATTGATTTGAGGCGGTCTTAATTTTTCAAATTATCGTACAAGTTTATTTCACCTTTAGCGCTTACATTCTTGCAACATGGGAAGACATATGAAATGCATGTAATTGAAGGGATATTAAACATTACTGTTGATGCACAATGTTAATTTTAACTCGCACACAACTTCATGAAGCTACACTCGTAGAGGTAGAGGATTAATGAAAGCAAACAATCAAGAACCCACATGAAATTGGAAAGTTGAAGGCAGCTGTGAAGAAATTCGGCGATACTTGTACAGAGATCCAAACCAAAACACTAAATGCGGCCATCGGAGCCACCGTCAATCTGTAAATCTCACCACGTCCCCTCTTTCTGTCTTCAATTATTAGAAGATTCCGCGAACAGCATGGGGTGGTTTTTGAATATGAAAAACCTTATTTCGATAAGGTTTTGGCAACTTGTGTCAATCAGTCATCTTAAGCTCAGATACCGCTCCATACACCGGCGGCATAAAATTCTCGTAATGGCTATGCCAGCTTTGCCAAACTTAGAATTGGGTGATATTGCAACGTAATATAAGCAATTAATCTTGCAGTATGAGTGTTATGCATGAACTAAATGGTTTTGCATCTAAGTTGGAAAGTGGTGCCATTTATCGTTACTTACACTTTTTTTCCACTTTAAAGTTTAGTTAGTTGAAGTCTGAAAAAAGGGTCTCCATATCCATCACCCTACTTTTGGAAAAAATATACGTATTAAGTTTATGAACCAGCAATTACATGGTTACAAAGACAAGGTTTGATGTCTTCGTGATGTCTGTATAGAGTAATTCGGATGAGTTTGAATTTACGCTGACTTCCCAAAGGAAGTAATAGAACAACTCTAAACCAGTGGCACTTACCTTTTCAAGTGCCATTTGCATGCTCTTGGCAAGTAGTTACCTCTAAGATCTCCGCTCGGGTGGAGCCGCAAGCTGGAGCAAACGACAGAAGTGCTTAGATTTAAGGGTTGATATTACAATCCTTTTTCTTCCTTCTTTTGCAACCAGAGTTGAAGCTCTGAGATATAGTGGGGTTACTGCGAATAGGGAATAGTAGCCTTAGACCCTACTCTCTTCATTGCATGGCTAAACAGAGTGACTAGAAGTTGAATTGCAATTTTACACGCAATCGCTACTGTGATATCAAAGAAGAAGTGCTGAATACCTCAGCTGACTCTCACAAATTAATTTTGATTCTATTCTTCTGACGGGTCTTTCGTTAAACAATCTCAAGATGTAGAAGACATTAATTGAATGTAATTGGTTAGTTCGAGTTCTGTGTCGCGAAATATTTTATCACGACATAATCCGATTTTCCCGTTAAGTGCGCGTGGTGTTGTTGTTCAGTCGCGTCCCAGATGAGAGTGAGTTGGAAACATCTAAAGGGAGAGAGAGAGAGAAATGCACAACAGTATACTTTAGTTGTATAGTTGGTAAAGATCCGTGTAGTTCAGTAAATACAAGGGGGGGCGCAATTGTATTGATACTCCTCGAGGGTCAGCTAATTATAATATGTCACTCTAAACATCTCTGTTCTTACTTTTCTAAAAGTAGTGTGTGTATTGTATTTGTTGATGTGTTGTTCAAATTGAATTTTGTATTTCGAAATTTTTCATCACAAGGAGAAAAGACTGAAGAACAACAAATCAAGAAGATACAACAGAGTTTACTTATCGTTGCTATACTCATTCAATCAACTACTGAAAGTTTAGGTTTACCCATTGCATCATTACTGAGCTAAAGAGAACCATATTTCCTCCTCTCTCCCTATGGCTAAACCAAACAACAACATACCCCCAGCCAAGTTGAAAGCTGCTGCTGCAGCAGCGGCTGCTTCCAAACACAAACAAGACGGTGACAATATATGGAATGTTGATCCATTAGTTGATCCTGTATTTGGTAAAGGTCAAATTCGTGAATATCTAATCACCAATCCTTCACCAATTATTTTACAAAAACGTCAATTTGTCAAACAGGAATATTGGTTTTTGATTGCCTTGGTTGTTATTGGATTAGTTGTCAGATTACGGGGCCTATCTTACCCTGACTCTGTTGTATTTGATGAGGTTCATTTTGGTGGATTTGCTAGAAAATACATTTTGGGTAAATTTTTTATGGATGTTCATCCACCATTAGCCAAAATGCTATTCGCTGCTGTTGGATCCATTGGTGGGTTTAATGGAGACTTCGAATTCAAGAAAATTGGTGACAAGTTTCCTGAAACTGTTCCATATGTGTTTATGAGACAATTTCCAGCATTGTTGGGTGTTGCTACAATTGTATTGTGCTACTTGACATTGAGACAATCAGGTGTCCGTCCAATTATTTCATTTGTTACCGCTTTGCTCTTGTTGATTGAAAATTCTAATGTCACTATATCTAGATATATCTTGTTGGATTCACCATTGGTGTTTTTCATTGCCGCAGCCATTTATTCGTGGAAGAAATTTGAAATTCAAATTCCATTTACATTTGGTTGGTATAGAAGTTTGTTTGCCACTAGTGTTGCCTTGGGATTAGCTTTAAGTTCAAAATGGGTTGGTTTATTTACTGTGGCTTGGGTTGGTTTACTTTGCATTTACCAATTGTGGTTTCTTATTGGTGATTTAAATGTTTCCACAAGAAAAATTTTGGCTCATTTTTTCATTAGAGGATTCACGTTGTTGGGAGTACCCTTGGTGTTGTATCTTGCATTTTTCGCAGTTCATTTCCAAATGTTACCCAATGAAGGTGATGGTGGTGCCTTTATGAGTAGTGCATTCAGAGCTGGCTTAAATGGAAACAAAATCCCCACCAACATCACTGCTGAAGTTGGCTTGGGTTCAATTGTCACCATACGTCATCTCGAAACTCAAGGTGGATACTTACATTCACATCAACATTTTTACCCTACTGGTTCCAAGCAACAACAAATTACCTTGTACCCACACTTGGACTCAAATAACAAGTGGTTAATTGAACCATACAACGGAACAATTTACAATGATACATTTATCCCTTTGATCAATGGTATGAAGATTAGATTGAAACATGTCAATACTGGAAGAAGATTACATTCGCACGATGAAAAACCACCAGCTAGTGAACGTGATTGGCAAAAAGAATGTTCAGCTTATGGTTATGATGGTTTCAATGGAGATGCCAATGATGATTGGGTAGTTGAAATTGTTCAACACAAAACTAAAGACGATGATGCTAAAGCATTTGTCAAGGCGTTAAAAACTGTTTTCCGTTTACGTCATGCCATGACTGGAAACTACTTATTCTCCAGTGAAGTCAAGTTACCTGAATGGGGATTTGGTCAACAAGAAGTTACCTCTGCATCTCAAGGTAAACGTGCATTGACACATTGGTATATCGAACAAAACGACAACAAGTATTTACCTAAAGAGCGTCAAACAATTATTAATTACCCTAAGTTATCCCTTTGGGAGAAATTTGTTGAACTGCACAAGAGAATGTGGAAAATCAATTCTGGTTTAACTGATCATCATCATTGGCAAAGTGATCCATCTGAATGGCCATTTTTGTTGAGAGGTATCAATTATTGGACAAGAGAACATAAACAAGTGTATCTCTTGGGTAATGCCGTTACCTGGTGGGCAGCAACAACTGTCGTTTTTACATTTTTCATTTATGCTGTTGTCACTGTATTCAAATACCATTTAGGTAAACCCATGGCGACAAATAAGGAAGTTTTCAACTTTAATGTGCAAACATTTAGTTATGTCTTGGGATGGGCATTACATTACTTGCCCTTTTTCATCATGGGTAGACAATTGTTTTTACATCATTACTTGCCAGCTTTGTATTTTGCCATTTTATCATTGGGCCATTTCTTGGAAATTTTCACAAACTATTTCACTTCATCTTCAAGGATATTGCGTCAATTGGCCATGGTTTTGGTGGCATTATTTGTCGTTTTCAGTACCGTGTTTTACCTCAATTATTCATCATTAATTTACGCTACGCCATGGACTAAAACTGCATGTGAAGTTTCAAAGCCTTTCAAATCTTGGGACTATGATTGCAACAATTTCTATACAAACATTGCTCAATACGATTTTGCTCAAGAGTCTCCTGATCTACTTGAACCGGCCAATTGGCATGTACGTGACGAAGCCAAGCAAACTCCAAAAGCAGTGCCCAATATTGCTAAAGAGGAGAAACATATTGAGAAACCACCAGCTGATGCACAAGAAGCTCCAGCTAAGGCGCCTGAACAATTGGCACCACCGGGCATTGACATTGATACAAAATCGAATAACAAGCAAGGCGAAGAAGCACCTGTTGCAGCAGCACCTGTTGCTGAAGTTGATTCCAAGGCTGACCCAGCTGCGCAAGATGATTCCAAAGTTGAACAAGCTCCCGCCAATGAGGAGGTAATCGAGGAGAAACTCGAACAAGTTGCTGATGCACCAGTTGTGGAAAATATTGAAAAACCAGTGCTTGATGATATCCCACAATATGATCAAGTTGACGATATCAATCAAAGAATTGTTGAGGAAGAGTCAATTGATCCTCCAGTGCAGCCAATAGTTGAAGAAAAACCAGTTGATTCTCCAGTGCAACCTATATCGGAAGGACAGCAACAACCTGAACAACCCGTCTAGATAAGGTTAGATAGTAATACACATTACCATTAAAAGCAAAAAAACAAAACCATTATACCTGTATACGTTATACCTATACACGTTATTCCTATACACACCTCTCTATAATCTCTCTTCTTCGCTAACATCTTCATCATCATTGACAATTGCTCTTCCCCTCACATACTTTTCCGTTTTAATCTGTTGTCCAATATAATCATAAAATTTGATGACATTGTTCAAGGATCGATAAATGGCAAACACAATAAATGAAAATACCCACGCAATGGGGAAATAACCAGGTCCAGCAACATCGACATCTCGCAAGGTCAAAGCTTCGGTAGTGACAATCTTCCATGCTGTATAACTCAACGAGGGAATATAAATCATTGCATAGTTCATCAACAAGTAGCCCAATCCCATTGACTTGATACTTTCTTGAAGATCTAAATCTCTAGCTTGAATTTTGCCCAAGTACATGATGGCTGGTAATAAAGTCCACCACAGGGCAACAAAATGAACAAATGTGGGCATGAATTCCATTTTGGCCATTGAGGTCTTGAGCCAAACTTGTAATGGGAAATCAATACACAAGATGTGGACAGAAGCAACCCAATAGAACCAAAGTGTAACAATCAACGACAAGATGAAAACTTTAACTATAGCAACGCGATTTTGTTGATTGGCACCACCAGCGCCAGCAATACCAAACAAGTTGTCAAATATCCTTGCTCTTGGAGCATCCTCTGGATCAACTTCATTCGCACCACCTTGTTGATGCTTTTGTTCAATATACTTGTCCACGAATTTAAGAATGTTGAATTCCATCAATAATCCATAAATAAGACTAACCAGATCTGCCAACTTCCAATTAATCTCGCCTGGTGAAAACAATGGCAAAGTATTGTCAAATATACTCAGTTGAGCAACCGCTACTGGACGCCCAATCACTAATGCAACCAATATAACAGATAATATGAGGAGCACTGCAAATACCCAAAGCATCAAAATCAATGCAAAACAACGAATTTTGAAGTTAGGTGGACGATAAACAATACAGTACGCATCATCTGTATTCATTTCCTCTTCTTCACTAGATGGAGTTTCGTATCCAGATTGTTTTAAATCATTTACATCAACGTCACGCAACAACTTGTCGTCCTTTGTCACTGGAACAAACAATTTCTTGAGAAATTTCCGAGAAACAGTATCATTATCAGGTGCACGCACATAATATCCATCAGGAACAAAACATGCATTGCATTCAGGATTGGTTGCAAAATTCTCTTGTGCTTGTCTATAAGTTACCGGTTGTGCGTAATCCGGTATAGCTGTGGCCAATAATCTTTCCTTCAAATCACGATAAACAACATGCCCACGTTCATGTGCAACCGGTTTGCCCAAAATGAAATGAGACAATCGCAATTTATGCACACTGATTTCAAATGCTTTTGACCAATACATTCTTACGTATTTTGTAATCAATGGCAACATCTGCCTAATAAATGCCGAACTCAATCCTAAAGGAACCATAAATATTAAACCACTTGGTGTAAGCAGAAATTCCATGGGCAACATTACATTGTACTTTCCATGGTTAGGGGCAACCATGTACCTCAATCCCCAAGTGACACCACCAATTCCAAACAAGATAAACCCAGTATAAACTTTTGCACTAAGGTAGATCCTCGACAATTGTAGACCCAATGGTTTAACTAATGCATCATGAATCAATCTAGCATTTGGGTCATCAGGACTGCGAATGAAATACAACACACCGGGGCGTAATATAGTATTTCTCACCATTCCCACAAACAACGCAAAAAATAACATGTACAAGGTACCTGATGCCCAGTAAAGCAGGGTACGGATATATGGCACTTGAGTCCAGCTGTCAATTGATGTAAGGAAAAGAATAAACGTCGTGCCTGTTTTTGTCACTTGAGTAAACTTATCGAGAAACAATGGAGCAGCACAAAAATCTAATAACCAACCACAGTACACGGGGAAAAAGAAAATCTCAATAGCAAAGATGACAAACACTTTTGCTGTTGAGCTCAATTCAAACAAAATTTTGTAAACCCGCCTCGATGATCCAACAATCGGTTTAGGCCCCGATGTTAAGCTCTTCATGATATTGTGTATGGTGATGCCAATGATTGCATATCCTAGTGTGAGTACCAAAATCCGATCAGCTAAGGTGTATTGTGCATCATCAGGGTAAACCAAGTCCTTGAATGTGTTTACACAAGGCTCCACGATGTACTCTTGAATGGTGAGGATCGAAAAATCAGCAAATTCGTAGCCGGTTTTGATAGTGGTGTCCCACTTGGGTTCTGGAATATTTTGAAATACATACTTGATTGCAACACCAAATACAAACACAAGCAAATCCCCCAAGATGTAAGGTACCACATATATGCAGAACAAATACGCCGTGATGATGGAGTCACACACAACCATAAGGAAAAGGGGTGTTTTAATATTCAAGATAATACCAAATACTTCCATGATTTCACCAATAGCTCCACCATTGTTGTTGCCTTCTTCTTGTGCCATTTGTTCAAAATCATCATCCAATGCTTGACGTACCATCTCTTCCTCGTCAGACTCCTGTTCGTCATTGATGACCACTCTATGGGCATCTGCAGGTGGTTCATCATGGTTGAGGGCATCATCGATGACAATATCCTCGTCTTCGTGGATGACTTCGACATCATCACGAGTGTCACCCCCATGGACATCTCCATCCTGATTTACGTCTCCATTGAAAATCTCGCCTCTATTGATAGCACGCCTCAACTCCTCTTCATATCGAACATTCATTTGTTCTCCACGATGTTGTAAAGTGTCGATGGCACGATTCAAATTTGCCTCTTGTACAACATTCAATCTTTCATTACGATCCTCCTGTCTTCTCAAAACATCCAATGCATTCTGCAACACATCAACCAACTGTGTCTTTGGCTCTTTGCCAATTTTACGATGCAATAGTTTCAAGTATCCTTCATCCCGAACAACCCATTCTCTTTCAACAAACAATGCAATGTGAATAATAATCCCCACCAAGATGTATCTGACCCCACTAAAGTACGTATGACTGAGAAATTTTCGCAACTTTAGCAATGCGAGCTGCGATGCAGTGGTGTTCTGAGCAAGTTCCAGTATGTCAAAATTGCCAAAATATAATGCGTCAAGGAAAGTGGGATTATTTACAGGTAACCTTCCATCCATTGCCCAAGTGTACACACGCCCACAAAACTTCCAGAATATCGGCACTTGTATGATGATGCATAGCACGTACAAGAATATACATATGCTCTTGACAACTGTGTTTGACGCCACTTGTACGAATTTGCTCCAAACTAGTGGGAAGGGTATAATTTTGGGCATGTTTGGGTCATAAATCACTTTGAACTTGTAGGGCGTATTACAAATGTCACATTTCTCACTTGATTGGTTGGAATGTTTTAGCCACTCCATTAAGCAATCTTGATGGATGTATTTGATGGAACCTCGACATTTACACGGGTGATATAGAGGCTCCAGTGGAGTCCCTTCCATTCGACAAATCCGACATGTATGTTCTATATCCACCATTCTGGGAGATGTTTGGAGTAGTGAATGTATGCGACGTAGATAATCTGTGGTAAACTTTTTGATCTATGAGACTGTAGGATTCGTTTGTCAAAGTTGGTTTGATGGAAGTGAGCACAAGAGGTTTAAAATTTGAAATAAAATATCACTTTTGGTCAGTACACTACTCTTGGATCTCAACTGATGATCTTCAATTAAAGGTACGACATTCGAGGATCTACTGATGCACCTTTGTACTTGTACATACCAGAGCTGCTTTGGAAAAGACTGATACTTTAGTTGGAAACCCCCACCATCAATGACTCTTCTGATTGGATATGCTACAAAGTGCAAGAAATCGGCGTCCATATTTTGATTTAGTACCTACGCACTGAAAGTCGCTTCGACTTATCATTTACTGTATTGTGACTAGTCTAAGATGCAAAGTCGTTGTTTAACAAAATCTACTAAATCGTCTGGCACCTTTCGATTGGCCTTTGCTCACTTGATTGCCTTTTGTACGTCTTCCTGAGTGTATCCACTCGCTCCCAAATACTCAATTGCAATCGCACTCAAGCTTTCTCAATGGCCCAGGGTTTTGACGTCGATCCTGTACCGAAACACGATTTTAATCATTCAACAATAGGTCAAGGCAAGCCGTGCCTTCATCTTCATAGTCGCACGTGTGCAGAATCATCAGCTGGAAATCCTTTTGGTCCTGTTCGTCATCAAAGTGATACAGTCCGGAGTTATTGGCAAGCGCGAGGACGATAGTTGACAATAGTACAATGGAGAATTTTATATTGATGATGATTATTTCAAGGAGCCGTTCAACATAGTTTGAGATTATTTTGTTTATACAATGGAGATGAATTGAAATCAAACAGTAGTCTTGGAGACACATTGGATGCACGAATTATTGTTCTGCAATTTGAAAGAGGACAAAGTTACTATATTTTTGTGTCTCTTGACTATCAAATATCAGAACCTGGGATCTTCAATCGAAGAAAGGTCAACCAAACAGAATCCAATAAGTTCTCGTCTTCAAATAGGAATGAACACTGTATATAAATAAGTTATTTATTCATGAACGGGGGGTCTACATTATTGATGTAATCTTAACACTACAAGCTACGTGTTGAATGACCTTCAAGTCTTATCATCTTCCAAACATTTAGCACCAATGGTACTATCCGAGTGGTACACAATTTTGACAATCATTTCGCTTGCAGTAGAATTAGCAGCGTAACCATTGAAGTCCAAATTATCTCCTTTGACGTACTCAGTATTGCTAACGTTTGACATTAAACATATTCCTTTTTGGATCCGGTGGATGCAGGATGCGATAGTTTTAGGCTTCTAGGTAGGAAATGAGTGGTCAACATATCGGCGGGTTTTGATCATTACTAAATCGCTGGCAATGGCATCTCTCATTGGCTTTGCCCACATCATGCAAAACACTGGATGCTTATCGTATTTGTCACAAAGTGATTCAGGTTTGATGAATTTGGTGATGCTGAATGGGATGTCGTTGGTGTCATTGTCACTCAAATTGTATTTTGTTGTCGCAATGGATTCATCGATGTGATCGCGAAGGAAGATTGACTTCACCATGTTAGAGCCTAATGCGATAAAGGTGATGATTATAATGAGTTACATTGTGGAGATAGTGTGATTGTTATGCAAAAAGTGTGAATGTTTCTCAAAAAGATGAAGCTTCATAAACAAAAAAAAAGAATAGCAGCACAAACACTGAAAACCACACAATCGCTTTTTTGATTGCAAAGTTCTACATCCACATCATTGTTGACATCCCGGTAGGTAAAGCAAACGACTGGATTCTCTGAATCAACCAACATCAATATTGTGTACTATATTCCAACAAGCCTCATTTACCACCACGAAGATCCGTTAAATACATCAGGTGTATGTTGATTGCCGAATGGCCACTTTTTATTGACGATTCTCATCTTTAAGATCTATTGCAAGTTCTCCTTCATCACCAGACATCGTCGATCTCCACTATGAACCACATCAGGGCCCTCCGCTCTAGAACCTTGCCATTAAGACATCCTCTTGCTATCATGATTCACCAGCCCCCTTTGTCCCATCTGCGACACCTTTTCTCTTTGTATACTTTCTCTTCTTGGGTTTCCCATTCTCATCCAATTCAACCTTTCTCTTCTTCTTTCCAACTGCGTCCCCACTACCGCTTTCCCCTTGTTTGCTGACTGCTTCGCCCTCTTTACCATCACCCTCGCCATCCTCCTCGTCCTCATCATCATCTCCAAGTTTCCCAAACAAGTCACCTTTTTTATCCAGCGTTCCTTGCTCCTCATCAAATAACTTCTTTGCACGTTCGATCTTGTGACTTTGCTCCAATATGTACATCATTCGACCTAATTTCAATGGGTCATTGCGCAATGCAAATGCCAAGTCATTCAATTTGATTCGATTACGGCCTTGTGATGCGGCATAGTGGACCATTGTGTGAGACAACCGGGAAATAAAGTCGACCAAGATATCTTCCAATGCTGAAACGGTGGAGTTTAAAGAATATGGTCGGTCCCCCATTGCATATAGTAGATTTTCAATATCCTTTGTGAAAAGTTGACGCTTTTTGCGTTTGGAATAGAGAATAGGTGGTAGATTTGACTCTGTGTTGGATGAATCGGAGGCATTGTTTGAGTTTGTGGCTGCCGCCCCGCTATCTGTGGGCAAGTTCTGTTCGGACATGGTTGTTAGGCAGAGCAAAGGATGTTGCTTATGTTTTGTTGAACTTTTTCGCATTCCTTTACAATTGAACTTTTCATCTTTAAATAACTTTCAATTAAATAAATCCCCCTACACTTACACCTACACCTACACCTACAAAATAAGTCTATTACACAAAGCTCTTCTTCTTACACTCTCCTCTTGAATTCCAAGATCAAATCGTCTTTAGGAAAGATCGTAGCAAACACCTTGATCTCTTCACTCAAGTCTGTTTTGTGGTGCACCAAATCGGCTCCCACAAGGAATTTACCAAGCATACCGGTGAACAACATTAAAACGTACTTTTGACCAAGACAGACATGAGGTCCGACACCAAATGGTAACCAGTTACGTTTATCCATGTCTCCTGTAGGGTTTTCCCAACGTTCTGGAATAAAACTTTCAGCATCTTCAAATACTTCAGGATCGTGTAATGCTGGGTATAAAGTAGGGATAACCATGGAGCCCTTAGGTGCAGTATAAGATTCAGTTATTGGAAAATTTTGCTTAACAACGTATGGCACCATCAAAACTGGTGGTCTGTATCTGAGAGTTTCTCTGACAGTGTTGTTTGTGTACTTCATCTTTTGAATCAATTCCAAGTCTAATCTGACATTCATGTCACCATTTCTGACCCTCAATTGTTCCTCCCTGATCTTTTCAACAACGTCTGGTCTGTCAGCGACAATTTGGAAAAGCCAACATGCGAGGGAACTTGAAGCATCTTGACTAGCAAATAAAAAGGTGAAAATGGTTTCACTAATTTCTCTATTGGAAAACTCTCTGATCAACAATTTTGATTCAGGATCATCCAAATGTTTATCTTTAGCTTCCTTCATAAGGTAGATCCACTCATCCATGACACAAGTTGGTTTCCCACCTTGTCCAATGTGTACTTTTGCCTTGGCAGCACAATTTTCAAAAATTTTCATGGTATCATCAGCAATCTTTTTACCATACCAAGTCTTGGTGTATGGGATAATGATGGGGAAGTTGACCAATTCTAAAGCAGCAGTGATTCTGAAATAATTATCAGCAATCAATGAAATTTGATCTTCAGTAATGTAATCACCGCAAAAAGTTCTCAAGGACAATGCACAAAGTAATTCTCTAAATTCTGGAAAAAATTTCCTTGGTCCATTGTAGTTTAAATACCTCTCGAGATAGATGTCCATGTATTTCTCCTGAACTGGGATATAAACCTCCAATGCCTTTTGTGAGAAAAGACCATTCAAAGACCTACGATAATCAGTGTGTTCCTTTCCATCAAGGAAAACCCAATTGGTTGGTCTTAATATCTTGATAGCGACATCAACAACACAAGGTTTGACATATTTTGGTGACGACAAAATCTTTCTTGCCAAGTCTCTTGTCGATGCAATAACAACAAACTTGTGGAAAATGGAAACACAACTCAAAGCACCACTATCCCATTTAGCCTTGTACTCTTCAAACTTTGGATCCAATGATTCCAAAAATGGACCGATAATCGGCCAAATCTTGAATTTGGGTCCAGCAATTGACCCCTTGTTTAGTTGATATTTGACTTGGTCATACGACAAAATCAACACAACCGATGCAATGACAATCTGAATCCAAGATGCTGATAAATACAATTGGTAAAAGTAGTTGATTTGTTTATTTGATGTTAGGAAGTTGAAAATTTGGTTGGTATGGCTCGACCCAGCCAACTCCACTGTTTGGTTAAAGCTATCCATCGTGGGGACTATATCACTGTAAGAACAAAAAACAAAAAGCGAAAGAATGTGGCAGAATAAAGGTGATTTCGTCTGGTGATGTTTATTTCTCGGGATAAGAAAATTTTTTGACGGAAAGAAGAAACACGCGAGAGAAATTAATGCTAAACGACGGAACAAGAAAACACAAAAGAGAATCGGGAACGACAACGGTAGACCTCCAAGGTAGAACCGTAGTAATCAAATGCTTCCTATTATGATATGGAGATCTGGCATATTAACTACAAGTAACTTGGCCATGTCGATGGATGATGTGGTTGCTCTTAATGTTCTTTCTCTTTTCGGTCCTAAGGGCACTCATTTAAACGCCGATATACGAGTATCTATACGAGCATCCACAATTCACCACATTCTGTTTACAGCACAATCCACCCCCTTTGTCTATAGTTTACTTTGCATCCGTGATCACACGATATTTTTCTATAATTAGTTTCTCAGTTTCTTCCCTCCCCCCTTGAGGAAAGACTAAGATAATCTGATTATTATTATACAACGCCACAACTAGTTTTGTGAATGGATTAATTATTTTGCGCGGTAAAGAAACAAATCATCAGCTATTTTGTATTATGCTACTCCTCTATATATAACTCCTTTTACTCTATACTGTCTATCTCCTCTGCTTCTTCAACTCTTTTACAGTGGGGCAATAATGATTATCCAACAACACATCTTCCCATGATTCATC
Source organism: Lodderomyces parapsilosis (assembly GCF_000182765.1). Taxonomy (NCBI): domain Eukaryota; kingdom Fungi; phylum Ascomycota; class Pichiomycetes; order Serinales; family Debaryomycetaceae; genus Lodderomyces; species Lodderomyces parapsilosis. Next base: position 862,445 of record NW_023503284.1, on the reverse strand, counting down.
CTCTCTTTTATCACCATAACGATTAACAAACTCATAAATCAATCGCAAGGTTGCAATTTCCGGCGTGTGCAACTTCATTGATTGCAACAACTGCAGAATCTCCTTGGGTTCCAGCACAGTTTGTTGTCTTCGGTTCCCCGTATTTAGTAAAGCATGTATGCAATCGCCTAACATCTTGGTGTTGAATTCCTCAATTATATCCATCATGATGCCTCTGACTGTTAAGAAAACATCGGCAACTAAATCCACATTGATTAAATGGGCAATCTTGCATAATCCCTTCAAAGCACTTCCAATTAACGGCAATGCATTTTGCCCTTCTTGTGTTTCATCATCTTGACTTGCTTTTAAAATTTCCAAATAACACATGAGAATCATTTTCAACACTTGTGCTTGAAATTTCTCACGCTGCTCAACTGTGATTGCTTGTTGTGCCTGACGCATTTCCTCTTCGATCTCCTTGTGTTCTTTTCTATTCTTTCTCTCCTTTTTCGACAAATGTACGCGGTCCTTCTTTTTCAATTTAGTCCTTGGTTTGTCTTGGTCATCGTTGGGAGAGTAGTCTGCCAATAATGATGCTGATAAAAGAATATTGACAACAGACTCATCCACGCGGTATTTTTTGTCTCTGATTGTTTTTGTCAAAATGGTTACAATATCCACCGTGATGTCTCCATGCTCTTCATCATCCCTAAGTAAAGTTTCCAAAGCATGCACCGATTTAATAAACACAGGCACATCTTGTTCAAAAGTTGGCTTTCTATTGAGCCTTTTGATCATTATAGTAAACAACTCTTTTCGGTAGTTAAAATGTCTCAAAGATGACGTGCATAATTCAGTGGCTGCTTTCAACGCTAGATTACCCCTCTTCAATTGATCAGAGGTAATCTTATCGTTATTTGCTGAGTTGGAGTAGGAGATTTTTGAATACGTAGAAAGCAAATCGAGGTATGCTTTGTAATTGACAACCAAAGTTTGCTCATATTGACGTAATCTGGCCACATCTCGACTCACTTTTTCTCTCTTTTCAGCATCAGTTAAAGCTCGTATTCTATAAGATGGTGCTAGTGACTTGAAAATGGGCAAAAGAGCCATTATTGCCAATTGCGAAGTCATGAAATTCTTTGATTCACTCATTTTGCGTAATCGAGTCAAACATGCGATGTTCTCTTCTGGGTTTTCAATAAGTTTAGAGCCAAGCTCGGCGATTTCTTCTTTTGTTTTGATCAATCTCTCCCTAGGAGAAAGGTGTGCATCTTCGTCCTCCTGCGGCTCTTGTTCTAGTTGTAGTTCCTCTTGTTGCGTGTCCCCTTGAGCTTGCTTTCGTTCTCGGTCTTCCTCTTCTTCTTCTTCTTCTTCTTCTTCCTCCTCTGCTTCTTCCGCCTCCCGCAATACTCTCTCTATCCTACCGTCTTCCCTCTTGATGGGCAATGACGCTTCAATAAGATGGTTCTCCTTAATTTTTCTCGGCCTCAATTCATAATCTTGTTCTTCATTCTCCCAATCATGCTTGAACAAATTTGTTGTAAGTTGAGCATCTTGGGCTTGTTTCAATTTCTTCCGTTTTTCGAGCTCTTGTGTTTTAGCTTTTCTTTTACCCATTTGGTTAGCGGAGAGGGTGTAGTCCGTAGGAGATGGGGAAAACCAATTCGAATTCATTTTTTTTTTTTTTTCGCGATGAGGAACGACCAAAGTTGATGCCGCGATATGGACAATGAGCGCCACGTTTAGGCTAGTTTATACCGACTTTAGGTCCACAAATGCCATGTCTTAGACTGTTAAAGCAGAGCCTCTCAACCTTGAGCCCGTGCTTGTAGAGAATAATCAGGTCCAAACTTGAAAACCATAGGGCTAGGATTTCAATATTTCAATGTAATCAGTGGAAGAATATATAGAAAACTATAAACCTAGTAAAGCCCTCTACCCATTTGCAAACAAGATCTTGATATGATTGCCTTTGTTGTACAATAACTCATTGAACCCTTTTTCAATTCCTTCCTCCAAAGGAATTTTATCGGTGATCATCAATCTCAATTCTTCAATTGAGATATCACCAGCTTCAATACTGTTTACAACTTCAACAAAATCCTTCTTGACAAAACAAATGGAACCTGTAACAACTTTTTCCAGCATTGTTGTATGCATTGGCGAGTATGGGATCTCTTTGTGGGCCCAAACCGCAACATTGGTGGCAATACCTCTAATTCTTAGACATTTAATACTTGTTTCAAAAGTAGCTGGAACACCACTGCAATCAAACGTGTGATGGAACCCTCTCTTGTCCGGAGATATATCTTTCAATGCGGCAATGCACTCCTCGACCGATTTACCAGTGGGGTCGAACGTTTCAACATTTAATTTCTCAGCCAATAACCTTCTTGCAGTTGCTGGTTCACTCACTACGATTTTGCCGGCCTTGTTACCCTTTAAAGCAAAAATAGTAGTGAGTCCAATTGGTCCACCACCTAAAATCAACGCCGATTGTCCTTCTTGGAAATGGGCAACACTGCCAACGGCATGCCAAGATACAGCCAATGGTTGAACTAATGCAGCAACATCTGGAGGAATTTTGTTAGCATCATACTTGACGAGTTTATCTTTACTAGTGACGAGATATTCGGCACAACCACCATCGCTGAAACCAAGACCAGTTAATGCCAAGTAATCACATGCGTTGTAGTAGTCATCACAACAAGCAGCACAAAATGGTTTATCTTTGGAAGGTGAGTTTTCAAAACGAGTTTTGTCCTTGCATGTTCCAGTTACTTCGACCACCACTTTATCACCAACACTCAATTTGCCAACATTTGAACCAACACCAACAACTTGTCCACTGATTTCATGGCCCATCACCATAGGGAATTTCATATTGGAAATTGGGTTTGTTGATCCTGGTTTGTTGAAGAAAAACGGGCCCAGGGTAATCTCTTTTAAGTCGGAACCACAGATACCACAGTAATCAATCTTGACTTTTACTTCATCCGGATGGTTGATTTGCGGCTCTGGGTAGTCGTGATGGAACTTGATATCCTGTGGACCGTGATAGACAATGGCTTTCATTGTGGGTGCGCTTACGTTGTGTGGTGCTAGATAATTGTAGTGAGATATAATTTTGCGAGAGATTTTACGAGGCAAGATGAGGGCGCCGTTTGATACTTTCATTTCGTTTTTGTGTCAATGTTGCAAGATCTCCAGAGTGGGGAAAAAAATTCCCAACTTACTATAAAAATTGGTGCTGACGGTAACAAAGATAAGCGATAGAATAAAGGTGTGATAGTATTATGGGAAAGCATGCACGGGCAGTTGATCAATAGGAATATGTGAATGGTCGTGATCGATCTCACTTTTTTTTTTTTTTAACTCAACTTTGCAACAAATTAAGGAAAAAAAAATATTCTTGTCCAGATTTTTGTTTTAAATACAGCAATATATTTGTCATTAAATTAAACTGTGGAAAATATAGAAAGTAGAGGTCTAAGAAAACGGTGATAGAGCGTCACTTTCTCTGGCCAGATAAGCTTCCTTTCAAATACAATTAAAATAGAGATGCTTTCCTTCGATTTCTTGAAAACACAAAATGCACACAGAAAGGGAGTTATTGATGGGATCTAAGATAGGTTGAAATATTGAGGAACATTGACAAGCTGAAAAAAGAAAAGAAACTAACATGGGTACAAACTATCAAGGGCACAAACTATCAATTAAATAGTATAACAAACTACTAACCGGCTTGCTCTATTGCATGTCATTGGTTTTACTCATTATATACTGGAACCACAATCTCTTTTCTTTCTTATCTATTCACAACAGGAGCTACCAATTTCTTTCTTTTTTCTGTGCTTTTGCACTCGGGACACGACCCGTGCGCTACCCAACGTTGACTTCCCAAGTGAGACAAGTTACACTTTATCATTTTGTTTTCCCCTTTCTGCCTTTTCCGTTCACGCACACTGTGGCTTACTAGTTCACTCCACTAAAGTCGTGTACATTGGCTTATCAGGCAATCGCAAACAGATTTCGACGAGATAAAATATAAGTTGCCTCCCACAACCAGCCAGCAAAAAAAAAACCGATAACTGTTACCCACTTTTCTTTTCTTTATCTTTTACCCATCTACGATGAGAACAAACGTATTAACTATTTTAAGTGCATTGGCACTCACTTCAAACGCCCTTTTCATTCCAAACTACAACGACATAATCAATGTCTTTAGAGTTGAAGTTAATGAAAAGGGTCATACTCAACAAATGGAAGAGTATAAGCATGAAGAATTTGTTCCATTGGTTTTGCATGATCAAAATGTGGAAGGTAATTACATTGTTGTTTTCAAGACGGGTGTGAACATCGACGGATTCAAGATTGATTGGGTTACGGATGATGTTTTAAATCGTTTTGATATCCATGGCATGGCTGGTTTCAGCGCAAAATTATCTACAGTTGCACTTGAATTGTTGAGAAGAAATCCATTGGTTGACTTTATTGAACAAGACTCCATTGTCCACACGAAAGAGTCATCCGTTGAGAAAGGTGCACCATGGGGTTTGGCAAGAGTCTCTCACAGAGACGCTTTGTCACTTTCGTCATACGACAAGTATCTCTACGACGACGAAGCTGGTGAAGGAGTAACGAGTTACGTCATTGATACCGGTATCAATGTGAAGCATGAGGAATTTGGTGGTCGCGCTATTTGGGGCGCAACCATTCCTACCGGTGACGACGATGTTGACGGCAATGGTCATGGTACTCATTGCGCTGGAACAATCGCCTCAAAAGATTACGGTGTTGCTAAACGTGCAAATGTTGTTGCTGTGAAGGTTCTCAGAAGTAATGGATCGGGTTCAATGTCTGATGTCATCAAAGGAATTGAATATGCAACCAGGGCACATCAAGACGCGGTCAAAAAGGGCAAAAAGGGTTTCAAAGGTTCAACTGCTAACATGTCACTTGGTGGCGGTAAATCTCAAGCTTTGGATTTGGCTGTTAATGCTGCTGTTAAAGCTGGTTTGCATTTTGCCGTTGCTGCTGGTAACGAAAACCAAGATGCATGCAATACATCACCTGCATCTGCTGAAGGTGCAATTACAGTTGGTGCTTCCACGATTTCCGACGAAAGAGCTTATTTTTCAAACTATGGTAAATGTGTTGACATTTTCGCTCCTGGTTTGAACATTTTGTCAACTTACATTGGATCTGATTCTGCTACTGCTTACTTGTCTGGTACTTCAATGGCATCGCCACATGTTGCTGGTTTATTATCTTACTACCTTTCATTGCAACCAGGATCTGATTCTGAATTCTTTGTTGCTTCTGATGGTGTTTCTCCAGCACAATTGAAGAAGAATTTGATTGCATTTGGTACTGAAGGTGTTTTGGCTGATATTCCTGAAGATACACCAAACATTTTGGCATTCAATGGTGCTGGTCACAACTTGACCGAGTTCTGGAACCACAAGTAGAGTAACTCTTTTATAACAAGAGAAAGATAAAATTTTTAAACGCTATACTCTGTAGATGGTTTTCTCTTTTGGTGGCAAAATGAAAAAAAAAGTCGCGATATTAAAAACAAATTCAAAAGATTCGGAAAAAAAAAACCTAACCAAAACCAATTCCAACTCAATCAGAAGCCATGTCGACCCCAGCTAAGAGAAGACTCATGCGAGATTTCAAGGTATGTAGAACCACAAGCATCTATGGATCTAATACTAACTCCTTTTTTAGAGGATGCAACAAGATCCACCTAGTGGAGTTTCTGCTTCACCTTTACCCGACAATGTCATGAAATGGAATGCAGTGATTATTGGACCTTCAGAGACTCCCTTTGAAGATGGCACATTCCGACTCGTGCTACAATTTGACGAACAGTACCCTAATAAACCGCCAGTTGTTAAATTCATACTGGAAATGTTTCATCCCAATGTTTATGCTTCTGGTGAATTATGTTTGGACATATTGCAAAATCGATGGTCACCCACTTATGATGTGAGTAGTATATTAACAAGTATACAAAGTTTACTAAATGATCCGAACATCTCATCACCAGCAAATGTGGAGGCGGCAAATTTGTACAAAGATCATAGGAGTCAATATGTAAAGAGGGTAAAAGAAACAGTGGAGAAATCATGGAACGATGAGAGCAGTGATGAAGAGGAGGAAGACGATGATGATGAAGAAGAAAATGATGAAGAGGACATAGATTGAATATATACAAAGAGGGGTGTGCTTACCAAAACTTGTACCATTTTCGAGTTTCCTTCACCGGTTCAACTTCTTTTATGGCTTGTCTCTCAATTTCGTATCGATCTTGAATCTTGACCTCTACTGGTTTCCCATCTTCTCCAATATTCTTGTCTCGGTAGATAGCAATCATGGCAATAAGCACAATCAAATAGATGCAAAATTTACTAGCTGGGTCCATCTTTTTGTAATTAAATTGAGCAACTCTCACTGGCGTCTCACTTAACTTAACTGGTTTCAATAGTTTAACCACATCAGATCCCTTAGGAGACCTGGGATGACTTGGTACCCTAAATGGTAGATCCAATGGGGCAGATGCGGTATTCCAATTGGAAAACTTTTCTCGCACACCCCAATCACCATATGAGATAAAATACCCCAACAACTTATCTTTTTTCAGCAACTTGTTCCAATTCTTATCATACTTCAGTTGTAATTCATTGACAACTTGCCCTTGATGCAAGAGAGACAAGTCTGGGAATAGTCTTGGGTTTTCATAAATTGGTTTTGTATCTATTGGTTGTGTAGCATCATCCGATGACGGCGACAATAGTGAGCCAAAATCTTTCAATGATTGCACGGCAAGTTGAGCGGCTTGTGCTTTCTTGTCTGCAGGGGTTTGCGTGGAGGCTAATCGTTTGAATATGAGTGACATGGGTGATGGCTTAGAAGGATGCTGTGAAGGACACTTTTCTTTTTTTTTCTTCATTCTCGCAGAAAAGAAATGCGTACCGAAAGTTTTGCACCCACCAGTCCTTGTTACGATAGAAATCAATCACTTGTGCATCCATACTTACCAAACCATTTTTAGTTGTGTCAATCACAGCAAATTAAATAATCTATACTAGTGGACCTTTTTTTGAATTCACTATGACTAAGATTTTGTTGCCTGTATTGAATGAATGGGGCAATTTCAAGTATCAGTGGAGCAGATATCAACTCTTCCCGCAAAGATTTTGTTTCGTTTTTATATTCTTAGGATGATGACTCGACTTTAGTGAATACCGCTGATGTGATTTTTGGTGACCCAGATTGATGATGAGTCCCGTGACTACACGAGGTATATTGTTTTCACTTGCGTTGATAAGGTTTGAGTAGTTGAAAACTAGCTAAGTAGAGAGACCTAGAAATGCACGTGTCGGTGTGCTTAGAAAATTGGATATAAAGATGCTAAGTCGATGCTTCCTACTATCACTCGCACGGTTGTGGTTACTCTTGGGTTGAGTTTCCGAGACAACAAATACTTCATGTATACGCCCAAAAACTACTGGATTGCATTTGGGTGCGAAATTTGGTGTCAAAAGCCGAAGTGTGGTAAATCTCGAGGTCAAGGGTCACCACGTTTCCAAAAGTTGGCCATCATGTCTATTTCATCGTGAGCTCGCTTATTTCTGCTTTTGTTTTCAACACCCTTTGTTGTTACTGCAGTAATTGAATCATACGGGCTCAAGATGTCTTTCAACGTCTCCTCATCTATTTGCGCAAATTGTCCAAATTGAATCGTATCCTTCCCCCTTTTTGTTGGCATAACTTAAAATATCACGATCACCCCTTTCTCTTACCAAAGAGCTACCGTGGTCGATAAAGATACGACACTATAAAGGGCCCGTTGTTCTCATTGACGATACAGTTATAAGTGTGGTACCATTACCCACTACCCCATGAAGTTATTCCTTATTATGACACTCATGGGCTCTATTCTTTGGAGGTATTGTTCAAAATCGTGGACCGTATCATTTTGACCCTGTAGAACAGGAAAATGTTTTTGATTAGATGGTTAAGTGTATTTGCGGACCTTCCTCAAGAAAGACCATTTGTCATGACCCTATGGTTGACGAAGATTTTAGGTTTGTTTCATGGGGAGATAGGCCGTACTTGTATAATATTACTATTGGGCTATTAGAGGCTAGAGAGTATACTCAAGAGGAAGTTGACGAAGCCATCAAAAAAGCAAGAGCTAATCGAATACGCCCAGTTAAATTTATTATCCAACTTTAAGGTGAAGCAAGAACATTGTATAGATAATATAGTTTAGTTAGAGAGCCCACAAAGTATATAGTGTTGCCTCTACTCCATAGAATAACAAATATTATACAATTAGGCAAGTACAAGTTGAAGTCGTTTAGATTTCCGCGTGCCACGATACACATCATAGTAACACCAATGCAAGATACATTATCCCCATCCATGATTTTTGTCTTTGCCAGCTCTTAATGAGGGTCCATATTACCAACGGAAATGATTGAGATTTTGACTATGTTACAAAGCATCTATATTGAAAAGTTGTGTTGATTTTAGTGGGTATGTGATTTGAAAGTGACCAAGAACACCAGAGAAGGCTGGAAAACGAAAAGGTCAAAGACAACTTTGTACTTACATCCCATCACCGTTGTGTCTACTTTCTCTTTTTCTTTTTGTTGCCCTTTTTACCAGATTTCTTCTTCTTTTTATTCTTTGATTGTTGAGAGGAGCCTTCAGGTGTTGCATCGCGGCTCGCTGGTTCGGTTACTTTAGGGGCTCCTTCTGATTCAATTTGTTGAGGAGCTCCTTCTGGTTCAATTTGTCGAGGAGCTCCTTCTGGTTCAGTTTGTTGAGGCTCTGTTTCGGGTGATTGTTCACTCAGTTGGGTTTCTTCATTTTCGATAGCTGCTTTCTGCATTTCACCAGCTTCTTCTTCTACCGCATTTGGCTCTTTAGTGGTTTCTGTTTCCCCATTAGAACCATATTCACTTTCCGACGCAAGCAATGGAACCGACTCTGATTGACTATCGTCCAGCACATCATTGCGAATGTTTTGCTCATATATTCTCTCTCTGAAATCCATAATTTCTTCTGGTTCATTGGTCACATGCGTCCTATCAATACTCTTTACTTCATCTTCATCTTCATCAATGTCACCACCTTTTGGTGTCGCCTTTTCATTCATTCTCATGTGTTGAGCACTTGACCCTACTCTCACGGTTGAGCTTCTTCCAAAAAAATCTAGCTCTTCCTCCAGGTTGTACCTTGGTGGTAATTCTTCGCCTTTGTCAAGCAACTTGTCACTATTATCCTTGAGAACCTTGTTGTATTGAGGTAAATTCGCCAATCCTCGTTCACCTCCCAACTTTTTGTAATCACTTGTCGAAACAAATCCATACTTTCTCACGTTTGCTTCGATCCAAACAAACCCACTTTGGCCCAAATTGACCTGAAATTTGGCATTTGTTGAAAAACAACCAACGGCTGGGTACAAATCAACAAAGCATCCCTTCATCACATCCAAAAGTTTTTTCCCATTACGGGTGATGAATAATGTACCTGAAGGAATGACATAACCGAATCCAACCACGTCTGCTTCTTGTAATGGAGGCAACACCAATGCATTATATTGACTTTGTTCACAAAGATGTTGTTGCAATGGAGTAGGAAATGGTTTATTAATTTTCAAGTTACCGGTACTCTCATATGCAATGGAGAATTTATTGTATCCGGGTAATCTAAATGATGTAGGGTATGGCTTTGTAATTAACCCAATTGAAAAGTGTTGCGTAGATGAATTTGGGTCCTGAACAAACTCAAATACTTTGGTTTCAAAGTATACTGTATCAGAATATACCCTATTCTTTACTGGCAATGGATAATTCAAACTTGCCGTTGTGGTGCAATACGGCAAATCATTATTATTGAAATTCAATTCAGTCCTATCAGCAACGATATAATGTGGATTCAACAAATCCTCCTCCATTTCAAATGAAAACACATTAATCCCATATTCTTTGATCATGCGTTCATCTTCGGCGGAAAATGTTCTTCCCCTAGTTTTTGTGAAATCAGGCGGGTTATTCACAGTAAACTCTTGTCCTTTAAGGTACAGCTGTTGCTCCTCTGGTGATAATCCTGTAAAATCAAACGTCTCTGCCAAGTGCGTCAAACTCTCTTCATCGTTGAGAAACTCTCTGGGGACATCATTCAGGTGTGATCCTAACAAATTATCGGTGATAGATGATGATAAGCTCTGGTACTCGCCATTGTGATCTCTAGAAAGGAAAATCTTGTAGATGCAAAATACAATCGCAAGGACGATTGTGATGGAAAAGGAAACAATTATTGACAACACCAATGTTGCATCATCATACTCGGGCTCAGTCATGATGGAATTGAAAGGTACAATGAGAAACCGAATCAGGGAAGGAAAACAAAAACAGAAAGAAAAAAAAAAAAAAAAATTTGAAAAAAGCGTAAAGTATTTGGTAGCATCTACAAGAAAGTGGTATGAAGGTTTAAATTGGATGATTTAACCTACATTAGTTTAATGGAAAGTGACTTTTCTTTCTGCCGTCAGCCAGTTAATTGGCATTGTAAAGGGGATGAGTTCTTCCACACACGTCTCCGGGAGGGTTTTTTTTTTTGTAAAGAAAAATACTATGGGGATACATGTGAAATTGAAACAGGTATTTGATATCCAATGGGGGTGGGTGTTGTTTCTTCAACAGTAATTCATAGAGACAATCATGCCTGGATTTCCCTTCATGACCAGTGTTTTACATCCTAATGCCCCTCAACATGTTTTTATCCAAAACAAGGTTCTCAAGAGTCGCATTTTTTCAATTAAAGCTCGTGTACTCTCCAATGTAGGAAAGGTCCAACATTTCCAACAAGTTGTGGAAAAAGGTAACCTTTGTTGTTTGGATCTTGTTTCGATCGAGATGTGGTATCCTCGAGATCCTCAATGTCATTGATTGCCTAGCTCTTTCAAAAACTGGCTAATCTGAAACTTTTAATGTTAGACTTGCAGGCTAATGTACAAGCAAGTTTGCATTTACAAGCTCTCAAGCTGAAAGTGGGATTCCACATGTGTGCCTTTTTAAAAAGTTAACAGCTTCAATCACCTCCATCTTGAGAATCTTGAATGTCGGAGGAATTACTTCACCTTAATAAACTCCAAATTGACGTGGTTACTTTTAGCTAATTTTGGAGCAAAAAGTGAAACTCTCCATTGACTCGATACTGTTGTTTGTGTAAAAGTAGGTTTTGACCACTTTTTGTCAAACATGTCCCTTTCTTAACTGACCTGAATCCATATGTTTTTATTAGCAACTCTTTTGAGTGATTCTGATCATAACATTTCCTTAAACGCCTCGCATACGTCAAAATGTTTAATGTAAAGAAATTCCAAGTTGACAAATCTTTTGAAATCAACATCGGCATCGCAAATATAAACGGTGCCGTTCAAGTATAACTGTCTCAATGAAATTGAATCAATTTTGGACAACTGAGACAATTTTAAATTTACTTTTAAATGCAACACTTTCAGAGTGGGAAGGAATTCTGGTAACAATGGCAAAATAAATGAGTTTCTTCTCAACCTAAGCGATATAGAAGGACATATCGTTAATCTGTCCCTAAACTCACCATCCAACGATAGCTGCTTCAAATTTGATCGCTTTTTCGAAACAATATCGGCCAATATCTCCAAGAACCAATCATCATCTCCCCACTCACTGCCAGACTCAAAGTCAATGTGCGTCGTCTCGGAAGTAATCAAAAGCTCGTAAAGGGCTTCCATTCGGCTGGCCCCAGTCATTGATTTCGTTGCCATCCGATAAACCGTCACAGCGATAGAGAGTCAAATGTTCAAAAACGGGTAGATTGACATTTTTGGCATTCAGTTTGTAACGCAAATGGAGTATCTTCAATGATTGAGAAAGTCGCGAGATATCAAAAGTTTTGTCATACAAAGCCAACTTGACCAAATTGGAAAGCAATTAGTTAGGGAGTTGGCCAATTTGCAACCAACTAGCTTCAAAGTTATCCCCCTTGGAAAACCTTTGCATTTATGTCGACATTGAATTTGATATAATACTACCCAGTCATGGACAATTCAGTCACAAGATGTCCAACACGGTTTAGTTTGTCAACAATCCATGAGCCATCAATACAGCCCATTCCACTGAAAATTCAGATCCAAGTTCAATTTCATGACACTTTCAGGTTCAATGTTTGATAATATTAGCTGTTCAAACTTGATGTAATTGACAATTTCCCGCATAATATAATTGATTTTGCAATTGATTCGTAATTTTTTTTTCGTACACAGTAATTGACAAACAATGAGAATGGTTCGACTTTGGCAAAAACTAAAGATTGATTTTCCTTGTAGTGATTTTATTTCTCTTTCGACTTGCTTGAAACTCATTACACTTTGATAACTTGTGCCCTCAGATCTAAGTCAATTGTAAAATTTGTAAATTGATTTCTTTTGTATAGCTTTATTGAATCACATGCTTCAAGTTCTCATTCAGTTGCATAAATGGTTCATCTGAAAGCAGTCGGATAAGGTTTCTTACATCAGCTAAGAAGGCTATACGTTGTAAAACTTCATTGGATAAAAAATCTAGCACGATTCTTTTGATAATCAATGTTTCACACCTGTTATATGAGAGTTGGTTCGATATGACTAGGTGCTGTTGCGAGACAGCAAGTTAAGAAATAAGGTTAAATAAATGTAATCACCCCAGGAGCTGTTGTGGTTTGACTAGACAATAATGTGCTATGACTCATATCAGTCATGGGCTGGGAAAACAAAAATATGAAGGGCTACCCGTGTGCTTGTATTTTTGTCATTACTTATCATGCTATTGTTGGTTTTGTGCAAAGTAAGTCGGGAACCAGTCACACCAATTCAGAGAGATAAGTCTTCTGGTAATTGGGTTGACAAGTGCCCCCCCTGTTGGATATGTGTATTTACGAAAGTTTGTTTGATTGAGATTGGTGTCTTTTTTTGGTTTTGAAGATCGAGAAATGGGTTTTTATATATTTTGCAACCAAAAAAAAAAAAAAAAAAAAAGGAAAAGGAAAATAAAAACGATGATTTCTTTCGCACGAGTTTCCTTCTTTTTAAAAAGTTATTTAATCACCATATCAAAAGAAGATGACACAATACACAAAAAGAAGAGAATGAGAACTATACTTCTGATCTTGTTGCCATCAACTTTGATTCCAGCTTAATTTCAAATCCATCCTCAAAATACACTGAAACCGACCTTTACGCATACAAGCACTTCTTAAAAACAAAAATCTACTCGTGTACAAGAAAAGATACAATGTCAAAGTTTGTACCTACATCAATATTGTTAACAGCACCCAGCAACTTTGCAACTGAGGTTTCAAATCGATCAACCATTGCGGTTGTAGTTGCCACATTCCACAATCAAGCATTTTATGAATGTCTTATTTTATTGTTGATTTATTGTATGTTTACGTTTACATGTATCAATATTACTCAAAACCTTTGTCCCTTTAGTGATTGGAATTGGGTTTGGAAGTGCTTGTACGCCATCAAGAAGGTATTTGGCAAGTGGTGGAACAAACTCACAAGAAAAGGTTATGCTGCTGTTTCGAGTGGTGGTGGCGTTTATGATTTGGAAAAGTGTATTGATGATGGCAAGTGGGACAATGCATTTGTGAACCAAATGGAGGCTACAAAACCAGATAATGTACAACTTTGTGGATTAGAAAAGGAAAAGTCATTGACTGGTTTCTTTGGTGGTGAGTCTGCTACTGTCGATGATTACACTATTACTATTGCTATAACTATGAGCAAATCACAATCATCATCATTTTCATCATCATCAATGTATGTTGTAAGGTTGGTTATCAAGTGGATAGTGTTTTTGGCATGGTTGTGTGTGTTTTTTATTTGTCTGACGTACTTGTCAATTTGGGGTTGTATCATAGTATGTGAATGCTTTGATCAGCAACAAAAGGTTGTGGTTGTGGTTGTCATGTATATCCTGTTTGTTGTTTTGCATTTGGGTGCATTTTTTTATGAGATATTTATTGAGTCGTATTAGAAAGAGGAGATTGTGGAAACAGAATTAAGATGAAAAGAATCAAAAAGGAGAAAGATGTGAAAATGATGCAAAATTGAATAATTAAAGAAGGTTATGAAGCCCATATGTTTGAGAGTATATTCACAGTTTTGTTTTTTTTCTTTTTCTTTTTGTTTTTGCAGCCAACTGATGCAAAGAGAGCTGCAATTTGAGTTTTTTTTTTGTTGGAATATGTCGGTCGTTGTGAAGAAAAAGCTTGTGGTTGATTAACAATTTTGTCATACTGCTGCATTCGGAGAGGTTGGTAGTGGTGTCTATTTTGTACTGTCTTTGGTTTTTTTCTATTTTTTTACGTTTGTATCGTTGATGATGGTATTTTAATGGCATATTAGTTTATAATTTTGTTATTTTTGTTTTAACTGAGTACAAATTAAAATCCCATTTATTTACATACTGTTCTATGGAGATGTTTAGCTAAATACTACAATAGAAACTAATCACCCATAGGTGTGTGTTAGTGTGTGTGTGTGTAAACACTCTATTGACTCTTTCTATAGTACTTGAGTTGGTGATACTTGTCTATTTCTTCATCTTTATTAATAGATTGGGTGGGGTGGAAAAGAATAAACAAATAAACAAATAAACAAATGTTGTTATATGCAGTATAGCTAATATTAATACTTGTTTAATATCCGTGTCTGGGACTCATATGACGTGTTTGTGTTTTACTTATTATCACTACTACTGCTACTACTATGTAACTGATTTTGTTTTTGTATCTATAAATATATATATAAAAAAAAAACAACAACAACAATAAACAGTCTAACAGCAACACCACACAAAAACAGCAAGAAGGATGGGTTTATGGGTTTGTGGGTTTATGTATTGGATGACTTTGTGCCAATACGGCTGTGCGGCTTAGATCCTTTTTTTTTTCTTTCTGTCTCGTCGATGCTGCAGACACACAACAAACAGACACAGACAAAAATATGAGATGCATACAACCCACCCTCTATACACACCTTTGAGAATGCCCTTTTCATTAGGTGTTGTCAGGAGCATACTCCGATATTGTTAACCAGTGCATACTACGATAAAGCAGAAGATATATATATATATAGTCTAGAACTTATCGATATGACACTTGTGTTATTCAACCTATTTGCTTGTCTATCATTCAGCCAAGGTCGTGTATAATGACCCAATCAGACACAAGGAATATTTTTCAAGCAAATTACAAACACACGATGGTGCATAGAGTTGTTGTACACACACTCAGACACAAGAACAGAAAAAAAAAAAAATAAGAAACAAAGAACAAACAACAAACAATCAAGGAGAAACAACAATCAAACAAAAAAAAAAGAATTTGTTGTCTGTGTCTTGTTGTCCTCGTTCAACACAACACGCGCGAAACATTTAAAAAAAGTTTGAGAAAAAGCAAAAAGCAAAAAGAAGCAAAAGGCAGAAGAAGCAGAAGCGAAAAAAAAAAAATAATCAACAGGGGACGAAGATCAACGAGATCTTTTCATCAACGTTGTCGTCACGTTTTTTTTTTTTTAGGATAAACCATAAGATACCACCACAACAGAGTAGAATTACTTCAACCACTCGTTACAACATAGGGGCTACTACAAACCAGTACAACCACACTACACTAACACACTACATCAACACACCTTATACACACCTTATACACACCTTATACACACAATAGCACCATTTTTTTTTTTTTGGCATGTTTTTCCGAAGATTATCCCTACTGTACATTTTATTAGGAGCATTGGTGGTTGCTATAATCATATTCAATGTGCTGATACTATCTTCCAGTGGTGACTCATCATCATCATCTTTGATAAACACCCCTCTTTCTAACAAGGGTGGTGGTGCCAAATACTATACTGGTGGCAAATCTTCATTACAAGCCCATGTTGATAAAGTGGATAGTCAAGAATATATCGATGAAGTAATGAAGGAGTTGGAGGCAACTAAAAAGGAAGAAATCTTGTCGGATTTGAAACAATCAGTAGCCAAGAATGAAAAACCCAAAATTGTTCAAGAACTCAAAAATGAACTTCGAAGAAAATATATCGATGTTATTCAACAAACTTTAAAAGATGAAGTTCGAGAAGAACAAACTAGTGAATTCTTTAAACAAAATTCCATGTCTTATGCCTTGTTTGAACAATTGGTCAATACATATGCCAAGGAACATAAAGCTGATTTCAAACCAGCTGCATTTCTTGACATCCTCAAGAATGAAGTTCATGATTTCCCCCGGGATTTCGAAGTTAAAGTGGCAAAAGCTTGTGAACGGTTTTTTGACAAATCGAGCTATTATCAACATTTGATCAAAGATGTACTTGTTGCTAATAAACCCAATTGTGAACCATTTACTGATGATGAACGTGGTAAAAAGCTAAATCCAACCTATCAAAGAGATCAACGGATAATATCGGAAAAATATCTACGAGAATCCAATTTAAACATCCCCATTTCTAAATTCAAATGTCTACAAGAATCTCATGATAATCTAGTCAAGACATTGAAATCGTTGCCCGAACCACCAAGACAGTTTGTTTCAGGGTATGGTATAGTCATTAATGGTGGTGGTGGTATGATTGTTAGTGCTTTAACGGCAATTGCCAATTTACGTGATCGTGGCTCATCACTCCCAGTTGAATTAATCTTGGACACACCTGAAGAATACGATAAACAGATTTGTGAAGACTTGTTGCCAAATAAATTGAATGGTAAATGTGTTGTGATTCAAAATATTCTTGGCAAGGAAGTATTTGACATGGTTAGTGCTAAATTTGCTCGCAAGATTCTTGGGTTGATTGTATCATCATTTGATCACACCATTGCCCTAGATGCCGACAATTTCCCCATTAGAGATGTGGACAATTTGCTTTATACTGAGCCATACCTTTCAACAAAGATGATTTTGTGGCCTGATTTATGGGTGAAATTAACCAGTCCATTGTACTACAAGATTGCCAGAATTGAAAAGGGAGAACCCATACATCGATTTGGATTACCCAATGATGCAAAATTTGCCGATTATATCGTCAAGGATAAACAATCGGAAATCCATTTCCATGATTTTGCCAATTTACCAAGCACAATTTCAGTGGAAACTGGTCAAATGGTGTTCTCCAAACGTGAACATTTTCGCGCATTACTCTTGTCATTATACTACAATATCAATCTAAAACCATGGTATGAAACTTTGTTGTATCAAGGCGCTTATGGTGAAGGAGATCGCGAAACCATTGTTCCGGCATTACATGTCATGAATGAACGTTATCATTTACAAAATCAAAAATTACATCTTTGGGGCTATACTGCTGAAACTGGCAAATTTTCAGAAACAACATTGGGACAAACAGATCCTCGCGATAACCCGGAATTTTACTACGATTGGCAAAAATTCCTTTCAACAAAGCAACTAGACACGAGATTAAATCCATTCCAATCTGGTGGATACACTGACAGATTGATTGAACAATTTAAAGAATACAAGAAAAAAATTATTGCCGATAAAAAGATTGAAGATGAAGATACTGCTCATCGATTAATTGAATACAAGTTGCCAAAACTCCTATTTCTTCATTGTAATCACCCCAAGATTGACCCCGTCAAGAATGCTCAAGAGGGCGAATTTGGCACCTATTCAAGAAGAAACATTGGTCCCTTGGATCAAATCAAGCCCATCTTCAACAAGAGAGATTGGGAATTACGATTCCATTCCATTGCTAGATGGGTTGCCTGTGATGCCATCAAGAGCGCCGAGTTTTGGAAATCTTCCGCCAAGATTGATCAACAAACTGTATGTTTTAAAATCAACAAGTATATTGAGTTTTTGAAGAAGGATTCTTTTGATGCGACGTTTGAGTTTAAGAGTGAAGACGCGGAAAAGTTTTATGTTGGTGGTAAAGGTGCCGGTATTGGAGGCGACGCTGCTGCTGCTGCTGCCGGTGGTGGTGGTGGTAGTGGTGATGGAGCTCAAGAAGATGATGTCAAAGCTGTCGCTCAACAACAAGCACAACAACAGGCGGAGGCTGAAGCTAATGCAAAAGCTAAAGGTGAAGTGGATGATCCATTAAAGGAAGATGTCAAGGAGGATGATAAACCAATTGAGGATGGCGAAATTCATCAACCGCAGTAGTAGAGGCAATGCTGTAACATTAGCCAGGGGGGTAAAGTATATATATTTACAGAATATTAAATGTACATTCTATTAACCTATTCACTCATTGTCACTTTCAACATCAACATCATCATCATCATCATCATTATCGCTGCTGCTCTCTTGCGAGGTGTACTCTCCCTCCTCATCTTCCCCATCATGATTAACTTCTTCTACATTGATATTATACCCCCGACTTTGGAAAAAATTACCCATTTCTTCAACCTTCTCCATTGGCAAACTCGTAAACACAACCGAATGCGCCGCATCAAACAAGTTGATAAAGTATTTTTGCAACACATACTTGACATCATTGGCATCCAATTGTTCCAATTGAGTCAAGTACAGTTCAAGATAATTGGGTCCTCTTGCTTTGAACAAATTGTCAACAATTTTAGCACTAGCCGAATCATAACTTGATTCTTGAGCATTGGCCAATTCATTAACGATGCTAGCTACCGCATTCTCCAAACTCAATGCATCAATCGCCAACTCGCCACTAGCATACTTCTTCACTAGCTCCCTTGCTTCTATCCATGCTTGTTTGGCATCAGAAGCACGATAAAGTTGGAAACTTAAAAACCCAGTCTCGGTATTTTGCTTCATCGATACACCATAAGCTAAACCTGACCCTCTAATTGATCGCCAAAATGGACCTTCAATAGCACATAGGAACTCAATAGCCAACGCAATGCGGGCAACATCTTCATGCAAGTAGTCTGTTGGGATAGGTGTAACTGAGACCAAGTGAGTGGATTCAGTGGCTCTCATATCAATGAGAAACGCTTCATGATGGCATTTGGAGCCCAAGTCCGATTTGAATTGAAATGATCTTGGTAATTGACTAAATGGCACAATCGAAGATACAACTTTATCGATTGGGTTTTCTTGGGTTTCCTCCTTTAGTGAAATGAGCTTCTCCCATGAACTAACAGGTGCATCCAAACCCGATACATCACCAAGCACAATGATTTTGATATTATCCAACTGGAACAAATTCAGTTTAATCTCCTCCAAATCGCGTTTGATGGTATCAAATTCCCCATCATTGATCAATTGCAACAACTCCTTGAAAAAAATTTCGGTATTTATCGAATCCTGTTGTTTTCTCAATGACGAATCATTAAATAAATTTCTAAATTGTGATGAATACATCATTAATTCTCCATTCCGTTTCTTATCCGGTAATGACCCCAATATCTTTTCCAAAATCACTTTAATTCTCGCTTCTTCAAATTCAACAAAATTGATCAAATTGTAAATCCAATTGATGGCAGTGGCATATTTCTTCGACTCACATTTAACCAGCATTGAAATCAAATCCAAAAACTGATAATTGAACCCATTATCTAGTTGAAACTCAATTAAATCACGATTCAAATCAGCAACAACTTGCTCATAGGGCATATATTCGCCATGGGGCAATTTGATCGACATGGTGAAAATTTCCTCCATTATCGACATATATTTAAGCAAATGCGGTTGGATTTTTGTTGACGACATTACCAATTGAATGGTGATGAATTGGGATTTGAACGTTTCAAAATGCATGAAAAGAGGGAAATTTGATGGCGTATCTTGTATTAGCTTTTGATGGAATTCACCCGATTCAATGTACTGATTGGTGTGTACATTAACGATGCCTTTACTGTATCCTGCTTTGTATGACCTTGTCTTGATGAATGCAATTTTCGATGGATCGGGCTTTGCAAACACAACAAGCAATTCTTCAGGGATTGGTCTATCATTGAACTTGTGAGCTGCGGTTAATTTCTCTTTAGCTTGTTTCAATCCTTCAACACCCAATTTCGCCTTGATGTTCTTGTTAAACTCACGTTGTTGCTTCTTTACTTCATCATTCAATTTCCTTGATGGAGTTCCCAATACCGCTGCACATTTATTATCAACAAAATACTTCCTGATCAAATCACACCATTGATCAGATGTCCAAGTCAATAATTCATCATATTCATCAAGATTTTTCGCCCATTTGGCCAAATCATTGCCATCGGGTTTACCATAGATAAAATCAAGTATTGCTATATTTGAAAATGCAATGGGAGATTTCTCAGTTTGCGATATAAACTTCAATCGTTGTTGGTTGATAATTTGTCTCATGTATAGTAGATCAAACTCCTCCGGGTTAGTTTGCGATTTGATCAATTGTTTCAACTTGTTGACCAATTCATTCAATTTCCCCGTTGGTACACCATTGCACGTAAAATTCAATGCTGTTCGATAATAATCATCAGTATGATACTCTATTTCCGTAGCATATGGGTTATCAATCTCAACAAGATGCTTATTGAATAACGAGATGGCACTGTCGGTGAATGCAGCACCAACCATATCAACAGCAGTATTTGTGACAGGATCATCACCCAAAGGACCAATCCAAGACATCAATACCTCACCAGTAGACTCATCAGTCTCAGGAAACTCAACAACCTTGACAATATCTTCCGTCAAAGGT
The DNA here is from genome assembly GCF_000182765.1 of Lodderomyces parapsilosis. Lineage (NCBI taxonomy): Eukaryota > Fungi > Ascomycota > Pichiomycetes > Serinales > Debaryomycetaceae > Lodderomyces > Lodderomyces parapsilosis. The sequence goes on along the minus strand of NW_023503284.1, from coordinate 841,729 downwards.
TCGTCGTGTTTTGAATCCACAAATGGTCTCTTGTGCTGCTGCCCCACTGGTGGCAACTCCTGCAACTCAGCATCAAAATCAGTCATAATCTGCAAAAGTTCATCTTGATCAATCGACCCAGTTATTATAACACACAAGTTATCCAGTCTATACATGGACTTGTGAAACTCCTTGATCTTGTCGTTGGTTAAATGACGCAATTCAGCCATCAATCCACCAGTTTCTGAAGAGTACCCCAGTTCAGGCGCGTACAAAATTTTCTGTAATTGGTTCGACGTTTCAAACCATGATTGACCTTGAATACCTTGCATTTCACTGAAAACGACACCTTTTTCCTTCCCATTGCCATCAACATGGTATACTTCAGTTAAACATGCTTCATCAGTCAATGTCGGGTTAAACAAATGATCCAAGTAGATTGGCAACAAGGTCTTGAACCCATCCCATCCTGCAGTTGTCAAAGTGTACACTGTTTGGTCAGTTGATGTCCATGCATTAGTTTGCGAGTAAAGTCGATTTCCCAAAGTGTCCAATAACCCTTTATACGGGTACTTCTTTGACCCCATAAAAATCAAATGCTCCAATGTATGCGGTGACCCAGAGTCATCACTTATTTCGGTGGCAACTGCAAAATATCCATTCACTACTGGTGACGGTTGGTTGATGTACGTCAATTGTAGTCCTGTTCGCTGTGATCTCCATTTGGTTATGTATGCGGGAGCATATTCCACTTCAAACGAAGTTTGTTTGACAAAGGGAGAGCTTATTCTTGTCATTGCAGATGTGACAAGCCTAGTGTATTGTGAAATGATGGCGGCCAGCTATGTATTTGCTATTCGAGTCCAAATGTTGAAAAATCCTGAAAAAAATTTACCCGAAAAAAAAATAAGAAACGGAAAAAAAAAAAGTTCCTTTTTTTGAAAAATTGCGCATTTAATACACTAACAACACTATACTCTATTTCATTTCCAGTTCAGCTTCTTTAAACATTTTGAACATATCACCCACATCCCTCTTCATTGTTCTTGTAAGCTCCACTAAATCCTCATCCAGTCGGTTGTACATAATACAATTGGCAAACATCAACATCACGTCTCTCTCTAGTTCTTTAATCAGCAGATACACAGGTGGTTCTTTTTTCGACTTAAGTGCTTTCATAATACCCTTCAAATCTTTTGGTTCGTAAATCATTTCATAATAGTTTGGCGCATCTTTTGGATTGACAGCTTGCAAAAACGGTGATGAGAAGCGATGCTCTTGAATGGAATTTAATAGATTGACGGCAATGTTTTGGAACCTCTTATGATGTTGAGCAGGTGCAGGTGAGCGAGATCTCGGTCTCTTGCGTGAAGATGAATCTGGTTTGGATCCAGGTGGAACAACTTCGACGGACTTTTCTTTGGGCTCTTGATTTTTAGGTGACTCCAGCGTGGGGGAGGAAACTTCGACGGTAGCTTCGTCGAGAAGCGGGGATGACTGTTCAATATTCTGCTCAGATATCTCATGTGCCGTGGTTGGCTCCTCATTTTGAGTGTCTGAAATTTCCTTAGTCTCCGAATCCCTTTTGTCCACGTCTGAAAGCACCACTTCCTGAAACGGCGAAGGACTCTTTGGTACAACTTGTTCTGCTTTGGATTTCACACCCTCTTGTAAAGGTTCAGTAGGCTCCTCTTTTGCTGCTTCCTCTTGCTCCACAATCTCTTGCTGCTCAGTGTCATCCTCCTTTGGAACCAGTTCCTGAATTTCCTTCTCAACAACATCTTCACTCTTCTCTTCATTCTGCATACTTGGTTCATGCGGCACATCAGACTCTTTGTCAACATCATCTGCGACAACTTCCTCGACGCTTTCTTTCTGTTCGATCTCTGCCGTCTGAGAAGTATCACCCTCTACTTGTGACAATTCCTCAATTTCGGGGCTTGCCAACTCCACACCTTCTTGAGCGGGAGTATCAACTTTGTCTTCCTCATTATCGCCAACTGACTGGTTAGGATCAGCAACTTCGTCCTCTTTCTTTTTCAGCGGCTCTGCCTCCTCTTTCTTTTTTAGCGGCTCTGCCTTCTCTTTATCTTCCTCCTCAGGTGCAGTTGCAATGGCGGGCTCAGCCGGCTCCTCATCCCTCACCTCTTCTGTAGTCTCTATAACCTCTTCACTTGCCTTTGCACTTTCTTGCTCCGATTTGTACAACAGCTTTGCGCCATTAAGTAAAAATTTTGAGTAACGAAATGTCGATGTAGCAACAATGTTCTTTAGATAATTTTCATACTTGTCCCCAACTTCAACCATCACCTGATCATTAACGACGCTCACAAATTTAAAGTACAAAGTCCTATTTATGATAAATGATAGTAGTTTGATATCAATGTAGGGAAAGTTTATCTCGTCATTTGGGAAATCCTGTGTATACTTGCGTGTGGTGTTGTTCAATTGAGTGATAAAGTCTTCAACTGGTATCGACGCCCTGTTGTCAGGTAGATCACCTTCATATTCGCTTATAAACTTGTTGATAACGGATCCCACTAGGATGATCAGTAGGTCTGGGTTGATCTTGACTTGCTCCGACATTCCTATTGGTATGTTGTTGTTGTTGTTGTCATTGTCAGTGATTGTTTTTTCTTGCTTTAGTTTTGGTATAAAAAGACCTCAACTTTTTGAATGAGGCATTCGATACAACTTCCGTTCAATGCCAGCTGGTGTCGAGTGAATAGAGTTGTATATCAGAGCCCATTCTACAGATGTTGTCTCTAGTAAAAGTCGTGTTATTATATATACAGATGTCGAGTCAAGCTGCACCAACGTCAATTAACCCGTACTAATAAGCCAGGATTCGTATTGAAGACTGACAGCTTTAGTCTCACTCAAAATGACTCTATTTCTGTCCTTGTTGCATTAATAAAGCACTAAAGATAAGTTAGTATTACATCATCAAACATCATCATCACAGTTTCAAATACATACTTTTGTTCTTGAAATCTTTGACCAACACGTTCACTATGCTTCAAAAACTTTTCCGAACATTTGGCAATACAGCTTGTCTCTTTTGAAGTCAAGTTATTGGATGTAAAGTCGTTAACGCAATCTTCGAAACATCTTGAGACCAAGTTTGAGTATAAGTTCATGAAATCCTTCATTTGCTTTTGTTCAACAATTTGTTGAAACTCTTGTTGTTCCTTGACATTTAACTGATCCATTATGTATCTTTGATTTAGCGTATGTGTATGTGGTGAGTATAAAGTTGTATGTTGTTGCAATGGCAAAAAAGGATTGGTCTTTAGCAATGATTGAAAAATTTTTTTTTTTCGTTTGGTCGTCGTGGAGTAGTACAGTATGTACAAAGATTAGCCATTGTGTGTAATGTATATACAAGTTCGACTTCTCTACGCTTTACAAAGACCTGGGGCTCTTGGAAATGGAACTGTGTCTCTAATATTGTCGTGTCCCGATAAGTAGGTCACAAACCTTTCCCAACCCATACCAAATCCACCGTGAGGAATGGTTCCACATTTCCGCAAAATGGTGTACCACTCCATATCATCTAGGTTCATTGTGTTGCTCTCCATAGACTCCAAAAGTGTGTCGTGGCCGTGTTCTCTCAAAGATCCACCAACAAGTTCACCAAACTGAGGCAACAACAAATCAAAGCATGCTACAGTTGGTTTATCTTCATTGAAAGTTAGCGACTTCCTCATGTAGAACGGCTTCATTGAAGTTGGATAGTCAGTAACAAAAACAGGACCATTCTCAGCCAATACCCTCTCGTGGTCCAAATTTAACGAGTCGCCAAAAGTTAGATTTATGCCTTTGCGCCTCAACTCATCAAGTGCTTCGACGTATGTCAAACGTCGCCAATCACCAAGAATGTGCCTCCACCTGGACTCTATAGTCTCTCTATCCAAGTACGTTCCCTCAAGATATTCTTCTTTCCTCTCTACTAGTCTACTTGTTGCATATTTGACCATTTCTTCTGTAAAGTTCAACAATGGCTCCAAATCATCCAAATACGAAATTTCTGCCTCCAACATCCAAAATTCACTCAAATGTCGGGAAGTTTTAGACTCTTCCGCACGAAAGCAAGGAGTCAATGTCCAAGCTCTATTAAGAGCCAATGCAATAGCCTCTAAATGCAACTGAGTGGACACTGTCAAACACGCTTTCTTTTCAAAAAATTCCTCAGACTGTTTGATCTCAAATGTCTCACCCGCTCCCTCGCAATCTGAGCTTGTAATAATTGGAGGACTCACTTTGGTAAAGCTATGGCTATTGAAAAAATCCATCATTTGAGATTCAAGAAATGATCGAAGTCTGTAAAATGACGCAATCGTTGAGGCTCTGTGCTTCAATGAAGGTAAAGTCCTTAAAAAAGACATCGATGTTGCCTTCTTTTGCAAAGGATAATCATCTGGCACCGTGCCTATGATTTCGTAGGCATGATTAGGGTCAGTTGGATCATACTTGAGCTCCGTCTCTTGACCTTTTCCCTTACTTATATTCCATTCGCCCTTGATGCAAACACTCTCACCAACTTGGAGTTTTGGTTGATTTTTGCCAAGTAAAACAACATTGATTATCTTTGAAGTTGTACCGTCCGATATATCTACAAACCCAACATTTTTCGAATTTCGTATACTCTTGACAAACCCACGCACTTCAAAAATTGATCCAATTTGTGGGGGATCCAATAACTGCTCTTTGACTGTGGGTGATAGAGCCCCTTTACTGTATAAACGTCGCCTTATCACATACGGCTTCAATCCAGCGGATATTGCTCTAATCATTGAGTAATTTATTCCTTTTTCCGTTTCGTTTGAAACGAATGCAGTAAACTTTTCCGCGAATGAAAAATGTACTTCCTGCTAAAAATAGTCTTGACACAATGAGGTACATATATATATATATATATATGGAAGGGGCCCACCACCACGTTCCCCCCCGTCAACTCGCTTCGAAAACCAGCTTTTTTTTTGCCTGGCTGTTAACTGCTGCTCTTATCCGTAATGCACTCACACCATTCACATAGTGGTGATTACATTTCGCATGCTCATGATCCTTTAGAACATATGGTCCAAAGCTACATTGATCGTGGTTTTGAGGTTCTTTGTCTCACAGAGCACATGCCAAGATTAGACCAGGCTTACCTATATCCAGAGGAAAAAGAAAAGGGCTACGGAATTAAAGAATTAGTGGATGATTTCAGCAAGTACTTGGTACACGCAAAGAAGGTGCAGTCAAAGTACCAAGATAAGATTAAAATCATTATCGGATTCGAGGTCGAGGGAATTGATGAGGCCCACGTGGGCTACTCCGCTGATATACTCCAGAACCCACTGATACAAATGAGCGTTGGGTCGGTGCATTACGTACATGGGATACCTATAGATTTTTCCAAAGAGTTATGGGTAAAGGCAAAAGCAGCAAGTAAAGGCGGTTTGACGAGATCTTTATACAAAGACTATTTCGAATTGGTGTCTAAGGTGATTGACTTAAAGCCACAAGTGATTGGTCATTTCGATTTAATTCGTCTCTGTCAACCTGAGGATGATTTCGATGAGTCAACAAACAAACTTACCAAAGATATAAGGATTCAAACTGACTGGCCCGAGGTTTGGGAAGTGATAATCTCCACTATTGAAAAAGCCGGTAGTTACGGCGCAATGTTTGAGCTCAATTCGGCAGCCATTAGAAAAGGCTGGGATTGTCCTTATCCAAAGAGTGACCTCGTGCAAGCTGTTATCGAGTATGGTGGTGGTCGATTTTGCCTATCTGATGATGCCCACTCAATAAACCAAATTGGTCTCAATTACAAAAAAACGCTACAATACCTCAAAGACCATGACGTTTCAAAATTATACCACCTTGATGTGAAAGATGGAGAGGTCGTTACAGTTGCCGATGATATAGAGGATATAGAGACATCTAAATTTTGGAGTGTGTAATAATAATCATAAATTGTAATCTAGTAAGATCTACCAAACATACAGTACGTAACAGCCTTTCTATCACACTTGACACATTTTTGATCAGGTTTCAAATTTGGTTGTTCGAATGGGATACATAATGATTTGGCTCCCATCGATGGAGCCTTTTCATCCACATCACCATCCTCACCATCATCATTCTTTGCCGATGAATCTTTAATGTCATCTTCACAATCAGCATCACCACACCATGGAGCTAAAATAACATTCTTTTTGTTCAAAGTTGGGACAAAATCCTTCCAATTTTCAACCAATACTCTATGTTCATCAAAATCTTTCCTGGCTTTACCCAACAAAGCGTCATGCATCTCGTCCAACAATTCTGGAATACGTTTTTCCAACTCGTCCAATTTGACAGTGTATTTTTGACCATCGTTTCTTCTAACGACAGTGACTTGCTTGGACTCCAAATCCTTAGGTCCAAATTCCAATCGAAGTGGAACACCCTTCAATTCCCAATCAGCAAACTTCCAACCTGGATTATAAGAGTCTCTGTAATCACCGGTGGCTTTAATACCAGCTTTCTTTAATCTATGTTCAATTTCTTCAGCACCATCATTGATTTGTTTTCTTTGGTCTTCACCTGTTTTGGCGGTGATTCCTACAGGGATAACAACAGCTTGAGTTTGGGCTACTCTTGGAGGTAAAACCAACCCTTTATTATCCGAGTGAGTCATAACCATAACACCGATTACTCTAGTGGACAATCCCCATGAGTTTTGATAAGCAAACAACCGTTCTTTATCAGCTCCGTCTGGATTTTCGACAGAAATGTTGAACATTTTCGAGAAATTCTGACCTAAATGATGCGAAGTACCACCTTGTATACCTCTACCAGTAGCTGCGATAAAACCTTCGACAGTGGTTGTATAATCACCACCCGCAAACTTTTCATTCTCAGTTTTTCTACCTTTGACAACTGGAACAGCCAACAACTCCTCATAAATAGCAGCATAGTAGTCCAATATTTGCAAAACTTCTTCAGCTGCTGACTCTTTTGTCAAATGGGCAGTGTGGCCCTCTTGCCATAAAAACTCTCTGGTTCTCAAGAATGGTTGAGGGTGCTTAAATTCCCAACGAACAACAGAATTCCATTGGTTCAACTTTAATGGCAAATCACGGTGTGACCTGATCCATTTTGCATAGTATGGGTACATTACTGTCTCAGATGTTGGTCTGATAGCAATGTGTTCGTCCAATTCAGAATTTCCGGCCTTGGTGACCCATGCCACTTCAGGAGCAAATCCTTCAATATGATCCTTTTCCTTCTCCAAAACTCTTTGCGAAACAAACATTGGAAAGTAAGCATTCTGAACTCCCAATGATCTAATCTTCTGGTTGAACCAATCTTGAATAGTTTCCCAAACGGCGTAGGAGTTTGGTCTGAGTATATAACAACCGGAAACATCGTAATAGTCCAACATTTCACTCTTTACCACTACTTGTGTATACCAGTTGGAAAAATCCTTTTCCTTGTCAATGGTAATACCGATCAATTTGGCATCTTCAATTTTTGCATCATCTTTCTTTGCTGGTGCTGGTTTCTTATCTTTCGAAGGGACTGTAGCGACTGGCTCTGCAGCAAAATCAGTCTCAACAAGTTCAATCCCTGTGGACTTCAAAAACTCTAAAACTATTTTTGCAGATAAACAAACAGCTTCGGTTTCAGTCGTCAACTTCAAGGTCTCATCTTTCTCTGCGGCACTGAGAATATTATTATCAAGAATGATTTTGATCTTCCCCGCCAAATTTTGAGACAAGTTGGCGATGGACACTTCTTTAGCGGAAGTCTTGAAAAATTCTTGCACAAGATCGTCCTTTGCTAATCTTGGTTCTTTGACATTAGCAGATTTGGCAATGGTTGGGGTGGGAGTGACTGTAGATTGAAGTGCAAAGACCAATACAGGAACTGGTGTCGCTGTTTTAGCGGTCTTTGGTTTGAATACCAATGTTTTGGTAGTTAATGCATTAGCACTCTCACCTGATACGGCTAATGATAAAGAAGCTAAGGACTGAGCTAAAGCCATGGTGTGCGCGTGTGTGTGTATGCTTTGTACAAAATGGGGTTGACTTCGAAGCCAGATTGATTCTTCGTAAGATTTTTCAAAATTTTTACTCTCTTTTTTTTTTTTTTTTTTCAACCCATTCTCGAGTATATTGAATTGACATAGAGAGAAGGAAAAAAAAAAAAAAGTTGAGTCAGAATTTTTCACCCAGCTACTTACACTTTTCATTATTTCGAACATCTACAATGTCAACTACTTACGTCAACGAAAAGAGCGGAGTAGATTCTGCTGATCACTCCGGATCAGAGTCACAGCCATATGCAACATCAGCATACGCTTTGTTTATCAACCCAGAAGCAAAAATTTTTGTTTACAAGGAAACTGATGAAGACAAGACTAAATTTGCGTACACAGAGATATCACCCTCAGCATTGAAAAAGGCTAAAAAGGGTGCTGAGGGTTTAAAAAAGAAAGCTGAAAAACAATCCAAACTTCAGACTGAGAAGGAGTCAATGCCAAAGGTTGCTGATTTAGACTTGACCTCAATTGAAGAGGACAAGTCCTTGCCAGCTGCAAAAAAGATCAAATTGAGATCAATTCAAGACAGTATTGGAACAAGGGTACAAGTCAATGGATGGGTACACCGTTTGAGAGTACAAAAGGGCTTAGCTTTTATAACGTTGAGAGATGGTACGGGATTCTTGCAATGTGTTTTGACAGGAGAATTGGCCAAGGCAAGACAAACTCAGGAATTGACTATTGAATCAACGGTTCTGATCAAAGGTGTCGTTTCCAAGTTACCAGAGGGGAAAACTGCACCAGGGGGTGTTGAATTGAAGGCTGATTACTACGAAATTGTTGGTTTGGCCCCAAGTGGTGAAGACGCATTCACAAACAAAATCCAAGAAGGTGCTGATCCTTCATTGTTGTTGGATCAACGTCATTTGACTTTAAGAGGAGAAAGCATTTCGGCAGTGATGAGGGTTAGAGCCGCATTCTTGCACGCAATTAGAGAGTTTTATAGAGAAGAAGGGTTGTTAGAGGTTACCCCACCTTGTATGGTTCAAACACAAGTGGAAGGTGGGTCGACTTTGTTCAAAATGAACTATTACGGAGAAGAGGCTTACTTGACGCAATCGTCGCAATTGTATTTGGAAACTTGTTTGCCAGCGTTGGGTGATGTATATTGTGTCCAAGAATCATTTAGGGCTGAAAAGTCGCACACCAGAAGACACTTGAGTGAGTATACACACATCGAGGCAGAATTGGCGTTTCTTACTTTCGATGACTTGTTGAACCACTTAGAAAAATTGATCTCAAAAACAGTGCAAAGCGTATTGGAGGATCCAGTAGCTGGTGAATTGGTCAAGCAATTGAACCCCAAGTTTGAAGCTCCAAAATTGCCCTTCAAAAGAATGGAGTACGTTGAAGCTTTGGACTGGTTAAATGAAAGAGGTGTCTTGAACGACGAAGGAAAGCCTTACTCGTTTGGTGATGATATTGCCGAAGCTCAAGAAAGAAAAATGGTTGATACAATCAACCAACCTATATTGTTAACCAGGTTCCCAGTAGAGATTAAATCTTTTTACATGCAAAAATGTCAAGATGACCCAAGGGTGACTGAATCTGTTGACGTTTTGATGCCAAATGTTGGTGAAATTACAGGAGGTAGTATGAGAACTGTGGATTATGACGAGTTATTGGCTGGGTTTAAGAGAGAAAACATTGATCCTTCCGCTTATTATTGGTTCTTGGATCAACGTCGTTATGGTACATGTGAGCACGGTGGTTATGGTCTCGGTACTGAAAGAATCTTGGCTTGGCTTTGTGATAGATTTACAGTTAGGGATTGCTCTTTGTATCCAAGATTTACTGGTAGATGCAAGCCATAGAAGAGTTACATAGTTGGACTGGAGCATAGCGTAAGATATCATCAATTAATAAACAAAATGAAAGCACGTTAACATTGCGAATCGCTTATTCGGCATGGACAATTTCAGCCTTTTCTTCAAACGTTGGACTGATAGCTGCCGACTTGTATAATGGAGGTAAAGGTTCAATGTCTTTACGTAAAACATGAACTTGAACATTTCTCCATAATTTCTTTGTCTGGTATGCGGCGTGTTTTGTTGCCGACACTGAAAACACATGATCCAACTCCTCCAACGTCAAACCTTTTGTTTCAGGTAGGAACCAAAGCACCATGAAGAAGCCGATAATGTTCCAGGCGGCATAGAACCCAAATGCCCCTGTAGGCGTAAACTCATTTTGCAACCGTGGCCATGTGAATGCCAACAAGAAATTAAAGAACCAACATGTTGCAGTGGCCCAAGCCATACCCAAGTCTCTGATATACAATGGGAAAGCCTCGGCGGAATAGGTAAATGGAACTGGCCCTTCTGATGAGGAATAAACACACGCAAATAAATAAATACCTGTGGTAACCATACCTAGCTTGCCATTAGTGTCATCAATCAAAAACCCAAACCCTGCAATCAACAAGAAAGCCGACATTATGGGAAATGCAAAAAGCAACAAGTTTCTCCTTCCGAATCTGTCAATGGTTAAGAAAGCTGGAATTGCAAAAATGAAATTAATCATACCAAAACCCCATGATGCCAACATGGCTTTGACCTCACTCAAGTCGGCTTCAATAAAAATGGACGATGAATAGTAGGCAATAACATTAATCCCACAAAATTGTTGCATGAACATGACGATCCAAGATGCAATGGCACCGTTTCTATTTCTTCTAATGGTGAACATTTCAATAACTCTTTTCCAGGTGGGGATCCTGTACGTACCCTCTTCCTTCAACAACACATATTGATAGAAGCAGTCCCTTGCTGCTGAAATCTCGTCAAAACGCAACACCCTCAACGATTCAAACGCTTCCTTGTGTCTTCCTTTTCCCATTAACCAACGAGGTGATTCAGGAACATAAGGCACTTGAAACAAGACAATAAATGCAGGAATACAAGCACTTCCCAACATCAACCGCCAGTTTAACCCAGTACTAAAACCTCTATTTGGTACATAATAGAAAGCCAAAGCAGCAACATATCCAAACATGATACCCACGGCAGTGAAAAATTGCCACAACATGACCAAGGCACCCCTGATATGTTTTGGAGCACACTCTGCGGCATACGGAGGAACTGTAGCAGACTTGATACCCACTCCGAACCCCAAAAAGAAACGTGAAATAAATAAATGCCACCAATTATTGACAAACCCTTGCCACACGCATGTAATAGCAGAAATAAAACACGTCCAGAAAATAACCCATTTTCTTCCCAAATGTCTGTTCCAAAAATCTGACATCCAACAAGCAATACAGGATGCGCACAAATAAGGTGCACCATTGACCAAACCTTCAATCAAATCTGCATCTTTCATTTCAGTAATTCCAAAAGCACGGGGATAGAATAATGTTGCACCATTGATGACGGTTTGGTCCATGCCTTGTACAGCAGCAGCCATCGAACCAAGTGCAATAACGGCAACCAATTTTTTAGGTATGTGCCACTTTTTTGTTGCTTCTACTTGTAGAGCATCTTTTTCCTTCTCAGAGAGAAACGACATGTCTGCAAATCCAGCCGGAGATCTTGCCACAGCAGCTGCGTTGGCAAACAATTCTGGATCTAAATCGTGTTCCTTTGCGTAATTTCTACCCATCTCCATAACTTGTTGTTCAGTGTATCGTGAGAGAACATTTCCGTGTTCGGCTTCGTGTGACTCCTTCGAAGTCAAGTCTTCGGAACTCTTGTTGTCATTGTTGAGCGAGTCTGCCGAATTTTTTGAAATTGAGTCAAGTTCTTTAATGGGCATTATTAATTCTGGTGAGTATCGCGCACTGGAATCACACACGGTAGGGTTCCATTGCAGGTATTTATATTTCAGTGGAAACAACACAGAATTGCCTTTTTTGTTGCTTTTACTGATATCTTCCCCACACCAATAAGCTTTAACTAAGAAAAGTGAGCGAATTCGTCACATTAGTGGCTTACAATAGAGTTTACGCAATAACTTACACGTTTCGCATCTAGAATTCGCTCATGCCTAAAACAACAATAGAATGGCTACTCGAAACAAACCCCACGCGGAATTGAAAAATATACCAAGATTTTGTGTGAATGACCTTTCTTAACAACAAATGCAAAGTTGCAAAAAAACAAAAACAAAGTTTAAATGCACGACTGAGTTTTCATTGCAGCCAAAAGAAGAAGTAGAAAAAGTGAAAAGGATATTGCTACCAAGAAATATTTTCCCTTCGCATCCAAGAAAAGTTTGACGTGTACTTGCTTGGCTTACGGGAAATGAAAATTGCCGTACGGAGTGGATTGTGGCTTTCCGAGAAGTGGCCAATAAACCCCCTTTATTAATGAAAAGGTAGTCAGTGGTTGTGGCATGGAAACAAGTGGCATTATGCCTCATGTGTTGATTCCAAAGAGAGTGAGCCTAATTTTTTCAAAGCCTTCAACGATGTTAAAAAGCTTTCGGATTAAGGTTTTTCCTACAAATTTCTCGGAAGAATAGTACTTATAAATGGACAAGAAAACTACTGCTTAAAGCGGACGTAGGAATGACGTAGTTGTGTAAGCTAGAAATTTACTTGTTAACTAAACCAATTCTTTAAATGGCCATAAGCTTTTGTTCAAGTTTGGGCAAACAATGTTCGCCAAGAAATTTTATCACGTGTAAAGAGGCAAATTCAACCAAACTCGGAGGAACAGAAGGTTGGGAGTGCGGGGAGGATAGTGGGTGAGTAGGAACTCTTATCTGATGCCCCCCTACGGGGCTGTGCTAAATTACGAACAAGAGATGTACGATTTCATCAAATGCACCATAGAGGCCACTCATAAAGTTGAAATTCCAATCATTCTATTGCAAATTGTAAGTGAAATTCTGTTGTGGCACAAATGTGTGCCTCAAAGAGATTACCCTCTTTAGTAAAGGAATAGCAAAAGCCCTTTTACCAGGGAAACCTCACACAAGAATCAAAAACAAATATCTTGACTCTTAGCTGACACATTGGGTTGCGTTTTCTTAGGTGGTCGTGTAAAATGACTCACATCCCAATTGGGTAACACTACCAGTGCTTAGCCGCGATGAAAAATTTTTTTATATCTTTTTGGAAAAGCTTCATTCTGGAAGAGTCACTTCTCAATCAACAAGAAACAAATGACAGACCAAGCACAACCAAGCGAAAATAAACTTTGGGGTGGAAGATTCACCGGCGCAACTGATCCATTGATGGATTTGTACAATGCTAGTTTGCCTTATGATAAAATTATGTACGATGCTGATCTCACTGGAACGAAGGTGTACACTCTGGGATTAAACAAGTTGGGGTTGATTACGGAGGACGAGTTGGTAAAGATCCACGAAGGGTTGGAAGTGATCCGGAGGGAATGGAAAGAAGACAAGTTTGTCGAAAAACCAGGAGATGAAGATATCCATACTGCAAACGAAAGAAGATTGGGTGAGATTATTGGCAAACATATTGCCGGTAAGGTGCACACTGGGAGGTCTAGGAATGATCAAGTCGCCACTGATATGAGAATTTTTGTTCGCGAAGCTTTGAAAGATTTGAGTTTGAAAGTGAAGGTATTTATCGAAACTATTTTGACAAGATCTGAGAATGAAATCGATGTTTTAATGCCTGGATATACCCATTTACAAAGGGCCCAGCCGATTAGGTGGGCACACTGGTTGAGCTCGTATGCCACTTACTTTACTGAGGATTACAAAAGATTGCAACAAATTATCGAACGTGTCAATCAATCGCCATTAGGTTCGGGTGCATTGGCTGGTCACCCTTACGGCATTGATCGTTCTTTTTTGGCCAAAGGGTTGGGATTCGAAAGTGTCATTGGAAACTCATTGACAGCTGTTAGTGATCGAGATTTTGTTGTTGAGACATTGTTTTGGGGGACATTATTCATGAACCATATTTCACGTTTTGCTGAGGATTTGATTATTTACTCGAGTGCTGAATTTGGTTTCATAAAATTGGCTGATGCCTACTCTACTGGGTCTTCATTGATGCCACAGAAAAAGAACCCAGATTCATTGGAGTTGTTACGTGGTAAAAGTGGGAGAGTCTTTGGTGAGTTGTCGGGATTCTTGATGTCAATTAAATCGATCCCTTCCACGTACAACAAGGATATGCAAGAGGACAAGGAGCCTTTGTTTGACGCCTTGACTACAGTTGAGCATTCAATATTGATAGCCACTGGCGTCATCAGTACTTTGCAAATAAACAAGTCCAATATGGAGGGAGCTTTGACCATGGACATGTTGGCAACTGACTTGGCGGATTACCTAGTGAGAAAAGGAGTTCCATTCAGGGAAACACACCATATATCTGGTGAGTGTGTCAGAAAGGCTGAAGAAGAGAACTTGTCTGGAATTGACAAATTATCCTTTAAGCAGCTAAAGGAAATCGATGAACGATTTGAAAAGGATGTCATGGACACTTTCGACTTTGAGGTTAGTGTCGAGAGAAGAGACGCTATTGGTGGTACAGCCAAGTCGGCTGTTTTGGCTCAGTTAAAGAACTTAAAATCCCAGTTAAACTAATCCGCTCCTTGTGTTATCCTCGGTTTATTGTGATAGCATTCGGAAAGTACGGTTTGGAACAACAAGTAAAATCTCATTGGAATCAGATAATAGATTGCGTATTGTTGTTTTAAGTGAGTATTCCAACCCCCACCCCCCCTCCGCCTTGTCTTAAAAGGGTCTTTCGAAAAGAACAGTCTAGAACATTTCTTTCTCTCATTTTCAACCGATTGTTCCATTGTTTCACAATAACGGTTTTACAATCAAATCTGGTATGCGTGGTGGCTTAAAAGAGAATTAAGAATTAACAAACCTGAGATTGTGTAAAAACACAACCGCCTCGACACATTAAATTAAACTATATACTTTTAAACACATTATCAATACCAGTTCAATGACTGCGTTCCTCTCTATTAGAAGCTGCTTTAACTTTTGCCAATGTTCTGCTAGAATTTTTGAAACGGCCCAAAGCTCTTCTTAGGGCTGTTTCCTTGACATTTGCTTCTTCACTCACAACATTGTAATCAGAATTGTACTTGTTCAATAACTTTTCCGAAGTTTCCGGTAGATTGACATTGGATTCATTGGATCTCCATGGGTTCTCAACAGGCATTTCCTTCAAAAAATGGCACCAGTTAATTTCTGCCTCGTTAAGCGGCCTTTGCTGCTTGTTATACTCTCGAGTAATTTTGTCTAAATCAATTGTTTGTGATTCAGGAACCAAATCTAAGGGGTTTTGTAAATGTTCTAATGATCTTCTCTGCTTTGCAAAGTGTTGTCTATACTGATTTTGGGGCGAGGTGGGTGGTGTGTTTGTATTACTTGCGATAGAATGCTGCAAAGATAAGGTTGATATGGCACTCCCACGTCTACCAAAGTCTATGGAATCTGACCTTCGATGATTGTTGCCATACTGATAATTTGGGCTAGAGTTGGCTTGGGTTTGACCTTTAATGAACCGGGTGGCATCTGATTGAGTCATTTTGTATATACTGATCGATACAATATACCTCTGAAGCTGAGAAGCGGAAATAGACCGTCTTTATACCCTTGCAAAACTTGCAAGTTTATCATTTCTTTATAGCACAAATTAACATTTCTTGCAGTAAAAACCTTCGTTTCTTTTGTCGACATTTTTCCGAATCGTTATTAGAAATAGGACTCTCAATAAGGGCATCTACCTGTAGCCATATGTAGGGAGCCTAGTAGCTTCCTCACTTTGGTTTGGACGCCTCAACCGTTATTAGTTCTAGACTGATCCATCATCATGCGGACTCATTTTTAAAATTGCATTTGGGTGCGTCCCCTTGCATATAAAGTCACTAAACGGAAGTATAATTGACCCTAAAAATGTTATATGATAGCGACATATAAGCATTTGCTGGTAGCCCGCAACAACCCGATAGCGAAAATCCACCATGAAGAAGGCATACGATAAGGTTCCACATTCACATGACACTCATCTGGGCTCAACCTTTGCCAGTGCACGAGATCATCAACACTTCCTTTCGGCTGTACGTGGCTCTCTCTAATACTCGTCTTACATACCTTTTATCCCCAAAGATAGTTATAATATCCCTGACGTATTATGAAAACAGTAATAATAATTGATCACATTTGCATGGAAGACTCATAGATACCAGGAAAAATGTTTAGAAAACACCATTTAGCTGTATACTCAGGCGAAAGGCATAGCCGAAGTTACTGCGGACGGTGACAAATCACAATCACGTTGTGCTTGAGCTATAGAGAAGTTTAGAATGATTCCTTATTTTTTTAATTTTATATTTCAACTTTCTTTTTTCACAGATTAGTCATTTAGCCTTGCAGTTGTACCCCACATCAACATGTCGTCAGCGTTCAAACAAGTGGACGTGTTCACTTCCAAACCATTCAAAGGCAACCCAGTGGCCGTAATTATGGATGCCAATGGGTTATCTACCGAGCAAATGCAAACAATAGCCAATTGGACAAATCTTTCAGAGACAACGTTCGTGTTCCCAGCAACCAGCGACAAAGCTGACTACTACGTGCGTATATTTACGCCTCAAAGTGAATTGCCATTTGCAGGACATCCGACTATTGGTACATGTCATGCTTTGCTTGAATCCGGATTGATATCTGCGAAAGATGGAGTGGTTGTTCAAGAATGTGGAGCAGGTTTGGTTAAGTTGACAATTGTGCCTGGGGTCTCTACCTCATTCGAGTTACCAGACCCAGTTATTACACCACTTAGTGATACCCAAATTAATTCGCTTGAGACCGATTTAGGATGTGCGATTGATAAGAATTTGAGACCTGCCCTTGTTGATGTAGGTGCTCGTTGGATAATTGCACGCGTCGCTGACGCTAAAACAGTCTTGTCTGCAGAACCAGCATTTCCTCAATTGGCAAAGCATAATAACGAACTAAAGGCTACAGGGGTATCCATTTACGGAAATTGGTCAGATGATCACATTGAAGTCCGGTCATTCGCACCAGCTTGTGGCGTTGACGAGGATCCGGTTTGTGGAAGCGGCAATGGTGCTGTTGCTGCATTTATCAGGTCACATACAAATGAAGACAAGATATTGAAGTCTTCACAGGGGAGCGTTGTCAATCGTGAAGGTGCGCTTAAATTGACAATATCAAATAAGAAGGTTTTAGTAGGGGGAGATGCCGTCACTTGTATTGAGGGGAAGATAAGAATAACTTAGGGAACAATTATCTAATGATTGGACGTTGGAAGCATCTGAAAATCATAGAACTCCGAACTGCATGGTGGTAAGAATTTTACATTAACCTGTATAATTAGAACTAGAAAATAAAGGAAAACTTAGAGCCTCTTTTCCTGTAGGTATATTCAAAAGGATTGGGGTGTTCAAAGCCATATTCATGAATGTCATTTCTGAGTTTTTTTCGACATGTCCATTCGCGACATTTTAGATTGTTGTGGTTCAATTTCTCCGAATTTTTGTTGCAAAAACTGAACCCACATGACTGACACGTATGAGGTTAACCACTTACTCCAACGTCAAACAAGTCTAAAAAGGGGGTACTGAAATGCAACAATAATCGGTAGCCATCTTCGTAACAGCAGCATTCAACTACATTTGAACTTTAAGGAACAACAACACAATTCAACAGACAAACATACTCGACATTTCACACAACAAATTTCAACACCAATGACCACACAAAGAGATACTAACGCAAGTAAAAGCTGGGTCGACATATTACGAGAAAAAGCGTCAGATGATACAAGACAACTGGATGCCCCACAGTATCACAAGCTAACTGTGACTGAGTCGTTGCAATTTATATTGCAAGTGTTGGATCAAGGAACAACTCTTTTCAATAGTCGGTCGATAACAAAGTTGCTTATCGCGTTGGAGGTTTTAAAATCGTCACCAGACTATCAAGTCTACTCAAGCTACAACGAGCTCAAAACAAACACATCACTAATCACTGTGCTTCTTTATTCAAATTATTTGCTTAGCCATAATGTCAGCTCTTTTTACATGGATTCATTACCAAGCCCTATACTGTCAAGGTTTAAAACGTTTGAGTTATCTCCATTGTCCAAACCGGAGGAGTTTGTTACCAATCCATCAGACTTGTTGAATGAAAGTCAGAAACCGGAAAAAATGTACTTGCTACAAATGCATGTATTGGAGCTTATAGATCACTATCTTGATTTGGAGTGCCAAAATCTCAATAATGAGATATCCCCCATGCAAACCAAGTTGTTCATTTCGTTCTTTAATTTGTTGCTCGCGAGTCTACTTTCCACACCTATCTGTTGCCGGGATTACAATCAGATCAAAAAGTCTTGCATTGAGCAACAAATAACAGCAATTTTCAATAAAGCTCTCAATTTGCAATGCGATGCGGTTGACACGTCCAGACTTTGGGTTTGTTTAGTCAACTATGCCAATGACATTTGCTATGGCGACCTCAGGTTCATAAACAATTTTGTTAAACTTTTTCAAGACTTGTTGTATAAAAATAGAAAAGTGTTGAAAAATGAGCTAGTTCACAGTGGATTACAATTTTTCGTGGACACGTTCAAGCCAGATCATGTTTGGTTCGAAGTGGTTGCCGATGCTGTTGCTGATTGTACCATAGAGTCCTCCGAATACAAGTATTTGTATAGTGTTTGAAGCCAATGTGCCATGTCGTGATGATATATTTGTATTGCAATTTTTTTTTAATTTTCCCAATGCTCATCTCAAAATACACACTCTACTCAACCATAAATACACTCCCGTGATGCTCAAATCTACATCTGCTGGAAACGTCTCCATATACCAAGTCTCCGGATCCAATGTATCTCGTTCGTTACCCGACTGGATTGCCAAGAAGCGGAAGAAGGCTTTGAAACAAGATTTGGACTACTCCAACCGTATTGAATTAATTCAAGATTTCGAGTTCAGTGAAGCTTCAAACAAGATTAAAGTTTCCCCTGATGGTCAGTATTGTATGGCAACGGGTACATACAAGCCACAAATCCACGTTTATGATTTCGCCAACTTGTCTCTCAAGTTTGAACGTCACACAGATTGTGAAAATGTTGACTTTGTCATACTAAGTCAAGATTGGACTAAATCTGTCCATTTACAAGTCGACAGGAGTATCGAATTCCAAACCAAAGGTGGTATCTACTACAAGACAAGAATACCAAAATTTGGTAGAAGTTTATGCTACAATGAAGTAAATTGTGACCTTCTTGTGGGAGCCCTGGGTAATGAATTGTACAGGTTAAATTTGGAACAGGGAAGGTTTTTAAACCCTTTACAATTGGAGACCGAGAGAGGTGTCAATATGGTAACTATAAATAAAGTTCACGGTCTAATATCTGCTGGTCTCGAAGATGGTACGGTTGAGTTTTGGGATCCCAGATCAAAATCACGAGCAGGGAAGTTGTGGATTGATGAGCAATTGAATGAATCTGGAATACAAGTATCTTCAGTTAGTTTCCGTCAAGATGGATTGAATTTTGCATGTGGAACATCTAGTGGTAAGACCTTGCTTTACGATCTACGTACAAATCAACCATCAATAGTCAAAGATCAAGGTTATGGATTTGACATAAAGAGTATAGTGTGGTTGGAAAACACTTTGAAACCAGACACAATTTTAACCAGTGATAAGCGTATTACAAAAATTTGGGATAGAAATACAGCTAAGCCCTTTGCGTCTATGGAGCCCACAGTTGATATTAATGATGTTTGCCATGTTTCCAACTCGGGTATGTTTTTCATGGCCAATGAAGGTATGCCCATGCATACTTACTACATACCCAATTTGGGCCCTGCACCATCATGGTGTTCGTTCTTGGACAATGTGACAGAAGAATTGGAGGAGAAGCCATCGGATACTATTTACTCCAACTACCGATTCATTACCAAGGACGATGTACGTAAGTTAAATTTGGGTCATTTGATTGGGTCAAAGGTTTTGCGTTCGTATATGCATGGTTTTTTTATTGACACGGAGTTATATGAAAAAGTCAACCTTATTGCCAATCCCAATTCATTGCGTGATCAAAGAGAGCGTGATATCAGGAAGAAGATTGAAAAGGAAAGAGAATCGAGAATCAGATCAACTGGAGCCATTACGAATACAAAGATCAAAGTCAACAAAAACTTGGCAAACAGGTTGCAAGAAAAAGTTGGAGGTGATGCTGCAGAAAGTGTCATCAATGATGATAGATTTAAAGAAATGTTCGAGAACCCAGATTTCCAAGTTGATGAGGAATCCCATGAATATAAACAATTAAATCCAGTGAAAGCACCGGAGAAGGATATCACTAGGTCGAGAGGATTAACCGCAGCAGAAGAATCAGATGAGGAGAGATTCAATGACAATGGAGAAGTTGAAAGTGAACAGGATAGCGACGAGTCTGAAAGCGAGGAAAGTGAAGATGAGGAAGTAAAGAAAGCAAACAAGGCAAAACTCGATAAAGAATTGGCCAAGTTGAGGAAGAAGAAGGAAGAGGAAAAGAGATTCAAGAATGAAATGAAGATTCTCTCTAAAGAAGCGCCAAAGGAATCAAACAAACATAAAGAGACGTTTGGCTCTCAGGTCAAGAACTTACACAGAGTGAGCAAACCAAGAGATGATTCTAGACTTCAACGACATGCCAAGGGAGAAGCTGAACTTACTTTTGTCCCTAGAAGCAAGGAGAGAAAGAACAAGCCTAAGAGGGATGATGAAAATGGTACAGATAAGGGAAGAACCAAGCAAAGATTCGAAGGGCGTAGAATTGCCTCCAAAAATCAATTTAGAGGTATGTAGTGTGTAAGCGTAATATAAAATAGAATTAAAACACAAAGAAAATGAATTAACTTTTCATCACCAACAATGTCGCTAAACAACTTTCATCAGTACAAGAGTAAAGAATCAGGGGCACTAGATACCAATCCCCAGAACCGACCTAAATATGTGCAGAAAGTTCAATCAATCCCACAAGCGGAAGTCTGGCGAAATATCGTGTTAGGAGAAATTTCATCCAAATTAACTCAAATCAATGATGCACAAACCAGTGATGCTCGTCTTCGAGAGTTGAATGATGCTTTGAATCAGCTATTCAAGGAAAAGAGAAGTTGGGAGCATCATATAAAGAACCTCGGAGGTAATGATTATATCCACAATATCAAAGATATGATAAATTCCGGAATCAATGTTGCCGGGTGGAGATACTTTGGCAGGGCAAAGGAATTGCCTGATGTGAAGAAGATGATTGAGGAGAAGAAAAAGCAGACTGTGAAGCAGAATGGGAATGAATGGAGTAAAACTGTTGAAAATAGATTGGATGATCATTATTACGGCAAACAGAAGGATAGTAAACAGCTTCTTGAGTTCGAGTTGAGGCGAGGTTTAGAGTTAAGAAAAGAAGAAGGTGAAAGTACAAAGGTTTCACTCAGTGATTTACCTAGTCAAGAGCAGATTACAGAATGGTTGACCATGAAGAATATAGTTCAATAATTAGCTCGTTATATCCAATACATCGTTGACGACAATCACTCCTTCATTTCGGTAAATTTCCTCTGTTTTTTCGTCATTGTCAGGTGAAACACTCTTACTCAAACCCTTCGCCACGTATGTCTTGAACAGTTTTGCTGAGTCAATTGCGGAGTTTAGTACACAATAGTCAAAAGCAAGTCCAACAAATATAACTTCCTCAATGGCATGATCAAGGAGCGTTTGCTTCATTTCTGTGTGATGCAACCCCCACGTATCTTGGAAACACGAGTAGTACTCACGATCTTGCAAGTAACCCTTTTTGACGTTAGCTGTGGGTACACCTTCAATTGCATCAAATGCTTTTGCAAACCTCTGCTCTAACTCGGCACCAGGCGTTTCCTGAACACAATGATCTGGCCACACAAACTGCTTCTTGACTTGGTCAGTGGATGGATGCTTAAACTTCAACTCAGTAAATGGTTTTACACCATGTTGCGAAGCAAACGACGTATGATTCGATGGGTGCCAGTCCTGAGTTGCGATAACTAATGACCATTGTTTTAATTGTGGTTCAGTAATTAGCTCGACGATGGGATCAACAATTGATCGTCCATTTGCAATTGCTAGCGATCCAGTAGGAGGTAGAAAGTCCTCTTGCAAGTCAACGACAACTAAAGCTCTCTTGGTCATAGCGTTAAATTGACTTTTCGGGGAGAAAAAGTGACCGATTTTGTTACTCGGAAAGAGCCAACTATCTACGATTAAGATTCCAAGGGGTAAATAGTGAAATCATGCAATTTTGGAAACAATGAGGCCGCGTCATACTGCAACCTCAGTTTCTAGAAGCTTTCCATCAGTTGGTTGTTGCGGATTTGCTGCCAGTATGCGCTTTGACACTTGCCAAGTACAACCTGGGAGTCACTCAGTCTCCGATTTATGTGAATAGCCATTACGATCAACATGGACCTGACACAACGAAATTTTCAATGAGAAGTTCATCAATGTAACATTTATGTTGATTGGGCAACATACTGTTCTACCATCACTAACATCGACTTTGAAAGTCAAGATTGGTGAGCTCCAGTACACTAATGCCTTCTCTAAATCGTGAAAATTGCAGAGTTATTCGTTGCTGAAGTTTGTTCCACAACTTACAGAAAAATGCATGCCGTGTCTAGACAGATAAAGAATACTTTCAGCATGGCATTGTATGTTCCATCCTTCGGGATAATGTCGTTTAGTTTCTTCCACACATGTCCATTACTGAAAAGAACATTAGTGACTGCTAACGATCCCTCATTGTTCAAGTTCAATGATGACGAGTAAGAAATCTGAGATCCGTGATTGCATCCTAGAAAGCACATTCAATAACTTGAAATGTTGTACAAAACCAGAACAGTGCATGGAACATGGTAAAGTGGTTAGCCCGATGTTCAGCAGGTTGCTTTGCTTAGCCGCATTTTGGCCATGAAAGAGTAAACTTAAGCCCGTGGGGCCCGCACTCATTTTCCAGCTTTGAGGTTTTGTGTGGTGGCTGAATTTAGTATTTAAATAAGTGGAGGAATATTTCTTGGTTGTAAAGAATTAACGACCCAAGGATGACACTTTCAATTTGTTTCACTACAGAAGAGATAGAGCTTCTCCGACTATCTAAAGTGTAAAACATCAAACTAATCCGTATCATCTAGCAATCTATTTGTACTATCTCCTCCTCCAACTTTAGCTTTCCCTTATTTTCACCAGATGAAATGACAGCAGCAGTCAATTTCCCTCCTTTGTCACACCCGGAATCCAACCCCTTTGTGTACTTTTTCAACTTGAGTCCTCGTCCTGCATCATGTCCGTAATACACCACATAGTTTGCAGGTGCTTCCCCATGTTTAGAGTTGTAAACCTTTGACCAGCTCTTGGCAAATGGAGCATCAGGATCTGAAGTCGTTTCATTGAAATGGGGACCTATCAAAGAGCGCATCTCTAAATTGTCAATAGGGTTCTGTTGGCTCAACTTTAGATCGGGTCGAATACCAGCATGTACCGCAACACCGGGAGCAACGTCCTTTCCCACCGGTGCAATACCAAGCTCCTTAATTACAGAACACTGATTGATATACTTCACATGATGTGGTTGCAACTTCTTGGCAAAGAGATATTCCGGGTCATCATTAAACACTCCGTCGGTCCCAATGTGGCTGACATGTTGGCCGTCATTCAAAAGGAACCTTGGTTGATCAAGCGCGTGAAAGAGTGCATAGTATTGGAGAACGTAATACTCGTGGTTTCCAACGATACACTCGATCTTGTGCTCGATCAAATAATCCAACACCCTGAATGAATCAGGACCCTTGGTGACAAAGTCCCCTAGTACCAAGAGTTCATCTTCTCTCTTGTTGTACCTAACCTTCTTCAATAGCTGTTTAAATTCGTGGTAATGGCCATGGATATCGCCAATCATGATGATTCTCTTGATGTGTTTCTGCTCCTCACCAGCTACAAAGGTTGTATTCAACTGAGAAATGTGCTTTATCGGCTTTAGTGGCACTGCCTCGGGGATGTAGTAACTAGGTAGAACAATTGTAAACACCCAAAGTGTAGCCAACCCTAATAGACCAACAATGGTGTATAGAGTGACTTTTGTTCGTTTGTTAAGCGTGTTCGTATGTTTTGAAACGTATTCATCGCCTTCTTGGTGAAGTAGTGGGGCCGACTCACTCATAATGTCACACAGCTGGAATAAACCGTTTGTGGTCTAGCGACTTGTTGGATTTCGTTTTTGATGAGTCGGCTTTGGAATAACCTCATCGGTTGTTCCTGCATACAAGTTGACGTACCTGGCTGCGAAAATGCTCCTTTTCCTCTTTTTTGGCGTGGCGTCATATCAAATAACTTTCGGCGCCCCCTGCCTTGCCATGCTTCTTGAATGCACCCGAATTAAGGTCGACCTCCTCTAAATGAACTTTTTTGTAGACCCTTATATCCTCTATACTCTTCCGTGATTCAGGGGTAAACACCAAAATGATTTTTAATCAGATTAAGTTATCCGTATCTTCTGCTGTGCTGGCAAGAACCTCCAAATGTGGATACTGTGTAGTTGTAATTCAGAGTTTGTGAGTGTCGCCAACGCACACGATTTGGACTATGTAATATTCTTGCAACGTCAACAGTGCCAAATGACACTCCATGGGTAATAAACCCAGATGTCTATTTCGTGGAAGCTCTAGCCTGTGGTATCTAGTCGCATGATACCCGATTAGGACATCTTATAACCCAATCGGTGTTAATTACTTCCCTTTCGGGAATCCCAATTTACACAAAGTGTAGATAGAGCCAGCAGTAAAACGGCACCAAAACAACGTCGTCGTACTTATTGCTAAATATGTCTCCTCACGCGCGAAAAATATGTCGTAGAAATCAGTGTAACCCCCAAATACGCATACAAAATGTCGTCCGCTCTTTGTCTTATCATTGCCACCGACTTTTGCATACAAAAAAGGGGAAGTTCTCTACATTGCTTTATTCTTCTTCTTCCTCCTCCACAGGACAACTTTTTGCCATGAAGTTTTCAACCACTACAGCTGTTTCTACTTTGGCATTGCTTTCAGCTACTGCTGTCGACGCTTTAACGATTCAAAACCCATTCAATGGTCAACAACCTTTGAATTTGGATTTCAATTACGAAAAGTATGCCTCGCAATTGTCCCACTTGTTGTTTGATGAACAAAAGCAAAATGAGTTCTTTACCAAGGTGTCTGCTCTTTTTAATGAGCCTTTAGAATCATTGACTCATGAGACAAAAAAATTATGGTCAGATATGATTTTGAACTCGAAGCAATTTGGTGACTTGAGATTTACTATCCCCGGAAAAGCTGGTAAAATTGTTAAGCAACATTTTGATTTCCACGTTAAGGATCAAACTTTGCCAAACCACCAATTGCGGGTCAAGTCTACACCAGAAGATTTGGGTGTTGACACTGTTAAACAATACTCCGGATATTTAGATGTTGAAGATGAAGATAAACATTTCTTCTTTTGGGCATTTGAAAGTCGTAATGACCCAAAGAATGACCCAGTTATTTTGTGGTTGAATGGAGGTCCAGGATGCTCATCCACCACTGGATTATTTTTTGAATTGGGCCCTTCATCAATCAACAAGGATATACAACCAGTCCATAATCCATATGCTTGGAACAACAACGCTACTGTTATATTTTTGGACCAGCCAGTCAACGTCGGTTATTCGTACTCATCATCATCGGTTTCAAACACGGTTGCCGCTGGTAAGGATGTGTATGCCTTTTTGGAATTGTTTTTCAAGCAATTCCCTCAATATGCCAAGTTGGATTTCCACATTGCTGGTGAGTCATATGCTGGCCATTACATTCCTGTGTTTGCCAGTGAGATTTTGAGTCACCCTAAACGTTCTTTCAATTTGACTTCTGTTTTGATTGGTAATGGATTAACTGATCCATTGACTCAATACGAGTACTATGAACCAATGGCCTGTGGCGAAGGTGGTGAGCCAAGTGTTTTGGAACCGGAAGAGTGTCAATCAATGACTGATGCTATCCCCAGGTGTCAATCCTTGATTCAACAATGTTATGAGTCAGAGTCAGTCTGGAGCTGTGTTCCTGCAACTGTTTACTGTAACAATGCTCAATTGGGACCATATCAAAAGACAGGTAGAAATGTTTACGATATCAGAACAATGTGTGAAGGTTCAAACTTGTGCTACGAAGGTTTGGAGTATATCGACACATATATGAACAAACCAGAAGTTATGAAGGCTTTGGGTGCCGAAGTTTCCAGCTATGAGTCATGCAACTTTGATGTCAATAGAAACTTTGTTTTTGCCGGTGACTGGATGAAACCTTACTTTAAAAATGTGATTGACATTTTACAACAAAACTTGCCAGTCTTGATTTACGCTGGTGATAAAGATTTCATTTGTAACTGGTTGGGTAACCAAGCTTGGGCTGATAAATTGGAATGGAGTGGCTCCAAGGAATTCTCCAAAGCTCCTGTTAGAAAATGGAAGGTTGATGGTAAACATGCTGGTGATGTTAAAAACTATGAACATTTCACTTTCTTGAGAGTCTTTGGTGGTGGTCATATGGTTCCATACGACCAACCAGAAAATGCCCTTGATATGGTTAACAGATGGGTTTCTGGAGATTATAAATTTTAGGTAACTAGAGATAATAAAAAAAGGACTAGTTTAGTGGCGCTATATAGAGAGAGGTGTGCATCTTGTGAGACCTAGATGGCAGCGATAATTCCCAACACCGACTTGGTTTGGAACCTGTGCTGATCCTGGCTTCCTCAGTAGAGTAGGTATAAGCAAAGGCTTATTGTGATACGGTGATGCTCTTGAAAACGTCAGCTGAGACTATTTATGCGTAGTTTTTGAACCTTGATATTTTACTTTCTCTAAAATTGGTGCCAAATTTTATGTAAAAATATTTCATTGAGTACATTTTCAACGATTGAAATAACTACGATGACGACCCGAGGGATTTAACAGAATACAACCTTTTGCCTTTGTCGAACTGTTATTCCCCTTGGGTTAAATTGATAAGAAAAAAGAAAACTGTATCCAAGTCGAACTCGTTATTCTTGAAAGCATCACTTCCCCCTCCGCATCTACCCCCCCCCACACTCGACCAAAGCGTATTTCAATAACCGGTACTCCAGGGCCGTCATATACACCGCCATTGTGTCAAGAGAAAGTATATAGCGTCTGAATAGGATAGTTATACTTTTTTTTGTGTTGTGTAATTACGTTTTGCGCGTAAAGCATTATTATTGTTTACAAAAATGTCATCGACATAAAACTACCCGATTTGGAACTAATGTAAACACACAAACAGAAGCAATGGCGTAGCATCAAAAGTATTGACGTTGACAAGGCAATTTAAAATTTAAAAGCATAAGATGAGATGAGTGACAAAAAAGAGAGAGAGGGAAAAGTGAGTAGTTCTTATAGATTGTTTGTGTTTTGTTCCAGACTATCGCATTTAAGAGAAGCAGTCAGCACACAACGTCACTACTGCAAACCATAGCTGCCATACTCCCCATTGCCTGAATCTTTCACACCATATGCATAGGTTTGCTACCACAATACGCCACTTTATATTTTGATACCCACAACAATACCCTTGATGACTATACGGCATATACATTTCGCTTCAATACTACTATCGTTTGCATTGGCAATAGTACTGGGAGTTTTAACAATCCTTCGAAACCATAACAATGTTTACTATCTACTATACTCGGTGTCCAGTTTTGCCCTAGCGGCATATTACGTCGTACCCGTTGTTTATACCCACATTATCGCCATAACGTTTCAGTTCATCATATCATTACTCAACATAATATCTGGAATATTGTTGATTGTTCATTTCCAATACACTGTCGTTACAATCTTATTCACTGTCAATATCATTTTCATTTCGGTATCGTTGACTATGTTGCTATTCATTGTATATATAGAGAGCAACACAGTTAAAGATAATGTCACTGATACAGTTTCCAAAAAGGCATCCGATGCAACCTTATTTGATCACGATTATGCATTGGACAAGAACTGGATCGAAAAGAATGGTACTGATTGCCAGAATCGAATGCCATTGCCTTATTCTATGTCGACAAATACGATTCAGCAAGCATTGCAACGTGCCAAATCTCATGATGCATCATCCCTCATAAACGTTGACGATCATTATGACATGCTAACTCTACCAAAAAGAGTAACTGCACAAGATGTCAATGCAACTAACAAGCAGAAGATGCGAATGCAAAGATGGAGACTGATTAACTATGAGAAGCAATTTATGTCGCAGATCAATGAATCATTGCTTCCACCAGTTTTAAGAAACAGTAAACGGGTGTCAGAGGATAATGAGAAAGACATGCAGGGGTTGGAGCAGATTAGTGGATTTAAACCGAAAAAGATACGTTCAACCATGACTTTAGATGAATGGGATCTTAGCGAATACAACAAAATGAGAAAAATATCTGGTTACACTATTGTTCCTGGTATGCACCACTTTGTAAGTGACACAAATTTGTGCAAAAAGACACTTGACACCAATGTTGAGCACTTGTTACCACCAAAGGAGTCCCCAGTAGACAATATCGACCATTTGAGCGACATCGAAACCAACAATATTCCATCGTTGGATAGAGATTTCAGCTATCCATCAAACCAAAGTGAATGTGCACCATCCCTTCACACTTTTAGAAAAGAAAGTTCCAATTCACAAAATACCCAACTAAGTGACGATACCAATCAAGTACAAACTCAAACAATCTCACCACATCCTTTACCAGAACCCACAACACCGCCACCACCACCATCGAGTGAACTGATGACAAACTCCAAGAACAACTCACCAATTAAAAAGTTTCTCACTGATAGCCCGAGAAAGATTTTTCGATCAAACACAGCAGTATTTCATCAACGTCACAACCATTCAAATTCAATTGCATCCAATTCTTACTCTCTCATGTCGGGTGTATCTTCGAGATCGAGATCATCATCGCCAAAGAAATTGAAATCGTACTTGAAAATCCACAAACATAGTTTAAGCGTGCCGAATTTTGCAATCAACAAGTCATCATCACAACAACTGACTTCGCCACTCCCTTCACCACAACATTCGGAATACTTCTCTGTCAACTCAACCAAGCTTGTTGAGCCAATAGATTTGTGGGAGATACAGACGACAAACTTTGCTTTTGAGGATGCAGATGAGCAGCAGTCGTTAAGTGAGCCTAAGAATGAGGGGGAAACGAACGATGGTTCCAGAGTCAGCTCTTTACCAAGTCAGGCTATAGGGGAGTATGATCGGGAAAAATGGAGGGCCATCAAATTGTGTCAAGCCGGGGAGGATATAGGTAGACCATGTGTATAATGATATTAACGTGTTCAGGATTATTCCGATTTCTCAATTTTTTTTCTTTTTCTCCGATGAGATTCGAAATTTTTTTTGTCTCTCAACACAATACAACCATTGACCATGGATGATTTATTTGACGTGTTTGATGAGGCTCCCGGGGCTGTCCCTCCAAAGATAGAGGAGATTGAGGGGACTGAGTATACCAAAGAGACAAATGGGAATGACAAGAAAAGGTCGCATGGCGAGGAAGATACGAAGAAGTCAACTCCAACAAAAAAGGCAAAACAACAGCAAGATGTCAAGCCAGTTGTGTTTGACTCTGTTGAAATTGAAGCGTCGAGAGAGGTTGATGCTAGTGGTGGACTACAACAAACCACCGAAGATCCTAACTCGAAATTGAAATTGAGACATCAAGTGAGACATCAAGTAGCAGTGCCACCATCGTACCCTTATGTACCTATAAGTGAACACAAACGTGAGAAGGAAGCCAGGACGTATCCATTCACATTGGATCCATTTCAAGATACCGCAATTTCATGTATTGACCGTAATGAAAGTGTATTGGTATCAGCTCATACATCGGCAGGTAAAACCGTTGTGGCGGAGTACGCTATTGCCCAGTCATTGAGGGAAAAACAAAGAGTAATCTACACATCCCCAATCAAAGCCTTGTCGAATCAAAAGTATCGTGAATTGCAAGCTGAGTTTCAGGATGTGGGGTTGATGACAGGTGATGTTACAATAAACCCCGATGCTGGTTGTTTAGTTATGACAACAGAAATTTTGCGAAGCATGCTCTATAGAGGTTCCGAAGTGATGCGAGAAGTTGCTTGGGTCATTTTCGATGAAGTACACTATATGAGAGATAAAGCAAGAGGGGTCGTTTGGGAGGAAACGATTATCTTGCTTCCTGATAAAGTCCATTATGTGTTTTTATCCGCAACAATCCCCAACGCAATGGAGTTTGCCGAATGGATTGTTAAAATCCACAATCAACCTTGTCACGTTGTGTATACTGATTTCAGACCCACTCCATTACAACATTACTTGTTCCCTGCTGGAGGTGATGGTATTCACTTGGTTGTGGATGAAAAGGGAACATTTAGGGAGGAAAATTTTCAAAAAGCAATGACCACCATCGGTGACAACACCGGTGATGATCCAGCTTCTGCTGAAAAGGGGAAAGGAAGAAAAGGGCAAAGTTTCAAAGGGGGAAACAAAGACAGCAAGACTGATATTTACAAAATCGTGAAAATGATTTACATGAAAAAGTACAACCCAGTGATTGTTTTCTCCTTTTCTAAAAAAGATTGCGAAAAATTGGCATTGCAAATGTCGAAATTGGATTTCAATACTGACGAAGAGAGAACCGCATTAACGGAAATATACAATAATGCTATCGGTCTATTACCGGAAAGTGATAAAGAACTTCCACAAATCAAAAACATTTTACCATTGTTGAAAAGGGGAATAGGTATCCACCACTCTGGTTTATTACCTATTTTAAAGGAAATCATTGAGATCCTATTCCAAGAAGGGTTTTTGAAAGTGCTATTTGCCACAGAGACATTTTCAATTGGTCTTAATATGCCTGCTAAGACTGTTGTTTTCACATCCGTCCGTAAATGGGATGGTGTGGGATTCAGATGGGTTTCAGGTGGGGAGTATATTCAAATGTCTGGTCGTGCAGGAAGAAGAGGATTGGATGATAGAGGTATAGTCATAATGATGATTGACGAAAAAATGGAACCACAAGTTGCCAAGGGTATGGTTAAGGGTCAAGCTGACAGATTAGACTCGGCATTCCATTTGGGTTACAATATGATTTTGAACTTGATGAGAGTCGAAGGAATATCCCCTGAGTTTATGTTGGAGAGCTCATTTTACCAATTCCAAAATGCCGCTAGTGTACCAGCAATGGAGCAAAAAATGCAATCTTTACAACATGAAATTGAAGGTGTACATATCGACGATGAGGCAACGGTGAAGGAGTACTACGATTTACTGCAGCAACTCAACAAATACACAGCTGATGTGAGAAAAGTTGTTACACACCCCGGTCACATATTGCCATTTCTTCAAGATGGAAGAGTGATTAAAGTCAAGGTTAGCGATCACGACTACGGCTGGGGCATGGTGACATCATTTGTCAAGAGGAAAACTAGCCGGTATCAGACACAAGAGTTTAGTGCTCATGAATCGTATATTGTCAACGTGTTTGTATACACAATGTTTGTTGATTCGCCTGTAAACTTGATCAAACCATTCAATCCAGTATTACCAGAAGGTATCAGACCGGCAAGACCGGGGGAGAAATCGAGAGCAGAGTATATTTCCATCACCTTGGACTCGATAGAGAAGATCAGCAGTGTGAGGTTGAGAGTTCCCGATGATTACAAAAGTGCACAAGCAAAGCGAACATTGGTGAAAACAATGAAGGAACTTCCAAAAAGATTCAAAGATGGAATTCCATTGATGGATCCTGTTGAGAGCATGAAAATTGATGATGATGATTTCCGCACATTGTTGCGCAAGATTGATGTCATTGAGTCCAAATTGTATAGCAACCCGTTGCATGACACAGCTAGGTTGCAAGACTTGTATGCCAAATACTCACACAAGGCTGATACCGAGAAAAAGATCAAGGACTTGAAGGAAAAGATCTTGGAAGCAGAAGCCGTAATACAGTTGGACGATTTAAGGCACAGAAAGAGAGTTTTACGTCGGCTCGGATTTATTACTCAAAACGATATAATCGAACTCAAGGGTAGAGTTGCTTGTGAAATCAGTTCTGGTGATGAATTGCTACTTACCGAATTGATTTTCAATGGTAATTTCAATGATTTGTCTAGCGAACAATCAGCTGCATTGTTGTCTTGTTTTGTCTTCCAAGAGCGTGCAAAGGAAGCTCCACGTTTGAAACCAGAATTGGCCGAACCTTTGAAATTGATGCAGGAAATGGCGACTAAAGTTGCCAAAGTATCGAAGGAGTGCAAAATTGATATAACCGAGCAGGACTACTTGGAGCTGTTTAGACCAGAGTTGATGGAGGTTGTTTACGCCTGGTGCAAAGGAGCGTCATTTACTCAGATTTGTAAAATGACTGACGTATACGAAGGTTCGTTGATTAGAATGTTTAGAAGATTGGAGGAGCTAATAAGACAGTTGGTGGTTGCTGCGAAAGCTATAGGAAATGTTGAATTACAAGAAAAAATGGAAAAGTCATTGGAATTGGTTCATAGGGATATTGTTTCAGCTGGTTCTTTATACTTGTAGAGAGAGGTGTGTACATGGTGGCGCATTGCTACCCATTTACTATACAAATAAAAAAACTCCCGTGGTAATCACAAAAGTGGAATCCTCTTGCTCTTTCGATCAAACTAAAACATGACCAAGAGAATCTTACATCAAGGGGAGGTTGAACTCCTATTTGTCAAATCAAAGGTATATCTCCACCCAACACCATCAAAGAAAGACAACATTGCTGGATTTTTATCCCTTTCAAGACCACCAAACTCAACTAATTTGGATATCATTTTGGCGTTTACCCCTGAATCACAATTGAGTAAAGAAGAGATCAAGATCTATAATGAAGTTGACGTAGAGGAGGTCGACCTTAATTTGAGCGCATTCAAGAAGCATGGCAAGGCAAGGGGCGATAGGATTGTTTCGAAACCAAGTGCTAGCATACTCAGTTCGTATGCATTCACTACAACCCTTTCGTACATCTACAGCATCCAATTTAGAAACCCCAGCCACGGATACTATTATGGAAGTGTAGTTATAAACACTCAAGACGGAGAGAAGTTGCCAATTGTATTCTTTCATGACGATGAATCACCCTCAACAATCAAGAATCAAAAGCTTCAAAATAAGCAATTTGATCCATTTACAGATGGAGAGTTGTATTGGGGTGCACTCGATCTTTTAAGCGTGTTGAAAAGCTTGGTGAACATTGAAAAGTCAACAATAGAGCCAAGTGTATACCTCATCAATCCACAATCAGACGATTTACGTAATTTTGCCCCCTTTAAAAAGAAGCAAGTGAAAGAGGAGCCACCAAGCGCATTCCAACTTCCCGATGTAAACAAAATGTTTAACACCGCCAAGTGGAAAGTGTTGGAGACTGTTGCTACATTTACAGCAAAGACGAAGAATCAAGTGATTGATTTGATCGAGGAGAATGCGCCACCACAAGTAAAACAATTAATGGTGCAACCACAAGTGGCGAAACTTGGTGACGAATTTGATTCAGCCAGAATGTATCTTGCCAAATGGGCGCAACAGGTGAAGGAGGATGCAGAGTCGTCCAAGTATGTCACCGATGATGAGATTTATGAAAGAATTAGTCGCGAGTTGAACTCAAATAAGTTATTGACTCAAGAGGAAATAAGTCGTACATCTAGAATGAAGCCAGTGAGTGTTCAGGAATGGGAGGGATTTTTTGACCACACCGGGAGATTAAGTGTCACTGTTAAGGAAGTCAAAGATAGAATATTCCACGGTGGACTCGAAGATGAAGTGAGAAAAGAGGCCTGGTTGTTTTTGTTGAAAGTGTACCCTTGGGACTCATCAAGTGACGAGAGAGAGGTTTTGCAAAAGTCATACGCGTCAAGGTATGATGAGTTAAAACTTAAATGGGTTAATGATGCTGAGAGAAGAAACACCGAGTACTTCAAAGATCAGAAATTCAAGATAGAGAAAGACGTGAACCGTACAGATCGTGATTTGGAGATTTTCAAGAACGTCGGTGGCGAGGTTGAAGAGCCAGACGATGAGTATGATGTGGCAAACATAACCAATCCGCATTTATGCAAGTTGCGTGAGATTTTGCTAACCTACAATGAGTACAATACAGAACTTGGGTACGTGCAGGGAATGAATGATGTGCTTTCGCCATTATACGTCGAGTTACAAGACGAGGCATTGTCGTTTTGGGCATTCGTTAATTTGATGGATAGGATGAATGGAAATTTTGATCCTGAGTTGAGTGGTATCAAGCTGCAACTCACCAAGCTTATGAAAATGACACAGCTTACCTTGCCCAATTTGTACAAACACCTTATCAAGTGTCAGAGTGAAGGACTCTATTTCTTTTTCAGACACATTCTCCTCCAGTTCAAGAGAGAGTTGCGATGGGAGCAAGTTTTACAATTGTGGGAAGTCATTTGGACAGATTACTACACCACCGATTTTCAATTGTTTTTTGCTTTGGCGGTTTTATCAGATAACGAAAGAATTATTATTGAGAATATACTGCAACCGGAAGAAGTTTTAAAGTATTTCAATGACTTGCTGGGCCATTTGGATGTGAATAAGCTTTTGGTTCGAGCTGAAATATTGTACAAATTGTATGATCGTATGAGCTATATAGTTGATTGATTTTCAACGTGGATTGCCTTTTTCTCTGCTGTTGTAGCTTGATCAGCTCATTCTAATAGTTTTTATTTTTTATTGTCTTTCGCCCACGTGTGTAACATAGTGCGTCCATAGTAAACTTCAATATCAATCTTGAAAGTGCACCCTTACAAGCACACATCACTACTCTTTTCTTCCCGTCACGCATACCCAAGCTCCCATAGAGACTCAATCCTCGACCAATTTCACTAAAGTCACACCACGCCAAAAAAGAGGAAAAGGAGCATTTTCGCAGCCAGGTACGTCAACTTGTATGCAGGAACAACCGATGAGGTTATTCCAAAGCCGACTCATCAAAAACGAAATCCAACAAGTCGCTAGACCACAAACGGTTTATTCCAGCTGTGTGACATTATGAGTGAGTCGGCCCCACTACTTCACCAAGAAGGCGATGAATACGTTTCAAAACATACGAACACGCTTAACAAACGAACAAAAGTCACTCTATACACCATTGTTGGTCTATTAGGGTTGGCTACACTTTGGGTGTTTACAATTGTTCTACCTAGTTACTACATCCCCGAGGCAGTGCCACTAAAGCCGATAAAGCACATTTCTCAGTTGAATACAACCTTTGTAGCTGGTGAGGAGCAGAAACACATCAAGAGAATCATCATGATTGGCGATATCCATGGCCATTACCACGAATTTAAACAGCTATTGAAGAAGGTTAGGTACAACAAGAGAGAAGATGAACTCTTGGTACTAGGGGACTTTGTCACCAAGGGTCCTGATTCATTCAGGGTGTTGGATTATTTGATCGAGCACAAGATCGAGTGTATCGTTGGAAACCACGAGTATTACGTTCTCCAATACTATGCACTCTTTCACGCGCTTGATCAACCAAGGTTCCTTTTGAATGACGGCCAACATGTCAGCCACATTGGGACCGACGGAGTGTTTAATGATGACCCGGAATATCTCTTTGCCAAGAAGTTGCAACCACATCATGTGAAGTATATCAATCAGTGTTCGGTGATTAAGGAGCTTGGTATTGCACCAGTGGGAAAGGACGTTGCTCCCGGTGTTGCGGTACATGCTGGTATTCGACCCGATCTAAAGTTGAGCCAACAGAACCCTATTGACAATTTAGAGATGCGCTCTTTGATAGGTCCCCATTTCAATGAAACGACTTCAGATCCTGATGCTCCATTTGCCAAGAGCTGGTCAAAGGTTTACAACTCTAAACACGGGGAAGCACCTGCAAACTATGTGGTGTATTACGGACATGATGCAGGACGAGGACTCAAGTTGAAAAAGTACACAAAGGGGTTGGATTCCGGGTGTGACAAAGGAGGGAAATTGACTGCTGCTGTCATTTCATCTGGTGAAAATAAGGGAAAGCTAAAGTTGGAGGAGGAGATAGTGCAAATAGATTGCTAGATGATACGGATTAGTTTGATGTTTTACACTTTAGATAGTCGGAGAAGCCCTATCTCTTCTGTAGTGAAACAAATTGAAAGTGTCATCCTTGGGTCGTTAATTCTTTACAACCAAGAAATATTCCTCCACTTATTTAAATACTAAATTCAGCCACCACGTAAAACCTCAAAGCGAACATCGGGCTAACCACTTTACCATGTTCCATGCACTGTTCTGGTTTTGTACAACATTTCAAGTTATTGAATGTGCTTTCTAGGATGCAATCACGGATCTCAGATTTCTTACTCATCATCATTGAACTTGAACAATGAGGGATCGTTAGCAGTCACTAATGTTCTTTTCAGTAATGGACATGTGTGGAAGAAACTAAACGACATTATCCCGAAGGATGGAATATAGAGTGCCATATCAGCATTTGTTCACGCTGCGAAATGTGTGGTATGCTAAGATTTCTTTTGAGGCAGCCATGGTGCATGAAGAGTTGCGAGAAGGTAAGGCAATTTTTTTATTTCTTGGGTTATGTATATGGCACTAGGTTCAACACTGGTTTGCTACGAAGCTCTAGTCAATCAGGCTGATACCTGATCATGAAGTGGAAGCTGTACAACAAAATAGAACCAAAGACTTGTTCTTTGACTTGGCCAACAAGTTTCCGATACTTCTTGATAAATTCTAAAGTCACAGTCTTTGATGTTTTTAAGAGGAGAGACTTCAATGAAAAGTGTTTTTACATAGAATGGATACTCATGCGTTTGCTTGTTTAGACACTACATGTGATATAAGTCACGTTCTGAAAACAACAGTTTTACGCGTGTCCTCATGAAAAATTCAAAATCGGGCCGACAATATTCCGACAATATTCCTTTTTGCGCCCAAATGCAGCTCCTTATATACAGGAACTGAAAACTGTGGTTTGACTAATCTATCTAATTTTCAATCAAGCTGAACGACAAACTCTAAGCTCAATTGATTTCTTCCCCTGACCCTTCTCAATTAACAATGACTCAAAGTAACTTACTACCAAAAACATTTCGTACCAAATCTGGGAAGGAGATATCAATTGCACTTGGAACAGGGACCAAATGGAAACAAGCCCAAACAATTAACGATGTTAGTACTGAGTTGGTGGACAATATCCTTTTGGGGTTAAAGTTGGGTTTTAGACACATTGATACTGCTGAAGCTTACAACACGCAAAAGGAAGTTGGTGAAGCCCTCAAAAGAACCGATGTTCCAAGAGAGGATATTTGGGTTACCACAAAATATAGTCCAGGTTGGGGTTCAATCAAGGCATACAGTAAATCGCCAAGTGATTCAATTGATAAAGCTTTGGCACAGCTTGGTGTTGACTACGTTGATTTATTTTTGATTCACTCCCCATTCTTCACCACTGAGCAAACTCATGGATATACATTAGAGCAAGCTTGGGAAGCTTTGGTTGAAGCAAAGAAGGCGGGAAAGGTTAGAGAAATTGGTATCTCAAATGCTGCTATTCCACACTTGGAAAAACTCTTTGCTGCCTCCCCGAGTCCTGAGTACTACCCTGTTGTCAACCAAATTGAATTCCATCCATTCTTGCAAAACCAATCTAAAAACATTGTTAGATTTTGTCAAGAGCATGGGATCTTGGTCGAAGCTTTTTCGCCATTGGCGCCATTGGCAAGAGTTGAAACTAATGCTCTCGCTGAGACATTAAAGAGATTGGCGGAAAAGTACAAAAAGACCGAAGCTCAAGTTTTATTGAGGTATACTTTGCAAAGAGGTATTTTGCCAGTGACAACATCGTCAAAGGAAAGCAGATTAAAAGAGTCTTTGAATTTGTTTGACTTTGAATTGACTGACGAGGAGGTTAATGAAATCAACAAGATTGGCGATGCTAATCCCTATAGAGCTTTCTTCCATGAGCAATTTAAAGATTTGTAGAGACATTGTAGAAATCTCGTTTAGGTAATAAATGCGCGATTTTCAAATCTTTGCGAATGTAATTTATCTATATCGGAAAATGGTTGAGTCAACTACCACCGCAAATGCGCCCAGAATTTCCAAATTCGATAAAAGATTAAATGTATTGGGGAAGGGAATATCAGGAAGCGTTGAGTTGTACTTGTCTAAAGGCGGTGTCAGATACGCAGTGAAGATATATCACTCACGAGAAAAGTACGAGACAAAGAAGGAATACCAGGAAAGAATACTTCATGAGTATCGAATACTCCTGGATTTGAATCATTGCAATATCATTACCGTTTACAAGTATGACATTCTGCTTTTAAATTCTACTGTAAAGTTGTACATGATGGCAGGCACTTCTCATCTACTCAAACTACTTGACACAGTCAAATTAGATGAAACAGAGATCTTTTGTTATTGGAAACAGTTATGTCTGGCAATACTATACCTACATAATAAAGGTATCAGCCATCGTGACTTGAAGTTGGAGAATATTGTATTCGACGAGGAATATAAATTGTTGAAAATTATTGATTTTGCAACAGCCAATGCAACACCCGGCCCTTCTGTTGGTCTAGTCGGGTCGGAAAAGTACGCTGCACCAGAGACGTACTCAAGCATAAAGTATGATGGGAAAGCAGTGGACATTTGGTCAATGGGGATTATATTATACTACTTGATGCACAAAAGGTTTCCCTGGAAACAAGCTCATTGGGATGATTTGGAGTATGCCAATTACTCCAAATCAGCAACACCACAGAATCTATTGCATTTCAATGAGGGGTCAGCAATTACGAGTCAAATACTAGAGCCAAGCGTGGAGAAAAGAGTCATAATTTCTCAACTATGGAAAGATCCTTGGTTTGAAAAGCTACTGTTTTGCTCCGCGACTAACCATTGTAGAGCAGACCATAATATACAACCTTAAGAAGTGACTCTGCCAAGTACTTTTACTTTTGACTCTGATGGAATTGACTCTGCGATGTTGATAGTCACGTGAATGACTGTTGATTCTCGGAGATTCACTTGCGTGAACACTTTTCGTTCTTTCACTTCACTTCAGTATTTTTTTTTCTTCAGTGTTTAGTTAGTCATCAGATCAGAGGACACACACTCCAGAATGATATCCACATCAATTCGTGCATTGAAAACACAGAGATTGGCCATTAAGTCAGTGGCCAGGAGAAGCTATGCTGTTTCGTCAAAAGCACAAGCTTTGTTATCAAAGCCTGTACTGGAAGTTGATCCAGAAATGGCAGACATTTTGAATCAAGAGAAAGTCAGACAAAAGAACTCAATTACCTTGATTCCATCCGAAAATTTTACTTCTAAAGCCGTGATGGACTTGTTAGGATCTGAAATGCAGAACAAGTATTCAGAAGGTTACCCCGGGGAGAGATATTACGGAGGTAACGAAATCATTGACAAGGCTGAATCATTGTGCCAAAAAAGAGCATTAGAAGCATTCAATTTAAACCCAGAAGAATGGGGTGTCAATGTACAACCATTGTCTGGAGCTCCAGCTAACTTGTATGCTTACTCAGCAATCTTGGATGTGGGAGATAGGATTATGGGATTAGACTTGCCACATGGGGGACACTTATCTCATGGGTACCAAACAAACACTACCAAGATCTCATTTGTGTCAAAGTATTTTCAAACCATGCCATACAGATTAAATGAAGAAACTGGTGTGATTGACTACGACACGTTAGAGAAGAATGCTGAGCTTTTCAGACCAAAAGTTATCGTTGCTGGTGCTTCTGCTTACTCGAGAGTTATTGACTACAAGAGAATGAAGCAAATTGCTGACAAAGTTGGTGCTTACTTGTTGTCCGACATGGCTCACATTTCTGGTCTCGTTTCAGCTGGTGTCACTGCTTCACCATTCCCCTACTCTGATATTGTAACCACCACCACCCACAAGTCCTTGAGAGGACCAAGAGGATCAATGATCTTTTTCAGAAAAGGTATCAGAAAGGTCACCAAAAAG
Organism: Lodderomyces parapsilosis; assembly: GCF_000182765.1. Classification (NCBI taxonomy): domain Eukaryota; kingdom Fungi; phylum Ascomycota; class Pichiomycetes; order Serinales; family Debaryomycetaceae; genus Lodderomyces; species Lodderomyces parapsilosis. Next base: position 801,597 of record NW_023503284.1, on the reverse strand, counting down.
GGAAAGGAAATTCCATACGACTTGGAGAGAAAAATCAATTTCTCTGTCTTTCCAGGACACCAAGGCGGCCCACATAATCACACCATTTCAGCGTTAGCTGTGGCATTGAAGCAATGTACCGAACCAGAATACAAGCAATACCAACAAGAAGTTGTCGATAATGCAAAACACTTTGCCGATGCATTAGAGTCCAAAGGTTTCAAATTGGTTTCTGGAGGTACTGATACGCATTTAATTTTGCTCAATTTGAACTCAAAAAACATTGATGGTGCTAGACTTGAAGCGGTGTTGGAGAGAGCCAATATAGCAGCTAACAAAAACACTATCCCAGGGGACAAGAGTGCACTTTTCCCATCGGGATTAAGAGTTGGTACACCAGCAATGACCACCAGAGGATTCGGATTTGACGAGTTTTCAAAAGTTGCCGATTTCATTGAACAAGCAGTGACTATTGCCGTTGATTTGAAAGGCAAAGAACAAGGGAAAGTGCCCAAAGAATTGTTGGCAAGCTTTAAATCATTAGCCGATGAAAGTGAGGATGTCAAGAAATTGGGTGATGAGGTTGCCAAATGGGCTAGTCAATACCCAGTGCCAGGCGATTTGTAGATATTTGGGTAGTTTTTAGTGCAGAGAGAAACACAAAAGAGAAAAGACAACTTTTTTCAGAAAAATAAATGAAAATTAACGCGAACTCTCTAAATTGTGTAGTCAACCACCTTCCCAATCTCCTCTCCACGATGAACGAGGCAATAGTCAATGTCCATTTGGAAGATGTCCCAAAGACATCATCATTGATATCATGGTCAAAAAATGGGCTCATTGCTTATGTGTCACCATGCAAACAGTCAAAGCACAACCTTTTGTTGACTTATCTTGAGAGTGTGAACGGCCATTCATGGAGATTAGCACCACCACAACCAGTTGAAGTCAAACTAGAAAACAATTTTGTGCCCGAATTATCCTTGTTGTGCTGGAGTACCCTTAGCACCGACTTGGCAGTTTCCGACGTGTATGGTAACTTTTACATCTTTTTGGCTGGGGTGGGAATGGTGGATTCCAAAGATTCGTTACCAAGTTATGAATTGACTTCGTACAACCACATGGAGATGATTTATCGAGACGTTATAAATCAAAATATAAAGTCACCCATCAACCCAGGTGCTTTCATCATTGCATTTAAATGGCTCAACATTGAAAAGCCACAGATATTAAACAAACCTGCAAGCTTGATTAATTTGCAACAATCATACGTGTACACATATGGAGTCAATCAGTATGCACCTCATGGTGTCCTGCATCCTATTCCGACTAAACAAGCTTGTTTGGCTCTACGAAGAAATGGTACTTTAATGTTATACTACCAAGGTGAACACAAGGTAGAGTACCATAGAGTTTCCACCAACCTTCATGATAAGCCAATGATGATCAGCAATGCATCGATTGGGTTTACTAACGACAAGGAAATTTTGATCACTACTTATGATAACTTGTCAGGTGAAATTTCGACTTACTTGGCCACCATTGATTGGGGCTTTCTCGTCGAATCGGCAAAGAGACAAAAAACTGATCCCCACTATCACACACCCAAAGAAAACCAAAATCTTCCCACTATAAGCTTAACCAAAATCCACGAGATGAAACCGTTACCAGAGTACAAAGAGGGTAACATTTACCCATTGCGTTGTATCGACATTGTATCCGCTTCTGCGGAAAAGGAGTCAAAGGCAAGTATTTTGATTAGCTATGGAGCAGTAAAGATATACCGGTATGAGGTTGTCAATACTGTTGAGACTATATCTGATGCATTTTCTGAATTGGGTACCAAAATGAATGCTCTTGTGGAGAGTACACACCCTAAAACAATTGAGCTAAAGGATACGATTTCTAGAAATGGATCAATTCAATCCATAATTATTGGACCATCGGACTTGCATTGTATGATTTTATACGAAAGTGGTTACATTGATGTCTTGGACACAAAAACTTGGGAAGTCATCAACACGTCAAATAGGCAATTTCCACCACGCACAATCACAACTGCATTTGAAGTTGGATTTGCATTTCCTGAAATAAAACACAAAGACCAATTGGTTTTGGCAGTTTCACCGAATATGACGTCAGTGGTATACACAGAAGTTTACAATGAAACTGATGACTTGACGTTGAAACCAATTGAAAAAGTACGCAACACAGGCTTTCAACCAAGAGACTTATTTGCCACATCTGTTGCGTTGGCATATAGACATGCTTATGCTTGTTACACAAACACTTTTACTGATGATTTGATTATATTGATTCAATTCGAAGTGCAAAGACTTCGATCATTGTTGTTTAGGCAGATGCCCGATAAAAACGACAGTATCAAATTAATGCTTAAAAAGTTTCTCGAGTCGATAATAAGTGAAGCACACAAATCAATCAATTTCCAATTGGATGCATTTAGCAAAGAGTCTGTTGATAAATTGTTGTCCAATCCACCATTGCAAAAGTTACTTTCATTACAGTTGATTCTTGGAGAAGCCCAGGGTAACTCTGTTATGTCTGATATTGCATGGATTGTTTTGAACTTGAGAAGCACCAATTTTGGCATTATGTTTTCTCTATCCAGCATATACCGCCAAATTTCGAAAAAGAAACCAAGTGAAGACACCTTGCAGGATTCAATCGCTAGAGGCGAATGTATTATATCATTGATTGGGAACATAAAATGGCTTATGGATCTAATGGCTTACTTTAACCAAGAGTTGCTACAACTTTCGTATTTCAGAAATGATACCGAAAACAGCAAGCTAAACCTCAGTAACTCGGTGGTATTACCCATCATTTTGAGCAAAGTTCCGAGGTTGTTTTTGATGTATGCAATCTCATCCATGGGCAAAACTCATGAAATATTGAAAAAATTGCACAAGGATTTAGCGGAGAGTAATAAACTTTTTACACCCATGAAGGAAGCTTTAAATAGGTATTTTACTATCTGTTCTGGTGCACCATTGACTTTGAGCCTATTTGAACAGTATCTTCGTGAGTGTGATGCGTTGATTGCAAAAGAGCTCACCACAAGACTAGCTTCAAAGGAAAAAGGTTATTCGTTGAAAATTGAGCAAAAATTGGTTTGTCAAGGTGAACTTGCAGATGATGTAAAGGATATTGCTCGAATTTTAGTTGATCGGTATGCGCACAATATTACTCGTGAAATGAAAGTTTCCGAGTTGTACTTTTACAACACAGAGTGGTTAAACATTGGCTTCAATAAGCCCGCTCGATCGATTGAAGATTCGTCAATCATCGTGTATCCACAGGTGTCGAACAAAAAGGTAGTACCAAGGTTGAAGCTCGATCGTGATATCGATGCATTGAGGAAGATCTATATCTACGATGGGAAGATTCGAAGATGCACTAGATGCAGATCAGTTTCGTTGGTCTCAGACCCATTAGTATTTGAATCCCCTACCGCAATAGGCTTGTGGACCATGGTTTTCCAAAGAACTTGCATTTGTGGTAATACATGGGTAAATATTTGATACGTTTATAAAATAAAGGATCAGAAAACTATCCTGTTGCCTTCTCCGCATCCTCCTCCTTTTTCGCTTTCACCTCCACCTCTTTCTCCGTTTCCGCGTCCTTGGCCTTTTTCGCATCCGCCTCTTTCTTTTTCTTTGCAAGGTATCTCAACATGAACGGCATGACTGCATTACTCCCCACAATCCATGCCAACAAAACACCAATGTTTCTTCCCATATGTCCCTTGTAAGCATTAAAGTAGGCAACGTGTAGCAATTCATAAGCATTTCTTGAAGGTACTGCGTATCCATAGTAGTAAAAAGGTGGACTCAATACTGGATGACTTATAATTGGAGCCAAATTTATCACCGCTGCAAACAACAAGATGAACCCAATCAACTGAGGTTTCAACGCAAATATGATAATCACCAAGACTTCAATAATACTACCCAAGGATGCTATCAAAAGATAACAAAACATCCAAATCACTAAGAACCCAGAATAACCAAAGGTGGTATTGAATGGTAGTTGAAACGCAGTATTCAAAACAACTGCTCCCAATGATATAAACATGTAAGCCACTTGAGATGATATAATACGAAAAAACATGTAGTGCCAACCTTTGATTTTTGTCATCAAATACATGTGAATTTTGAGTGTAAAAATGAATTGGAAGAACCCAAATATGACAAGATAAATTAGACCGATTTGAAATGGTGCTTGAAATACAAGGTTGGTAACGGGGTGCAAATCATTGATTTTGAACGTTGGAATGGTCGATATCAAATGTGGAGCTTGTGACATGACATTTAACGCTTGTGTTTGATTGACAGTTTGGAGCATGTTGGCAACAATTTGGCTTTGTGTTGCAAAATTGGGATACGACCTTATAATCCGTTGAACAATGGTGGTTATGTAATTCAGTACGGCATTGTAGTCTCTTCCTGTTTCATACACCGCTTCCATTAGAGATTGTGTTGGATCAAAATCCGTTGAGGCTGAAGTTAGAGCTTGGTTCCACATTAAAGTTGCATTTTCATAAACATAAAAGGCTGCCCAAACTTTTGCATGGTGCACTTGCTGATATACTTCTTGGGTGATGTTGTGTCCATGTTTAGCAGCTAGCGAAGACACCTTGTCATAATCCCATATTTCAAACTTGCCCAACTGTTGCAAGGACGGAACGTTTGTAAAGTACGATTCAATCGTCTTTCCAACAACATTTGGCAATTCACCAACTTGACGATCAGCAATTACAATGGCCATTTTCAAATGTTTATATCGCGTTTCTCGCTTGTAGTAAGATGCCCAGTAAAATAACAATGCTCCAGCAAAGCCAACTAGTAAAAATGCATAGTTGGATAGAAGTTTGAGTCCAATTTGTACACGGTCAGCCCTGAACTCCTTATCCCATAGCTTGTACTTGACTCGTTTTGGTTGCTGTGAAGGCTCTGACTGAGTGGGTTGTGATTCGTGTAGCTGAGGTCTATACAGATGAACTGATTCCATCTCTTCTGACTTAGGCTCCACATTTTCTTCATCACGAGCGGGTTCTCCAGCTTGCTGAGGTTGGTCTGCCCCCAATACATAATTTGCATCGCTTGTGTTGAAATAGTCATCTGCAACATTTTGCATCAATGACCGGTCTTCTTTCTCATCCACATCATTGCTTGCATCATCTCCTTTGTTGAATGAAAGGATATTGGAAGCAGCACTGGATAATCTTCGTCTAAGTGGTTGCTTCTCTGGAGGGTTCGAAGTGGGGCCAATATATGTCTGTGGTTCATTTTCATATAACGAGCTATCGTTCGACTCTCGGGAGGGTAGAGATGGGTTAGATGCCATTTTGGGAAAAGCAAACGGCCAGGATGTTGATGGAAATTGAATGTTTCTGAGAATGTTTGGAAAATGCTGGGAATTGTTGGAATACTTGAAGCGTTATTGTTGTCTTGGTGGCACAAAAGAAAGACTGAAGTGAAATTGGTAAATGAGGCGGCCAACAACATCTACCCATCAAACTAGATGAAAGTTTTTAAATCGGTTTTTAGTAGGGTAGATGGAGGACGAAAGGGAGCTGCTACTGACTCATTTCACTTACTAATCTCTTGGAGTTGGTGGCTCTTTGCAAGTGAAAAATAACATGGTTTGGTCACAAGTTGTTCCGATAGTGCGACACAAAACTGGTTTTGTTTATACTTTGGGATGTATGCAAGAGAACAAAGGATGAAGAGAAGCGTTTAAAAACAATAAGGATGAATTGGGTCAATATAATTCTGAAATGTGTTAAAAACAACTTTTCAGTTCACAAAGGAATTAGAAATATCTTCAAGTCAGAGTATTATTGACAAACAGAACAGTATCGGCGTTATCGTTAACCCTCATTGCAGAACATGTCAACGTCAGACACAGACTCAATTGACCCACTCGAGGTACGAGAAAAGCACGACAACAATGTCACCAACCTAGACATACAACCACCTCAAAACAACAATGAGCATGCAGATGAATTGTCACTACATTCTGGCGGGTTTACGGGTGGTGCATTAGCCAAAGAGCAATCTGCCCGTAGAGATTCCGCCAAAGCACGTCAACGGCAACTGGTGGGGTCCATCAAACTTACGCATAAGGAGCGGATGACGGAGTATATAAAGGCTGCACCAAAGTTCATTTGGGCATACGTTCAAGTGTTTTGTATTTATGTCGGTATTCTCAGTCTTTACTGGGGTACGCTATACAAGCGACAAGATAGATTTCAAAACGTGGGGATGTTAGTGGTCAATGATGATACATCTTTTTCTAACAACGGAACCGAAATGCAAACATACATATCTGACGCGTTTCTTGACTTGCTACAGTTGCCAGAAACCCGCCGTTTGGGAAAATTTATGGTTGTAAACACCACAGAATTTCACGACTTGGCAAACTCTCACAATAACACCCCGTACGAAGAAGTTGTGAGACAGATACACCATCAGAAATACTGGGCTGGATTCTACATCAAGCCCAATGCGTCACAACTAATTTATGATAGCCTTGCATCCAACAATGCTACTTACATGACACTGGGAGCAGTTAACGATACTGTCACCGTGGTGTATGAGACAGGGCGTCATCTTTCCGCGTTGAACCAGTACCTCATCAGAAACTTGAATGCTGTAGCTTTCGATTGGAATACAAGGCTAAGTAATAGCGTTTATCCCGACATTATCAAATCATTGTCCTCAACTCAACAACAAAGTCTTCTTCAAAATACATCCATACCTATATTCACTACGTTTCCCATCCTCAATTTTGTTGACAATAGGCCGTCCTCAAACGCGGCTATATTAGGACCCTCTGAATTGGGACTTATTTACGCCCTTTTGTTTTCATTTAACCAATTTAATTTCTCACTTGAAATTTACCGAATTATGAGAGAAAGGTTGAAATATCACTCTTATATCTTTTACCGCTTTATTGTCTCACAATTGAATGCGTTGTTGTTGGCATTAGTATATGGGTTGATGACAATTGCTTTGAAAATTCCCACAGAAGCTGCTTTTGGTCATTCTGGGTTTGTTGTGCTCTGGATGTTTATATACCTTTACTTGAGTGCCGTCGGTGTGATCAATGAGATTGTGGTGCTGATTATCTTGGCTTTTGAGCAACAAATAATGATGGCACCGTGGATGATTTTCAATATCGTTTCCAACATTTCAGCCACTTTTGCTCCATTCGTTTTGATGCCCGGCTTTTATAGATTCGGGTATGCTATGCCAATGTATAACATCTATGAGGCATTGAAAGTGGTATTTTTTGACACATGGAAGGGAAATTTGGGAAGAAACTTGGGAGTGTTGATCATTTGGATTGTTGTAGGGAATGTGGTGTTGATTCTCGTGTCCAATTGGGCAGTGAAAAGAGCCCGGAGGAAACAAGCGCAGAAGTCTCAACAATAGATGTTTGAATGGGACTGCAAAAGTAGTAACTTTGGAGGTATGAATGAGACTGCATTATTATTATACTGAAAGAAGCGCGCATTAATGCTACGGACGTGTATTTGTAATAATCTATTTACATTGTGTCATCAATTACTTCGACTTTAGGCTGCACATGTTTATAGCTTTGACCAAATTTCATTAGATTGTAACATCCTTCAATCTTTGTCTCCCAAAAATGAGCCCCAGGAACATCATCACTGCGCTTCAAGTTTTCAAGTATCTGTAACTTGATTTTCCAAATGTCGTTGTTTCTAATGTCTGATCCAATGACTTCATTGCTCATTATATTGGGCAAGTTGTTGAAAAGGTACTCCTTCGAGTGGTTATACCGTGACATAGCCAAGAGTAGCTGGTACAATTTATCCTTTGACAAGGACTCGAGTCTTTCATTTGTCAATTTAGTTTGCAACGAGGTCCATATATTAGGAGATGCAATAAAGTTGAGTAGAATGGGAAGGTATGCGTGATCCAATAAGGGCAAGTGCTTTAGTACATCATCGTAAATGGACGCATTTAGTGTGTAAACAACTTCGGGATTAGACTTGGATAAAAGCTTCAACTCTACTTCATCTTTTTCATATATCTTGATAAAATTGTAACTCTTGAATACCTCAAAATTGGACAATATGGAGTCATAGCTGTGGTAACTCATTGCAGCTATGAGTTCAGCAACTTCAGAATCGACAATATCATCAAACTCCCCTTTCTTGAATAATATCAATACATTAGCAATAGACTCATCTATGTTGACATCTGACCCTGTCAAATTAACATAAAACTGAATCAAAAGAATTAGGAATAATGGGTCATCCATGAATTTAGCAATCTCTTCTCGTTCAAAATTGTACATCTTCATATCCAAATTAAATTTGTCAGTCAAAATCAAAAGAAGGTCTAACAAGCGTGCCAAAAGTATGGTATTGTTCAGCTTTCTAACCAGGGAGAGTATCTCTGTACACTCCTCTAGTAAATGCCCTTCTTTTGAGTTTATAGCAGACACCAATGATTCAATCAGGTTCAAAACCAGAATAGGCGTGGTTTCCTTAAAAAATACCGTTAATAACTTGGTAATGACGTGGTTAAACGACAAGAAGTCCTTTGTTTCTGACTCATGAATGTTCAAAGTCAAGATCTTTAAACATATGATGCTGCTAGCCGACGAGGAGAAGAGATTCTCCAAAATAAAGTCTGCAGGGTAGTACTCAAGCACCTGTTTGAAACTAAGGTAAGATAGGATCTTTCCTAGCAATTTTATTAGTATCCCCGTGGGATCAATTGTGGGGTAAGCGCTGTCAAGTAATGTTTGATTGACAAGGGGTATGATTGATTGGAAATATGACGGTTGTTGAATTGTTGCAAAATCCAAAGTGAGGATGTAGTTGTCGATCAATTTATCATTGATAGGTGCTTTAGATCCATAGCTGGAAGAGATTTCGGCTATGGCGTTGTTCGTGAGTTCGTCAAACATTATTGCTGTGGCTAAGGTAGAGATACGTCATGGTGGCGATAGTTGTATTTTCAGTTGGCGCGATATTATAATCTGAGATTGCCAACTAGTGAGAAGGTAAACCACATGTCTTACATTCATTATTATACAGATGAATGGGGGTCTTTTCGATATATTTCATGCCCCAGTTAAAGTCGTTAAATGTTGTACTTAAAACTCTCATCTTATCATGGGGTTGTTTAATTTTCATCCGGAAAATGTTTCCTAATACGTCCAGTGGGTGTTAAAAAATTTGTTGAATGTAAGTTAGGCTTGTAAATAGTCACAGATGATCGGCACAGAGCCAGAGACTAATAAAAAAGGGTGGTCCAATGACCCTACAATTGAATAGTATGTCTTCTGTGAGAATTGGTATATGGAATCAATTGTTCCATGGATTTTGCACCCAAATGTAGGCAAAATAGATATAAAAACGCTCCACAATTCCCGGATACCCGGTCACATCGTTTCCCTACTATCCTCTTTCTTTTATATTGACTCAATCCTTCATCTACATGGAACAACACGCTCTGAAAAATTCCAACAATTTCCACTGTATTTACTCTGAAGGAGCAGGAGTCACGAAACCATTCGTGTAGAATAAAGTCTAATTCCACCTCTTACCCCATAGCAGCCCCGCATTGGTCTACAGCCAGAGCACATACGGGGTTTGCCCCTATTCTGGCACCTACCGAACCCTAAACTAATCAATATGTTCTGGCGATTGAATCAGAAGTGAAATAGAGTTTAATGATAAATGACGCGGGCGGCTGATACCATCAACCGAGTCTTCTATAAACTCCGAAATACGAGTGGAGAATGGCAAATACTTTAAGTTCCTTGTCAATTTTGTGGGGATACCTACAGATTGTAATTGGATTCCTTTGCAAATCTTGGTAGCATCCTCGATTATAATTATTATCTTGAAAAGGGGGTTTTCTAGGCACATAAACCCACTTTTTTTTGTTGAAAATGGATATCTAAATAATCACAACCGTTCCCTCCCCCCTCGTTCCCCCACAAGAAACGGCCCATTATGGTCTGAATGGGTATTGACACAAAGCTTGCACCGCACCACCTTACATAGATAAATCATGATGCTTCATTTACGTCTCCACAAGATAAGATTATAATGACACAACAAGACGACACAAAGTGCAAACAAAAGATAATAAAGCATTGTTTGTAATACGCACAACAGTTTAACGTTCATCAGTTTATTACCCATATTCCGCTACTTTGATAAACCAATTGATATAAATACAGCGAAGCTTGTCTTTCTGGTCATGTCGTTTGCAATTGTTCTTTAACAACTTTTGTTAATTCCTCCCTCCACATACACACACGCACACACACACACACACAACAATGTCTCCAGTCATTTCATATGAATCATTTTTGGTTACCGAATCGTTTCAAGGGTTTGAAGATCCTGAAAAGTTTAAAAAGTATCTTCCCAAGTTAGAAAAATACAAGAATGATTTAAAGGAAAGCATTTTGGATGAATACAAAGTAGCTATGCCAAAACCAATTGACGAGTTGGTCAAGGATCAGCTTGATGCTGTTGACTATATGTACAAGGAAAAATTATTGACACCAGAAGAATTTGAAATCACTGACTCCACTGCTTCAAAGATTGTGAAGAATATTGGAGATGGAAAGTGGACCGCTGTTCAGGTACTCAAAGCTTTTGCACACCGTGGAACTATTGCCCATCAGTTCACCAATTGCGCCCATCAAATATTTGTTGATGAAGGTATCAAACGTGCTGAGGAATTGGACGAGTACCAAAAGAAAACCGGTAAGTTGGTAGGACCATTGCACGGAGTTCCAGTCTCATTGAAAGAACATTTCAACTATGCTGGTAAGGTGACTCATTCAGGCTATGTTTCATTGATTGACAATCTTACTGAGGAATTTGGTGTCACTCCACAAATCTTGCACGACTTGGGTGCTGTTTTTTACATTAGAACTACCCAACCACAAACACTCATGCACTTGTGCTCAGAGAGTAACTATTCTGACCTCACCAAATGTCCATTCAACATTTCCTTGTCTAGTGGTGGATCTTCCGCTGGTGAAGGTGCTGTTGTCACCTTTGGTGGCTCAGTTTTTGGTATTGGATCAGATATCGGTGGCTCAATTAGATCTCCAGCTGCATTCTCTGGTTGTTTCGGTCTTAGACCTACTACACATAGAGTATCGATGGAAGGTAGCACTTCCTCATTGGGCGGACAAGAAACCATTCAAGCTGTTTTTGGTCCCTTGGCAAGAACTGTGGAAGATATTGATACAATGATGAGAACATACCTCAACGAAGGTAAACCTTGGAACTTTGATGCATCTTTGATTTGTATGCCATGGAGAGAAGTGCCAAAACCAAGTGCCAAGGATTTGACCATTGCTGTGATTAGAGATGATGGGTTGGTTAGACCTTCTCCTCCGATTAGACGTGGTATCAACACCGTAGTTGAGAAATTGAAAGAAGCTGGAGTCAAGATTATCGAGTTTACACCTCCGAACACCAAGCTTGCTTACGAAACAATTAACAAGATGTATAATTGTGATGGTAATGAAACTAACCGTAAGATGTTGGGTGAAAGTGGTGAACCATTGGTTCCATTAACCAAGTGGTCTTTGAACTATGGTGATGGTTCGAGAATGTTTACTGTCCCTGAAGTTCGTCAATTGCATATGACTAGAGACGCCTTGAGAAATGAGTATAACAAATTCATGGTGGACAACAATGTCGATTTTATTTTGTCACCAGCATACAACAACGTTGCTCCTCATCCACGTGAAGTTTTCAATTGGTCATACACAGCATTGTTTAACATCTTGGATCTTCCAACTTTGGTGTTGCAAACTGGATTGAAACAAGATCCTGCAGTCGATGTGTGGACAGAAGAGGATAAAAAGCATCAGTACAGATCCCAGTTGGAGCAGTTGGAGAATGAAATGTACAAGCCAGAAGAGTTTAAGCATGCTCCAATTGCCTTGCAATTGAGTGGGAGAAGATACCACGATGAAGAGGTTGTTGCTGCCGGTAAAGTCATTGCTGATGACATTTTGAAGGTCAATTTACTCAAACATTAGAGAATGATTGCCGCAGAACTTCTATATGCTAAGTTATAGTCCTGATTGTATGAATAAACGAAACAAACTAAACAATTTCGCTTCTTTGATATTTCGGCTTGATGCCGTGTGGACGGTAGCGCTTGATCCGCCAAAAGCGGGGCACCCTTTGTTGGTGAGTATATCCATCGTAGTCGCCAATAGACGATCACTTCGACGAAGTGTAGCAATTTCCAAAAAACATTCTTTGACACACATCCACACACCTTCTCTCTCTACTAAATCTAAGGTAATGGTGTGTATTTGATCATATATGCAAGTAAAAGCATTCATTATCGCGTAATTTATCATAGATAAGACGTCGGCGACAAAAAAAAAGAGAAAAAGTATTTTCTGTGGCACTCTGCAACCCCCACCTTTCTCAAATAGGCAAAAATCAAATGCGCTAACGGTGTGGTGTCAAATGGAGGGGGGGGGGGGTAAGAGGATTGATCTACCTACTATATATATAACAATCAACACCTCCATACTATGCCTTATATTCAAAAGCAAAAGATTTCGTAAATTCTATACCGCAATTAATACAATGACAGACCACGTTCCCATCGAAGATGCTTTATTTGAATCACTTTTAACCAAGGAAACTTTTGACGGATATGAAGATCCCGAAAAATTCAAGGAATACATTCCCAAAATTGAAAAATACAAGAAAGCATTAGAGGATGGAATTTTGGATGAGTACAAGATTGATTTACCTAAACCTATTGACGAATTGATTGAAGAACAACTTGATGCCGTTGAATACTTATACCAAGCTAAGCTCCTCACACCAGAAGAGTTTGAGATAACCGATTCATCCGCCACCGATATTGTAAAAAATATCGGCGAGGGGAAGTGGACTGCGGCTCAAGTTTTCAAAGCTTTTGCACATAGAGGTACAATTGCTCATCAATTTACAAATTGCGCCCATCAATTATTTGTTGATGAAGGTTTGAAACATGCGGAAAAGTTGGACGAGTATCAAAAGAAGAATGGCAAACTCATCGGTCCATTACATGGTGTCCCAATTTCGTTGAAGGAGCAATCAGGATACAAGGGAAAAATCACCCATGCTGGTTACGTGGGGCTAATTGATAACATTACAACCAAACATTCCGTCACCACACAACTCCTTTCCGATTTAGGAGCTGTGTTCTACATCAGAACAACACAACCACAAACCCTTATGCATTTGTGTTCGGGAAACAATTTTTCAGAAAAGACCAAATGCCCTTTCAATATTGCGTTATCAAGTGGAGGCTCGTCCTCAGGAGAAGGTGCGGTTGTCTCGTTTGGTGGATCAGCCATTGGTATTGGATCTGATATTGGTGGATCGGTGAGATCGCCTGCAGCCTTCAGCGGATGTCATGGGTTGAGACCTACTACTCGAAGATTGTCGACATTAGGTGGTGTTTCCTCCGGTGCTGGACAAGAGTCAGTGCCTGCTGTATATGGCCCATTGACTAGGTCAATCTCTGACATTGAGTACTTGATGAAAGTTTACATCAATGAAGGGCGCCCATGGGACCACGATGCTTGGTCTTTGTATATGCCTTGGAGGGATGTACCAAAACCACAAGCTAGAGATTTGACCATTGCCGTGATTAGGGATGATGGTTTGGTAAGACCATCCCCACCAATTAGACGTGGTGTCAACACGGTTGTGGAAAAATTGAAAGAGGCTGGGGTAAAAGTTATAGAGTTTGATCCACCAAACACTGAATTGGCATATGAAACAGTCAACAAAATGTATTGCTGTGATGGTAATGAAAAACAACGTGAGTTGTTGGCGAAAAGTGGTGAACCATTACAAAAACTTACAAAGTGGAGTTTGAATTATGGCGAAGGTGCTAGACACTATACCATTCAAGAGAATCGTAAATTAAATGTGACCAGAGATGAATTGAGAAATGAATACAATGATTTTATGGTGCAAAACAAAGTCGATTTCATCTTATCACCTGTGTACAACAATGTTGCACCACGTCCTGGCCGTGTTTACAACTGGTCATACACCACATTGTTCAATATCTTGGACTTACCAACATTGGCATTCCAAACCGGATTGAACCAAGACCCTAAAATAGATGTGTGGACCGAAGAGGACAAAAAGTATAAATTTAGATCAAAATTAGAACAGTTAGAGAACAACAATTACAAGCCGGGAGATTTCAAACATGCACCAATTGCCTTACAGTTGAGTGGAAGGAGATATCGCGATGAGGAAGTTGTCGCTGCTGGAAAACTCATTGTTGATGATATCTTGAAGGTCAATTTATTACACTAATGTATAGTTGTATAGATGATAAACAATGCAAACGATATGATAATAAGTCGAATCTGTGTGTGGTTTCATGGCCAAAACGATATGATAATAACTCGAATCTGTGTGTGGTTTCATGGCCAACAGGAAGTAGTAATGTTTTTTTGATGAATTCGCAAATGTCTTAGGGTCAAATTTGATTCCATAAATGGAAGAGAATTCCGCGCCCAAAAGGGAAAAACATGATTGTTGACAGGCGCCCAGCACCCGAAACTTTATCGTAAGAGATTATGTTTTCAAAAGCTAAACACGTCACGACCTTGAAAATATATATCTAACCAAATGATTTGGTGAATATCAAAACATTGTTTTCCTTTCTGCCACAGATACCATCAGCAATGACAATTGATCCGGCGCTTGACCAGTTATTTTATTCGTTGCTAACAAAGGACGATTTATCTAGATATGAAGATCCAGAAAAATTCAAAGAATGGATTCCGAAGATTGAGGCTTATCGTCAAAAGATCGATGATTCCGTGCCATCGGAACTCAAGGTTGAGTTGCCAAAACCAATTGCAAAATTGAAACAAGAGCAGTTCAATGCTATGAAACACTTGTACGATGAAAAGTTATTGACACAGCATGAATTTGAGATTACAGATTGCCCAGGCACTTTGATTGTGCAAAAAATTGCCAATGGTCAATGGACTTCAGTTGAAGTGTTTCAGGCGTTCGCCAAACGTGCAGTTTTAGCCCATCAATTTACCAACTGTGCTGTTGAATTTTTCATTGAAGAAGGTCTTGCAAGGGCTAAGGAATTGGATGAGTATTATGCTACTCATGGTAAAATAGTAGGTCCTTTGAATGGATTACCCATTTCATTAAAAGAACACATTTCACTTAAGGGTAGAATTGGCCATTCTGGAATTGTGTCGCTATTGGATAATGTTGCCGACAAGGATGCAGTGACTGTAACAGTTTTACACAACTTGGGTGCCGTATTCTATGTCAGAACTAATGAGCCACACGCATTGTTACCCTTGGACACTGGCAACAATATTACAGGATTCACCAAATGCCCATATAATTTGCTTTTGTCTAGTGGTGGCTCATCCTCAGGGGAAGGCGCAAACATTGCTTATGGTGGAAGTGTTTTAGGAGTTGGTTCAGACATCGGTGGCTCCATCAGATCTCCGGCAGCTTTCTCAGGGTGTCATGGGTTGAGACCGTCATCGAGAAGAATTTCGGCAAGGGGATTAGTTGGAGAGGGTGGTGGCCAGGAAAGTGTTGTCGGAGTACTTGGACCGTTATCGAGAACAATTGAGGACATTGAATTGTTTATGAAGCTGTACATCAATGATGGTAAACCATGGCTTCTTGACCCTTGGAGTTTACCAATCCCCTGGAGAGATGTACCGATCCCCGACTTAACCAAGTTGAAAATTGCTGTCGTTAGAGATGATGGTGTTTGCAGAGTGACGCCACCAATTCGCAGGGGATTGAATGAGGTTGTTGAAAAATTGAAACTGGCTGGAGTTGAGATTGTAGAGTTTATTCCAAAGAATGGCAGATTAGCTTACGATGTCGCTACTCAATTATCTAATTGCGATGGTAATAGGGCTTTGCGTGAAGCATTCTCCGCATCTGGCGAACCATTGCCAAGGTTGACCAAGTGGTACTTGAACTTGGGTGAAGGAGCGAGAGAATTCACTGTTACTGAAAATAGAAAATTAAACTCCATTAGAGACAGATTGAGAGAGGAGTACAGTGATTATCTCATTGAAAACAAGATTGATTTTTTCCTTGGCCCAGCTTACAATAATGTCGCCCCTAAGGAAGAAGAAGTGTATAATGAATCATACACTTTGATCTACAATTTGCTTGATTTCCCGAGCTTGGTGTTTCAAACTGGCTTATTTCAAGACCCCAAAATTGATATGTGGCAAAAGGAGGATTTGAATTACAAGTACAGAAGCGGCATGGAAGAGTTGGAAAATAGGGGGTATGATCCAACTCAGTTTGTTGGAGCACCAATTGCTTTACAGTTGAGCGGAAGAAGGTATTGTGATGAGGAAGTGGTGGCTACCGCAAAGGCTATTGTTGACTTCCTTAGCGTGGATTTGTTGAGACGACAAAATGAGTAACACAATGAGAGTTGTTTATTAACTAAATAGAGTGCAGGAAAGAATACATGTGAGACCATTAACCGGTGAAGTGATTTGGGTTTGTGCTGGCAACATCACTTGGATAACATTATTGGGTAGTTGTGATGATACAAACGTAGTTGGTGCGCCCTTTTGAAAATTAAATTTCTTTTTTTTTTTCCATTTACTTGTTGCATTAATTACGATAAAACGACTATAGCTTTTATGAGGATAGTTTCATATACGAACTGACATAATCGCTGTAACCTTACAAAGACGGATAAAGTAAAAATCTTGGTTTCAGCCCCAACTGAAATCAAATCACATTGGTGGCTGTAAATTGGTATACTTTTATGACGTTGACAAAAGGCGGCGAAAGTCATTATGTATCTCGGTATCCATCTACGTTACGAACTGCAACGGCCCCAAATGAGACGCAAGTCTTCCAAGAAACACATAGTTGTAGCTTGCCCATCCCAGAGTGTAAGGTTTCGTTCTAGACTCTCCTCTTTTCGTTATCGACTACCATATACGTCAAAAATATCACAAAGTCAGAATAAGGTTTTTCCTTGGCTGACATGGCGACAAACGTCATATAGCGAATTCGAATACGTTGGTTACAGCTAATATCAAGGATTTTCGTCATAGTTTGCAGGATAGGTTGTGACTTCAAAAAGTAGAAGAATACGTGGTACTACTTCTTGAAGAAATTTGCTCACGAGGGGGGTAGGGGGACAGCGCACCACAAAGCGTGTAGTAGTGTAGTATCTTTTACCTCAATTCAGATTCCAATTTGCCACAGGGCCCTGGGGAACAATTATGACACCAAGTGTCATGCAAACGTTTGTACCATATTGACATCAACAATATGTTTTTGACGCTACAAATAATAAGATTTCAGTAATTAACAATTTAACTTTTTAATGAATTATATATATCCGCAACGTCCGATAGTTTATAAGGGTTACAAGGTTAAAGTTTCGGCAGTATAATTGACGTAAGGTTGCTCAAGCAATATTTCTAACTTTTGAAAACCTCTTATTCTGGCGTTGGTACTAAGTCTCGTCACGAATAATCCTATTTTCAAGGTAAAAGTGACTGATTAAAGCAAATATATGAGCTAATACAAGTAGACATTCCCCGGAAGCTATATCCTCAACTTTTGTGGTATCAAACAAGTGCAAAGTAGCAGTCTGGGGAATAAGACAGATTGTTCAAAAGATAATATAAAACATCATCTAGAGTCGAAGAGGAAATTTTGTGTAATGAATAAGTTATTTTGTGTACAAAAAGCCTCTCAGTTTGCAATTTCTTTTTTCCTATGTAACCTTTGTTCATTATTATATACTTGAGGAGCTAAATAGTTAGAAGTCAACCTCGTTGATAAAAGTTAGTTGCAGGGTACACAAAAGAGGCAGGTTTATGGCTGCACAATGCTACATTAGGCTTTTCCACACAAGAAGAAATGGCAACTGAGCTCGATATAAATACTTGTAGCATTGATCTCCCTGATTTATGGAGAACAAGCACTGAGAAGTGTACGACCACATACGTTTCTACCACCGCGTTGACGAATCTTTAAGATGGACTTGAAGCAGTTTAGAGAGTACTTAATCGATGACAAGTACTTGAATGAGTCGTTATTAACCGAGAAAGAATTTAACATAACTGTGTTACCACCAGAAGTTTTAATAACGAAGTTATCGAATGGCAAATTGTCAGTGGTTGAAACTGTAGCAGCATTTATTAAAAAACACCTCATAGTGAACAATTGCATTGATATACCACCACTTCTCGAAAGAGAGTTTAGCGCCGCTTTAGCCATGGCTGGGTTTTTGGACTGTTATTTCAAAAGTACCGGCAAAGCTTTAGGTCCATTGCACGGCTTGCCAATAAGTGACAAACAATTGGAGACGATCAAAGTAGAATGCTTTGGTTCAGACGGTGACTTGGGTGCATTAGGTAATATCCCCTTAAATATAGTGTTTCACCCAACACTAATGCCACCAAACCACGTGATTCATCGGTCTAAAAACCACAATCCATTATTCCGAAATTCAGCAATACACTCAGGAATGTGATGATCTGTAGCATCTTTGCTGGTGTGTGGAGTTAGGAAGTAGTATGTATAGAATATTTACAAGTATTCAATATAAGTCAATGTTTGTGCATCTTCTCATGTCGCAATTTCCCGCCAGTGTCGTGAAAAAATTCTCAATCAAAAATTTGTGCCACTACTAATATCATTTAGGATCAGCCCCAGGATAGTTTACTCAACAAATATCCATATAGAAATGGACTACGATGAAGATGAATTAGATTACAACTCACAAGAAGAGCTTGATCAATTTGATGAAGACAAACTTACAAACGAAGAATACGATTTACTACATCAACTCTTGCCTCAGTTGAAAGCCAAGTTAAAGTCTTATAATGACGATGTACCGGAAATGGCTCTAAAAGAAACTCTTTACTTCAACTACTTCGAATTAGAGCCATCCATTGAAGAGATTAAAACCAATTTCAAAAGTACGTATCTTTGAATTTATTCTAACATTCGATCATCTTCTACAAATGCAAATTTGCAATGAAAGAGAACAGGAAAAAAAAGTAAAATACTGGAGCAATAGTATATGATTTACCAACAAAAGATCCATTAATATATCATGTCGAAGTTAGCACAATTAGCAAAGCTACGAGCTCAAAAAAGAGAGCAGCAACCATTTCAGAATCTGGAGGTGATTCCTTCTCCAACGGAGTCAACACCACAGTTGACATCAAAATTATCGCGATTAGCAAAGGCAAGATCGGGCCTTTCTTCAAGTTCCATACTAGATCAATTCACATCGAGCACATCCACATCGGGTGAAAACCCATCAAGGCTGCCGAGCATAGCAGCTTCAACAAGAAAACATGGAAGGACAGAAACGTCTATACGATACGACTCCACTTTCACTCCAACTCCAACCAAACATGATATCCCAGAACCAAAGTTTTCCTTTGACGTTGCATTGGATGAGTCAGTTCTTTCAAATACTCCGATGGATAATATCTCCATATTCTGGTTCAGAGAAAACACCAGCGAGGGGCAGGATCAACCCAAAAGAAGACGATTGAATGACGCCATTTTTCAACCAATTACTAACATTGATATTCCTGTAGAAAAGATTATTAAAGCAAAAGACAACTTCGGTAAGCCATCACCTGATGACGAAATCTTGAATGCACAGAAGCAAGCATTTGAAGGGGTTGGTAATTTGAAAATTGACGAGGCACCAAAGGAGAAAAGTACAACCAAAGTTAAAGAAACTAAACCATTCAAAAAAGTTGACATTGATAATGAACTAATTAGTAATCCACAATTTACCAAGCCTCATAAATCGTTTGTCGTTATTGGACATGTGGATGCAGGAAAGTCAACGCTCATGGGAAGACTATTATTCGACTATGGGATAGTTGATGCCAAAACAGTCAACAAGCTAGTCAAAGAGAGTGAGAAAATCGGTAAAGGCTCTTTTGCTTTGGCATGGATAATGGACCAGACAGAAGAGGAGAGGAGTCATGGTGTTACTGTGGACATATGTGCCACTGATTTTGAAGTTGATACTACTAAATTTACCGCCATTGATGCACCCGGCCATAGAGATTTTGTCCCACAATTGATCGGTGGTGTTTCCAATGCTGATTTTGCGTTGTTGGTGATTGATTCCATCACTGGCGAGTTTGAAGCAGGATTCGCATTGGACGGACAAACAAAAGAGCACACAATCTTGGCCAAGAATTTGGGTATTGAAAAGATTTGTGTTGTGGTAAATAAGATGGATAAAGAAGATTGGAATGAAAATCGATTTGAGACCATAAAGACACAGTTGTTCGAGTTTTTGACAAGCTCCGACGTGGATTTCCAACCAGACCAAATCGACTTTGTTCCAATCTCCGGATTGACGGGGAACAATGTGGTAAAGAGAGACCCATCCATTGAGTCATTCAAGTGGTACACCGGTCCGACATTAGCTCAGTATATTGAAAGCGTGCAAGTGCTGGGGACTGATGAGACAAATGTCACACAAGAGCCCTTTTATCTTTCAGTTCATGACGTTTACAAAGATAAAGGGGATTTGAAAGTGATTGGTAAGATAAACGGTGGGTATATACAACCCGGAGAAACTGTTGTATTTTACCCCAGCGAGCAGAAATTACAAGTCCTGTCTGTGCAAGTGTCTCAACAAACTGTTGATTTTGCTATTGAAGGGCAATTGACAACCTTGATATTCAAAAGTAGTCAAGTTTCAAATGAGTCGGTGGATGTTGTACGTATTGGGGATGTTGTAACCAAGGTTCAATCATCAATTAAAACAGTGAAAAAATTTACCGCATCTGTACATTTGTTCAATATGGACAAGCCGCTTCTAGTGGGGATGCCATTTGTGCTATTCAGAAATAGTAGTCAAGTCCCTGCTAGAATCAGCAACATCATAGAGATTACAAACTCAAATAAGAAAAAGAAAAAGAAAGTCTTACATTTGACTTCTAATCAAAATGCAGTTGTTGAGATTGAAGTTGACGGGGGCTCTTCTTTGCCGTTGACTACATATGAAGATAATGCCAAATTGGGAAGAATCGTTCTTCGCAGAGAGGGGCACACAATTGGAGCCGGAAAGGTGACTGAAGTTTGATTTGTAAAAACTGGATTGTATAGCGGTTAACATATCCTTGTAAAGTACATCTACCACGTTTATATAAACTTTAGAAAATCTATAATTACCAAAAGACAACCCAATACAATACAAATTGTAACCAAGTAATTAGCTCCCCTTTTGTTTTTCCTTGTTGCTTTATTCAATGTTCGGTTACCTTCTTTGACTTCCAACTCGACTTGGGAATGGGTATCCATTAGATTGTTTATTTGGTCTCCTTGTTCTTGTAATTTGAAGCTTAACTCATTTTGAATATTCACTATATCAAGAATCGATTGCTGGATATTGTCCACTTGCTTCAATTGTACTGTTTTCAAATTGAGTAACTCTTTGTTTTCAGATTCCAACTCTTGAATTTGTTCTTGACTCATTTCAAATTGTGGTGTTTCCTCCTCCTTCTCTTCCTCCTTTTCAACATCTTGCTGAATTTGATCCAAGCTGGTAAAAACCCTCGAGTTATCCAAATCCCTTTCTAGCTCCTCATTGATATTTTGAAAGTTTAATGAGTTGAGTTGCTTTTCACGTTGAATTCGTTTACGTTGCATCTTCTCATACGTTTTGGATAAATTAACCAACGATTCCATCAAGAATCGTAAGACTTGATGCCGGTGACTAGCTTCAGTTGTAAAATAAAGATCCTGTTCGTTATCGTCTTGGAAAAACCATCGTTTCAGTAATGTGGCTTTAACCATTTGTTGTCGTTTCTGCTCATATGACTCTAGAGCGCCAATCTTCTTAAAGCATTGCTGAACCCGAGTGTTAAACTCTTCATCTATTTTGTCTTTGGATGCAGAGCTGGATGCAGTGTCTGACACGGCAAGGTATTCTGCTTTTATTTCAGTAATCAATTGACTCAAGTTGCTCAAAATTTGATAAAATTCAATGCATTCTTTGTTGAAGGTATCTTTAATCAAATACAAAGGTTGCTCTTTCGAATGTAGAGGCCTTTTTGGTTTGATCTCAGATTGAACTATGTTTACACATTGGTTGAATATAGGTGTCAAGTCGGTCATCCCGAGGCGCTGTTTTGTTACTGAAGAGTAGTTTTGCGCTGTTTCTAATTTTTCTTCGAAGGGAGTTCACTTATTGGTTTCAAATTACCTCAAAGCTATACACTTTTAACCAGAGAGATAGTCAGTACACTTGGTAACCTCAACGGCATCTACGTGACCATTGGGATACTCGACCTTGACTGTATCAGTGTCGTACAAAATATTCCATCTACCCAAAAATTCATCGCCATTTGGATTTGGATTCTTTTCATTGTATGCCTTCTTTTCTTCAGGAGATAATCTAACGTATTTTGCATACTCGGGGGCACCTGGAGTCAAAATGTTGTCAGCCGTAATCACGGTACCTGGCGCAATAAAGTTGAGAGACTCCAACTCTCTCAAGTCGGGAACGTACAAGTCCTTCCAATGATCAATGAACACGAAATCCAAAGCTTTGAACAGACCATTCTTGTTGAGTCTCTCTTTGAAATCAACCAACGTGTAAGAGGCTTTTCCAACAATGATTTCAATCTTTTTCGATAATCCAGCTAAGCGGATAACATCGGTGGCAATTTTAGCAAACTCTGGATTCACTTCAAAACTGTAGTATTTGGCCTCGGGATCAGCAATCAACTCATTGGCAAACAAGACAGCTGAGTATCCCAAGTATCCGCCCAATTCAATCATGACGTTGGGTTTCTTTTCTCTGATCTCAGCAGTGATCAAATCTCCTTTTTGACGACCAATGTCCATGAAATGACCATTATAGTCATCAATTACTTTCAACACTTCCAACGGTTTACCTTTGATGGCATCGACTTTGTCTTGAGGCAAATTCAAAATATACTCATGGAACTTTTGTTCTTTTGTTTTCTCTGTTGAGTTGGATGAAGACATGGTGTAGATGGTGTAAGTTGCATATAATTGTGATTGAATTTGTGAACAAAAGATATTTATTGCAAAAGTAATTGATGAACAAAAATAGGGGTGGATGTGACTACCCCTTTATATAAGTATCGCTAACACAGTACGGCTCTGCAAATATTCACAAGGATCTAGCAAGTGACTTCCTTTACAGAACAATAATACAGTTAAAGCCCCGTGAATTTGGTCACAAGAAAAAAACCCCGAATTGTCGCAAGGCACAAATAATTGTCGATCCGTATAATCGTTCCGCGCTTTCGGCTTTAGGTGTTTTTGTTATCTTTTTAATCAGTAAAACGGGGTAAACTGCCACAGTTGCGGATCAGCTCAATTGTGGCAATTGCGAGAGCGGGAAAGCCTCATATAGTTGTTGAATAATAGGAACTAAACACTTTTCCGTCATTGGTTTCGAGGACAAGTAGTTGCGAACCATAGAAGTTTAGGTGACATTGTATCTTGATGTACACTAACAAATGTGCTGTTTTAATTATACTTTTTAACATGCCATCGGCATGAACTAGTTTTTAGAAACGAGCCTTTTCGGTGTAGAATAATACTTAGGTTCTTTTTCATGGGGGGACGAAGAGAAGTACGTATTGGTGAATCCCCCTCCTCAAAAAAAAAAAGAAAATTTCATCAACATATCCCACCTTGCTATTCGCTTACCCTGGATGTGAAATCAGGTAACGAATGGTGAGCACCACTCCCCTGGATTTGAAGTCTTCAGTTATCTATATTCGGTGTCTAAAGGACATACAGAAAGAAAGGGCGCCGCGCGTAGCTGAAAATTGAGAATTGAAATTTGTCTTCATTCTTTTCCCAACCACTATCCCATCTTAAGATGTCTAAAGCTGCCATGCCAACATCCACAGATACCCTACCTCAACTTCTAGATGAATTTGCTAAACTCAAATCTAAGCGACTAGATGCACTAAAACTTAACAAGGCAGATGTGGCTCAGGAAACAAGAAAGCAAAAGCTCGCATCAATACAATCAAAATCATCTCACAACTATGAGGCTGATCCGAGAAAAAGCTTGAGTGAAAGGAAAAGGGTCATGGAATATACAATAGCTGAGTGTGAGGCTTGGGAGGAGAGGCGGCAGAGAAGTTTGAACACCGGAATTCAAGATCAAGATAAGTTGGCAGAAGCCTCATATTATAAAGAGATTAATGGACTAAAAATAGACAAAGAGGCATACCTTAGGAGTAAGGAGAACGATGCAAGAATGGAAAAGGTGGATAATAAAGTGAAACAAGAGGTCAGTGCCATGATAAAGGATTCCAAAGATCGAAAGTTCAATAAAAAGCGAGGTCGTACAGATAATAATGATGATGCAGGTAACTACATCAGTGAAAAGAACAGGCAGTTTAACTTGAAACTCAATCGACAATATGATTGACAAATAGCATCATTGGAGAGGAGTATTTTTATGTTTAGTGGCTGGATCGACACGGAGAAAAGACATTGCCCATTGGTTCTTATCCTCTGTAAGTACTGACTTGTTTGAGGCATCAGTGTAACAGACTATAGTTAAATATATCCTGCTATGTGGTTTGTTAAGTGTGTTCCTCAAACTGTGTTTTTCTTTTTTTTCTAAATTCCTTGTACCTAATCTTTCAATTCCTTCTGTCAGGCGAAAAAAAAAAAAAAAATACTTCTTCGTGAAATATTTGAATTAACCCAAGCTCAGTGTCTAACTCAACGTTGACAAGTTAACAATCCATCTCAATTACCAACATCCACTGATTGTTGTCCTTGGTTCAATATAGAAATCAATAGTACCCAGATTCTATAGCTCGAAACGATTAGCCAGAGTATTCGCAGTATAGCAAGTATGTCGGACGAGGAAAGAGAAATCGTTAACCACGAAGAAGATCATTCGGGGTCGGAAGGAGAAGGAGAAGGAGAAGATGTCACTCGAGACTCGGTCACAGACTCTTCTGAAGAGGAGGACGATGATGACAACGAAGAAGAAATTCAAAAAGTTCGTGAAGGTTTCATAGTTGATGATGAAGATGAGGAAATAGAATCAACAAAGAAAAGAAGGCACAAGAAAAGAAAAAGAGAAAGAGAACGTCCAGAGCAAAACGATGCTTTAGATGAGGACGATCTCGAGTTGCTATTGGAGAACTCTGGAGTTAAACCGAGGGGTCAGGGGAATAAGCTCAAAAGGTTAAAGAGAAAAACCTCAGAAGAGGACCAAGATTCACAAGTTGATGTGCCAAAGGAACACGACCGTCAATCGAGGACATCGCCAGCGGTACCAGACATCTTTGCCGATGATGACGAAGAGGAGGAGGAATTGGGCGAAGGCTTGATTGACCATGACGAAGATAGAGGAGCCATACCTCGGGATAGATCAAACATGTTGGATGAATTCGAGGACTTCATTGAAGAAGATGAATTGTCAGACGAAGATGAGGAAATGAGAAAACAAAGACAACTTGAAAGACAGAGGGTGAAACAAAGAGGTCCAAAGCTTGATACCTCCAAATTGTCGAACGTTGACCGTAAGAGTTTGCAGGAGTTGTTTGAAGTGTTTGGTGATGGCCGTGAATACGAATGGGCATTGGAAGCGCAAGAGGATGAAGATTTGGGTGCCGCAGGTAATGAAGACCCTACATCTTTGGACGAAGTATTTGAGCACTCAGAGTTGAAAGAACGAATGTTGACGGAAGAGGATAACTTGATTCGTATCATTGATATTCCAGAACGTTTCCAAAAGTACAGGTCTTCTTTAACTTATATTGACTTGAATGACGAGGAGTTGGAACTTGAAAAAAAATGGGTTGCCGATGCCATGTTGCAAGAAAGAAAGGCATTTCAAGGTGGGGTTTTGGAGAAACCTTTCAAAAATGCAGTTGGTACAATCGTAGAGTATGTGTCCAAAAATTCCTATGAAGTGCCGTTCATATGGTCACACAAAAGAGACGACTTGTTGTACTCTGCCTCTGCCGATGGTACAGGTGTACACAAATTATTATTTGAGGATGATTTGTGGAGAATCGTCAAGTTGGATATTGAGTATCATTCTCTTTATGAGAAACGGTTAAACATGGAAAAATTGATTGAGGAATTGGGTATTGACGATGACTTGACCAGAGATATAAAGTCATTGAACACGATGGTGGCTGTCCAAGACACTCAAGATTACATCAATTTCAACTATGCTAAACAAATTCAAGCTTTGTCCAACAAAGAGAGCAACGAAGATGAAGACTCAGAGGAGAGAAGAGCCAAAACAACAAACAAGGGCAAGAAACATTCAAAGTATGCATTATTTGATAGAATCAAATCGAATATTTTGTACGATGGTGTGGAAGCGTATGGTATCACTGCCAAACAATTTGGAGAAAACGTGCAAGACCAAAGCTCTCAAGGCTTCAACATTACTTATAGAATTCATGCCACTGATGACTCCCATGAGCCACCAGATTTCTTGATCAACAAATTGGTTGATGATGAAGAGGCGTTGTTTAGAGATCAAAAGACAGCCAAGGATGCAATCAGACGTACATTTGCGGATGAGATTTTCCACAATCCGAAAATTAGACATGAAGTGAGATCTACGTTTGCGTCTTTTGCTTCAATCAGTGTTTCAATTACTGAAAAGGGGAGAAACACTATTGATAATTACAGCCCCTATGCTGACATAAAGTATGCAATCAATCGATTCCCATCAGAACTTGTTCAGACACCTGATGTATTTTTGAGAATGCTAGAGGCTGAACAATTAGGTTTAGCTGTGATTACCGTTGAGCCAAGAGATTTCGAAAATTGGTTCCAAAGTATTTTCAACTGTTTGAAATCGGATGGATCTTCAGAAGTTTCCGATCAATGGAACAAGGAGAGGGAGATTGTTTTGAGATTGGCATTTAAAAAATTGTGTGCAATGGTTGCATTGAATACCAAAGAAGACTTGAGACGAGAGTGTGAGAGGTTGATTGCTCTGGAGGTACGCACGAAATTTCTTGCTAAGCTCGATCAAGCTCCTTTTACGCCATATGGTTATGACAAGGGTACCAAGTCAAATGTTTTAGTTTTGACTTTTGGTAAAGGAGATTATGACAGTGCCGTTGTTGGTGTATTTGTTAAAGATTCAGGCAAAGTGCAGGACTTTTTTAAATCTGATACCAATCCAATTAGAGACTTGGAAAGTGAAGAGACCTTTAGTGGACAATTGAAGGAGTTTTTCGATAAAAATTTGAAAGTTGACAAACCAGATGTGTTGGTAATTTCAGGTTTCAATGCCAACAGTAAAAGATTATACGACATTGTGACGAAATTTGTTACGGAAAATGGCATAACTGTGAATGTTGACGAGATTGAGAAACCTGAGAAGATACCATTGATTAATGTCATTTGGGGTCCTGACGAAACTGCGAGATTGTATCAAAACTCAGAAAGAGCCAAGTTGGAATTTCCTGACAAACCTCAATTGGTTAGGTATGCGGTTGGGGTAGCCAAGTATATTCAGGACCCACTTTTGGAATATGTATCTTTGGGTGAAGACATTCTATCACTTTCTTTCCACGAACATCAAAAGCTTATCTCCAATGACTTGGTAAATGAGGCGTTAGAATCAGCATTCGTTGACATTGTTAACGTAACTGGTGTTGACATCAACGTTGCCGTTCGTGATTCGTATATTGCTCAGACATTGCAATACGTCGCTGGTCTCGGTCCACGTAAAGCTTCTGGGTTGGTTAGAAATATCATCAACAACTTGAACTCCACTTTGGTTTCGAGGAGTGATTTAATTCAAGAGGGATTGATGACTGCAAATGTTTTTGTTAATTGTGCTTCTTTCTTGTACATTCCTGTTGAGAATGTAGTCGACTCGCTCTCGGATTCAGTTGAATTGTTGGATGCCACAAGGATTCATCCACAGGAATATGATATGGCGAGAAAAATTGCTACAGATGCCATTGATATGGATTTGGAGGATTTTGATGGAGACGCAACCTCTGCCATTCAAAATTTGTATAATGACGATGTCACCAAGGTTAATGATTTGGATCTTGTTGGGTATGGTAAAGAATTGTATGAAAAGCTGGGCAGGAAGAGTTTTACAACTTTGTTGATGATCAAGGATGAATTGATCAATAACTACGAGGAATTGAGAAAGAGATTCAGGATTATGGATGATGTTGAAGTATTCACCATGTTGACAGGAGAGACGCGTAAATCATTTGGTCGTGGTCTGATTGTTCCCCTCACCATTGTCAAGGTTGGGAAAAACTATCGTGATCCAACCTCGAGAATTAGATTTGCTAAAGGTGTTACATCATCCATGGTTCAGGCCAACATTGAGGAGGATAAGATCCCCAGTGATTTGGATCTTGTTCAAGGGCAAGTGGTGCAAGCTGTTGTGTTTGAGGTTTTTTATGAGTCGTTCACATCAGTGATGAGTTTGTTGAGAGAGGATATAAAACGTGCATCAACGCCGCGTATAGTCAAGGAGGGAAACAAATGGAATTTCCGAGCTGAAGAAGATGATTGGAGAAGAGAGAAGGAAAAGGAAAAAGCTCAACTTGCCAAGACTAGAAATATCCAGCATCCATTATATCGAAGTTTTAATTATAAACAAGCGGAGGAGTTTTTGGCTCCTCAAAACTTGGGAGACTGTGTTATTCGTCCATCATCAAAGGGTCCTAAGTATCTCACCATCACTTGGAAGGTTGGAAACAATTTGTTCCAACATCTTTCAGTGGAAGAACGTACAAGAGGCAAATTTAAAGAATACGTTGTTGATGGTAAAACCTATTCCGATTTGGATCAATTGATTTTCCAACACATTCAAGCTATTTCAAGAAAGGTAAATGAGATGGTTCATCATCCTAAATTCAGAGCAGGGACAATGTCAGAAGTTACTGAATGGTTGGAATCGTATACCAAGGCAAATCCAAAAAACTCGGCATACATTTTCTGTTATGATCACAAGAATCCAGGTTACTTTTTATTATTGTTCAAGGTCAATGTTGACACCCCAATCAAGACTTGGCATGTTCGTACCGAAACTGATGGTTACGCATTGAAGAACTTTTTGTATACTTCAATGACTAAATTGTGCAATGGATTCAAACAAGTGTTTAAGACTTATTCCAACCCCCTGAACCAACCAGCTCCATCTACAGGATATGGTTACAATGGATATTAAAAAGACACAAAAAACTGTTTATTGTGTTTAGGTTAATAAAGATCACTATTATTTTGTATTAGTTAAACTTGCGATACCCTATACGTAATTTGGAACGTAAACTATCTCCATCCACGTAGGTACCCATCAACCAACGATCGCCTCCATTTGAGTCAGAAAACTCATTTCTTGAATGCAACACACGACGATTTTCGAAAAATACACAAGTACCTTCCTTCATTTTAACTTCGTAGTGGTTTGCTGGATCATTGATGAATTTTTCAAACAATTGAAATCCACGAATGAAATCATCAAACATATCATAGGCAGGGTCATTTTTAGTAATTCCAATTTCAAAAGGACCTTGGAACGGTGGTGAATAGTTTATAGCATGGATTTTGGGGAAATCACCAGTGATGTCTTTATCTTCAATAACAAGTGGTCTCTTGTAGTAGTAGTATTCATTGTTATTGTCGTAATGGAATGTGATTGGAATTTTTGTAAGAGCAGTGTAGGCAACTGGGTCAACTTTACGAACATGTTCAGCCGCCAAAAAGGAGTCGCAAAAGATATTTTCCCCACCTAAAGTGGAATTATCAATTGCATGCAACATTTGTACTCCAGGGGGTGATTCATAATACAACAAGTCCATGTGTAAGGGCAAAAATGTGTTTGTATAAGCCAAATTTTTGGCCTCGGATTTCAAGTTCTTGACATCAAATAAGGATCCATAGAAAGTTTTGCGAATATATCCAAACCGTTCAGCTAGTTTAGCCACTGGCCATTGGCTCACATTTGACTCATTCATTTTATCCAATGTTGGTCTTGGGATGTTGTCAATAAAGCATAATCCATACTTGTTCATGTTGAACACGGCATCGAAAAAGGTTTTCTCGTCATTCAAGTATGCTTCGTAGTCATGATGCAAGGAATCCAAATTGGAAATCAACTCATTATGATCCCACAATGTCCGATCGTTGTCAAAAAACAAATCCTTTCTAGGGCCAGCTGGAGTTGAATACTCTTTTAAAAAAGATGCCGAGTAAGTTGAGTTGAGTATTTTCCCATTGTTACTCCATTGAATTTTGAGCTTGTTGTCGACAACTGACGGCTCTTTGGTAATGGAAAGATCAGTAGCTGCTTCAGCTGTAGTAAATAACTTTTGACTGGTTGAAGCATCGACAGATTCCAGTGAAGTGCATGAATCGCGTAGGAATGTGTTTTTGAATGTCACAGACTTTCCATCCAAATTGACCGACACTTCCTTGTTATTGAAGCCTACCAACGACAACGTCGACTGAAATCTGAAATGACTCAATTGGGATCTTCCTAATCGTCTCAACATTGAAATACAGGTGATAAAGTAGTAGTGGTGGGAACTTTGGAAAACATTTTTGAAAAAATCTGGTGATTTTTTAGACGTCTAAAGTCTCTTTTTTTTTTTTTCAATATTGATGGTAGTACATAAATCCGGGGTCTAGTCTAAAGCCTAAAAGCACCCAACCAAAAGCGGCAGTAACCGAAAGTGAAAATTTTTTTCTTTTTTTGCTTGCCTTGAAGCGAGGAACAGAGGGTGTGTAGAGGGGAGAAGAACAAAAAAGAATGGCTGCAAATTGTAGCAAACGACGAAACGTGAGTTGATGCAAATACTCAGAAAATGAATGACAGTATGCTTTGAAATGCATTTGAGAGAGTATGAACTCTAAGTATCTTATAAATTAAAGTGCAATTCTTCTCAAACTGACAATTTTGTATAAAAATAGTAAGAAACAATCCTCCTCAACTGATGTACTGGCCCCTATTACTTGTGTTTTCATTTATCCCATCAGCCTATACACTTTCCCCAGATGAAGGTGTTTCCACCTTGAAAATGTTTCGTCGATCATCGAGTTGCAGTGATTGCTTAAGCGCAAGATCAATTCTTGAATCTCGCTGCCGTAAAATTCCGGATAATGCTGAGGAGGCAAAGACATACATGACTTGTGTTTGCAACTTGAGTAATCAATTTTTCGATCATTTTAGTGACTGTATTGAGGACTGCCCGTCTTTCAATTCTGGGGGATTGCCTCGTGATGAAGTTGAATTACGTCGGTTGTACTGTGACTTGGCTGACAATTTTTCCTCGATATTAAGTGCCAAAACTGATACTGAACATGTGTCCTGGCCAACGAATGGATTGTTTGGTATACTGGTTACAAGAGATCACGGTGAACATGCCAACGGCCGTCCGTTCACCTCAATTGGCTTTGTTGCTACAAACGCAGAAGGGTCAACGCTTTTCTCAAAGGGTATAGTAGCTGAAACAGCAAACTCGGGGAGGGCAGGAACTGACTCTGGTGGAGTAAGAGGAGCCAACAGTGATATAATGTTACCCAGCTTGTTTTATGTGCTAGTATTTGTCTTGTTTAGTTTTATCATTTGAGATGGGAGCGGTATTTGCAGTTGACCGATAATAATATCTATGAACAAGTATGCGTGTGTGTAGAGGAGTGTTTTAATGTCATATGTCGTAATGTTTCGTGTTTGAATGGTTTGTGTAATCCACCCAATTTTTTTTGGTGATGATGATTTTTCTGTTTTTAATTTTTTTCCGCGTAGCAAAACACAACACAGGTTTTCAATTTCAATCACATCACCTCACCAAATCAATTCACACCTCCAGACCAAATCAAATAAAGCAAAATTTTTCTTCTGAGAGCAAGGATGGATAGTACTGAACTCAATGATATTAAAGATTCTCGCACTAATCATGATGTTTTCAAAAAGAAATTCACATCGCTATCGCGACCCAGACAACCATTAAGAGAAACAAATGCCAATTTACCCACCATTGCATCCAAGTGGAAGCAAAAGCATCCACTGTCACACTCACCACCAAAGGGCAAAGATAGTAGGAAACTGTCACCAAACAAACTTAAGAGTACAACAACTACTGTCTCACCAATTGCTAAGGAAACGAAAGATGGATATAAATCACCCCGTGAAGGTGATGAACTATCCGACTCCGATATAGAAAAAGTCACTGATACTACTACTAAAGATTTTGGCCAAGATACTAATGCACGTGTTGTTTGTCGAAAAAGAGAGAACCATGCACCTGGATTATTTCCATTCGAGCCTATTCGAGAGCCTATACATGGTATGGCAATCCCAAAGAAAAGGAGAAGAACGTATATCTTGGGTATGGATAATTCTGAAGATGACAAGACAACCGCGGCCGTTCGAAGGAAGCTATCGAATACAGATAAGATCGAGCAAACTGCTTTTCAGCTAAAGGAAGACGCTAGCATAGAAAGTACTGTTGTTGAAGAACATCTGGATGGAAAGATATCTCGTGAGAGAGAAGAATCTCCTGCAAATAGGCATGATGACCCACCAAAGAGTTCTTCCGTTGAATCAAAGGTTACCAGCGCAAAGGAATATGCTCCTCAAGTACAAGCTAAGATCGAGCAACAAAAAAAAATCAGAAAAGATGTAAAACCAAGCCAGAAACAGCATACGGAACCATCAACGGAACTAGAGAAAACCCGCACTTTGACTGATAATCACGACACTACAAAGGTAAGCAATGTCCCGTCCAAAGAAACGAAAGCGCCTCTTCAAGAGTTGGACACAAACAAGCTAGATCGCAGACTGCTAGAGAAACCGGAAAAACGAAAAATCACTCAACAACAAACTCAAAACCAAAAGGGAACCGCAAGATTGTCTGGGGAGGAGTTGTACCAATGGCAACAATCTTGGAAGAAGATCATGAGAGAATCGGTGGTTTTCTTTGAAGGAACACACGATTTTCAACTGTCTGAATACAAAAGAGCTGTCAAGTACCTCAAGTACGTTGGTTCCGAGATTGCTCCATTTTACCGTACAAATGTCACAATAATCATATCAAAGCGTACTTACGACGACAAGATGGAATACCCATCAAATGATATATTTTCAAATGTTCCTAAATTCAAGACCAAAGTGTGGAGTTATGAAAAACTATTTAGGTTTATGAAAAACTTAGGGTTGAACAATATTTCTGATGACCAACTCTCAACTGGAGCAAGTGTAAATGCAAACACAACAGCAAATAACAACTTGTACAACTTACTCAAGGAAGAAAAATTGTATGGGGTAGCTGATCGGGACCCTAATGCAAGGCGTGATGACTTCCACTACTTTAGCAAAAATTACTTGTATGTTTATGATTTAAGCCAGACTGTGAGGCCGATTGCCATCCGGGAATGGGGTAACGATTACCCTGTTTTGCATTTAACCTTGGATGGTAAATGTCCGTTTATTGAGGATCCATCCGATCAAAACCTGGAGAGGAAAAGGTTAAAGAGATTTAAGAAATTTGAAGCTACGAAATCACACCGGCAAGCGTTGAGAGCTGCTACGGAGAGAGTCATCAATGGTGTATCGCTTTCTGCTGGTCGTTTCAATGGAACAAGTACTAGCACCGACAAGGTTGAGGAGTCATCGAATGGCGAAGTTGAGTTTAGACAACCATTGACGAGGAACTCTTCTTGTATGCAATCTAAAGCGGTAGATGCAATGGCATCGGGGTTCAATGGTGCATCCAATGCAGTGCAGTTTTCAATGGATTCGAATTTGAATAGCACGGCTGTTGCGGCTGGAAATGGATTGGGTCCATCGTTGTCCCAAGTTCAATCAAAGAATTTGAACAACCTCAAACGAAGAATTTTCTTGAAAAGGAAAACTTCTGAAAGAAGAGATAAGGAGTCAACTCCTGGTTATTGTGAAAATTGTCGTTGCAAATATGACAATTTTGAAGACCATATTTACAGCAATAGACATCGTAATTTTGCATGCGATGATCGCAACTTTACCGATATTGATGAGTTGATAGCTACTTTGAAAGAGAGCAATTCAATGGGAAACATCACTTCCAATGGTGATTACATATAGGCATTGTTTACTTGTATAAATCTAAATAATGTAATTGCATAGGTAAAAAAAAAAAAAAAAAAAAGTAGTGTCACGTTGATTAATGTGGCACAAAAACGTAACCGTGAAAAAGATAATCAGTTGAAAAATTTTAAAAAGCTTTGCACGTCATTGTTACAATCTGTTTTATCAGCCGAGCCATGTTTACCCGATTACTACATAGAGAGCTTGGAAACAAGCGACTACTAACGCGATCCTATGCTGACATAATCAACGAAATCCGAAAGAAATCAACTGAGACAAGGCCGAAAGTGAATCGATTTGCACAACAATATTCGCAACCAAAGACCGATCAAAAAGGCGGTCATCAAGGAGTTCGAAGTAGAAATCATGGCACTAAGGGAGCTGGGGATCCAGCAGTGGGTAACTCCGGTCCTAAAAAGCTGCATCACAAAGTACAGCGAACATCGTCTCATGGGAAGGTGCAACCACGTGGTGTTGGCAAAAACCACACGTCAAACTCAAACAAGATGAGAGACTTTGACAAGCAAATTGCTTCTTCTGCTCCGCATCTATCCAAGGAAGAAATTGAAAAGCAAAAGATGCTTAAATATGAAGAGCTCCGTAAAGATCTAGCCAGACAAGAACAGCAGGAGAAGCACCAACGTGATGACATGGTGCGTATTCAGCCATTGAGGAAGCGCAAAGTGAGGAAAATCAAAGAACAAAGAAAACCATTGGTTAAAATTCAGCTTCCACCATTCATAAGTGTATCAAATTTGGCAACAATCATGCAAGTGCCATTAAACGACGTGTTTAAAAAATTGGAAGGTTTAGGGTTTGAAGATATTCGACATTCGTACATCTTGGACAAGGAGAATGCCGCCATGATTGCCGATGAATACGATATAGAAGTGGAAACTGTAGCTGAATCGGACGACGATTTATTTTCTGAGCCAGTGAAGGAGGAATTGTTAAAAGAGAGACCCCCAGTAGTCACTATAATGGGTCACGTTGATCATGGGAAAACCACTATTCTTGATTACTTGAGAAAATCGTCAATTGTATCTGGCGAGTTTGGGGGAATCACTCAACATATTGGTGCATTTTCAGTGGTTACGCCAAAGTCCCGTAAAAAGATTACGTTTTTGGACACCCCAGGACACGCAGCATTTTTGAAAATGAGGGAAAGAGGAGCGATAATTACTGATATTGTGATTCTTGTTGTTGCTGCTGATGACTCAGTGATGCCACAAACCATCGAAGCCATAAAGCACGCAAAAAAGGCAGGCGTGCCAATGATTGTTGCATTGAATAAGTGTGATAAACCAGGTGTTAATGTCGATAAAGTACTTGGTGATTTAGCAGCGCAAGATATTGATATTGAAGACTATGGTGGAGAGACTCAAACGGTGCAAGTTTCTGGTAAAACTGGATTGAACATGGACAAGTTGGAAGAAGCTATAATCACGCTTAGTGAATTGAATGATTTCAAAGCAGAGGAAAAAGGTGTGGCTGCCGAAGGCTGGGTTATTGAGTCGGAATTGGTGAAAGGTATGGGAAACGTTGCAACTGTATTGGTTCGTCGTGGATCTTTGAAAAATGGTGATGTGATTGTAGCTGGTGAAACATTTTGCAAAATCAGAGGCATGAAGGATGAAAAGGGTAAAATTGTGAAATTAGCTGGTCCTTCAACCCCGGTGCAAGTATGGGGATGGAAGGAATTACCAGACAGCGGTGATCATATCATACAAGCCAAACTGGAGCAAATTGCCAAGAAAGTGATTGATTTTCGTATAGCTCGTGCCCAGCAGATTCAAGCATCAAGAGACATTGAGGATATCAATATCAAACGAGCCGAGGAAATCAAAGAAGCTGAACGGTTGGAAAAGATTGCCGAGTTGAAAAAAGCTGGTTTAGACTCTAGCGAACTAGAACGGGAAGCACAAGATACAAAAATAACCAAATGCAACTACATCATCAAGTCTGATGTATTCGGATCAGCAGAGGCTATCAAAGAGAGTATTCATGAGTTAGGTAATGACGAAGTCCAATCCTGTGTTATTTCCCACTCTGCTGGTGCTCCAACTGACAGTGATCTCGACATGGCCAAAACTTTTAATGCAACCATCTTTTGCTTCAATATCAAACCACCAAAACAAATTGTTCAAAGAGCTGAACGGGAAAAAATCAACATTGTAGAACACAATATCATTTACCGATTGATTGAACAAGTCACTGATGAGCTAAACTCGCACTTGAAGCCCCGAATTGAGACAAAGATTCTTGGTGAAGTTGACATCAAGGACATATTCACCATCACTCAAGGTAAATCCAAAATCAAAGTTGCTGGTTGTAAAGTTGCTACAGGAGTGATTAAACGTTCATCGGATGTGAAAGTTTTGCGAGGCGATAAAGAAGTGTTTAAAGGTACGTTATCTTCTTTGAAGCATGTTAAGGACGATATAAGTGAGGCCCGAAAGGGTAATGAATGTGGGCTAGGATTCCACAACTGGACTGGATTTGAAGCTGGCGATAAAATTTTAGTGTATGAGGAGATTGAACATAAGAGATACTTGTAAATAATTAATGCTTCAGATAATAGCATGGTTGAAAGGAGATGTAGCAAATATGTATTAAGTTCGATGGATTCCATGGCCTTGGCTGCATCACTGAATATAAGATTCATTTCGTCTCACCTCTAAGATGCAGTGCTTCGGATATTGATGTGATTGGTTGTGGTTTTGTGTTTGCACTAATTGCGCATGCTTTTGTTTACGGCCGCGGAAAAAAGAAACTTACATTTAAATTGATTTGTGTCCACTTTTTTCTTGAGCGGCATCAAAAATTTAAGCGAAAGAAAATAAATAGTTCCTTATCAACAACTTGCTCTCTTTTTGAATTCACCACAACTCGACAATCATGAGTAGCACGTACCAACCACTAGATGACTTGAATTTCAAGAAACCTCACACTTTAGATGAAGACCAAGGTCCTCAGTATGATGATTCACCACCCCCATTTACTCAAACAGAACCCTCCAACTCTGCGCAGGGAACATCATCGTTACAAGAAGATTTGGAGGATGGGACTAATCAAACACCATCCCACAATGATCGAGACTGTGATGCTAATCGGTTTACTTTTTGTTTAATGGTTGGGTTAAGTCTTTTTTTTGTTTCAATGATTTTGTTTTTCGCAGATGTGGGTCCAACAGCCCATATCTTTGGTATATTGTCATTAAATATCTCCATATACATGATTTTTGTTTCTGGAACGATCTCATTCGGTATTGAATCAATAGTGGGACAGACAAAATTCATCAAAGGAATTGCTTGTGGGCTCGTTTTTACTTTCGTATTCCTGGTAGTTTGTATGATTTGTGTTTTTTTGTTGAGCGAAAGAAAATAAATAGTTTCTTATCAACAACTTGCTCTCTTTTTAAATTCACCACAACTCGACAATCATGAGTAGCACGTACCAACCACTAGATGACTTGAATGATGAGACAGTCCACACTTTAGACTCCGCAGCTTCATTCACACAAACTGACTCCTCCACTTCAGGGTTAGAAACATCATCATCATTGCCGAACAATTTAGAAGAGGGAAATTGCGAGAGGACACAAAAAGAAGTCAAAGAATGCCCCGATAGTTTTCTCAAAATACTTTATTTTGGTTTTTTAGGAACAATTTTATTTGGCATGTCAATTGCTTTATTCTTTAATGATGCCACCTACCTTGGTATATTGTGCATTAATCTCGGGCTATACTGCATTTGTATTACCAGTGCGTATGTTCTTCAAATTGATAAATTAACAGGAGAACCAAAATTCATCGGCGGGGTTGTTTCAGCATTTGTGTATACCCTCATGTTCCTGGCATTTTGTATGATTATCAAATTTTTTTTTTCTTTTCCACTGAAGTAGACATAGTCATGGGTAGCTTGGGATAGATTGTTATGTTTTTTCAGACCTTCGCCAATGAAAAGTTCATTCTGGCAATTATCGTACCCCGTCGCGGCTAGAATAAAACCCAATCTCTATTTGATAGTCCTAGCTGAATATGAGTTTTTATTATACCTAGTTTATATAAAGTCTCTTTGAATCTTTTCTTAAGCTAGCCCCTTTATAATGTAAGAGTGTCCCTGCTGTAGAGTATGGACGGAACTAGACGGCAAAAGAAATATTAGTAACAAATTAGTGGAAATGAAAACATGTGGCACATCTACTGGAAGTGAAAATTTTATTATCTTTGAAAAGTTACCAATAAATAATGCTTTCCAGTAACATGTAGTGTAATCAGTAGTCTTGTTTTTAAAGAACAGGGTGGTTAAATTGTATGTTACAACAAAAGCAGCACTCAGATATCTGGTAGAGGGCATAGAAACAATGGGTCCAACCGACCTAGAATTATACCTTTGGTGGGTTCACAGAATAGGTACATGGAATGGAGAGGTGTGGCCGCTATGAAAGTTCTGTGTAACATACCAGCACCACAACACACTTCCTCATCAACGACGTTCACTTGTTCAGTGCCTCCAAAGACAATATGCAGTAAATACAAGTGTAGAGTTGCAATTGCTTCTACTATTCCAACCCACAATAATTTCTGTGATGAGAAAGGCAAAAGTCTTCGACCTCATTTTATACAACCACCTCCAACAGTTGAGAAAGTTTCCTTGAGTCTCAAGTATTCTACTTTTTACCCATAAGAGATATGGAACCATTTTATCAGCCTTTGAAGGATCCTGACCCAGAACCTCATACTACTGGTGCACGTGACTAAGACAAAAGCTTTTCCGAACCTACTCCTCATGTGTCTCGACCAAGTTATATCTTTCGTGAAAGCCGAGATTTGCATGAAGCGAGCCATTCTGATACATGGAAGGATAATACGTTTGAGACTATGATCATTTTTTGCGTCGTTTGTACATTTATCTTTGAGATAGCTGTGGGATTTATGCTGGGCTCGGATAATAAAAAGCAGAGACATTTAGAATCTTGGTATTTAATTTTGCAATATTTTGTGGCCTTGTTGCTGGGGCAATGATTTTTGAAGTTGGAAGTTTGTTTGGCAAGAGACTATTTTTAAAATATTTTTAGGCATCGGTGTATCTACTACTATCTTAATCTACCTTATTTGCATGCTCATCAAATGGACGTATACACGAGAGGGAACATTCAAGTTCAAATTCTTGGGAAGATGAGAACTAAATCAAAGTGTATTTAGCCTAGGCGTCAAGTAGTTTTTAATTATTATGTTAGTATAAGAGCAACTGTAGACCAAATTCACGGTTATCATTGTCACCTCTACTCGATGAATCAAGGAAAGCGAATCAAAATCCTACTTAAGGCCTGCACATCTGGCAACTCTTTACACGATGACAGTACCCAAATTTGTATTACTAAAGCAAGATATATTTCATTTTGCATCCAAAGAAGGTTGAAGAGAGTGCACCAAATTTATCAATTGTAAAGGTCGTCTTCTTCCCTCGAGGATAGTAAGTTTTGTCGGCCCTCGAGTCTGTTCCGATTTTAGTAGCTCAACTTATACCTCAGTGCCATACCGGACAAATGCTTTCAATGTTGCACCAACTGGAAAATCTTCAAAGATGCAACAAGCTGTATCAAAACCCACCTCCACAGATATTGAGATGCAAAATAT
This sequence comes from Lodderomyces parapsilosis, assembly GCF_000182765.1. Lineage (NCBI taxonomy): Eukaryota > Fungi > Ascomycota > Pichiomycetes > Serinales > Debaryomycetaceae > Lodderomyces > Lodderomyces parapsilosis. Next base: position 761,795 of record NW_023503284.1, on the reverse strand, counting down.
TCCTCAAACCGAACCCAAGCGAAGAGATGTAACTACAAATCCTTTGCTCAATCATGAAACAAAGGTAGTATATTGCAGCTTTGTTGCGTTAGCTTTATTCATTGCACCACCTTTCATGCTCTTGCTTACTTGCAAGCTCAATTAACTGGAAAAGCATTGATGAGGCTCGCAATATGTCGTGCACTCGTGATGGGGACAGTTGCTTTTGAGATGATTGAGATTATTGGAAACATTTTGTTTAGTTGGTGCTTCGAAATAGGACTTCTGTCATCCATGTCGGTTCTAACAAGTTTGATGGCTCTTCGGTGGCATAGTACACAACATCCAAAACAAAATTGATTGCGAAGTTGGGGATCTTTTCTAGAGAGAAATGTATATTTGGAGCAAAAATCAAACCATAGAGATTGTTTCGAACATCGGGAATGACAGCACAATCAGCTAAAACGTGTAAAGTTAGTTAGATATATATGCACGTTTCCCTTCATTTAGTGGACTCCCCGGACCTCTTTGATTCATTTAAGAGAACATTCGAGAGAATGTATACCAAGGTGAACTTTTGAACGTCTCTCTCGGCGAGAATTTACTTCAATCAACCACGATTTCCTGTATCGTAAACTTGAACATTAGAATTACATAGAATTCAGATTTACCGTTTGTTGTCATTATTCTTTCAAAAAAGGCGTTATGCCATTGACTCATCATTGAATAACAAAAAATGAAGCCCTCATTGAAAACGTTTCTCTTACTGCCATTCAGTTTTAAAAAAGGCACAAATGCGATACAATTTTCACTTATAAAAAAGGGCTCTGCTCATTTATGCATGATGTCCTTTAAAAAGCTTCTCTATCTTCGTCTCTATGCTAAGTCTAAATCTTACACAATGGAGGGCCAAAGCCCACTTGTTGACAAAACATGCTACAATCTGTTGGAAAATACCATTGATAACAACAGAGAAAATCAAGACAAGAAAATGTCGAACTCGGTCTCACCCAGTCAGTTGATGACAATTGATTTAGAGTCACAATCCCCTCAGCTGCAACCCAGACATTAGCCTGAACGTGAGCCTTAACCAAAAGTATTAACCATTGTTGCTACTCGGAATCGAGTCGGAAAATGGTGTTTTGTTCCGATGCGTCATTAAACTTGTTCCGGTTGTTTTCATGTATCTTTATCAGCGCAACTCACCTCCAAACTCCTAGGGTAAAGAAGAGTTGGGTTGAAGTGGAAGGTCTGCAGGTTATTTTGCGTGGGCAGTAGCTGATCCTTAAAATCGAATAAATATGACTTGGTTGAATCGTTGGGGTTGATGTTGTAAGAGAGTTTGATGCAATTACTCATTTGTTACTCTTTAGTGTTAAATTTTTTACTTCTTTGCATTTGCTTGAAAATGTTGCGAATTTCGAACAAACAGATTTAATGCATAATCCAATCAAGAGATGCAAAATAACGAGTTAACTGTAAACCTTTGGGAATTTGAGGACCATAACTGGATCTCTGTTAACTTTAATGGTCGTAATTTTCTTCTGAGGCTACAAAAGATTGACGATTGCAAACATGTCTCGGTAGCGCTTCGCAACGCAGAAATGCAAAATGTATCAGGCATCTCGATGAGCTTCAAAATCTAAAGATCGTCACCACGATATCAACCATGTCATCATCGCAAGAAGAATACTCATCAGACGAGGAAAGTATTTACGATTCCAATGAAAACCAAAAATCAAGAGTGCTTTTAGGATTCGTGGACGGACCTGTGTCACCAGACGATGAGCCAACAATTGAAGATACGTTTATTGGTGGACAACCCGTGTGGCTTCGTCCCGAGTCCAAACCACAAGAAAGCTATTTGACATGCAATCATTGTGATAAGAAAATGGCATTACTTTTACAAGCGTTCTCACCGCTTGATGGCGCTTTGTACGATCGGGTATTGTACTTATTTGGTTGTAAAAATGGACATTGTTCGAAACAAAAGGGCAGTGTCAAGGCTATCAGAGGTATCAATAAGAATGAGGACGTAGTTCAAAGGATAAAGGAAGAGCTAGATGGTGTTAAGATGAAGGAAATGGAAGACAAGATGAAACTGGAACAACTGAAGAAATTGAATGATGAGTTAACCAAGAATTTATTCGCCAAGGACAAGTCTGGTGATAACCCATTTGGAGGATCAAATCCTTTCGCAAAAAGCGATAATCCATTCAACAGCAATCAGTCTCATCCATTTGCCAAAACTGAAGCAAAAACTACCGAAACTCCGTCCTCCATTGCTAAACCTCAACTGTATGCTGACGTGGCAAAAACAGCACCAAAACTGCCCCAAAAGGTAGAGAAAAAATTACAAGGTGACTTACCTCAATACAATGGCAGTTTTGTTTACGTTGACGTGGAGAAATTCCGCAAGGACAAAGACGAGGAAGCTCAATTGGCCAAGTACAAGCATTTGATTGAAGAGAACGATGCTCCAGAAGAAGGTTCATCAGTAAGCAAAAGACGTGGATCATCATCATCAGCGGTATTGGACCCGCAAACAACCAAAATTTCTAATATGTTAGATGACAAGTATTTTGAACACTTTTCATCGACAGTTAAACACAATCCAGGTCAAGTTTTGCGATATGATCTAAATGGTAAACCATTACTTTACAATGGCAAAGACGAAGTTGCCAAAATCTTTTTAAATGAAAATGCTCAACCAAACATTCCACGTCCAGTTTACAACCCCAGTAGTGAACGTCGATTCGAATTACAATTGATGCCAAAGGCAATCATGGATCTAGAAGGATTGAATGGAGATAATGTTGATATCAAGGATATATTGAATGGAATGTCCTGGGGTACGATTATCGTATGCACTGACGTTGAAGATTACATTCCAGAAGAGAATTTTGATGATCACAAGGTTGGATATATACAAGAGTGGTGTGGCGTACAATGGGAAGAAAGTGTATAAATAGGGCGGAGCTGCACACCATAGTGGTTGATTCGTTGTAAGCTATATCGATAATTGATAAGTGAAGTTTTCTTGAGATGAGCAACTAAAACTGTTGTAAAGCAATTGAAACTACATAAGCTCTGCAAAGTCTAATTTATACATATACATATTACTGACTAATAGTGCTTTGAAAGTAGTAAAATGACATAATGCTGCATTTTATCTTTTTTTTTTTTTTTTGCGCACTCTCCTTTCATAATCAAAGTCACAAAATTGGTTGCGAAAGAGGCACATAGAGAAGAGAAGAAGTGAGAAATTTATTTATTCTTCATTTGTCACAATAAGGATAAATCGGAGTTAAGCCATTTAACTCATATTCTTTATATAAAGGGGGGTAGGGCGTAGAAGTGTGTTGACAGAAAACCAAGATAAACGATGATACGGCCCATTTCAAATCCACCCATGGCTTTCGTGTACAATCAGAGTTAAAATCATTTATCTCAATCTTTACATGCTTGTCAAAGCCGTGTGGAGAAGGGAGTGGAGTAATTACGTCTTGATCCTGTTCTTTACTAGCTCTCCGTTCAAGAGAAAGGGTAAATACCATCAGCGAAAAGCATGGGTTTTGTGGTTGTATACACAGGGACATTGTTTTGAGAAAAGGTGAGTTTTATAATAGAATTTTCTCCAGTCCAAACCTTTCAATGGAGGAAGTTATCATCGATTTACGGAGTGAAGGTAGTGGTACGGTTCAGGTGGAGTGATTGATAAATGCCAAACGCAACTCTGATACCCTGGTACGCTGTAGGTAAAACCTCGCCTTGGACGTGTTCTCTTATAAAATTTTGTATTCTAGCAAATGATGTCATACGAACTCCTTTCAAAAAAATTCTCATGTTACACAAACCAGCACACGAATTAAAGAAGAACAAAACAGTTCTTTTTTCTTTTTTACTAAACGCTGAATAACGAACCAACAACCATATCAGTCGACGCAGACCACAAAAGTTACTTCTCAGAAGACGAGGATTTATATATATAGAAGAAGATTCCTACAAATTCAAAAAAGACCATATCAATAAGAAGCCACTTTCTTACTTATCCCAACAGGTTATTTCATTCGCTTTCAAACTACGAAAGGGCCATCTGAATTGAGCAACAGATTCCCGATACCAACACTGCAGTATTATACATCATCATATATCCAACACAACTGTTTCCCACTGCACCATGTCAAATGACTATTCTTCATCCAGTGATGATGAGTATAACCCAGGGTCTCAAAATAGATTCCATATCCAAATACCACAACAACAACTCAACCTAAATGAAGTTCGTAAACAGAATCAAAAGAAGGAGAAATCAAAGTTTACTAAACAAACATCTTCAAATTTCAATAAAGTTGCCAGTAAATTTCAAAACAAGAAGAGCGATACAAAAAAGTACCCTGATTCTTATACTCCTCGAGACCCAAGAGCTTCTTTAAATGCATCCAGACTGTCTTACGCTTCGTTTGAAGACGACGCGGGTGGCGACGGTGATTCTGATTCCAATGATGATGATGATGATGATGACGAGTTTAACCCTGGTGGGTCAAGTTCAGGTAAGCAAAACTTGCCGCATTTCAAATTTGATGCTGACGACATTAGAAAAAGCCAAGGTCCCATTGAAAGTGATGACGACTCTGACTCTGACGACGGAAGTTATCAAGACCAAACTCATACCGATTTCACTCATATCCAACAAGCTCCTCACGAACAGTTTTATCACACCGATTCATCGGATGAGGAACATGAGATCACCAAAAGAAACCACGGACGTCCAGAATCGTATCATCAAGATCCCCTTGAGAGGACAAAGTCAGGATCATCAGGAAAATCATCAGACGAACACTTTGCCGCAAACACAGCATCGTCATCTTCCGACTCTTCTAGACAACCTCGTAAACCATCGATTCATTCAATGCGTTCACATGAAACTAATCAAAGTGCTTCTAAAAAGAGCATGCAAAGTGGATCAAAAGAGTCCACAGGTGGTCTTCGAGGCATACTTCGTAAAATGTCATTAGCTGATCGCATCCCATCACAAGATCATGATATTAGTCATAGCGATACATTTTTAGGAAGAGTCTTGTCTGGTGGTCATCAAGGATTAAGTGGTGGTGGATTAGCACCTGGTGCCAGTCGTGCTTCAAGAGATAGAAATGGCAATGAAGATGAAGAGAAACGAGTTGGCTTTGCTGATCATGATGACCGTGGTGATTATCATCATGATAACATTGAATTACAACCTCTTTCCAAATACGACGATTTAAGTGATGAGGTTAAGGCATTGGTTGATCAACATATTCCTGATGCATTGCTCCATTCATCAAACACAAGTGCAAACACTAGTGCTGATGTGACACCTACTCGAAGTACTGATGATTTAATCAATGAAAAGACCAAAGATGAAAATGAAGAAGCCAAGAAATCAACTGATAAAGATTCAGATGAACATAAAGATAATCCGTTTTATGCACCAAACCCTGATTTGTTTCTCCGTGGTCATAATGATTCTGAACCAAATGAATTGGCTGATGTTGATGGTAATTATATTGAACCGCCCAAACACGTTCAAGCAGGAGTCTTGTCTTCATTATTACGATTATATCAACAACCAATGGAGAATAAATCAGCTAGTTCCTTGACAAATGTCGATACCAATGATTCAACAGTTGACAGTTTTGACGAGCACAAGAGACCTACGCTGCATTTAGATTTAACTAGATTTGGCACCGATGTTGGTGCTGGTGTCAAGCATGGTATGAAGTCAGCTCAACACGGTGCTAGTAGGGGGTACCTGAATATCAAGGCTTCAGGAAAAGCCCTCGGTAAAGCAGCTAACAAGATGAGGCATTTTGATGGAAAAGGAGGACGAAGTGGCGGTGGTGCCAATGATAGGCCATTACCAGATGCAAGTGATGACGATGATGACGATGATGATAATGGTGGATTTGGCGGTGGTGGTGGTGGTAATGGTGGTGTAGACGGTAAAGGCAAATATGACTCTGCTGGCTTACCATCATTCCAAAATGCCAAACCGAAAATGCCTAAAAAGAGACCTACTGATCCAACGAATAAACTTAAAAAGTTAAAACGTAACAAAAAGGCCGAACGATTGCGTATTACAGTTCACATTGCTGACGTGTTACAACGTCAACGATTCATCATCAATATGTGTCGTGCATTGATGTTGTATGGAGCACCAACACATAGATTAGAAGAGTATATGGTGATGACATCGCGGGTATTGGAAATTGATGGACAATTTATCTATTTCCCTGGATGCATGTTGGTTTCATTTGGTGATGCAGCAACGAGAACTTCTGAAGTTCATCTTGTTAGATGTGCTCAGGGGATCAATTTAGGTAAATTATCGGATGCCCACAAGTTGTATAAAGCAGTGACGCATGATTTGATTGGTGTTGAAGAAGCCACTAAGAAATTGGATGATTTGCTAAAAGAAAAGAACAAGTTCCCACCATGGCTTTGTGTTTTCTACTACGGGCTTGGTTCTTTAGCAGTGACGCCATTTGCATTTGATGGTGGATGGATTGATTTACCGATAAGTTTTGGTATTGGATTATGCGTTGGTTTCTTACAATTTTACGTTTCGACATTGTCGAATTTATATTCCAATGTGTTTGAAGTATCATCGGCAATTGTCGTTTCGTTTATTGCTCGTGGTATTGGATCTATTCGAGGTGGTGATTTGTTTTGCTTTAGTGCCATTGCTCAAGGTTCCTTGGCGATTATCTTGCCCGGGTATATCATCTTGTCAGGGTCATTGGAATTACAATCGAGAAATTTGGTGGCTGGTGCAGTGAGGATGTTTTATGCTATTATCTATTCCTTGTTTCTTGGATTTGGTATAACTTTAGGGTCAGCATTATTTGGATGGGTTTATCATGATGCAACTTCGCAGAATAGTTGTGCCAAGGGCCATACTATGGATGACAAGTGGAGAATTTTGTTTGTGCCGCTTTTTGCAACATGTCTTGGGCTAATCAATCAAGCAAAATGGCGGCAATTGCCGATTATGATTATAATTGCCGGTATAGGTTACATTGGTTCCTACTTTGCTGGGAAACATTTTTCCAATGTGACCGAATTCACAGCATGCATTGGTGCATTCATTGTGGGAATATGTGGAAACTTGTACTCACGTATTTGGAAAGGTGTCGCAGTATCAGCAATGTTGCCAGCAATTTTCGTCCAAGTTCCTTCGGGTATTGCTTCCAAGAGTTCGTTGATTTCCGGTTTGCAAACTGCTGATAAGATTACTAATCGAAATGGAACTGAGGAGACTACTACAACTACCGATTCTACTAGCTCGTTGAGTTTTGGTGCCACTATGGTAGAAGTTTCAATTGGTATTAGTGTGGGGTTGTTTGCGGCTGCATTGTTTGTTTATCCATTTGGTAAAAAGGGAACTGGATTGTTTACCTTGTAAGGGGGGGATCACATAGAAGAGGATACTTTATAACGTAGACATATTTATTACAGCATTGAGGGTATATATATAGAGTTTATTAGAACAAAAGGGATATTTAAGTATAGATTTTAGTTGTTTTTTTTTTTAGTGTCGTATTGAGATACAAACTGACTATTGCATCCAGAAAAAATCACGACACAAGATACCATCTAGGGTACAATCCACCCACTAACCAAACACTGTATTCACTGAGCACACTACATCCCAAATAATGTTGCAGCAGAATCAAATATCAAACTTGCTCAAATCAGCACTACTGTCACCGGGATCTACAACAACATCATCAACTCCCTCAGTACCCAATTTCCATCCAATTTCAATTTCATTATTATCCAACCATGGCAATCCATTAATCTCACTCACTACAAAGAGTCAATCCACGGAGCGTGTTGATCATCATCAACTGCAGCTGCAACTGCAGCCACAACTGCAATTGCACTCCTTGCATAGTTCCAAAGCTGGTACTCCAACAACAACAACAATGCCCACAGTAACAGGTGAAGAATACGACCACGCTAGAGCAACACCATCAGTTTATACAGGGGGTAACGCAGACTCGCAAGATGGAACGTCGTTCATCACCTTGGATCAATTAAAGATATATTCATTAATTGCATACAATACAATTACCGAAGCCACCGACTCTGACGAGTCAAGTAGTGACACCGATGATGCTAATGATTGGTCAATTGTTGATTTCGGTACTGTTAAATGTATAATCTCAAAAGTTAACCTTGATCAAAACCCATCACGACAAAAAGATAATAGAGGCGCTAAGCAATTGAAAGATAATGGACAAGATATCAAGCGTAGTGGGGAAAATAACACGAAATCTACAACTAATGATGATAAAGATGCTGAATTTGATAACGCTTATGAAGATTATGATGTAGATTTGTTTAATGGGTATTTTGTCGTACTATTCTACCAATCAGGAAATTTAAGTACGACAACAGCAACAGCAGCAACAGCAGCAACAGCAAGGGAAGAAAGAGATCTCTCTTCTTTTGATTTTGAAGTTGACGCTATTGCCAAGATCAAGACTGATTCGGTTGTAAATGCATTAGGCCAAGGATTAAAAGGGTATCATGAACCAATAACAAACTAAAATTGAACCAATTACGGATTATTTGTGGCAGCTGTTACCTATTTCTGAGAACTTTTTTGTTTACAATAACGATTAACGTCATTTCTAATCCTACCTGGATGAAGTTTGACGTGGTTGAGTTTAATGACAACTCATTCTTGGATATATGTACTTATCACCCGTAAAGGAATCTACACTTTTGCATTTTCTTTCAGAGTATGTAGATCACATCTATATCAGAACAAACTAAAACAGTAAAAATAAACCAAAATTAAACATGAGCTATACCAAATATAAATAGAATATATACTATGTATAACAATAAAAAGGGTATGATTGAAGAACAAAAAAAAAGATATACATGCCAATAGTAATTAGTAGTAGTAGTAGTAGTAGTAGTAGATGTAGTTGTACTAGCAGAAGTAATGAAGAAAAAACATCATGATGGGTGTGGTTAAGTGGAAAGTAGTTGTTGATGGTGCGAAACAAGGTCGAAACTCGGTTGAATGAAAGATTCGTAAAGCCCGCTTGTCTCCATTTCGTAAGTTGTGCTCATCTTTTCACTTTGCAATCACTTCTTCATCTTCCTCTTCTTCCTCTTCTTCATCATCATCTTGTTCAAACTCATCACCTTCATTTTCATCCATAACACTCTCTTCGTCAAAACTTTCTTCTTCTTCACTTTCATACCAAAAATCCTCATCTATTGGATCCTCAATCAATTCTCGATTTTTGATAGCTTGATTATTACTATAAGCAACAGATGAATCATCAGGCATGACAAAATCTTCAGGAATATCCTTTTTAGACCTTTCAACTTCCTTCAATACTCTTTTCTTGTATTCAGGGAAATTTTTTCTGAATTCAACTGATGCATCAATATTTGCTGGAGGATTGCCATTAGGGTCATCCAACAATGAAATGATCGAGATTAATACACTTTCAACCGTTTGTGCTGGTGACCAAGTCTCACTTTCTGGTTCATCACTAGTTGGATCACCACCTTGATGCAAGATACTTATACATAACCGACCATCACGATAAATGTTTGGATGATAAATGGCAGGTGTGAAACGGAATGATGGTGGACTGAATGGGAAATCCTGGGGGAATCGCATTTGACCTTTGAAATAACCACCATGGTATAATGAGTCGGGGTTGAGTACCATTACTCCAATGTTCCATAAAAAGATATTGTCATCGTCTAATTCAATGTGGAATGATGGGATTCTCTTTTTAGGATCGGTTAAATCTTTAAATTGTCGTTGCAAGATGGCAGCAGCAGATTTTGAACTCATGGTTAGGGTACGTATGTGCGTGTGTGTGTGTGTGTGTGTGGGTAAGATTCAGTGGTTTGTGAAAATAGTTGTGTGTAAAGATTACAAATTATGTGATTCTTGTGTGTGTGTGTGTGTGTGGTGTGTATGAGTGTTAAGTTGTGAGTGATGTGTAGTAATATGTAGTAAGTGTATGTGGATGGTTTAGGTGGTATTGTGTGTAAGTATATGGGTGTGGGTATGTATATGTGTACGTGGTATGTGATATGTGATATGTGATATGTGTGTGTTGTGTGATATGTATGTGATATGTGGTTTGTGCAGTGGTGGCCGGTTTGTAAAAAATTTGAGATTCTTGTGTGTTGTGTGAGTGTGCGTGTGTGTACGTGAGTTGTTGTTGTTTCTTTTTTTTCTTTTTTTGTTCTTTTGCTCAAACGCTACCATATTAAATTTTATTGCTTGTCACATGATTCACTGACACATTTGATCATCATCTTTATCATCATCATCTTTTTATATTGCAGTACTTATGATTTATACATATATATCCACGTGATATTGCTGAAGAGCTTCTTATAAGCAGTCGGGTTGAGATACTAGTTTAACACAAACCAATCGACTTAGCAAATAATTAATGATTTGCTAAAATACTACAGCTTATTGTCTCACTCAGCACACGTACCTGCCTATACCCTACTTCGATAGTTTATTCGTCTTTCAACACCTCAATACATCTTCACAAGAGAAAACACACAATGATGATTGCAACTATATTTTTTAAAGCAGTCACGTGAACAGTGTCAAAAAAAAAGAATTGTGACACTGATTTCTATCAAGATCCATATACACCACAACAAGATACAGAGATTTATATGATACAAGAGACATTGCATAACCGCCATTTGGTATTGTGTTCTGTGATGGTAATATAGTCTGGTAACAACTATATCACAAGTGTGTAATAGTGGCTTATTAAAATGTATAGAACCCCTTATCGTTACATCTTCCTATCAGATTTCAATCTGCGCTACATGTAGAATAGATAAATTCCGATAATCGCACACTACCATGAGGTACACTACAAACACTGTGCATTTCATCCCATCATTCTATACAAGATAACCCCTTGTCACGAACAGCTAGACTCATACGGCCAGCCCATCTCCCAGTATCACTTTATCACTTACTATATTTCACAATATTGCACTCACGATCTACAACATATTCTTCAATACAACGTCCTCACCCACACCCACTCAATGCTCTTCCGATCAATACGACTATTTGCCACTTCCCCTTCTTCTCCCTTTGCCAATCAGAACTACTACCAACTACTAGAACTTCCCACAAATGCCACTATCAAAGAAATCAAACTACAGTTTAAGAAATTATCCAAAAAATACCATCCTGATTTAAATCAACATTTAGATGACGAAGCTAAACAAAGTAACAATGCTAAATACGTGGCCATGGTGAATGCGTATGATACTTTAAAAGATGTCAAAAAGAAACGCGCATACGACCAATCTTCATCACCATCATCATTTGGAGGCGCAGGAACCTTCTCTGCATCAAACCGGCGATCAAATGAATACAATAAGTATTATGGTGAAGCTAAATACTATTCTCGTAGTGGCAAATCAACATACTCGGCATCTGGTTTAAATTCCAAACGCCACAAGGTCAAATACCACCATTCAGGATCAACAGATGCCAATCAACTGCAATTTTCCGGTGTGCATGTCAATCATGGGGATCGATACGATGTACCTCATTTTGATTATGATAAACATTTACACCGAAATTTACAATTTGAACAACGCATAATTGATAAATATATGGATCCGGTTACTAAGGAAAAAATATTGAGTCAGTTGCAAACAAGCTCAAGTGAGCACATTTCTGAAGAGTTGAAAACGAAACATTTGTTGCGTCATGTCAAGATGATTAAACCTGGATATAATGAACAAACTGGGGAAATCAATGGTGCAGCAACAGCAACTTCTGCTGGTTCCGGTGGTGGTGGTGGTGCTACTGCTGCTAGCTATGGATCCAACTACAATGCCCCAAAGTATACTCACAATGTCAAATATGGTCAAAGTACAAACTATCAAGGTGCGGCAACTTATCAAAACTTGTATCAGAAACCGAAAACTTCAAATTATGGATACGATAGTAGTGGTAACAACAACAATGATGATCAGATGGGAGCTGCTAAATTATTCACTGCTTTAGGTGCTGGTACTTCACTATATATTTTGTACAAAATCATCTTTTAGAAGAATACCACAAATACATATATATTCTACAATCATTACGTTGTAGAACAATCTCTAGACGTTTACAACACACTCTTTTATAGGGTTTATTACAAATACTATACAACCGGCGTAGCTTCTCCCCCTAACGATCGACTTCTCCAAACACTAAATCCATAGTACCAATAATAGCCACAGCATCAGCTAAAAGATTACCTCTAGCAATATGGTCAAATGCACCTAAATGAGCAAACCCTGGAGCTCTAATCTTACATCTATATGGTCTTTCACTTCCATCACTAACAACATAAACTGCCATTTCACCTTTTGGTGCTTCAATAGCGGTATAAGTTTCTCCCTGTGGTACAGCATACCCTTTAGTAAATAAAAGGAAATGATGAATTAAAGCCTCCATATCTTCCTTCATTAAACTTCTTGGTGGTGGAGATACATTATAATCTTCAACTTTAACTGGACCTTGAGGCATGTCATTTATACATTGGAATATAATTCTCAATGATTGACGGAACTCAGCCATACGAATCAAATAACGATCATAACAATCACCATTCAAACCAACAGCAATATCAAAATCAACTAAATCATAAGCATCATAAGGTTGTGATTTACGTACATCAAATGGTATTCCTGAACCACGTAACATTACTCCTGAACATGAATAATTTAATGCATCATCAGCAGTAACTGTACCCACATTTATAGTACGTTCTTTCCAAATACGATTATCAGTGCACAATTCTTCAATTTCATCAATTCTATCACCAAATTGAGTAGCCCACATGTAAATGTCATCCAATAAACCCGAAGGTAAATCTTGAGCAACACCACCGGGTCTAACATAAGCACTGTGCAATCTAGCACCAGAAACACGTTCATAAAACTCCATCAACTTTTCACGTTCTTCAAACCCCCATAAAAATGGAGTTAACCCACCAACATCCATAATGTGGGTCAATACCGACATACAATGATTCAACACTCTAGTAATTTCACCAAATAAAGTACGAATATATTTTGCTCTCAAAGGAACTTCAATATTCAACAATTTCTCCACTGCCAATGCAAATACTTGTTCGTTAGTCATCATTGACACATAGTCCAATCTATCAAAATAAGGCAATGCTTGCATATAAGTCTTTGTCTCAATCAATTTTTCAGTACCTCTGTGCAATAACCCAACATGAGGATCACTACGAATGATTTCTTCACCATGTAATTCCAAAATCAATCGCAAAACACCATGAGCAGCTGGATGTTGTGGACCGAAATTGATTGTAAAATGACGAATCTTGGTATTTTGTTTAGAAACTTGATCAGGATCATCGGATTTATCCCACATCATATTGGTCTCATCCATGACTTCGGTGAATGTAGTCTTGCCAAACATGCCTGGTGGGTCGGAGTACTTTTGGGGCTTTCTACCCAATGGTGTGATGGCATTTGCTGTGGTTGGTTGTTTGTTGGGGGTATTTGTTGGTAATGGTGTTGGAACAGCTGCGTAGGTCCTTATGCATGATGAGGAAAATAGCGATTGTCTAGCTTTTATGAAGGGGTGTGATGTTATTCTAGATGCCCTCAACATGGTGTAGCAGTGTTGGTTGCGGTGGTGGTGGTGGTGGTAATTGATGAATAAATATTAGGTTGATCTATAGAAGTCTCTTTGTATCTGTGGACTACCAATTGAATAGGTTTGAAAATTTGTTACTTTTACTAAATAAATTTTTCTAATTGGCTATAACTCACATTGGTAGCTGTTACACGACTTTGGTGACAATGTCGCAAAACTAATCATGACACTGTTTTTTTTTCTGCGACGTTGATGATGAAGATTGAAAGAAGTAAGAAAAAAGAAAACAGAAAAAAAGAAATTCAAAATTCATCATGTGACTTCGCTACCACTTTGGAAAAGGAAATTCTAGCCAGTACATACACTATATGCAGTACCACACATAGACTTTAGCCTTTCTCTCTTGGCCCTCTTTACTCTTTATGCTTTTCACTTTCTCTCGCTCTTCCTTCCTTCTCAATCTTCTTTTTTATTTTTTTTTCACAACCAAAGCTAGTTGGGTCCAAAGACATACTCAATTCAGCGCCGAAATGAGCTTCTCTGCCAACCCAGCAAATGAAATAACTCCACCACCAACACACCAACAGCAATACCAACAACAAAGCTCAAACACGCACCATAGTAAACGAAGAAACGATGATGATAACGAACTCAGTCAAGAACAACAACAGCGATACAAGAATATGACTCAAGAAGAAGCCATAAATTCAACAACAGAGTGGCCACAATTTATACATCCAGATGGAGGAACAGTCAAATTATCGCCATGGGGATCAATACGTGAGTTTATCGACCCAAAAACCAATGAAACGGTGACAAAGTTTGAAGATTGCAATTTTGAAGAATATTCATTCAAGTCAGAAACCGTGGAGAAACTATATCAAACACCAGATACACCACAATCCTTGTACCATCGACCCACTAATCAATCAGGAGACTATAACAATCACAACAGTACTGGTGCTGTTGCTACAAATTCATCTAATTCGAGATTCACATTGAGCCCAAGTAATGAAGTTGAAGGGTATGTGGTTGATGGATATGACCAATACCGGAATAACAATGATGATGACGTTTCATTTTCAAGTGTTCATGATGCTACTCATCATCAGTATCAAGTTGAACAAGAAAATTATTTCGGCATTGGTGGTGAACAAATGGAAGAATTTGATTGCAGTTACAATGAGGATGAAGATGAGCAGATGACATAAGGCTTTATGAGAAGGACGTTTTAACTTGTACTATTATACTATTCAGTTCTATTGCTTTCCTTTTTGTAGATTATATGTTCTGGGTTTGTCTTTTCACGTCACTCTTTCGAGGCAGGTCCAATGCTCGTGTAGCGATCGTATCCACTCATTTTCCATCCATGCTTATTGAAGAGTATGCTCAATCCAGTCACGTAAGTGGCACGGTAGTTTCAAGGCTCTTAGTTGAATCAGCTGTTATACTTTACGCGTTCGGAAAAAGACTAAAGACGCGACAGAAAATTAAACTTTGATGAAACTCAATTCGCATTCGTGATATATCGCACTTTCTCATAATTCAGTATTTCAATCTAAGACAGCCTGAATGATACAGTCGTGGCTCTCGGAACACTAGTTCAGCTTAATATTTCTTTCAATTACAACAAATACCCGCAGTGATCCAGCTTTTTATGCTTACGGAGTAAACTCATGGCATGTCGTCGTCAATTGCAATTTGATTACTCGTGTGTATTTTACCCTTTGTAATTCCAAAGGGATATTCTATCCTTTTTCCGGCGGCGGAAATTGTTTCCATAACATTGGAACTCCCTTTGCTATTGCCGTTCAATATACATGTGCTCTTTTCCTAATTATCCGCCCAGCAACTCTTCATTTCCTAGTTTGGTGTAAAAAGACACCCGTTTTATCAATATTTCAGGTGTTCGGTGCTGCGACTTCATACCCGATTCACAACGTTAATATAGAACTTGAAAAGACCCTAAATGGTAGACAAAGAAACTCTATAGGTTTTATTCTGCGCTGTTGATTGCCGAAAGCATCTCTATCCATGGATGTCTTCCGATCATTCTATATGGCTAATTACGTTCAACGTGTGGCTCTCTAGCAAACGCTTTCAAAATTTCCTCCCTAAATTTTTGGATCTCTTTCGCTAAGAAACTTTCGTGCTTGGCATCTACGGTTTGTACCTGTCTTAGAAAGATAATCTTTAGCTTTCTTGATAGTTATTGTTGGCTATCGTGATCCTGATTATATGGTAATTCTACTTCGAATCGGTACCCTAATCTTGATGCCTATTTTCCATGCTTATTTGCAATTTTCATGTGATTTGGATTAGCTCGAGATGTACCTTTGGTGTTGGCCTATTTCAGTCTCCTTTTTTGCCTCTGCTTGCCCCTCCTATTCCTTTTCTTCTCTGAAGGTAGTATATTTAGGGTATGAGAGTGATTTTAAAATAGAGCCAACGGTTTATACACGTGATTTGTTCATTATTTTCTAATAAACTTTTGGGATTTGCAAAATTTCTAGGAATGCACAATACTAGGAACGCACTATATTTCCAATGTTCCAGCATATGATGTTTAGAAGAAGGAATTGTCCCCTAATGCAATGTTTCGACGCAAGGAAGCCAAGTCATTTCAACCAGATTAGCTTTGACAGGTCTACTGCTGCATATATAGAGTTTATGCTGTGTGTAAACATTCCTACAATGCAAGGGGTTATAGTAATTAATCTCTCTATTAAAAAAACGTTCTATTTACTTTGGGTGCCTCTGATTCTTCTTCTTCACATATGACTCCTTTGCCAACGCAATCAAACTATTGAGCTCACCACTATTCTCACACATTGAATAAAATAACGAGTCTTGGTTAGAAATCAAGACGTATGGATTGTCGTATTCAACAACTTTACCGGCATCCATAACCAAGATTTTATCGTAATCAATGATTGTTCTCAACCGATGAGCAATGGTTAGGATCGTACTTGATCCAAATTCATCACGAATTGTCTTTTGGATTAATGCATCAGATTTATAATCAATCGAGCTCGTAGCTTCGTCAAGTAAAATGATTTTGGGGTTTTTGAGCAATGATCGAGCAAGACAAACTAATTGACGTTCTCCTTGCGATAAGTTCCCTCCACCTTCAGTAATTGGATTCTCCAAATCATGAAATTTGTTCTGATTCTCTTCAGCAACTGCCATGGTTGCTGCTGCTGCTGCTGCTGATGATGATGATGCTGTTTGCTCGTTGGAATTGATCAAATTGACTCGTTTCAAAGCAGCAAAGATATCGGCGTCCGTGTATTGTTCAAAGGGGTCCAAGTTGGATCTTATTGTTCCCGCGAATAAAGTGGGGTCTTGTGGAATAATCGTGATTGCTTGACGCAAATTTCTCAATCCTATTTTAGTGATATCAACACCATCAATCTTAATCGAACCACTTTCAGGGTCCAAGAATCGAAAAAATGCAGTAATAATGGTGGATTTACCAGCCCCAGTTCTTCCAACAATTCCAACCTTGTTACAGGGCTCAATATCAAACGTGACATTCTTGATCACACGAGGCAAATCAGGAGAATATCTCAATGAAACGTCATTGACCGAAATTTGTCCCTTTTCCGGCCAATTTGTTGGTGGTTCGGTTTCTTTCACTTCATAAGGAGGTTCTTGTTCAACTTCAAGGTACTCTTGCAATCTTTCGACAGAATTCATATTCATTTCAACGTTTGCATAAAGACGAACAACCCAAAGGGCACTTTCACTGAATGCAATTGCATACGATAACGATAACCCAGCTAAACCAGCATCAATTTTGCCAATTGACAACAACACAAAAATACCTGCAAAGAACATCACCAATGAACCAACGACATCGATTCTAAAGGAAAGCCATCTATTAGCAACCCACAAATAGAAAAACGGTCTATTGTTATTATCAATTGCTTGTAAGTTTTGCTTCATGAAACGCGATTCAACCCCATACGCTCTGATTGTTGCAACACCAGTCAAGGATTCGGAAAAATGCTGATGAATAGGGGACTTGGTAATGGATTCATATCTTTTCAACTCTCTGGATAAATTCAAATAGAAAAATCCCACCAAGTAGTACAAGAATGCAATAACAAATGCAAAAACAAGAAACCCTGGAGTAATGAATGTAATCAAAATTAAGATTGAAATACATTGAACAACACAAATGAAAGCACCTTCAGCATATGGTGTCATTTCTTGATCAACCAATTCAACATCCTTGGAAAACCTATTCATGATACGGCCTAACGGCGTCTTGTCAAAGAATCTCAATTTTGCATGAAGAATTGTCAACAACACTCTTTTGAAAATTCGATTCGATGCACGAATACCAGAAAAGTTTATTACCAAAATTCTCACACATGCGGTGAAACCATAGGCAAATCCAATAATCCCGTAAATTGTAATGTAATACAATGTTGAATGTTGTTCAGCGACTTGATCAACCATGTTGGCAGAGAATTGCACGTATTTAACAGCACCAATGAAATTGCGCACTCCCAGTAATTGAGCTAAATGAAAGCTCTCAATAACTTGTCCCATTGATGTAATTGCTGACTTCAATGCTGTGTCATTTTCACTATGAATCGACCAGGTTCGCAACCACCATGATTGATACATGTACACAATTTGAGATGCAATTGAAGTAACGAAAATTGCAGTCCACACTTTCCACTCACCCAACACTTTGGCATAATCGAGGTAAACCTTGGAGCTAACCACACCTTCAGCTTTATTCTCTTCGTCAACCAATTTACCATCGGTTTTAATCAATGGCCCTTCCTCATCTGCATCCTCGCTACTCTTTAGCTTTTTCAATTTTTGTTCAATCGTGGCAGCTTTGGCCTTCATTTCAGCATTCTTATCATCAAGCAATTGCAAGTTCTGAGAAGACTGCGTTCTAGAGTTCAAGACTGATGATTTTACCAATTCATCATCACCTAAATCACCCGATTCCAATAAAACTTCAGTCGTACCTTGATTCTTGACTCTACCATTCTCCATAACGACAATCCATTCAGCATGTTGAGCAGTCAATGCAACATTATGCGATACCAATATACACGTTCTCCCTTGCATCAAAGGTCCAGTGATACAATTTTCGTAAATCCATAGAGCAGTATGTGAATCAACTGCCGACAAACAATCATCAAGAAGCAAATGCCTAGAGTTAGAGTACAAAGCTCTTGCAAGAGAAACTCTTTGTTTTTGTCCACCAGACAAAGTGATTCCCTTTTCACCAACTTCAGTTTGGTCACCAGCACTCAAGATTTGCAAGTCCCGTGTCAATCCACAAGCTTCAATGACTTCATCATAACGTTTTTGGCTTAGCGGGGAACCGAATGTGATATTTCCTCTGATCGTGTCATTCAATAACCAAGCTGATTGCGAACAATAAGCTACTGATTCGGTCAATCCATTCTCATCAGGGATCACATCATCACGGGGAATAATACCAGGCAAAAATACTTTACCGCCAAGTAAATCCATTTCACCAAGAAGAGCCAAAAGTAACGAAGTTTTACCTGCACCCGTTGGGCCAATAATCACATTCAATTTGCCAGGCTTGAAAGTTATATTCAAATCCCGCAATTTGAAATCAGATTTTGACAGTGCGTTCCATGACAATGTGGCTTTTTCAAATCCAATTTCCGGAGAGTTGGGTCCCTTTTCTTGAGCCAACTGATCGTACTTTGATGTTTCAGCCTCATCCAAGAAATCAGCAACTCTATCCAACGACACTTTGGATTGGATAACAAACGATGTCATATCGGCCAATTGGTCCAATGGTGACCTTAACAAGGTAAACAATGACAACGCAGTAAATGCAACTGGTGCGGTTAACGTGTTACCCTCGATGATCGTGTAACAATAGAATGAAAGTAATGTAATCAAAGTGGGAGTGATAAACCATACAAATGATCCAGCACACCAAACGGCAGGTCTATATATTAAATACTTTAATTCCTCATTTCTCACATCCATTGCGCTTTGGAAGAATTTGTCCTCCCAAGCAAAAAACTTGATAATTCTGATGCTTTGAAACGTTTCATTCAATATTTCGATCCTCTTATCAGCAACACCCAACAATTGCTTCTGTATTTTTCCTAACCATTGAGCAAACTGGTAATTTACTGGTAACAACACCACGATTGCCATGGAACCAACAAGGGCACTCCAACCAAGCAAGTTGTACAACAAAGCCGTACAAAAGATGATCATCAAAATTGCACCAACAAGGGAATGCAAGTATCCACAAATCTCTGATACTTTAAATGCATCGATTGCCATAAGATTGATGATTGTGCCCAGCTCAGACGTAGTTTTTGACTCCTTTCCGTCGCCACTGTCTTCATTCGTTGACGTTTTCTTGACATCAACAGACGTATCTTCGGAAGTAGTTTCAGTAACAGTTATTTTTCTCCTTAAGGCTTTGGCATAAACTTCTCCAATTATAACTGCCTTCATTCTGACACTGACTCTTGTACCAAGAAACAATGAAAAATCAGAACAAATGGAATCCAAGATTTTAACAATGGGCATCATAAATACAAAAGTCCAAGCCAAGTTTGCTGAAATTGAGTCTGGGTCAGCAACATACTCCAACACTTTTTTCAACAATACTGATGGGCCAAAAACAAGCATGGATTCGACAATTGCCCAAAAGGCTTGAATCGCGAAAAGATATTTGAAATGGAAAAAAATCTTGTAAGTGAACCTCAAGGTAGTTTTCGACGCTTCAAATCCTTTTAATACATATAAAGCATAATCATCCTCTCGTAACCCCCAAATATCACGAAGTTTTAAAGGCTGTTTGTAAGCACTCCATACCATTTTGTCCAACCAACTATAGGAGATAAATGATGCAATACTTGAGATGTTTTCAGGATTTGGCTCGACACCAGGAACAATGTACAATTGAGAAGGTTTGTCACCGACGGTAGCAGTCAAGTTTAATGCCAATAATAAAGCAGCGATAACAAATTGGAAAATATAGTATTCACAACCGGTTTTGTTTAATGTTGTTGTAATCAAGGCTGATCTGAAGGTCAATAATGCTGGGAATATATTGAAAAAATAGAGTGCTGTAGTATGTATCCACAAATTTGGTAATCTAATGGCAACTCTTTTCATATTAATGACTCTAATTGTTACAATGATGAACAAGTACACCCAAAAAATGAGTTGGGCAAGCACAACATGAGTGTTTCTGAACTCTTTGCCCAATTTTCGGTTGACCAAGGGAGACAAGTGTAATCCCAATGATAGTATCACCAATACATACTCAACGGAAACCCTTAATCTTTCACTCGTATTTTTGAAAACCTCCTTAATGTAACCATGTGGACTTCCATCAATATTGGTATCTGGTAATCGAGCAAGGTCAAAATGCAAAGCTTTTAAATCCTCCTTAGTGAGTTTTTGATCATCAGTTGTGGATATGTTTGTAGCTCCATAGTTATCGGTAGTTGTCAAAAGTGGACGGGAATCATCGGGTAACTTGATTTGACCCCCTCGTCTTTTCTTATTATATGATATAAGGGATTTTACGAATAGTATAGCAAACGACACAATAGTCAATAGTAGTGGTGGGTAATAGTCCAATCTTAGTCTAGCACATTTGGTGATGTCGTCGTAATCCCAGAATTCACAACTGCTAGTGCCATTACGTGACAGCTGATGCAACATGATTAGTCGAAGACTGTCTTTGAAAATAGTTGTCTAGTTGAAACATAGTTCAGGCAAAAAGAAGAACAACATGCTTTGTGTATAAAAAGAAGAAGATGAAGACGAAAAAAATAATAATTCTTAAAAATGAATTTTTTTTACAAAAAAATAAAATAAAAATCCCGCTCAGAATGTCTTTTTTTGTGTAGTTGGAATGGTTTACTATAACAATAATGCGGCCATTGAATAAAGAAGTACTCCTTCACATGGCCATACTAGTTAACAGTGTTTAGAATGAGGGAGACTTTTTTGTCACGTAAATAGAAGAAACAACTCTATGTAGGTTGTACAGAAAATACTCCTTTGAATTGATATTTTCAAGCGCTTGAGAAAAATATGCTGGTTCAAATGGTCCATACCTATACAGCACGACTTGTGCAAAGACAAAGAAGCCCACCCTGAAAGTCGCACAGCCAGAGAAAAAAATCAAAAAATGGTCACTTCACCTAGTTAAAAGCAAGTGCATAGACACCTCTTGCACAACCATTATTGTACTTGATGGGAATACAATTATACCATCGTATAACTTCATTCTCTATTATTGATATATCAAAGTTTGATCTGTTTTGCAAAAATTTTGGTATTCAAAAACTGCAAAGTTGAAAAACAGACATTTTTCCATATTAAACTTGCAACTCCTAACTCTTGAAGTAGATAAGGTATAACATAAAGAGTGGAGCTAAAAAGGAAGAGATCTTATATAGGGTAAATATGGCGCTTCGAAGCCTTAAGATCAATTGTGAAATTTTTCAAAATTATCAAAAAGTTGGCCGCAAATATCTGTTAGCAAATTTTAAGTACAAAAATCAATTTATTTTCAATTCCAAAATTTCCCGAGCTCAACAGAAGTTCTTGACCCCCGCCAATTGCGCGAGCTTTGCTCTATCGATTCACACTATTGACTGTTTTTTAACATGTGTGTGGCCAGAGGTACGAAATGTGATTTTACGACAAGGGAAGCCGATTTTCAAACTCTGGAACTTTTGAGAGTCTTCCAATAAAGCAAGATAGACCCAAATCTGACTGAGGGCTGTTGCATATCTACGCTATCGGGCGATACAACTTTCTTAAGTTTGTCCAATCAAATGGTTGCTCTGGAGGCGACTATGCACTTACTCCTAACTGTGTAAAATTTACAACAAAAGTCTGCGCAACAAAAAAAAGGTTTCTAACTATGAAGAAAGAGAGCAAGAGAGATTGAGAGATGGAAAAAGATCACCGACTATTGATCCTACTTAACAGCTCTGTACGATAGAAACAACCAAAAGAGTATACACTCACACACCTTAGGGTGATTACTTTTATTGCAATGTACTCAATAAAACACCAATTCCAGTGCAGAAGGTAAATTAATGAGATTTTTAGTACATGGCTTCGTAATGCACGACGTGAAATCATGTCATGAAATAATAAGTTTTGACACGCAACAGAAAAAATCCAACATGACTTACCAAAACAAGCACAGGTGATTCAAGCTCGTCGGATAGGTCTAGAAAGCATTCATTAATTCTTTCTGAATAAGTCAGGAAGACCTCAGAGCTGAGTGGTTTCGGACATGTATAGCAAAAAATGATAACAAAATTGAGCCTCGCAACACCTGACACAAACCTTTCAAGAAATTCAAAAGATTGTTTTGTGCTCTAATTTGTGCAAAAAAGACGGCACCATACCTGATTTTTTTTCTTCACAGTCGTTTTGTACGACTTAAGAAATACACACAAAAATATGTTACCTTTCTTGTACAAGACACCAAATCAACCATAAGAAACTGCGTGCTGTGTGCTATGGCACTTGCTTGCAGGAAAAAGATCACTTATACTAGCATTATGTTTCAAGCTATTGTCAATCTTGAGGATCAGAACGTGGACCCTTTAGTTACATGAAAGAAAATAGAGGGGAAGAGCAAGTCGCACCTATATATTGTCACAATAACCTAATTTATTGCATTGATTATCTAAATTTAGCCAAATCAGCTCACAAGTATCGGCTTGGCGATAAAGGTGGAATTTTATCCTTTGTTTTCTCCAAATCAAACCTCGTCAAATTTTCATACAAAACGTTCCACATAATATCAAGACACCAGCATGTTCAAGAGACTCAATCAGAGACTTACTGTCCTGCCACTAGGGTTGGACGAGGCAATTGAAACAAGCGGCACCACGTCGTTGCTTTCCAAAATAAACATGACAATTGGATATAGCGGAAAATGTTTTGAAAGATCGTTTACCGCCGAACAACGGTACTCCTGGTTAGGTTGTACAAAGGGGGATCAATTGGATGGTGAGACTAGTTTGGCTGGTCTCGCTACCAAGTATGTTACCCCAAGCGGCAACATTAATATAAGCCAAGTCATGGTTGAATTACAATCTCGCGTTGCCCTTTCTCAAGAAGAGCTGATCAACCATGAGACACAATCCATGTTATGGGAATGGTATGACAACCATGTTGCCTTGTTGTTTAACTTGATTAGATTGTATGTTATGGCAGAATTGAAAGAAAGTGGTGGGTTGAAGACGACCGGTACCTTCCCCAAGTATGACGATGGCCATGTTCAAATTGATCCAAACTTTAGACTTTTAAAACCTGATGAGGAGATATCATGGTCATGGCCTGGAGGTAAAGAGAGCGAAAACTATCCTCGATGGACTAGCACCCAATCGAATTTGCCTGAGCATAATGTCCCTCACATAGATTTGAGAGCCTTGCTGAGAGCCGAAGCTATTGTTGTCTTGTTGGCCACAAGTAAATGGAGAAGGCAATCAAACTTTAGAATTGACTTTGACTATCCAAAGTTGGCTGACCAATTAGTGTACAGGTACACCAGGAACATTCAGGAATTGGATGATTGGATCCTGGGAAAAAGTGAAAGAGACTTTCCATTGAGTGACAAGCGTGTGATTTGGCTGGCTCTTCGCAAATATGTTGTTGCAAACAACCTCTACAATCAATTTTACTCAGCTGCAAGCGTTTTGTCGCAATTATTATTGACAGTGATTCCTGATAGTGCCGAAGGACAAGTGTGGCTTACGGAGATAGTTGAGGTTGGTCTTCCAAGATTTGGCTCTGTGCGTGGTTGGTACCCCTTTTTGACTAATGGAGAGGCTGCGCTCATTCAGGAAACGGCTTTAGAAGATTGGGCTTATTTGAAAGCAAACCCGGGGTTACTATACTCCACCGCAATATCGGTGGCAACATTATTACCCTATGGGATTGCAGCTCGTAATAACAACCCTCGGAATAGGCGGCAGAATATTGTTTTAGAAAGGGATCGTAATCTTATCAAACAACCTGAGACTTTCGTGGCAGCTTGCTTGTCACTCGCTTCCGGATTAAACATTCCATTGAATGGATCAGAAAACGCTTATGTTTTCTACCCGGGAATTACCAGTGAAAACAAAGTTTGGGCTTTACCTTGCAAGTTTAAGCAAGATGCTGGCTACTTAAGGGAAGGTGACAAACTTGTTGTGACCGGATTACCGTATATCGGATCGCCGTATGTGTGCTATCCGTTGGATTTGACAGTAACAGAGGCACCAACAAGTGGCCTGTTCAAAATTCCTAAGCCATTAAAGTGGAATCAGCGCGGGGCCTTGTATACCGCATTGGATGCATGGAAATTCGCATGGACCGCTCGAATTTGTGGTTATGATGTGAATATTCAAATCCCAAAGAGTGCAGCTAGCTACTACAAGTACTATGCTTCTAACGAAAACAGCTGGACTCACATTCTTACGAATGGGATACCCAATGACATTGATGCGGTTCAAATCATATCATTGTCGAAAAGGAAATACCATTTTATCACAATCCCAGACTACACATCCTCAAATGTACAGGCAGACGTTGACGTTGACGTTAACGTCTCTGTTTTGTGTAAATACTTTTTTATTAAAGGAAGACGTACGCCGCGGTTTTCAAACATTGTTATTCAAAAAGACGATCTCATTCGTCAAATTCACCCCGTCAGCAATGAGCTGAATGGAATGTGGAGTTCTGTTCAAAGAGCTGATTGTGGTTTAATGATTGGCTTGAGAGCTCCAGTCTTTATACCTGAAGAATTCAGGGTTTAAACAGTCATTATGAATGCAAGCTCAGGGAAAATTTGATGAACAATTGACACAAAGTTGCCATAGCTTGTTCGCCATGGTATTTTTCAGTTCAATATTACTGAATAATGGTAGCATTCACTTTTGACGGGGTTGCGTTGCTAAAGCCGTTACATGGAGACTTTGACGACTTGTTCGAGGGCAAAATCTTCTCGAATTCAACATTGCTGTGTATTTTGCCTTTCTGAGGGGAATTTATTGGGAGATGGAATAGTGTTTTTTCTATATATTGTAACAATAATATTTGATACCTGAGCTCTTTTGAGTAACACCCTTCGCTTTTTCAAGTTGTACCTCCATGTTCGTGTCAATCTCAATTCTAAAGTAAAAGCTCCCTCGATACAAGCATAAACATCTCTTTCGATCGTTTTGACTAGCCATCACTGTAGTTTTCTTAAAGATGATCTCACTAGTATTATGTTATTCATAGCTCTCTCTCAGATCAATAATACTAACAGGACCCAGGCAAGTACAATCACTGCTTGGTAGCTTGCACTCTGAAAGCTGCCATATCTTTCTCCTGGGAGACCCTTAGTCACAAGGCCCCCAAATGCAACTATTTACCTTTGCCAACAATTTTCTCAACTAATTCCTTTGCAGAATATTTGATCCCTCTCCTACCTTTTCCAAATAATGACAAACTGTTAACCGCTCTTTCGTTTCTTTTGAATGATTTTTGATGCTATTTTTGGAACAAACATCGCCAAATTGATCGATTACTAAGACCATCATGTAAATGTACTGATGTAGGCCTTTCCTCTCCTCGAAAGGACTGGGAGAGTAGACTACACACTCTCCACAAGGTTTAAAATTGTTTTCGGTGAAGTTTCTCGGAGGACTTTTCGATAGATACTTGCAAGAGCGCCAAAACTTGTATATAGCATGGCTGACACGAATGTGAGTTATGCAGATTCAATAGAATGGTTGTGATGTTCTAGTTGTCACTTGACCTATCATGTGATAAGGAATGTTTAGCTTCTATGCCGGTAACAGTATGAGGTTTCTATCGTTATACTTTTCAGTACGAAACTTTCCAGTGGATTATTCAAACCAGTCACAAGCTAAATTCATCGATGTGCGGCATTTATTGGTTACATTGATTTTCCTAATAGATAAGGGGAGGCAAATTGAAGGCACTGAGCACTTTGCACTTAACGAAATTTTAAGGAGGTCTTATACGACCACGCGTAGAAAGATACTCCATCACCGCACAAAATTGATAACTTCCATACATCAGAGACCTCGATTGGTTAGTTTCATGAATTCTGAACTCCGTGTTCACAATCGAGTCCTAGATTAAGCACGGGATCGCCCATGCTGTATATACGTGCACTTCTAACACCTAATTCATTCATTTTTGCCATGAACTTGCCGAATTATTCAAGCAAACGGAGACTGGCCTCAGTATCAACTCCTTCATCACTGACACCTTTCATTTGACACTTGTCAACAGCCTAGTGGTGGACAAGGCATAATCTTTCCCGTTCACTCTGTACGCGTTCTTTGGGTTCCCTACCATTAGGCTCCAAAAGAACTTTGGTGATCGTAGTAGCACTGGCATATGTGTGGAGAGATCTCTCATCGTTGTTCTTCTCCGAAAATTGGCAAATTATATTTCTCCGTATGTGAGAGTAATTGCATTTGAAATGAAGAATTTGAATTTACATTAACAAGATAATGAAGGGTGGTTGGCCCAAGATTTGCTGAAGAGCCCATTTAGAGATATTCATCTTAGAACCATGTTGTTCCGCTTTCTGTAGCCTTACAAAGAATTGTGGAGCTTATCCTACCTTCAGGCTTTATTTTGGTCAGTCCAGCATACTTCGACATAATTGTGGATTTAAAAGTAGTATTCTTTTCTTTGTGCACAGTCGTCGAGATTTAGTTGAAAAATTAAGTGGCAACGCTTCAAGCCGCGCTAACTTTCAAGTCTTTGTCACTCTTGGAAAACTCAAACACTGTTCTAAAATTCCCTTGCATATCCACAATCACTACCCCTTTCAATTTATTGGCTGAACATATTCAAAAAGCTCGACTCCCTCAATGCAGCTGTACCCTTATTGACTGACGGGATATATAGTGCCAACGGCAACACAAATCTACACACCACGGTTTTTGTTGATATCAAGTATGACAAAAATCTTGACTTTAGGAGTTTTACCGCTCAACAAAAATTTTCATAGTTAGAAAATACTGTAGGTCACCAATCGGATGGGAAATCTTCATTACTGGTATTGCAAGGAAGAATTTGCCCAAGGGCGGCTCTATTGTTATAAAGTCTTGAGCTACTTGGCCGCCTATGTGGGAATTCTCCCTAAAAAACTTGTCGACCACGAAATTGACTGAAGGATATGGGGTTGGTATGATGATCATGTTGCTTGTTTCTTAACTTTCTTAGATTGTATGTGATGGCCGATAGAAAGGATCATGGTGGGTGGAAGACGGCGGGAAGCTTTTCCAGATATGATGATGGCTGCATTGAAATTGGTCCCAACATCATATTACCGGAAGCTGATGAGCCCAATTTATGAATCACAACAATTGAAGGATATCAGAAATATATTCGTATTACTTGAATGACCTGCTTGTATGCTACGATGTTGCTATCATCTCCATCTTATGAAGTATATCCATGTTACATTTATAGCCAACCATAGTGCAAGTTTGTTACGAAAGTGAGTTTAAGAGGCATCATTCTGTTACAAGATTAGTCATATGTAACTCATTCAACGCTATACAGGGGAGAAGAGACGGGCATAATTTCATAAGATAATTGTACCAAATCCCATCACGCAAAGAACACGGCACGGTCTTTGAGGCTCACTTCGTTGATTGTAAACTTTTATCCAGCTCATCCAAGTGGTCCCAATTCATCGTTTTCAAATTTAAGTTCCCAACAATTGCTCTTATAGTTGAAATCACATCATCCTCTGACACTGTGATAAAATTTTCATCCTCTCCAGCTTCCGGAAATGTTTCTTGTCCGCAACATTTACTTTTTTCAAGTTCGGGTAAAATGGCTTTAACAAATTCCGGTGAAAATTTCAACTTGCGGCCACTTTTACAGTGGTAGTTAAACCATTCCCCCAGGACTTTGATTTTGATGCTTTCTTGTTCTTGTTGTACTAGATCTTTGAAACACCCCACAAAGTCGCCTGACGTGTACTTGACTTTGCCCTGGTGAGGTCCAAAAGGGACACGATAAGGAAAGAAGATCTCCATAGCAAGCAACTGTGAGACTATATTTTCATTCACCGTGAGATTGTAATCCTTGGTGTAGAGCATGGCCATAAAAACTTGGATCGCTTGCTTTTATGAGCAATGACGAGGGAGAAGAATTAGGCTTATACATATACAAATGAAGCATACGAACCGTATTGGATATATTTGTCACCTCCCAACAACAATGAAGCACGGAAAATTACAGGAGCAGGTTGATTGTTTCGATACGTTAATGTAGAAAGAATTATGTTTGAACAATTTACACAAAAAATAGTTACTAAAAAAACAAAACTATAACTATTCGAAATAGAAATTAAAATTCTGTCACCCAGTCATACCAAATTTTCTAAAAATAGCTACCATTATTGGATTGTGTGTAATTTGACAGAATGTGTAGCCAAAACAACTTTACGTTACTTCAACGGAATTTTCAAAGACATTGTAGAGAAGTGTCAGATTAGCCGAATCGTAGTTTTGGTTTTAACAAATTCTGTGGAATACTTCCAAACTACAAAGGTAGCAAAGAACCTTCAATCAATGAAATGTATAAGACTTGACAAACGCTCATAACCTTCAAAGTACGCATCATTATAGTTAGTTGAAGTGGGGACACAGTGGCCAAAAATGCGACCCCAACAATGTGCGCATTGTTATAAGAATCATTTTTTAATAGACACTACCATTAGGTTTATAAATTTACAATGCCAACAATAGAAGTATGCATTCCTATATCTTATTGTCCTAATGATTTGCTAACCGAAAACGGAAATTATGTCATAAAAAAGAATTACAGAACGAAATAAAGTTTCTGGTTATTTTGTAACTCGTTTAACTGAATACGACAACACTTGTGAACGATTAATTGTAATGCTGGCAACAAATCACCATTCTGGACAATATTTGAAATATACGAGATTGTGTTCATTGGCACAAACACGACTTGGTAGAAGGCTAGAAAACAAGATGGCGTGAAAGAAAATTTTCACTAGAAGTATATATGTTTAGAAATTACCCTCGAATATCTAGACAATGCCCTTCGAATAGAGCTTGAATCCTCGGGACTTGGTACATTTATTGTTAAGCTTATTATTCTATCATTGTAGATTCTATCTATTTTCACTAAATGTAATTGTTACCCACGGAGAATATAATCAAAATGTTTGTACACTTTCTAATTTTGTTTTTATCTACTCTGTTATTATTGTTGTGCGCATGAGTGCCATCCATTTTATTATTATCAACATTTTTTGAGAGTTATTACTTCAAACGCACATTTCGTGTATAGCAATTAACTTTATTATTTTATTTTGTACTTTATAACAGCGTCTTAGGATTTGTTAGTATCAACATGACATTTAGGTGTTTAAGACACGGTTTCGAATCCACTAAGTCATAAGACAAAACAACAATTTCATCTTCATCGGGTACAAATTACTGTGGGAGTCATGGACGGTGAGCAAATTACTGTATTGTTTAGTATAGCATATTCAATTTAGATGTCGCAGCTGAGGCATTAAAAAATTAGTACTTTATACTAATTTAAATATTCAATTGTCCTTATTTTAAATTCACATCCTCTCTACTTAATATTTGTAGACAGAAACTTTTTCACTAAAAGGCGAAAATATATCGTACGTGGAATCCTCTGTTATTAATAGTAAAATACATAAGATTGTGATATTTTACGAATCGTGGATGTGATTACATTTACAGAGCCATATGCGAATTTATTTTACACGCAGTTGTAAAATTTTTACTATAGGTTTTGGTGCGAACAATAAGCTACTTTTATTTAGAGCTACATGCGATTATTATAATTACACAAACGCGGCATCAATCATGAAAATAGTACAACCTAGTTGACATAAACAAAGTAAAACATTTCCTATACAGAAACCCATTGGTGAGAAGCTATTCATTTGTTGCTTCATATTGTTTTCGATCTGACATGCATTTAAGTAGAGAAAATGGCGTTGTTGTTCTTCTAGAACAAAATAGGAGAACAATACAAGACAATAGCGCTCCAAGTATTTTGTGATACTATTGCCGTCGTTCCAAAGTGAACTTTATAATTGTTTTGTGCTACCCGTCTTTGGTCTAAGTTATTCAATCCTCATATGCAATAATTTCGACACAAAAGAAACATCATCTCTTTATATTTAGGTCCTAACCTTATTGGGTAGTTTTTGAAGTGGCCAAAATAAATCCATCTACTGTCACCATTAAAGCCTTCAATTCACGATTGTCAGAAGCCACAACCATGAAAGCGCTGTTTTCGATTTTAATATAAAAGGAATTTGATGATTACAAAGATTAGTCACTTTTGTGTCGGCTAATATTATGAGTTATTTTTGGTTATAACTGCTTTCTATTATTTTTTTTGAAGACGAATTTAGAAACATTGCATAATATACATTACATATTGCATCTTCTCTCACACTTTTATTGATTGAGAGCCAATCGTTTAAGGAGTCAATTCACTCCCTGCTTCCCTTTCTTTACAACACCACCAGCCCAAATTTTGGCCTTTCCTAGTGCATTCCTCACCTCAAGTTGTTTCAGTTGTTTGTATGTTCAATATTGGCCAGTTCGTAAGAAAAGCGCAACTTTTTGGAACAACTTGCAAAAAACAGGCTTTTTGAATAATAATGTGTAAATCTCACCAGCTTAGAGCCTGTTGTAAAACAAAAGTCAAGGCGTCTTTGTGCGTTTGTTACATGTGATGAGGACTTTATAAGGTTACCTTTTTAAAATTTCTTAGTGTACTCTACGACGCCAAAGTTTTCATTTTTTCCATTACTTGTCAAATCGGGTGAACAATAGTACAAAGACTTAATCCTAGAGTGCACTGTTGTCTGTTCTAATTTTAACTCGTGACAGAGGGATTTTTTTGAAACTTGTTCATCAGCAAATGTGCATTTCAGTGTTTGAGGGATTCAAATCATCAAACACGTGTGGTTGTAAGAAAGATAATCAGGAAAACAACATGCAAAAGCCTCTCAATGCGAGTGTTTCCGCGCGAACACGCAAAACTGTACACACTGATTCTTGGTATCACGCAGTATCTCACCTATAACAATTGACACACTGTATGAGATCTCGCCATTTATCATCTCACAATCCTACATGGTGTCCTCATTGAATCACAAACAGTACGTTTCTTGAATGCCATCACGTATTATACTTCATGAATGAGGCTGCAGCATTATTACCTCACAACATTACTGACATCTCGTTCTTTGAGCATCTTGAATAATTTTCAAGATAGTGGTGAAAGGATCTGTAAGTAATATCTGGCTAAGTCAAATATTCAACCCGCACGAATGGACAAGTAGAAGGACGCTCGAAGTTGTTAGGGGTATGACCTCGTGTGTATCCACATGATTTTAAGTGTCTAAAGCATAAATGGCACGACATTACAATTGTTATAAAGTACATGAGCTTTGTTGCAAAAATCCTTTTGGCTCACTTTTCAAGTTGTCATAGGTGACACCACTCTTTTATGTCATATTTTTGTAATATACGTCATCTCTCTACTTATTTATTTCATACTAGCTTGCGTATGTGTCTTTATCACAGCACACTTACAGTTTATTATTGCCACTTTACGCCGAAAGTAGCTTTTATTAAACATTACAGACGATATTAAAGGTCCTAATTACCAAGGTTTAGTAGTGTATTTATTCCAATTAATACTCAGGAACTTCAAGATGTGTTTTTTTGATTGAGTTGCTGTTTTATGTAGTTGATTCGAGAATAAAGCCTAACGGATGTAGCACTTGCACTCCGCTTAGCTATTTATGCTTTACTCAGGCTTGTTGAAGAGTATGCTTAATTTCGTCACGTAGGTGGCACAGTAATTTCAAAACTCTTTTCATTGAATCAGCTGTTATACTTTACGGGTATGGAAAAAGACCAAAGACGCGACAGAAAATTAAACTTTGATGGAACTTAATTCGCATTCGTAATATATCGCACTTTCTCGTAATTCAGTACTTCAATCCACGACAGCCTGTATGATACAGTCGTTGCTCTCTAAGCACTAGATAAGTACAGTATATATTCAATCTAACCACGAATCTTTTCATTTCATTGTTCCTCAGAATATCCGCTCTATACTAAAAATTTCCAATGTGTTCCGTACAACTCAATAAAGGATATTTAACTCTTCCTGATCTTCTCTTAGCATTAACCAAGCACACTAGAGTGGGCCACTGATATGTTTTAACCAACAAATATCATGTGTTTCGTCATTACCTACTTTGCACCAGAATCAATTATTGGTTTTCCTGGCTGCCTCGTAGCTTTGAGTAAAGCTAACTGTATTAGTATTACGGTGAGAGACCATGATTTAACACAAAGACAAGGTGGTAATTAGTCCACGTTTGGTTTGAATCAAGTGAGATTGAAAATATATGGTGCTCTCCATCTTTGTGTAGTTTATTAATTGCTCGGAATTTTTGCATTTTCCTTCATTCCAAATCTCTACATGTTACAAATCACATTGTCCAACACTCAATTGATCATCTCCACGAGAGAAAACAATTGCATTTCAGGCTTTTGTCAGACTGACCGTTACTCGGAACCAAAACGTATCAACTATCACATGTATCTGTCCAACACAAGATTCGGCTCTCACATGTTTGGGAAGAGAGAGAACCTTCTTGATTTGCAAATTGAGTTGATTGCCAATGTCGCTCTCATTGAGGATTACAGTTTGCAGGTTTGATCGTTACTTGGAATTTGTTTAGTTGATGACCTACCTCCTCACAGAAGATTCAAATTTGTAATTGAACATTTGGCAGGATTTTCGTCAGAAAAAGGTAACTGTTTTTGCCAGAAAATAGGCACCAAATGTGTATGATTAACCCCGGATTGGAATTTATTGTTGAGGATCGCAAAAGATATATCATATTCAACAAGTAAGAGGTGAAAGACTATGAACGTTCCTAGAGTTCGTTTTCGTTTGGTGTATTAGATGGTGAAGTGGATGTCTTTGCCAGAGGTTTCAAGTATTTCAAGTTGTGGACTGAAAATTTCGAAAAACCTCAGTACTCGTGGTTACCCCAAGTTGTAATATTCAAAATCTGTTCTGTGCTTGAACTAACTGCCTGAATTGTGATGTCCAATGCTTTACGGTTAGGTGACCATCTTTTGGTGACTTTCAAATTCACAACCAGTGTGCGAGCTGAACAATCAATTCAGCAGAATTTTTTGAATATTGACAGATTTGGCCCTTCACTTAACTGTTTCCGAGTATCTTGATCTAATGGGCATTGCAAAAAAATATTTCGACTTGTTCAAAACTAGTTTCCAAGAAGTTGCATATTCGTTTTTCAGAGTTGGTCCCGAAGAACCAAGGCACATTACTATACCTTGATATTGAAGGTCATTTCCCGTTGGCTGGGTCACCAATCTTTGCAGTTTTGAAAGTCTATCGACTTTTTCTTTACACTACTATGTTCCAAGAACTACAATCGAATACACCAGGGATTAACTTGCCAAGCTAGCTCATGTCACGTCGATCAATATCTTCATATGGAAGTTTGATGTAACTTTGTTGCCAGTTGCACCTCGCACTGATACAAAGGGTTATCTTGTTCAGATCATTGTTGAAATAGAATCGTACAATGAAGTGATGAACACCTATCATCAAGCAGTGTGGGGCGTTTCTTCTGACAATGATAAAGCTGCCTTTACTGATGTCGGTAGGGCCAGATTGGTGTGGGTTTGGGACACTCTACAAAGAGAAGAGTCTGCCATCTCAAGGCGCTGTCTTTATTACGGGGATTGTTTGTAGTGCCACAATAAAGTTTTGTGTATTCCGTATTTGCCTTGCATGTTGCCCATGTTGGACAATATCCTCGTACCTGCAACATCTTGCATTTTGTGATTGCGGCGGCGAGCGAGACGCAAACGCTTATCCGCGTACTTTGTGTGACGTGTAATTGTGACTTGGATTATCTAAGAGCATGCAGTCCAACAAAGTTTACCTTGATAGGGCAATGAAGTATAGTTTGGCATTGAGCTTTAAGGTAATACGGTAACCTCTTGGTGGTATCGGTGGGGAACTGTTCCTCAATAAAGAAAAACTTGTGACCAAAATCGATTCATTCGAGGGGTACATTCAAAAAAGAACTTCACTTGGAATTTGAGCCTTCCCCTCATCAAGCAATGCCACTAACCCCGTTCAACCCAATCAGTTTACGTGTAAAAAATATTACTACAAAGTGCTAACAAATTATTGGCAACAAACGTTTTTTGCTAATTGATTTTGTTTGTTGTGAAATGTGGAGAAATGGTATAACAGAATGAGTTTTTAACTTTGCTATCTCTCCGCATCTCAAGGGGTGGCTTCACCCGTCCCGTCCCGTCATCCTTGGAGAAATGAAACTTATATACATTTCCAATGAGAATCCAGTTTTGAATAGCATGAGTTACGAGAAACCGTACCATATATCATGAAGGGCAGAGAGCTCCAACTACGAGACCTACCCCTAGAGCTCATCCTTCAAGTGCTCCCATTCGAAGAGTGTTTACTCAACCAGCAATCGGACGTGTCGATACCATGGCTCAATTACATGGATTACAAAAGATGCTATCGCCTATTAGGTGAAAGTGGGATTGGAAACGCACGATGTGGACATAAATTTGACTTGGAGATGAAATATGGCAAGTTGATCTATATAAATTTTGGCAAATTCATAGATGCAAAGTACTTGAAAAAATACATCATCTTTGACGCCAACGCGATTAACGACATCATATTCGACTACCCGGACTTGGTGAGATGTTTAAAAGTTTGGACGGGAAATTTGGATCATGATACATATTTGTGGCTAGATTTTGTCAATATCCAAAGTTGCAGTTCAAAGCAGTTACATGATGTTATGTTCACTGACAGCACACAAATAGAGCCTGACGCAGCCCTTGGTTTGGACTGCTTGGTGACTCGCTCATGCTGTGGTTCAGACATAAAATCGGTTCTGCTCATTTCTAATTTGAGATACGAATTTCTACGCAATTTGAAGCATGTGGAGATGGATATGGCATTAGAAAGCTTTACTGTCCTCAGGAAGAAGTTGAATGAGTCCATGACTGAGTGCCACAAAATTGCTCCAAAGTCGCTACATATATATTTAAAATTGGAAAAAGATCAAGCCCATCCCCAAATTTTTCCTATAGAGTGGATCACTAGTATATTCAACTTACAATCGGTAGAAGAGTTTTCACTCCATTATTACAAAAAGTGCACCTCCCTTGCGTACATGAGTGACTGGATTGAGAAGATGCCACATTTGAAATCACTAAACTTGGGATTTGGAAAGTTGAACTTTGCACAGATTCCTCGTCAGCTTGAAGATGCTCATCATAATAGCAAAACTAACATTCAGGTGAAGGTCGATAAAAAATACTTCAATTCCATACAACACAAATACAATCGGTGCTATTGGCAGGAAAGGAAGTTTAGAGATTGCGTTATTGTTTGTAGAACAGGTCACTAGATTATTTATAGCAAATTTTTATAGCAGTTTATCAACTGTGTAAACCTTGAGCAGTCTCACTGGACTTGAACCTATCTGTTCTTTGCATTTTTGTCGAGTTGGGTAGCTAAATTAGTTGTTATTTACATCCCTACTTACTAGGCGTAATCATTAAAAGAGTGCACTGTAATATAGCACGTGACGTGTTTCGTCTTACACGACTTTGGTCTCCCCCTTTTTTGTGTGTTGCAATCCTTTACGAATCATTAAATACCATGGCATACAGATCACTGTCTCGTCAACACTTACACCACCACTTCTGCTAATAAATCAACCTCCCAAACTACCCAACTTTTCTACAACCCAGTCCGTATCAATAAAAATGTACAGGCATGAGCTTAGCCAGTGAGTTACATCGAGTAAGATCAATCGATAGTGGCGATGAGGGTTCCAGCGCTTTAAATACATCCTCCGACTCCACACAAAGTCTACTACGGAGAATCTCATCACCAATAATATCTGACTTGCCAAATATATTCAGTCATTTAAGGTCTAATGACAGTGAAGCTGTGGTGAAGAATGTTGGTGGGAAAAGTATTATTAAGCGCGTTTTGAGTGGCAACAAGTCTAGCGATAGTGTGGGCTCATCTGGTACAGTGTCATCAATTTCAAGCTCTTTCTCAGGGAAACAATTAACCGGTGATTCCCTAGTTGAAACAAATGATGAGGAGGTGAAAACTCTAGTCCCTGACTCCAACATAACAAAATCAATTGATCAATTAAGGATCCCTAGTGTGTTCCAAACAGATGGCCTACCGTTACTTAAAGTGTCACACAAATCAAAGAAACGCATCCTATTATTTATTGATTTGGTAAACTTTTCCTTTCTTTGGAAGCTAGCTCCAAATCCAGCTTCTCAGGGTAATAAACGATTGTCGATGCATGGGTCAAGCCAAAGAGTGCACGAGTTCACCGTTGACGATATCAAGTTTGTGTACACCCACGAGAAAGGCTCCAACTACCGGGAAGAGCTACGAATATCAAAAGAGTTTGAAACTAGGTGGATTACATTGATTTATTTTAATAGAAGAAAAGGTAATTTGAAAATGCTTCATTTGATTGCTGATACTGAGCACGATTTTAAGCGATTAAATCTGGCTTACGTTACAATGAGGGATTTGCGACATCACCTTGCAACTGAGTTTCTTGTTGATTTGAATGAATTGGATGAGGCACACATGAAGATGATTTTGAATCGCGAGGTTCCCATTCAGCAAAAGCAACAAACCAAGGAGTTTCTCACATTTAGTGACATTTTAAAGTATGCGAGGCGTCTTGGTATTAGTATCAATAAACTGTATTTGGAAAGTATATTCAACAATGTATTTGAGGCGCATATCGAGTCAGTGGATTCTGATGAAAAGGGGCTCAATTTTGAACAATTTAAAGAGTTTATATCCATACTAAAGCGGAGAGAAGACATCATGACGCTCTGGGAAAACAGCTGCACTGATAGCTCCCTCGGAATGAATCGATTGGACTTTGAACATTTTTACTTAGGTGTACAGCATGAAAAACAAGACAAAACTGCAATGGATTCCATTTTTAGTCAGTTTTCAGCAACTGGCAAGTATTGGACTGCGGACGATTTAAACTCGTACCTATTGTCCAGCCATGCAAACCCAATTCGCGACATTGAGACAAACAGTTATTATACGTATCCTTTAACAGACTACTACATATCATCATCGCACAACACATACTTAACCGGTAGGCAAGTCGGGGGTGACTCGTCTATTGATGGATACGTTAGAGCGCTTCAACGTGGCTGTCGATGTATTGAAATAGATATATGGGATGGCTCAAATGAAGAAGACACTGATTGCACTGAACAAGAGCCAATAGTCAACCATGGAAGGACATTCACCAAACCCATCAAATTTTTCAATGTTGTTAAAACAATCCAAAAATTTGCATTTATAACATCGCCGTATCCTTTGATTCTCAGTTTGGAAATAAATTGCTCACCTGTTAGTCAAATAAAAGTTGTCAAGACTTTGAAGGAAACATTGGGGTCCAGTCTTGTTACATCCACCATCGATGATAGCTCGACTTTGCCCTCTCCTGAGCAGCTCAAATACAAGTTTTTGATCAAGGCGAAAAAGACCAGTCCGTTTAAAGATTTGATTGAAACTGACGAAGGAAGCTTTACCACATCCACCACTACCACTTCGTATTCGGAGGACAATTCAGCCACCAAACCCTCAGGGAAAACATTTAGCATACGAAGAAAGACTAAAGCTCCTAAAGTCATTGATCAAGTCAGTGAATTAGGTGTATATCTACAAGGTATCAAGTTTCGTAACTTTTCGTTACCAGAATCGAAAATCTACAATCACTGTTTCTCCCTCAGTGAAAAGACAATCAACAAGATGATGAAAGACGAGGTAAAGAAAACGTCACTAGACAAGCATAACCGAAAGTACTTTGTGCGGGTTTATCCATCAGGGTACAGAGTCACTTCAACCAACTTTAACCCAATAAAATATTGGGAACATGGGGTACAGATGGTGGCTACAAATTGGCAAACGTATGATCTCGGGCAGCAACTAAATGAAGCAATGTTTGAGGGAGTGAACAAGGAAGGTTATGTTTTGAAGCCGACACATTTGAGAAAACCTATTATCAAGAGTTCCAAGTTTTTCAAAATGTTTCAACCAGCTTCAAAAACAATACGATTTAATATAAGTATAATCGGTGCTCATCAATTGCTGAAGCCGAAGGATACCGATGATGTGATTAACCCATTTGTTTCATGTGAGATAATAGGCGCTGATAAACTCAATTGGAATTCATCGTCTATGGAACCTGGAAGGACCAGAGTAATCACTGATAATGGGTTCAATCCCATTTGGAATGAAGCGTTTAGTGGAACCATCACAGGATCTCTCGATTTAGTGTTTGTCAAATTTGTTGTGCATACAGTTTCCAACGTTGACAAAATGGAAGATGCGCATCCTTTGGGTCTACTAGTTGCCAAATTGGGCTACCTCAAACAAGGGTATAGGTATTTATACCTCAATGATTTATTCGGTGAACAATTGGTGTATTCTTCCTTGTTTGTCAAGATTTCGTATGATTGTGTATAACGCGATGAGATGACATTTTTTTTGATTTTTTTTTTTTTTTTGATAAACTTTTTCGAATCTTCATGTAGAACCCTGCTAGCACAACAAAATCACAGAGATGGGGAAAATATCAGCGAACGATAAGCTTAAGCAACGTCATAATCCTCTTTTGAAGGATATCTCTTCTCAGGGAGGTAACTTGAGAACCACGCCTAGATCAGCACACGCAAAGAATAAAAAATCCAGAACCAGTGAAGCAAATGAACCGAAGGGGGAAGGGTACTTGGATGCCGTCAGTTCGAGAAAGATCTTACAGTTGGCAAAAGAGCAACAAGACGAGTTAAGAGATGAAGAAGAAGCCCAAGCTCCAAGCTTTGCACAAGCATTTAAGCAACAAGATGTGAGTAGCGATGAAGAAGAAGATGATCAGCAATACTCCGACTTGGAAGAAGAAGAAGAAGAAGAGGAGGAGGAGGAGGAGGTTGTATACGACGAGGAAGAGATTGAGGTTGACGAGAAAGATGCAGAGCTATTCAATAAATACTTTCAAAGTAATGGTCCTACTGCCGATGGACAAAGTATAAACTTGGCCGACAAGATTCTTGCAAAAATCCAAGAAAAAGAGTCGCAACAACAAGAACAGGTTTCTGAAAGACCTGAAGATGCAGTTTTACTACCTCCAAAAGTCATTATGGCGTATGAAAAAATTGGTCAGATATTGTCTACTTACACCCATGGTAAATTACCAAAATTGTTTAAGATTTTACCGAGTTTGAAAAACTGGCAGGATGTATTGTACGTTACAAACCCAGAGAAATGGACTCCTCACGCTACATATGAAGCTACAAAGTTGTTTGTTTCCAATTTGACCGCCAGTGAAGCACAAAAGTTTGTGGAATCAGTACTTTTAGAGAAGTTTAGAACATCAATTGAAGATTCCGATGACCATTCATTGAATTACCACATTTATCGTGCTTTAAAGAAATCATTGTATAAACCAGGTGCATTTTTCAAGGGGTTTTTGTTACCATTGGTGGATGGATATTGTTCAGTTCGTGAGGCCACTATTGCTGCGTCAGTATTAACAAAAGTTTCAGTTCCAGTTTTGCACTCATCAGTTGCATTAACTCAATTACTACAAAGAGATTTCAGTCCAGCCACCACTGTGTTTATCAGAGTATTGATTGAAAAGAAATATGCGCTCCCTTATCAAACTTTGGATGAGTTGGTTTTCTATTTCATGAGATTCAGAAATGCAGCACAAGATCAAATGCAAATTGATGAAAACGACGATAAGAAAGCACCACAATTGCCAGTTGTATGGCATAAAGCGTTTTTGTCATTTGCCCAACGTTACAAGAATGACATCACTGATGATCAAAGAGATTTCTTACTTGAAACTGTAAGGCAAAGATTCCACCATGCTATAGGTCCAGAGATTAGAAGAGAATTGTTAGCGGGTAAGCCAAGACTAACCGCAGCTGATGTACCAAAGAAAGGTGGATTAATGGTTGATGCTTTCTAATGTGTGTTATATTTAAATATATTATACCTCTTGGGTCGATGTTCTTTTTCTTGCCTCCTCACATAAGTGATCAAAATTAGCAGCTAATGCGTAGTAACTCTGCACCACTCCGATAATTGTCAATGCAACTGTACTCCCCACCCACAAGCCATCTAATGATCCTTTCCATGGAGAATAAAAGGCAAGATAAATTGACAATGGAAGACCAACCACATAGTATGAAACCAAGTTGACAATACCTCCAATCTTTGTCTGTCCTTGTCCTCTTAAGCAACCTGCCGAGTTTGCATTCATGGCATCGGATATCTGCATCAATGCAATGAGCCACATGACTTCGAGAACAATGTTAATGACATCTTGATCCTTGGTGAACGCATTGGCAATTGGTCTTTGGAAACAGTATAATGCAAGAAAGTTTAACATGGAGATCACCAATCCAAAACAAAGAGACACTTTAGTGGTGACTTTTGCTGACTCGGCTAACCCAGCTCCTAAAAAGTTGGCAATTCTTGACGAAGATGCAATTCCAATAGCAAATGGGACTTGATAAGTTAATGATGCCATTGTTGTCCCAATTGATTGTGCAGCCAACGCTTTGGTGCCAAGGTATGATGCCAACAATGTCAATATTTCAAATGCTAGAAACTCTGCCTCCAACATAACAAGACCTGGAATAGCCAACGAGATTAATCTGCCCCATCCCTTGAAAGCTTGTTTGATGTTGAGTCCTCCCCAACATCTCAACGGATGAAATCCACTTGGGGTATCTTCTGCCTTGACGTAAAACACAGTCATAACAAACAATCCAATGGCCATAAGCCAGTAGTTTATTGCCACCGAAATTGGCGCACCAATGTATCCAATCTTTTTAACCAAGTACCAGTTCATGCACAAGTTTGATGGGGCGGCTATAAGCAACACATAAGCACCAATGTTGTAAATTCCCTGAGCTTGTAAGAATCTTTTCCCACATTCAAACGAAATGTAAGCTGGTATACCAATGGAAACATACTGTAAATACTGTGCAGCATATTTAGCAGTCTCTTTATCAGGAACAATAAGACATATCAAATCGTAGCCAAAAAACACCCATGCAATCAAGACTGGTAACATAACTACCGCAATCAAAGCAGTACATTTTTGAAAATACTCTCCAACCATGGTGTATTTCCTGGCACCAAATGCCTGGGGACACAATGTATCCAATGCAGTAGCGATACCCTGTATAGTGGCATAACCAGTTATGTTCGCCGTCATGGCACCCATTGAAACAGCTGCCAACTCAGTTGCACCAATGTGACCAACACTGAAAACAGACACCGTGGAAAGTGAACATTGCAAAAGAAATGTGACTACTGAAGGTATGGCTGAGCTAATCAATGTTTTCAACTCGATAAGTGGAGTAGTCACCTCAATTTGTTTATTCTGCACTGCTTCTTCAAATGCGTCCCTCACCTCGTCATCGCTTTTCAAGTCGTCTACTGCAATATGATTCTCTTGTAGTAACTCTCTTTCCTGCTCCAATAATTCTCGAGCGACAACGCTCAGTTTTCGTCTATTCTTGAAAGGATTTGGATTAGAATCCACGACTGCAGCTTGTGTCCCTTGTATATCAAGCAATGGGGAGTTTTCATCTGCTGTTATATCATCCTGGAACTGTTGACGATTAGACGACGAGCCAATAAAGTCTGAAGGTATATAAAGACCACCTTTACCAACTGAGCCATACACCACAGACGCCCTTCTTTTGGTATCTGAATGAGTGAATTGGTGACTTCTATCTGAATGTGTCATTGAAAAAAAGTGTATGTATCTCTGATGTTTGCAGAAGTGATGTGTAGGGGAAGATGAGTCTTAAAATAAAATACAGAGCAGAAGTTACAAAATTGCGAAAATTTAAAAAATTTTAAATCTAAATTTCTTTTTCTTTCTGGTTATTGCCCAATTTTGACGAAAGCGCATCTCTTCGTTGCACAAGCTACAACATGCATACAAGATAAGCCATGAATTGATGCTGTAGTATAGTGGTTTTTTGTAAGGTAGTTTAATGATTCTTTTCTTTATCGTAAGCTATTGATCTCCATCTACAATTATACCACACCTCTTATCTTAAGTGCATTGGAAATACGACGTCTATTATGTTTATGAGTACACAAAGTGTCTCTCTAGCAAAGCTTATGCAACTTCAAAAGATGATTTCCCAAAATCAGGAGTACCACCCAAAGTACCATAAATATCACCTTGATAATTCTCAGCTGCATACCTGTGTCCCTTTTCATACACCGTTTCCCAATTGTGGATAATATCATGCAAGATTGGAGTTCCAGCAATAACCAAGTTATCCAAACTAGCCTCGATTCCACCATCAGTTCTGTTGAAGAAATATTCATAAGCACTCATGGATGCTGGTG
Organism: Lodderomyces parapsilosis; assembly: GCF_000182765.1. Taxonomy (NCBI): domain Eukaryota; kingdom Fungi; phylum Ascomycota; class Pichiomycetes; order Serinales; family Debaryomycetaceae; genus Lodderomyces; species Lodderomyces parapsilosis. Next base: position 718,498 of record NW_023503284.1, on the reverse strand, counting down.
GTCTCGAAAAATCGGAAATCGTTCTCATCACCATAACCCTTTCAAAATCCAATAAGCCGTACTTGTCTAATCTGGTCAATACTTCCAATGTAGCATTATCTTCTTGAGCTGTTGAACAATAAGTAGCTGAACCATTGGTTAATAATTTAGTCAAGTTGCCAAAATAATCATTCAACACTTTTCCAGTGAAATAATTGTCACTGGTTAAGACATCACACTTGACAACTTTGGCATCACCACGAGCAGCAGTCTCATTGTATAATTTTCTAAACTTTTTATTCAATGTATTACCATTGTTTAAAGTAACATTTGATGCTAATGCAACGGCTCTATCTCTCAATTTCTCATTAATTTCAAACACTTCTGTTCCGTAAACGTTTCCCGGATACTCAAGTGGCGATGTGGCACCATATGGAACATACCCTGAAGTCCAATTGGAGTTTGTCTCATGATAATCTTCATAAGCAAGCTGATACTCCAAGCCAACTTGTACAGCATATTTAGCAAATGTAACCCCACCCAAAGTGGTATATTCTGGCTCACCACCGGCAATACCAGCAATCAAGAAATATGTCTTTGTTAAATCAAATAGCGGGTTTAAAGTTAAAGCAGTAACGGAACTAGCAGCATTGATTTCTCCTTCACCAGTAGTGACTTGACAAATGGTGTAGTTTGTGGTGCAGTGGATTGTTGGGTATACTGGAGACAAGCCCGGGATGGTAATATTGTGGACAAAGTCCATTGCTTTCAACCATGGATCTCTTTCAAGCTCAAACATGGACACGATAAATGCCTTTGGTTGGTATACTGCAAATGGTTTCCCATACGCTGTTTGGATGTTATTGTTGGAAGTGTCAAGGACATCTTCTTCTAAAGCTGTTGAGTTAATTTCACGCTTGAGAATGGGTGTAGATATAGCTGTTGCTATTATGGAAGCAAGTGAAATGCTAGCTGAAAACTTCATGGGATCTGTTGGTTGTTTGAAGAACGAAGAAAGTACACAGAAAGCGCAAACATGGTTGACTTTATATACAACGATTCAGCTCGTACCATTTGTTCGCACGGCAAATTCAAGTCTTCCATCACTGAGTCACATCCATTGTTTATTGCTTGAGATGAGGTCCATAGCTTTTGTCTGTATATATTCTGTGTAAAGATGAGCTGAAATTTTTCGCCTAAAGTAGCCAATTTGTAAATAAGAACACTGTCAAAAAGGTGCGTTTGTGTAACGTAATTAAGGTCCAATTATTAATCAAAGATAAGGAGTTAATTTTATGAAAAATTATCTTGCCTGGGTAATTTCTGGTATACGCTTTGCAGAGAGAAGGAACTCTTTTGGTTGCTAGATTCACTCAACATTTGTGCTCTGAAGTACTTTTCTGGTCTACTAGGGTGTCGATTTGATCACAATTATGCAACAATTTTGCCACAACTTTTACTCAATGTAGTGAAGATCTCAATTCGTGACTTTTGGTCTTTTTTGGTATCAGCACCATCGAAGTTGTAATACCACCCCCGCGGATGAGCCGACAGGCACCCGCTTTCTCATTGCAAGGCAATATACTCAAGCGGCTTTCACCTTAGAAAATTACTCATATCTTATCGGTACTGCTGCAAAGCGGCAAATACAAAACATGCAGGCAGGGGTCTATAAAATCGAAATCTACAATACCTTGCATTTTCAATATCTATCATGATGTTAGTAGAGCCCACAAGAAACAAAAAAGTATCTGAAGTACATAATTGATAGATATTTTGAGCTGTCGCAACATATACAAAGATAAAATACAAATCTACTCATTGGCTAGCTCAACCCACTAGTCAACTCATTCATAATTTCTAGCGTCAGCTTGTCTTTGCTTATTTGAAACTGGTTTTGTCCAGCTAGATAAAACCCAATATCTGGACCTCCATTGGAGCTAAGCTCCCCTTTTAGTTTCTTGTATGCATCATAAGCATACCCATATGGTGGCAACTCCAGTAACTCAAATCGATTTGACTTGACAATATCATCAATGAACGGGGTCCTTATGCATCGTGCTGGTTTACCGGAAATCAAAGCTGTCATCACCGTTGATTCTTGACCCAATAACTTGCTGTAAAATTTTGAAGTTGCTGATTCTGGAGTTGCTAAGAATGCAGTACCTATTTGAACTGCATCAGCGCCATGATCTAAGTAGTGTTTGACTGAGTTGGCAGTGGTGATTCCACCAGCAGGAACTATGTAAACGGCATCATTACCCAAATTCTGTTTCACTTTATGGAAAAGTGCTTGTGTTGATAAATCTTCATCTAAATGGGGTTGAAACGAGTCCAAGAATTGTCCTCGATGACCGCCAGCTTCGATTCCCTGAAGAATGATACCATCAAATCCATTCTTGCTTAAATGGAGAGCTTCCTTCAAGGACGTAGCGGTACCAAACACTAACGAAAACTTTCTCAATTCATCAATTGTGTTATTCGAAGGAATACCGAAATGAAAACTTATGATGGCCGGTTTGATTGATTTTAGTTTCTCAATCAATTTTTCAAGTTTCTTTTGATCCTCCTCCACTTCTTTGAATGATACGTTACCATTGGAAAACTTTATAGTATCAATAACATTTTTAAATTTTGTATCAATGACTCCATCATTATATAAGGTTTTCCAATTCTCCACTTGTAATTGACCCGGAGCCAGTTCAATCTCATGACAGAAAAAATTCAAATTGACGGCATTGGTACCGGCAGATGCAACCAATTTATCCAATTTATCAAATGATGTTGAATCATCACGAGTGAAGTCCAATGGCGCAAGTGGGAGAGCACCAAGTCCACCTCCTGCAGTCACTGCTTTTGCCATCTCTGGGGTTGATACACCCGCCATTGGCGATTGCAAAATCGGATATTTGACATTGAGCTTTTTCAAAAGGGAAGGTCTTGACATTGTAGGTGGAAAGAGTGACGGAATCAGGAAGAGTGATGAAATCACGAAAAGTGTCGTTGCGTTTGGTTGTTGAGATAATTTGCGGTTTTTGCGAGTGAGTAATTCTCCGACTTCGTTGTTTAAAGTCCCGCGAGGAGAAATAAAAACACCGACGCGGCAGAAACGACAATGTTGCGACAATTTCCATTTTCAGCTTTCAAATTTCAACTTCATGGTTGACTCTTGAGAGGCTCTCCTGGCTCTCATTTCTACACTTGGAAGCAAAAAGTGTTCTCTTTGGGTAGTTCAAACAATTGTAACAGTTCCAGAAGAGAAAGAGGACGAAGAAAGCGATAGGATATTGAGCTTCATAACGGTGTATTCACCACAAAGTGAATGTTTGTTGCCAGTCGTGTTTAAACTTCACCCACCCCAAGGGAGCTTGCTGATGTAACTCCTCTTCGACTGACATGTTCTCCAATCGAACAACATTTGACAACTTGAGTTTTCGACTTCCATGTGTGGCGCTTAATTGTAGAAAAATGTGGTACAATTTGACACAGTCATTGCCGTGCTTCCACATCGATATTCTGAATGCGGCTGAAAGATGCTTTTGAGCATGATCTAACCTCAGGTCATCAGCTCTCCTACAAGCCATAATCAAGCACTTAGGATTGTATAAACTCGCTTTTACCGGAGTTCATTGTTCTCATTTTATTTTTTTTTTTGTTGTGAGAGAGTAAGCACAATTTTGTTGAGTATTATTGGACGTTGATTTTTCACCCGAAGTTGACACCACAACCACACCCACTGACTACACCAGGTCTATTTAATGTCTACGTTCAGATGTGCTATTAATGAATGTGTGTATATTAAAAATAAATTAAAAAGGCAATTTCCCTTCAACAAGCATCAAAAGTTGTTCTTGTAGTAGTAAGCACCAGCAACGGCCAAAAACAATACAACAGCGACCAAAGGTACATTGATTCCCGAACTTTCTTGTGCATATGACTCTCTAGCTTTATGTTCAACAATCTTACCTCCTTTCAATATACCGACTTGTAAACGAGCCAATATTTCGTGAGCTTCATCTGAATGGCCGATATCTTCAAAAGCTTCGGTAGCATCAGTTCCAGCAACATCCAAAATAACTTCTTCTCCACCAGGGTGTTCATCTATGTAGCTTGATACGTTGTATACTTTACCATTGATGACTACCCAGACATCATCATGAGTAGTGTGTTTGGAAATTTCATCAAACTCGTAAACTTTAGTTGATACTGATTCTGTTTCTGACATGTTGTTTAAAAGTGAGTTGTGTAGCTTGTGGTTGATTGGATACTATTGTACAAAAAGACTCTAAGGGTATATCTCTATCCTGTTATATGTAGATCAGCACAGTGTTGATTGCAAGAGAAGAGGGTTCAAAAACGAATGGAATTGAAATACGATATTTTTTTTTTATATCTCCTCGTTTACAGCCACCCAAAAACAGGAAAAACAAAAATGAGAAATGTTGACAAAGAAAAGAAATAGGGTAAGTGGTAGCGTGTGTATGGACATCAAAGATGACAGTTTTATGGTTATTTAGTTGGAACGTTTCCAACAGTAGAAGGTAATCCATATTAGCTTCTATTTGAATTACACTCATAACCCTACCCCAGAATTGTGTTCTTAGTGGAATAGTGGCGTGATAACATTCTATAATGGATCGTTCTATATTATCACAAGCAGATCAAACTCAACAACCCTCACACTTCTCTTTCTCAACAGAAAATTAAAAAAAGACAAAAAAAAAATTTATCACAGGGGTGTTTCTTTTCTAAACAATGGAAAACTAAACATAAGTCCATACATATAAGCACACACTACACACTACACATTACGCACTACACACTACACCCTACACATTACACACTACACATTACACAGACACATTACACACTACACATTACACAGACACACTACAGACATACAGACGCACTACACTGTGTGGGAACTGCAACTTTTTTTTCTTTCTTTTTTTTATTTTCATTTTCATTGCCCCACTTTTGTCACATGTACAATCTCTTAAGTCCGTTCATTGAGATGGAACACCAATACACTGCACGTAATGTAAGTATAACGGAGTTAAGGTACTCTGGTCTAAATTTCACGCATTATTCACTTAAACAGGTAGAGGGTGGGGGGGGGGAAGATTTACTTAAAAGAGTCAAAAGAATCAAATCATTCTCTACGCACACTTTACTACACTTTTATTATCTCACGGTGCACATTTTCAATTATGGACATTTATTCCGCAAATATTCAATTTATCCGACAACTCTTTATGCTGCATTCAATAATGCACATAAATCATAATCTATGCCTTTATTCTTTAACTCTTCAACTTTATTCCTTTTTGATTCTTCAAATTTCTGTACTATAATCTCCCATTCTTCTTTGGTCTTGGGGTTATCATGTTTATCTTTAACAATTTTGTGAATTGGTACAACTTTAAACTTACGATTAGCATTTTTGAATACATCCTTGTGTGGGTTTTCAACATACTCGCATCTAAGCAAATGTCCAAATAACAAGTAATTATTCATTGTTTCTGCGGCTATTTTGGCAACTTCGACAGACTCAAATTCAATATAGGCAAAATGTTTTGATTTACCCGTTTTCTTGTTACGTGACAAAATCAATTGTTTGATTGGACCAAATTGTTGAAAATATGTCCTTAATTCCGATTCTTGAAATCCTTGTGGGAGCCTACCTATATATACGACACCAGTTTTGACAGATTTTGATTTGTGGCTGGCGTCTGAAGATGCTGTCTTTGATATCACCTTATTTACTCTGTGTCCTGATGCATTTGGTTGGATTGATTGTGTTATCGTTTCTTCTTCTGAAAGGTCCTCGTCATCATCACCATCATCTTCATCTTCATCGTCACTTGATAACCCATAAACTTGTTCTTCTTGCTCGTTTTCCTCCTCCTCCTCTTCAGACGATGACGAGGGTAATTGCAAATCTTCCTCTACCTGATTAGCTGGTGGTTGCTCCTTTTGCACTTTCGAATCATTTGATTGCTTCAAAGAAGCTTGTTTCACAGTTGATTGTTTCTTGGCCATAGCAGATATATCGATATAATTGATTGAAAATGATTTCGATGCTCCTTTCCAATCCACAAATAAGTTTTTCCTTTTTTTTTTTTTTTTTTATTTTTTATCGCGATGAGTTTTTGAAAAATGTGTCGCGTAAATACACAGCAATAACAAAACACGACACTTCTGCTTCTCTCAACCAACAGCTTCTAGCAATAGAGAATACGTGTTCGTAGGCAACCCAACAACATTGTAGTAGTCCCCGGATATCTTGTCAAACAATAAGCAGCCCAATTGTTGGTATTTAAACCCACCGGCAACTTCCAACCCTTCACCACTTTCTATATAAGCTCGAATAATGTCTTTGTTGTCTGCCTTGAATGATAGCTTGGTTACAGCGTGGTCTTGATACTCAGACACAATACCATTGTTCAATTTGAGCACGGTTATCGCCGAAATCACTTCAATATCTTTATGAGTGTCAAAGTATTCAAAAAATTTTGCTTGTTTGGACTGTGTCATTGGTTTTTCAAATATCTTGCCATTGCAAGTGACTATTGTATCACAAGTAAGAATTAGAGTTTCACTTTGAAAAGTGTCGCTGTGGGCTTGGTATATCGCCTCTGCTTTTTTACGACTGGTTAACTGAACATATTCCAATGGAGTTATTTGGGATTTATCTAAATCTTCTGGGAAATTGGAAGCCGAGATGGTGAAATTGGCGACCCCAAAGTTTTGCAAAAGTATTTGTTGCCGCCTTGGTGATGTTGATCCGAGGATTAAGTTGTACTTTTCAAGCTTTTCATTGAGCAAAGTGTTGAATATCATTTTGATGATAGTGGTGACAATGTTCTACTGTAGTAAACTGAGCGAGTTGAACCCCTTACGCGTATTCCGATGTAGTTTGCTACTCCTTCCCCTTTACTCGTCATTTTGATAGCAAAAATCAAAATTGTCACGAAAAATTTTGAGAGTTTCAACTTCAACAACTAATCTCACACGACAGAACCTCCATAGAAAAACAGTGGATGTTAGTTACTAACCTGATCTCATACCATTTATAGACTTGCCCAGCATTACAAATACATTTAAATGAAGCTCCTATACAAGTCAAAACCCAGAACGGTGGTATTGTATTCCGACACATACAGTCTTACATTTAGGACATCAACGAAACAAACAAATGCTCCAAAACCAACCGTCAATTTAGAGCTAGTACCCAACAGTAACATTACTCCAGAAGCTGGGTTTCGCACTTTACTCCGAAGAGAAGTTTATGGCTGTTTAGGTTTGATTTACGTCGACAATCAAATATTTCTTTCGGTGATTACGGGAGCTTTAACCAATGTTGCCCGCCCCATTAAAGATGAAACAGTGGATAAGATTTACTCAGTTGATTTTGTTTCTTTAAACAATAGTGAATGGGATTTTGTTGAATTGGATTCGCAAGGATACCCAGTGGTGACCAACGATGATGATGACGATGCAAGGTACAATCGTGTACAACATCCATGTTTTGAGTTTAAAAAATTGTTGTCCAACGGATCTTTTTACTACTCAAATGACTTTGATCTAACATCAACTTTACAGACCAGAGGCGTCAATGAAACGTTAGACGAGTTGAACCATTACAGTCCACTGTACATGTGGAATTCGTTTTTGGCGGATGAAATGATACAATTTAGGTCCAACTTGGATAGCAACAACCGGTCAGTGTTGGACGATAATCGATTCCTAACCACCGTTATTCGAGGGTTTGCCAAGACGGTACCAATGGGACGTCAAGATTCAATCACAATCATTTCCAAACAGTCGTGGCGTAGAGCAGGAACTAGATACAATACTAGAGGAATCGACGATGACGGGAATGTGGCCAATTTTGTTGAAACTGAATTCATCTATTACAACCCATCGAAGAAATCCATTTTTACTTACACGCAAATTAGAGGATCAGTACCGACATTTTGGGAGCAGGACTCCACCTTGATAAATCCGAAAATCACCCTTACTAGATCCCCAGAAGCAACACAGCCGATGTTTAACAAACATTTTGCCGAAATTGGAGAACATTATGGAGTTTGTCACATTGTGGACTTGTTATCAAAGACAAAATCCTCAGAAGTGCAATTATCCAACAGGTATAAACAATTGTATAAAAATTGTGATCGTAGAGAGGAGATTGAATACACTGCATTTGATTTTCATGCCGAAACTAAAAATGCAGGGGGGTTTGCTGGTGCAACAAGGATTCTTCCCAAGTTGTACGATTCAATGCGTGAATTTGGCTACTTCTCATACGATTTGGAACAAGATCTGGTCATAACCAGACAAGACGGGGTGTTTAGAGTAAACTGCTTGGACTGTCTAGATAGGACCAATTTGATTGAACAGGTTATTTCGAGAACTGTTTTTGAAAACATCCTCAAACAACAAACCGCATCTCATGGGAACCAAGGACGGGACCACGCAATGATTGAAAATTTTATATACAAGCATAACGAGCTATGGGCTGATCATGGTGATGCTATTTCACAAATTTATACTGGAACGAATGCATTAAAGTCGTCATTTACGAGATCGGGAAAGATGAACTTAGCGGGTGCGTTGTCAGATGTAACGAAATCGGTTTCGAGAATGTATCAAAACACATTTATTGATGGCAAGAAACAGTCAACAATCGATTTGTTACTAGGTGTTGGTGGCCCACAATCTAAGAAAGTTAAAATTTACGATCCAGCTAGCGATTATGTCACTGCTCAATTGGAACAACAATCACGTGTCTTCACAACTGATGCAAATATCAAAGTGTTTACCGGTACATACAATGTCAATGCTCTAGAACCGCTGGCAAATATCGACTTAACTTCATGGTTATTCCCACCGGAGAATGAATCAATGCCGGACATTTATGCCATTGGGTTTCAAGAATTGATTGAATTGAATGCAGGGTCATTCTTAGCTGGTGATGTCACCAAACCGCAAAAGTGGGCTGCTGTTTTGAATCAACAACTAAACTCTCAACGAGAACAATATGTGCTTTTGAGAACTGAGTCGATTGCATCAATGTCATTATTCTTGTTTGTCAAGAGCTCATCCATTCAACATGTGACTCGTGTTTCTGGATCATCGAAAAAGACTGGATTGGGGGGAATTGCTGCAAACAAGGGTGCATGTGCTGTTAGATTTGAATACGGCGCTACATCATTTGCATTGATTACATCACACTTAGCCGCGGGGACTACTGCTATAGCTGAACGATTCAATGATTACACCACTATTATGCAAGGTATGGTGTTTACTCGAAACTATTCGATTCATGACCATGATCATGTTATCTGGTTTGGTGATTTGAATTATCGTATTGATTTGCCCAATGGACAATGCCGAAACTTGATTGAAAATGGCGCATTCGATGAACTTGCCAAGAAGGATCAATTGAAGTTGGAAATGAGAGATAAGGGAGCATTTCTGGAGTTTAACGAGGGTGCAGTCAAGTTTTATCCTACTTATAAATTTGACAAGGGAACTTCCAATTATGACTCGTCGGAAAAGCAACGAGTTCCATCGTGGACAGATAGGGTGTTGTATCTCAGTTTGAAGAAGAAACGTAATGATTTAAAACAATTGAATTATAATTCAGTCATGGATGTATATCTAAGTGATCATAAACCAGTATATTCGACATTTGCAGTCAAAGTTGAATTTATTGACAAGACCAAGAAATCAGCCATGGCTAAAGATTTGTACGATGGGTACAGGAAAGAACATGGCAACTCATACGATTTAGTGTCGTTGAACACATTATCGCCAACTCCATCCACAAAATCCGTTTCTTCATCAAACAAGAATGACAATTTTGTCAATGATGCATTGGCCGATTTGAATTTATTGGATGATTTTGATCCTCATGCACCTAGTTTACCAGCAAGACCTAACTTCAATGCAACTGCACCTAGACGCGTGCCTCCCCCACCAGCAAGCAGAAAGACTACGTCAACATCAACATCAACATCAGTATCACCACCAACAAATCAGACAAATGCTTCTTCTACACAGGTGCCTCGTAAATTGCCACCATTACAAGCACCACTCCCATTGAATGGGCAATCAAAACAACAACCATCTACATCGCAATCTATTGCACAAGGATCACCAAAACCAATGAAAGTGCCAATTGGATTTTCATCGTCACCATTGATCCCTAGTCGCTCTAATCTGAACTCACCATCGGTGTCAAACTCACCGGTATCCACTCCAAAACAGTTGGACAACAATAAAGTGGCAAAGCCTCATCATCATAGTGAGTTGAAACCAATGGTGCCTAGCAAACCATCATCTTTATCTTCATCAAAATTGAAAACGGCAGAAAATCATGATAGTGATGAGGATGCAGGAGAAGCAGACGCAGTAAAAAGTAATGGAACAGGACAATCACCACCACCACCTCCTCCTCCTGTTAGTCGTGCCATGAGAACCATGTCTGATTGGCAACCTTTAGTACCAAAATAAATAGCATAGGTGAAGGAGAAGGTTATAGATTTACGTTGAAATGTAGTCGTAATGGAGAAGGGCCAGTATCGTCTTAAAAGGAGACGATGGGTGTAGAGCATTTTTATTGCTGATGGTCATTCTTGATTGTCCTTGGACCGAGAACTTGGACCGGCTTATGAATAGAGTCGATCAGTCTACACCCAAGCAAACCCTCACTCACTCTTTATAAACACGTTCACTACTCACTCGTATATTAAATTTTGCTCCTTCTCAATGAAAAAAGTTTATTTCCATCGAGAATGTCCATTGGTGCTACTAATTCAAAAGAAGATAAAGTCTCGAAAAGCGCAAGGATATATTCGTCAAATTAAATGAGGAGTAAAGTGAAGTTGGCTGTAAAGCAAACATAAGAATGGAAGGAGGGGGGAGGTTCTTGAAGTACTATCAATCGAAACAAACCCGGAAACCCCTATCTTCTTTGAATCGATTGATACAATTTTCAAATGCAAAATGCCTCCAATGATGCCACTCAGTGCTAACCGAATATCATCATGAATGGCACCACGGCAAAGACAAGTTATGAGAGCCAAAACCATGTACCCGCTAGACACAATAAGACCCTAGGGAATACCTAATGAATGTCTTATACTGTGAGATTATACGAAGAGACATGATAAATTAATTCAATCACTTGAAAAAAGGAAAAAGAAAACTGACTTGATAAACCTCTTTTTGCATTGGGTGGAAAGAAAGTGTTCTGTTTGTGCCCTCTTTCCCTAGTGTTGCAAAAAGTGTGGAAAAAAAGGGGGGAGGAAGTTACAAAATAGGGGTTGAAAGTGTTCGTACATGATTACGTAAACACATCCTACCCCAAAGAAGTTACCACCGTTTGTTACACATGACAAGCACGAGGAAAGTACTACTCGGCCAGATTGACCTTAGGATATATTACTTTGCTTATCAGACTAATAACAGATACCTAGTCACTCAGCATTGATGTAATTGTCAATGCTCAAGAATGACACACTCTTGAGGGAAACTCTGTAGCAGAAGAAAGGAACAAAGTGCATATACAGCCACACTGGATTGCAAACCCCAAAGAACAAATTATCAAAATACAAAAAATGACTGACAACTTACATATTCACAATAGTCGTACGCTATAAACACCATTTATTATAACATTTGATTCTATTCAAGTTGTAGCCAATTCATTAATTGCACAAACTAACTTGAATAATGCAATACAATTGAATGAATCCATATCGTAAAAAGTGTTCCAAAAATTATCTTTCATGCGTTTGATAACTAAGCAATTGTCATGTGAAGTGATAAAAGAATTAAAATATAAAATCTCATAACAAACTCCATTTGCAGCAAAATGGGCACAAAAATATTCCTTCAAGTAATAAATGATTCTAGCTTAACCTCTATCTCATATTACTGTGAGGTTGTTCTGCATCTTGAAACTCTCAATGATCTTGGGTCTTGTACCAGCATTGAGCAATGCAAATTGGTAAAGTACCATTTAAAGAGCTTCTGAAAAGGCCAGCCAAATCAAGCCACACCCCTGGATGAGCAAAAAATTACTATCGAGTGCATGGATGTAAATGCGATTGTGGTGCGAATTCTAAACTCTCAAGACCGAATCTAAGATATCAAGCTTCTTGTCAGTAGGCAATTCAACACTAAACCAGTGCATTAGCTTAGTAGAGTCCATACATTAAGATGGCCAATGGACTATGTCATGGTAGCCGGTAATTTCATAGCAGAAAGGAAAAGAAAAGCGGGGGGGGGGGTATGTTTGTACATGTTTGATTTTTTTGATGCCGGAGATTTTCGGTTGTGGCTATTTATACTATTTTGTGTTGCAAGAATACAATTTTCCCAATAATATTGTACAACACTATTGTATTTTTGTGACGTTCAAGACCTATTTCCCTTGGCCAACAAAGATCTACTTTCTCTTCTTTCCGAACTCTATCTCAGGCAATGGTAAATCAGCTGGAACAATATACGAGTTCAAACGTGTAGCAGTACCAGCAAACCCATTATACCATGCAAAAAATGCCGTTATAACTCCAATTACCCCACCCCCACGAGCAACTCCCACTTTGCCCGTCATTTCAGCACAAGCTAACAATATAAACGTCAAGTCCAAGAACAAAAACATTAAGAAAGTAGCCAATGTCGATTTCAACGTCAACACGACAATAATCAGGGTCCAAATCACCCATCCTAACAAAAACAACCCAGCGGCATTGCCAAATTGATCAGTTCCCTCATAAGCAGCAAGAATGCCAAACAGTTCAATGAAAAAACAAGCATAACCAAGCCAGAATCCACCATATGAAGTCAATGCAGTGAAAGCAAATGTGTTACCCGTGGGGAACTCAAGCAATCCAGCCAACATTTGGGCAACAGCACCGTAAAAGCACGCCAATGTGACCGCAACGTTGGGGATGGTTATACCCATGGCTTGAGCATTATATAAACCGAGAACAAAACAGCTTAAACCAAACCCACATAGTCCTAGTGGTGATGGGTTTATATTGAATTTGGGGTACGGTCTAGCTCCTGTGTCTAAGGACCCACCAAATGCTGACATCAACTCGTGACGGTGATAGCTTTGACCACCAATAGTGACTAACTCATCTTTATCGCCATGAATGTGAATTCTTGTTATAAAATGATGCTTTTTATGTGGGTGCTCTTCAACATGTGAAGTAGTTGGTTTATCAAATTCTTGTGATGATGATGTGGACATTTCTTGCGTGATTGTGTTATGTAAAAACAAGTTCTTCCTTTATCCACAATGGCTCCAGTGATTCATAGATGTTTCCTGCCTCTATTTGTACATTTTCAATTACAATTGAAGCTTAGTGGTGAACCTCCAACACCCCTCTCTCTAATCTTCTGAACTAACTTGATTAATCGACAAGTCCGACTTGAAGAGAGCGGGGGTTTACTCCACATCTCAGCAACGCAGTGGCTTTAAAATGCAATCAGTGGTGAGAACGAAAACACAAAACCATCAAACCAGCATTAAAGATAGCACCCAAAACATTGAACGAAAAAAAGAAAAATGAGCTGAGATTGCATATACTCGTTAGACCGAATTATTTCCCAAAGTCTATATTCAAATCAGTTGATATATCAGCTAAACTAAAAACTAACCTTTCTCTCGAGAACAATCGCAATGGCAAATAGATGAGATATAGCCACGTCAGTTTGTACAAGTAGAACACACTCCAAAGTCCTTTTGGACTTCTTGTGGGGAGCATATGCACATCATGCGCCTATCACCAATCATTCACTTCACACATAAATGCAGACACAAATGAACTTGCAAAAACATTTTTCACGAGATTTAACTTCAACCCTTTGCCAAGAATTTGGGACTCCAAGTGTCAAAATAGTGTATTTTTTATACCTTTTTCCAAAACTTTGTTTCTGAAATCATAAAGAAATGCATACTGCCCTTCTCCCCCACAGATCCATTCCATCGAAGGTGAAGAAATAATATCATTCAAGTATTGTTAAAGACAATTGTTTATTAGTTTCTTCGTCTCATCGTATATACAGGTAAATGAGCATTAATTTAATGTTTATCGTATTCTAATTGACATACGATAGCTCTATCATCCTTCTCCTATTTCCTGAGAAAGTGGCGTGCATATCGTGATGGGGGGATAACTAACTTTTTCTTTTTTTTTCTTAGACCAAATGCGCATTGAATGCACCCCCCAAAAAGGAAAGTCAATTTCGCTAGGGGGGAGGGGGGACTTCTAGCACAAGGCATTCTACTCTTGACTGATTCGAATGTAGATAAGCTTACAGGAGCATTCATATATGAGTGCTAATTTGGCGTATCTGGTACAAGTTTAATCAATGTTTCGTTATGAGAAATTTACGAAGACTCTTTTTGCGTGTAACAAAAGAACTCTCGGTCGGAGTGATATCGAGAAGGAAGTTGCCAATATCAGCCACTTAGACAGATTGATTATTTAAGCGGGTACTGTCAATTTCTTATATACTAGCTCTCTGAGCAAGCTTGTGCCAACTTTCTCGAGCTAGATTATGATGTGTAGAATACAAGTGTGATCAGGTAAATCCAGACTTCAACGCGTGTGAGACAAGCTACAAACCGCCTCCATCTCATGGAAGTTCTACTACGAGGTGATACACAAACTCACAGTTAGAAGCTTACTCCTGTAGACTGTAATATTTAAGAAATTGAGGTCCATACTCAGCAAAACTTGATCCGATGAACACAACAAAATAAAACATGTGGCCTCTTTTCTCCGACAATATCATGCAAAATATTGTTTTGCAAAATTTTTCACTAGTGTGTGTTTTGGACAATACCACTTGAGAAAAGCCAGATACCACCAGAAACCCAGTAGCCGCAAATGCTTCAGATGTGCCTTGTGCGTCCTAAGGAACTGTTATTATGTAGTATAGTTGGCATTTGCTGAACTTCAATAACTCGCTGATATCTTGGACTCTATAAAGCCATATTTTTCCGTAAATCGAGACCAATGAAACACAATAGTGCTGTTAGATATGCCATTAGCTATATACTTCCTCTTGGGTTTGGCAAGACATATGAAGTGGAAAACAAAAAAAAGAAAATATTTGGCTTTCTTTATATATTGTTTTTGTAAAATAAAAAAAAAAAAAAAAGGGGGGCAAGGAAGAAGGGTATGTGTTTGTGTAATTGTAATTTAGTTTTCTTTGCCCCTCCCCCCCCCAATGAAAATATACGTAACAAAGATTACACATCATCACCACCACCCACCAAGAAAGTCATCAAGTGTAGCAACATTGACATAACAAAAGCATATACACCACTCTATGCTCTCTTCTGAGTAGGACACTATACGATGGGTATGGTTGTCCCAAGTAAAGTATATATTTTCTCTCCAATGATGTCGTTCAAATTAGCCTTCACCGGCAAAAATGGTTGGTTGTTCTTGAACGATTTCTCTTTTAAAAAAAGACTCAATTGTAATTACAAGCGCCCCTTCAAAATATCATCATAATTTGGAAAAATAACAAATAGCACAACAATTAAAAGAATTTTCGAGGAGAATTCTATGAGGTATGAATTGAAAAGTGGAAAGTGGTGGAATTTGCAACTGTATTTGTACCATCCTCTTTTTATTGCTATTGTAGGGTATTGGCTACTACTCACCCCCATAGAGCTTGCACAAGTCCGTCCCCACCCCCCTTCCTTCCATGCACTCGTAGACACTGACACTGACACTGACACAAAATTGAAAATTACAAAAAATAACGAGAAAAATAATTGTCGGGTCGTTTTACATGTAATTTTATGGTAAGACACTAAAAAAGACAATATTGTAATCAGTAGCAAGAAGAAGATCATAACCTTTGGGGTCAGCTCAGAACGAAAGTGGTGCTCTTTTGGCGTAGATACGAACATAACTGATGGAAACCTATAGCTTAGAGGGCATTCTTATCTTACAAGAAGAAAGCGTACATATGAGTAAAAAGAGGCGGAAGTAGGTAAACTGTTGTGCGTGCTACACACACGTACCACTAATATAATATTCATCAATGATTAAGCTCCAACAACACAGAGTAATCATTTTCAACAATTTGCTACAAGACTGCACCACGTATTCATAAACTCATCAAATAATATTATAATATAAACAAAGTAGATATTTTCAAGAGTAGACCCAATAAACACACTATATACAATCAAAGAAATGTTTAAATCGAAAAATAAAAACCACTTATTAGCATGACCAACGCAACCTAGTTAAAAAGTCTTAAGAAAAGTTCTTCAACAATTCCAATCGGAGTTCTCTTCTTTCCAACTCACGTTCATTAACAAAGGATTCATCACCGTCCTCTTCTTCAGCTCCATAACCGTAATCATAATCAAAACTATAATCAAATTCGCCACCTTCATTATTATTTGCATTGTTGTTATTCACTTCACTCTCATACATGTAGTTGTAATTCAATGGAGTGATGTAAGTTACATCTTCGTCTTCCAATTCAATTTCATTCGAACCCAACATTGAATCAAAAGATATAATACTTCCCATTTCATCATCTTCGTCATAGTTATAGCCATTCATATCAAGACCAGCATCGAGGCTATAATTGTGCGCATGGTGTTCACTGTTTGTTGCAGTAAATGCATCATATGAAGTTCGGGCTATATTCGATAGTATTGACGATGGAGCTGATGATACAGTTGATGAGGTTTCGTCAATGTCAAATGTAGCTTCTGATTCAGCTGTTGGTTCTGTTTGTTCTGTTTGAGTAATTGAGCTAGTCTGCTGCTGAGGTGGTTGTTGTTGTTGTTGCTGTTGCTGATGTACAGAAAATGGCTGAGGATGTATGTTGATATTTTCTTCATTAGGTTTAGTTGTTTTACTGGTCTTGCACCATGATGAAGATGTAGTAGCTGTTGTTGTTGCACTATCATTTGATCTTATTCTCTTTGCAGTTGATTTTAATTTAGTCAAGAATGATGATGTACGAGTAGGCACTCTGGGTCTACTTTGTTTGTCATTGGTAGTTTTACTACTACCACTCCTTTGTAATTGACCATTCTTGATAAAGCAGTGTTGACTTAGCAGTGTGGATGAGTTACCAGTAGCTGTCATCTTGCTGTTGTTACTGCTACTGTTTGATGATGATGCATGCGACTTGTTGGAATGTACAATGACTGACGCAGATGAACCAGATGAAATAGTGGGATATAGTGATGTCAAGTCTGTTGTGGCAGTAGTAGTACCTGTAGTTGTTGTCACTGGTGTTGTTGTAGGTGTAGACGTAGGCCCAAAACTCCCTTTAGGTATAGTTGTCCCCACAGATGATAGGTTATTAGTTCTTGGTTTAAATAATGACCTCATATTCTGCAGCATAAGTCAATAGTGGTGTGTATGTATGTATGTAAGTGTGTGTGTGTGTGTGTGTGTATAGGTGTATAATCGTAGTAGTAAAGCCGTGCAATGATAAAGAATACAATGAGACACCCTGTTCCTTTCTGATAAAATCTGGGGTTTTTAGTTCAAGTGATGATTGTTGTGTTTATATATATATATATATATTTAAACTAAGTCATTGTGGTTATGATATATCTACGGAGTTAAATAGAAAACTTCGGATGTAAAAATGTTTAGTAATAATAAACACCGCAGCCGAAAAAAAAAAAAAAAAATTAGAAACTATTCGTAATTGATTACCCATTTTGTTCCTCACTACTCTGCTATACTGTCATCATTACTAATATATATACCTTCGCCATTATATTAATGACTCAGTCAAAGGGAGAGTGACTAATCATCATTCGTAGTAATCAACAGTACCACTACAGTACCACTACAGTAGTTACTACAGTAGTTACTACCTAGTTATCAATAGTGGCGATTTTTATGTATTGTACTTTTACATAATTTTTTGTCTTGTGATTTTAACTATCAATGATGATGGTCATAACACAATAGAAACAATAGATTAACTACCACATTAGTATTGAAACAATGTTTTGAAACAATGTTGCTCAAATTAGGCTTTTGAGTGAGACAATCCATAGAAGCTTTAGAGCCATTGTTCTGTATATATTCGGCTTTAAAATTACTAAACCACCCTTTCCTTAGACCGAATTATCAGTTTTTGATCGGCCAAGGGAAGGGGGGGGGGGGGGGGGGTCTCTATATACAATTGGCTTATTCGGAGAAAATACCTAAGCGCTTAAAAACACTTTACATTGCTTTTCATAATCCGAAATGTAGGAATGATAAAAACAAAGTTTGCATTTTATGTTTGGTAATAAGAGGTAATAAACTCCGCTTCCGTGTCTTATATTGCCTACTTTCGGTTCCGTTAAAGTTTAAAAAGGAGAAAAATGTTTCTCCGTATATTTCTTAGCATAGAAACAAGGGTAGTATTATTTATATGTTCTATTTTATTCTCTAATTTCATCATCATCATCATCATCATCCTCGGGTGTGCGAAACTTTTCTTTGAGAAATATTATTTTTTTTTTTTCTTCTCTTCGGTTTCGGTTTCGGAGTTTACGAAATATAATATACATAATATACATAATATACATAATATACATAATATATGTGTATATGTGTATATGTGTATATGTGTATATGTGTATATATTGTTAATTTGGTCTCGGATATTAACTACTTACAACCCTAATTCCGAATTAACCCGAAGAAAAAATGGACAAAAAAAAGGGATCCCCGTACTTTAGCCACCCATCCAATCATCAGCCACTCATGTGCCTACACTCGGCTGCAAATTACCGTATGCCTGTGTAAGGCTGAGTCAATGCAAGTCTACGAGAACCATCCCACCCCCTTGTTTCTTTGAGTTTGAGTGACCAATTTTGATCTAATAATAATAATCTCTGTCTAGGCCATGTCTTTTTTTTTTTTTTTCTATCTTTAGAATAACCAAAACATATACACACACACGTATTCATACACATAGCCGCATATACGTATACAAAGCTATATACACACCACAGCATCGACCAAAGTAGAACATACTTAAACTAGCAATGACTCATGGGGTGAAAAAACAAAATATTCAAATTAATTGCTGCTAACTGTCCCTTCTTAATACACCCTTCTCTTCAAATTCCTTTATAGTATCGGCAATTTGTGTCTCCAGTTTAAAATAATGTTGCCTATACCACTTCAACTGTTCAATACTCTCCAAAATATCAGCTTTAGCAGTATGAGCTCCTTTTTTACTGGGTCCAAACTCCATCAATTTGGGTGCATGACGTTGACCAAATTCCATAATTGTTGAAACATCAACTACTCGATAATGCAAATACTCAACGACTTTGGGAAACTGTTTCATCATGAAAAATTTGTCCATATGGATTGAATTGCCAGCTAGTACACCAATGCGTGGTTTAGTTACATACCTTTGTATATATTGCAACAATTGCAGTTCCACTTCATCAGTAGTAGCCTCTGGGTTGGCTAGTACTTTGTCAATTAAGCCTGATTTGGTATGTGTTGTAGTACACCATTCATCCATGGCATCTAATTTCTCCTTGGGGCAGTATACTGTGGTTTCAAATTCTCTATCACCAACTATGTTCAACTGTTCATCAGTTATTATACAACAGATTTCAATAATGACATCGTCTCCCAACACGTCAAGTCCCGTCATTTCACAATCTATCCAAACAAGTGGCCGTTTGGGTAATGATGGAGTTGATGAAAGAAAAGCTTGGAACGACGCGAGTTTGGATGAGGGAGGGGCACTTGAGGTGGAACTGCCAACTGCTGGTGGGGTTGGGTCCAGTGGCTGGAGTTTCGGACTTGTGGGTGATGAAGATGACATTTTGGAGATGTAGCGAAATTGTAAGTGGGCAACTAGTGGTTTGGGTCTGACTTGTCTAGCAGCAATACGTATCATGGAACAGTCTAAAGCTACTCTAGGGTAAACCAATGATTATTTTCCATCGCGTCACTAAAATTTTGGTGAGTTAGCGATCAAATGAAAATTATCACCAACCATCCAACCAGACCAACAAACTCCCCCTCCGATTACAGACTCCTCCTAGACAATGTTAAACACATTCTTATTCTACTACTACCTCATTCACATCCCCATCACAATTCTAATCGATGCATCAGTAATCATCCCCACAAAATACCACACTTTGTTGACAACAACACTACTCGAGTTCCACACATCACAAAACAACGATATCCTCCTCCTCCATCCACAAACATGGTTCAAAACCTTTATCGCCATTGAATGTTTTGTGCAGCTACCTTTGTTTTGCTATTTTGTTGCTCAACATTTACGTCATCAATTGGATGTGGGGTATTACTTGTGGTCAGTGATTTATGGATTCAATGCTAGTTTTACCACTTTCGTGTGTTTGGTGCATATAATTGTTGATGGAAATGGAGTCGAATTTGGATTGAGTCAATCGGAGACTATCAAATTATGTGGCATATATTTGCCATACTTGATTATACCGTTGATCATATTGATTAATGGGTTTAACCACATTATGAAGGGAGATTACAAGGTCAAGAAAGATTAAGTACAGCCCAATTGGGTTTACCAATCAAAGTTATGACCTCACATATACATAATAATACTTGTATTACAACTCCTTGTATAAACACGATTAAAACAATACATAAGCTCACTCATCATGCTTCTCGTCTCGTCTTTCAACACTTCTTCGAACTTTAATGATTCGGTCTTTTTCCTCGGCAACTGCTTCTCTTTTTCTGTCAGCCTCTTCGTCACTATCAACGGCACTAGGAGCAGAAGGAGGCACTGGAACAACCACATCGTGTCGTTCCACATCATCTCGTTCCACATCACCATCATCGCCCACTTCATCTTCATTAACCTTCTTTTCTTTACTTTCACCCTCACCACCGCTACCTCTCCTCTCAATACGATGTCTAGGCCGATTCTCAAAAATAAACTCATAATTAACAATCAACTTCTCCAACACCAAATTAATAAAGCCAAAATTATTAATCAACAACGCTAAATTGGAAGCTTCAGTCAATGCAGGTCCAATGACAGTAGCAATATTCGAACTTGTCATTCTATTGAACTCATTAAATTGGTTCACTTTGTTCAAATGACAAATCAATGATTTCAATGTCGAGAGATTTGTGGGTGGGAGATACTGATACAATGCTGTTTTGTATTGAATCAATTCTGCAACATCATCATCAATAGTAGCACCGGCATTACCACCAACATTGTTTTGCTCATTGGCTCCTTCATTGGCTATGGTTCCCTCTCGTCCATTTCCATTATCATTCCCATTTTGCTTCTCGCTGCCACTCCTTTTGTCCCTATTAATTTGGAAAAATTGTCTAATAACCTCATCAGTCAATAACGCATCCGGCAACTCTCTCAAATATGATTTAACCACCCCAGTCAATACATGCACATCATTCACTCCAGGAGAAATAGTTCCATATCGATCAATACTCAGTTTCAAACTGTTCAAATCAGAAATTGATGAACTAATTCGATAAACTCCAATATCCTTGATTCCAAAAGTTTCAATTTCATTGAAAATCAATTGCAAAAATCGTGGAACCATTGATTGTTCACGGGATGTAACAAAACTCAAGGGGATTCCAAACACCAAGTTTTGATTATTGCTTGTTTTAAGATTTAATATTCTTGAATAAAACCAATGACGATTGGCATAGTTTAATTTGATTAGCCAATCGTTTAAATCATCATCATTGGTGGTTTGTAAAAAGTACTCACCGCCATCATTTGAATCAGAATCGATTTTGAAACCAAAGGGGAGTAAATAGACGGGGAAAATTTTTTTGCTCTTTAATGCAATAACAATGGAGGGTTTTTGCTTTCCTTCGGCATGTATATCGGGGTTGGGCAACTCATTGGCACAAATTGTTTTTTCCATGGATGAAGAAGAGCTAGAGCCTGAACCACCATTGCCACTGCCGCCGCCACCGCCATTATTATTATTATTCCCACCCAGAAGTGAAAACGATTTCGTTTTGGAAAAAATTCCACTTAATTTAAACCTTGAACCAGGATTGGATTTATACGTCAATGATTGTCTTCTCAAGGAGGTGTTTGAAGGCTTGCGTGTAATTGTATGCATATTGCTCGTAGCACTGGCCAAACTTTGCTGATTCAATCCAGTTTTAGCATCACGTTGATTTTTCTTTTGATTGTCAATCATCAAAATACGATGTTGCTCGGCAATAACTTGCTTCAAAAATGGCACACGATCCCGATCATGAACCACCAAGTCATTAGCACGCTTGACAACCAATGATTCATCCAATTTTAACAAAAAATCAAATTCACGTGATTCATTGGTAGAGAAATCCGTCAGTTCACCATTACCACCTTCCATGTCCTCAACACCCAACTCTTTAATCAATTTGAAAATCAAGTATCTCTTGTTAAAATTGATTAAGCCCTTGTGGAATGAAGGGCATTTGTCAATATTTATCAAATTTTCAATAACCCATCCAAAACATGGCAACAACGGTTCAGTTGACTGCAAATCATCAATATCGATATTGGATGGTATCAAATCATCAAGGTTATTAAACTCACTAGGTTTTTGATCCAATGCAGTGGACGCTTTAATCCATAAATGGGCATAAACTCTACTCTCGGGTGAATAAATGACATTTACAATGGCAGTTTCAATGCATGATGGCACGTTACCCATTCCTTCAAATACAAACTGATTATCACTCATTTTTAATTTGGATACTTTTGCCATAATCAATAACGTCTTCATTCTATCGAGTCTCTCCTCACTCGAGATATTAACATCAGTCAACTGGACTAGCAAATATGTTTTGAATCGGAAATACAACTTGAACAATTTGCGGAAAACGATGGGAAATTTTTTCAAAATCAATTGTCGTTCAGTTGGAGAAACCAATGTTTCAAAAAAATTAAACACATTGGATATAATCATTTGATCCTCGGGGACATTGGTCTTTTGTAAATTGAAATCAAATAATGCATTTAATTCAAATGAATTTTCCAAAATTTTAAACACTTTGATCCAATCCTCGGCTCGAATCCCCTTGTAGAAAACCGTCAATAATTTATTGAACTTGTTAAGGAATTTCTCAATTTTGTGAATGTTTTTATGACTAGGGAGGTTTCGATTCACTGGTACTTCATGCAAAGAATTATTGAAACGAAATTCATTAATCAAATAGTTGTTAAATTTGGTAATCTCAATGGGACGATACGTCTTTTTCACAAATATCTTTTTCAATTTTTTGTAGTAAGTCACCAAACTCTCAAATGATTTTTCAAGTGAAGCATCAATTTTGTTTGAATTGTACCATTGTAAAATCTCATTACTAAACAACTTCAACAATTTAATCAAAATGTTCTTGTTGGCTAAATTTAATGAAAAGTTGGAGTAGAAACTGTTAATCAAAACAATCAACACTTTCAAGATATTGATCTGAATCTTTAGCAATAACTCATAATCAACCTCGCCCAACTCATTGAGATCAATCTCCGGATCCAAATCCCAATTGGGGAAATCAACGGGCAAGTTTGGATGTGTTGGATTTGATTCATGATCGACATCGGCGCGTTTCAAACTGCTTTTTTTCATCAAATAATTCTTCTTCATTACTGATAACACCGCATTCCCGGAATTGACAAAACGATGAGCAAGTTTATCCAACAACTCCTTTGTCGTCATGAATGAATTGTAATTCAACAAAAATACAAATCGGTACTCAGTTAAATCCAAGTGTATATCCTCATGGAAGTACTTTCCTTCCAATAATAACAAATCAATGAGCTTGTCCACTGTGGCATACTTGGGGATAAACTTGTACAATTTTCTCATATTTGTTCCCTCGGTCAACATTGAGCTTCTGTTGTCTAATCCACCCCCACTAGTAGATCGTCTATGTCTATGACTACTCATTTTTGGTGACATGGTGAGATTATTGAACTTGTCGGAGTTGAGAATATCATCAACATCGATGCCCAATCCAGGAATGTCATCATCATCATCAACTCCAGCAACGTAATCCTCAACCACTGAATTGAGCCCACCGGTACTCGTTTGATCAGCCATATCAGCAACAAAGTCATCAACCCTAAACGTCAACTCATCGTCAATAACAAAATTGTGTTTGTTGACACTAGGATCAAGTGGTAAATGTTTATCTTCCGCTGATGCGAGCTCGTCATACTTGAGTAGATTCAACCGGAAATACATATTGTTGAATGTGGGTATCCTTGCTGTTGGTGAAAAATCGGTGGAAAAGCCCCCCTCACTGGTCGTTGTAGTTGCCAGTGACTCCACTGAATTTATTGACACGCCAGAAAAATTACCAGTTTTCAAACGTAACAAATTGTGGGGATTTGGGGAGCTAATCGATGCTGAATTGTGTAAATATGCTTCTGGTAAATCTGGCTCCAATTGAAGCGACAATGACATGATATTTTCCAAATTCATTGAGTCACAATTCAATTCAATCAATCTCAACAACTTATTTTTCAAATCAACACGTTTGGCATTTTCAGCTGCAGTCAATTTACGTTCCGATACCATCAACTTGTCATTGTCACTGGCATTATTGTTATTAGCACCAAGGTATAACACTTGGTTCAAGCTTTCATTGGAGAATATGAATCCCATTGTATCATACCTCCGCAATACGTCTTCATTGTACTTGATGATTTCATTGAAATTGGAAAGGTTTGACAAGTAGTCGTTCCATCGATCAAATGAGTAATTGATCCTTTTCCATATCGACTCCATCTCATAAACATCAATGTCCGTACAGCATCCATTGTTGTTGATGACCAAGTCGCCAAAGTAAGGAATAACCTTCTCCTTGGGATAAATTTTGCCCAATCCTCTTGGTGCCATTATATGATACGAGTTTTTCGAATGAAACTCACGATCTTCACTTGCCAAATTAGGTGATTTGACGTTATCAATATTTGGCGGTCTAATCATTTTGGAGTCGTTGACAAGATACCTTCTATCCAATTCAAATAATACTGGTGACCAATCGTGTTTCAACAACTTGATATAGTCCGGTGACACAAGTGACCAAATTTTTGTCAATCGCAACACCGGTTGCGACAAAATTACTGAAGAAATGCCCAACCAAGACGACATGTTACCCGATTTGTCTAATAAACACCCCAAGTCAATCCATTTCTCAAGAATGCGCGCTTTAGTTTCCATAACGGCAAATGTCCTAGATGCAGTGCCGTTTTCAATGAATATATGATTGATCAACAATCGTGAAAGGTAATGAATATGGTAGTTGTTGTTGAATATTAACGGGTTCTTTTTGTAAAAAGAATCCTTCGTTGAATCTTTGCCATTGATTGCAGAATACAACAATAAAGACTTGTCTAAATTTGAGTTCCAATTGGAAAAGTATTTCAAGTCAATCTCGCTAATAACTTGAGCGAAATCAGTCAACTTGATATCTCTCATAAATGTTTGTGAGTCCAAATCCTTGAACGGTTGTATATTACCCGGTAAGTTGTCGTTACTCACCAATTGAATAAGCAACTGTTGTTTTCGTAACATTTCCAGTTTAAATTTGCCAATTTTATCCAAATGTGTATTTTGCAGTGACAAGTTTTCCAATATTTTCAAGATATAAGGTGCCGTGTCGGATTTTAAAAGAAACCCTTCAAAGTGCCGTTCAATACTGTATAAAAGTGCAAGAACTCTTTCAATTATTAAATTTTTCTCCATTTCTCCCTCGAATTTGTCGTGGAAAATCTCTCCCAAGTAAAATGTAATGTATTTGAGCAAGTAACCAAAGTCGGGCAATATTGGCAATGTGTGGATTATTGTATGCACAGCTGTATCATCACGAGAATCATTGACAAAACAAAAAAAATGAATAACCGATTCAACATTGTTATTAGTCTCGGTGAATAGAGGCGTTTGAAAGTGATGCTTTTGGAAGTCGTAGCAAAGGTTGGGATGAGGCACCGAGGTTTTGTAATAGGAAATTGGAGGTATGGTCGTGTTAATGGATGGTTCATCCAACGGTTTCGAGTCTTTCCCTGGTTCTGAATAAGGATTACTTCGTAGCGGTGCACCTACTGTATTTGCTGGATTGAACGAGTTATTTGTAGCCCCGGAAGGTGTCAGTATGATTGATTGATTATGCAACAGTGTAGTACCAAGTCGGTTTGTGTCAACCAGTTTGGCGTCAGCAATCAATGTTGAAACATCACTGGTGGCATCATTTGGCTGATTCAGATCTATCCGTTTGACTTTTTCGTTAGCCGGCTCTTCTATTAGTGGCTCATTCACCTTGAACCTCTTTATATTCAATGACGATGGTGGTTTGTACAAGTATAAATGTGATCCCTTCAATTCGGCTCGGTAAAGTTTCAAATTGGATTCCTTAACATCGTAATTACTGCCAATCACATTGACCCAGCTGTGCTTCACCAATGTAGCATCATGGTTTTGTCTTATCAAGTCCAGAAACTTTACAGCTTGTCTACTGTCGGAACTCGACACTTGCCCTCTTAGCTTGGTATTGCTATTTGAGTTTATAGAAGTTGTCGCATTTGGAAAGGTATACCTGGTGCCATCTCCAATTGATGTCGTTTTGCTACCTCCACTAGTGGGATATCTATCTGTGGTTGATGTATTAGTAGTCAATGATTCCTCCAAGATTGACGATATATCATTGTCATAGTGGTAAGTGGAATCTGGGTTATACTCAGACAGTGATAGTGTGGTATTGCTCCCATTCAAATCTGCTAGTGAGCCTTGTTGCACCAATGGTGAATTATTACCACCGATACTTGATTTCGTCGGGGTGGAAATACTTTTCCGTTTCTCCTTATCCTTTCTACTCCAAATCTTTCTCATACTTGTGAATACTCAAGAGTCTATGATTAAAGTGTGATAATGATACAAATGAAGTGAGTTAGCTCTCTAGATTGATGCAGTGGTACAAGAGAGTATTTGAAGATGTTGATGGGTATTCAAGTAGATATTCGGTTGTAAAGTTGGTTGTAAAATTGTAGTGCTTGTTTTTTTTCTTGTCTACTGGTTTTTCTCTGTGTGGTGCGTTGTTAAATTTTTATGGTTTTGTCGTGTAATTCATACATACATACATACATACATACCATACCATACCATACTATACTATACTGTAAATCTCCCTATTCCAATGAAAGTATAGTTAATTAATTGGTGACGTATTACTTTGCGTGCTACGCACTTTCTACAGCAGCCTGTTGAAGTGTGTTTGGTTGTCAGGTCGTGTGCGAGTTGAACTGGACCACACCAAGTCACAAAAGAGAATCGTATTAGTCGAGAGAAGCGACCTCCTTCCCTATTCACAAAACTGTTTCCACAAAGGAGAGGAATTTAAGATGAATAGTTGAGTCACTCGGCACCTTTAATCAGAAATGTATAACAGGCAGGTATTCCATATCTGTTACATCGCTTAGTAGATCTATTGTCTATGTAATCAATTTATATGTATATGTATACAATTGTTTCAGTACGAAGAATGTTGACGTGTTTCAAACCTACACCTGTTTAGATACAGAAGTCTTTACCCACAACAGCAGATGAATTTCCCAGCCAAGGCAAAAACAAAAGAATACTATAGCACGCACATGACGCAGTTGATGATAGTGCTTACTTACAACTAAACTAAAAAATGGGCAGCGTACTGTGAAACGCACTTCCTGACCAAAATAAATAGACGTATGGAAGACTTCTATTGCATAAAATGAGAAGGTTTTATTTTCTGTACAGAAGACTTAATCAAGGACTAATAGTTTACAGAAGCAACTAGTGTATAACGTTGGAAACGGCGTGAGATAGCACTATTACCAGTGACATTCAGTCCATTGCACGCTTGACGAAATAGTGCAGCCTCAAAGTCTGTACCAGGAATGTTGCACAAAAGAAATCACTTCGTCCAAAACAGGAAAGCTACGCGTCGTTTAAAAAATTATTCTGTTCATGGTTGTGTGTGGTAGATACACACAGTGTCTGAGGATGTTTTCTCACGACACATCACATATGAGAGCAGAATGTTATACCAACAAATGACATGGTTGATCAGAAGTGAAGTAACACATAAATCAATTTCGAAATATAAACACTAATATCTATCTAATATGTGCTGGTGGTGGTCCATTTGGTGCTATGTAGTCACCTCCGGCTTCAGCAGCTTTGCCCTGTGATTGTGGTTGTGGGGTGTACGTATATCCTTGCGACAGTGACAGTGGTGGAGGATATGGTGGAGGAACATGACTACTGTTATAAGTTGTTCCTTGTCCTTGCCCCTGCTCTTGGCCATGTTGTTGTGGTGGTGGTGGTGGCATATATTGAGGCATATAGTATGTTCCATTTGGTGGTAGGGGTCCAGGCATTGGTCCATTAGGACCACCAACTGTACCATTCGGACGGAAGTAGCTGCTGTTGTTGTTATATATGGGGACAACTTTTGACTGGTTTCTTCTTCTTCTTCTCCACAAGAAAAAGGCCAACAA
Source organism: Lodderomyces parapsilosis (assembly GCF_000182765.1). Lineage (NCBI taxonomy): Eukaryota > Fungi > Ascomycota > Pichiomycetes > Serinales > Debaryomycetaceae > Lodderomyces > Lodderomyces parapsilosis. The sequence goes on along the minus strand of NW_023503284.1, from coordinate 689,962 downwards.
CACTAGAAGTATTGGAATCAATATTAGCCAGAATAACCATCTGCGTCTATCTCTCTCAGTATAGTAAACAACTCTCTTTTGAACTTGAATAAACATTGTAGTATGGTTGATTGCACAAGTTAATTACCTTTTGATTTAAAAGCAATGCTTTCTTACAATCTATATAATGGAAATATGATGATGGGGTCATCAGAATTGTATTATATAAAGATACAATCTGATCATTTGGGAAAATACAGTCATAGCCTCCAATAAAGGAAACGATTGTATTGGGGAAAGGAAGAAGAAAAAAATAATAAAGCACTTTCTTGTATTTTCTTGGACTTTAGTTAGTTGAGTAATAATGCGTCACTTAAAGTCGTAGATTCACAGCTCACTGTTTCTTGGAATCACGCCTCTTGTATGGAAATAGAGATGCTGTCCTATGTATGTGGAGTGTCCGGGCATATGGTGGCTACTGATAAGTTATAATGCAGGTTTTCTTCTTTAGTTTTTTGCAGCACTTTTGAACAAATTTTGAAGGACATTTTAACTATGTTACTCTAATCACACACCCGTAAAAATCTATGCATTTCCTTTAGCTTGTAAAGATAAATATATATGCTTTCAGACCAGAAACCAACGAATGGGCTGCTCGTCTACTCTATGGATTGTTGCTAATTCGTCAAAATCTCTTGTACCAAAAAAAAGATCCTAACCATCATCGGAATAACAACGTCTCTTGGTGCTACACGTGGTTGGTAGGTTTCATCATCGCCTCTAACCTCCTCGGCATCAACAATCTCAAACAGTATTCATTCTCCCACCACAACTTCATTGCGTTTTTATTTTTTCTTTTTGTTTTTTTTCTTCTATTTTGTACCCTACGCGGTGGAAGTAGTGAACGACTCATAACCACGACTCATTCCGATTCCGGACTTTACAAACCACAAAGTGATACAATTGACATTCATAACCTCCCCTGACAACCGTTGTGTAAATTATCGGAATGATTGTTTATATAATTACAGTCACAAAAAAAGGAGGTGCTATACTTCTTACCGACAAAGAGAAGGCTTTCGTTTAGCCGAATCGCCGAGGAGCAATAAGCATTTGAGGCGATTAATGCTCTTCCAGCACCACAGTAGCATAAACAACGACACTATTATGTAATCAATAGATGTGTTGACAAACTTTTGACGTGTTTTTTTGTGTCGTTGATTCGCTGATTCAAACTTCCTCGGGATTTTGAATCTTTCAAACGACTAAAAATAGCCACACTGTGGATTGGCCCAGGTACAACAATAACGGCAGAGAGTGTTGTAAACACAACACCAACATTGACCATAGTTGAAAGATCCAGCAATGGTCTATGCCAACACGCAAAGCAAGTTAAGGAAATGATATCCACGAGGCCATCATCATCATCATCATCATCATCATCGCTGATCGATGATCCTTCTCGGGGACATTCGGATATGTATTTTCTGCTGACTCTGCCCCACCATCACAAACATCAAGACTGTCCCATTGTTTCCAAAATTGCGTTCCTTTGCTTAAAAAATTAGTCAAGAAAAGATGTTGATTTTGTGCGTTGGAAAACAACGTGCAATTACAACTTCGAATAAAAGCGCGTTCGAAGAATTCACATTTCCATATAAGCACAATTGACAAAGCAAAAACGTTTTTCATTTTGGTTTTACGAATCATTTCACCTCATTTGTGTTCTCCTGGAAAAGAACAATGGCCAATGAGTAATTCGAGTCGACAATAGGCGGTTTTTGTTGAAGCTCTTAACGTGTTTTTGCAAGTTGATTTGCAAGTGTGTCGTGCTTTTCCTCCATTGTTCTATTTGCAATTGTGGGTTGAGATCGAATGACAATGATGTGCAATTGCAAATGCAATCGCAAGTGCAATCGCAGGTGAATTGAGGATTGGAAACGTTTGGGTCTGGCTTTTTCATTGGTTAGATTATCAAGTTGGTACAAATATGTGTTTTCCGAAATGGTGTAAACAAACCATCCATGGCGTGGTTTTGAGTCAGTTGCACCTTCAATAAGCTTGAAGCGCACCGTGGTTTGTTTACAAGTTGAATAACAGTGGTGGAAAGTGTGGGGTCTCTTCCTCGGTAAGGCAAACACGATGATGGACAACCACCTCATGGAAGAATATAAATATCCATAAGGATTCCCAAGTTACTCAGTCAATTTGTCATTTCTCAACAACAACGTCATCAACAGCAGCACTACTCACCACTATGCGTTACTTTGCTATTGCTTTCTTGCTCATCAATACCATTTCAGCTTTTGTCTTGGCTCCCAAAAAGCCATCTCAAGACGATTTCTACACTCCACCACAAGGTTATGAAGCTCAACCTCTTGGTTCTATTTTGAAAACAAGAAACGTCCCCAATCCATTGACTAATGTTTTCACTCCAGTTAAAGTTCAAAATGCATGGCAATTATTGGTTAGATCTGAAGATACATTTGGTAACCCAAACGCCATAGTCACTACCATTATTCAACCTTTCAATGCTAAAAAGGATAAGCTTGTTTCTTATCAAACATTTGAAGATTCTGGTAAATTGGATTGTGCTCCATCATATGCTATTCAATATGGATCGGACATTTCGACTTTGACCACTCAAGGTGAAATGTACTACATCTCTGCTTTATTAGATCAAGGTTACTATGTTGTCACTCCTGATTACGAGGGTCCAAAGAGTACATTCACTGTAGGGTTGCAATCAGGAAGAGCTACTTTGAATTCGCTTAGAGCTACTTTGAAATCAGGAAACTTGACTGGTGTTTCATCAGACGCTGAGACATTATTGTGGGGTTATTCAGGAGGAAGTCTTGCTTCAGGATGGGCTGCTGCTATACAAAAAGAATATGCTCCAGAGTTGAGTAAAAACTTGCTTGGTGCTGCACTTGGTGGATTCGTTACAAACATTACTGCCACTGCTGAAGCTGTTGATAGTGGTCCATTTGCAGGAATCATCTCCAATGCATTGGCTGGTATTGGAAATGAATACCCTGATTTCAAAAACTATCTTTTGAAAAAAGTGTCACCATTGCTTTCAATCACTTATCGTTTGGGAAACACTCACTGTTTGCTTGATGGTGGTATTGCTTATTTCGGTAAATCATTCTTTTCCAGAATTATTAGATATTTCCCTGATGGATGGGATCTTGTCAACCAAGAACCTATCAAAACCATCTTGCAAGATAATGGATTGGTTTACCAACCAAAGGACTTGACCCCACAAATTCCATTATTCATCTACCACGGTACCTTGGATGCAATTGTCCCCATTGTCAACTCAAGAAAGACATTCCAACAATGGTGTGATTGGGGACTCAAATCTGGTGAATATAATGAAGATTTGACCAATGGACACATTACTGAATCAATTGTGGGTGCACCAGCTGCTTTGACTTGGATTATCAATCGTTTCAATGGACAGCCTCCAGTTGATGGATGTCAACATAATGTGAGAGCTTCAAACTTGGAATATCCAGGAACTCCACAATCAATCAAGAATTACTTTGAAGCTGCATTGCACGCAATTTTGGGCTTTGATTTGGGTCCAGATGTTAAGAGAGATAAGGTTACTTTGGGCGGATTGCTCAAGTTGGAACGTTTTGCTTTTTAGATGATGTAAAACATTGCGTTTAGAAATTTGTATCATTATGTACAGAATGTATTATTAGTTTGATTTAGAAGAAACCTGTTTTGCAGACAGATGTGTTTCTTATCATGGCCATTAATTGCGCAATGGTCCGCTACCCAATAGCTTGGTGAATGGTCATAGGTGCGATAAAGTGCTATGCAGAAAAGCATGATTATCGTTTCTGCACGAGGGATGGCTCAATTGCTTATAAGCACTATGGGGGCTGAGTCGCTTGGTGTATTCAATTGTATTGATAAAGTTACTCATCGAATGCTCATCTCACGTATGCAACTATTGTTTTTTTCACTATACTTTGCAATTACACTTTTACATACTCTAAGTTGTTCAAATCTTGTATACTGTTAACCTCTCTCTTTGTCAATGGCCCCATATTTATACCAAGAACAACGTTTAACGCAGCCGTGAAATATTCGACATAGGATTGACTTATTCCCGGGTAATCAAAATTGGATGCTCTTGATGTATGATTACAACCTTGAACAGGCTCAACTCCATTAAACCTATTGATGATCCAAGTCAAAGCAGCCGGCGCCCCGACAAAGACTTCAGTTATGTGACCAGTAGCCTCATCCTCAGCAAACTCCCCGGATTCTAGTCCCCATTCACACCATTGTTTGAAAGTCGTCTTGGCACTTTTGATGGGAACAATATTATCCTGAGTTCCTTGATAAACGAATATAGGTATTTGGGGAAGATATTTTTTCGGTTGATAAACTAAACCATTATTTTTGACTATTGAATCAACTGGCTCTTCATCAAATATTTTCCAACCATCGGGAAACCATCTGTCCTCCCCAGAAAAGAATTGACTACCAATATTGCCAAGGATACTGTCGACTAAACAGTGGTCATCCCTTCTTTCAAATGCTGGTTGTTGCTCACTACTTACACTCTCTTGCATGAATGTGGTTAAATTTGAATATTCATTTCCTAATCCACCTAGCGCATTTGCAATCAAACCAGCAAATAGCCCACCATCGGTTGCTTCTGCAGTAGCCGTTATATTTGTGACAAACCCCCCAAGTGCAGCACCAATCAAATTGTCAGTCAATTCTGGGGCATATTCACTTTGAATTGCTGCTGCCCAACCTGATGCAATAGTGCCACCTGAATAACCCCACATCATAACTTCAGCGTTGGAATCGATACCAGTCAAGTTCCCTGAACCAAGTGCAGCTCTTATTGAATTCAATGTAGCTTTGCCTGATTGTAATCCAACGGTAAATGTGCTCTTTGGACCTTCGTAATCGGGAGTGACAACATAGTAACCTTGATCCAACAATGCTGACATAAAATACATCTCAAACAGGGAAATCAATGTGGTTAAATCTGCACCATATTGAATTCCATATGACGGTGAACAATCCAAGTTTGCTGCATCTTCCCATGTTTGGTAAGACACCACCTTGTCAGAAGTTGCGTTGAATGGTTGAATAACGGTTGTGACTATGGCATTGGGGTTACCAAATGTATCCTCAGATCTCACAAGTAGCTGCCAAGAGTTCTGAACATTGACAGTATTAATTATTCCAGATAATGGAAATGGGGTATTTCTAAATTTAAGTATTGTGCCCACTTTCAGATTCTCATAACCATCAGGTGGGGTATAAAAGTTATCTTGTGATGGTTTAACTGGGGCAATGACGGCTGCGAAAACTCCTTGAATGAGGAATATGGATAGGAACCAAAAATGCATGGTTTAGGGAGGGAAGTGACGGGAGATGCCTTGGATATTCTGTGAACCGACTTTGAGAAGGCTGCACCTTTATACTTATACTTATACCATTGCGGAAGTGAAAGCAGAAATAAATCCGCTTTTCATATGGTGGAGAACTCAGCTCATAAATCGAAGCCATTATGCGAGAGTGATTGCGAGGATTAACAAACATTTGAGGAATTCATGTTGTTTTGTGGACCACACTTGGTTCTTTAACAATGGAACATTCCAAACTGCAACCCCATAGAATTGACATATTAGGAAATAGATTTCATGCGTTTACACATAAACTAATGTGTACTTTCGAAAAATCTTACCACTGGAGATAAAAGAACTTTACCTAATTAGGAAAAACGAGCTTTTTTTTTTAAACCGATGCGCAGACCATGCAAGTCGGACACCCTTTGTGAAACGCGCTACTCCGCAAAATGGAAAATGGAAAATGGAAAACCCAAATAACATACTATGAAGAAACTCAATAAGCAGATATAAAGTTTTTAGTTCGGGTAGTTTCGGTGGATCTCTAAATTCCTGTCAAATGCAATTTAATAATTTGCCTAAGTTGGAGATTGGTCTTGTGCTTTGTAGAATTCGATGGAAACTATTTTTTATCACATGCTTAAAAACCTTATCTCCTTCCTCGGCCACATAACATCGCTCCCTATAAATTCCAGATCAAGTCCTCCTAGGATCGTATAAAGCCAACTTTGGCAAATAACAAGGATCCCTTTATTTGTTGAAATGACATCCAGTGCGCGTAGCCGTAGCTGCATTCTGTTCATATTGAACATCTCATGAGGTTCTCACTACGTTCTAGGATCCAAAACTGCTGACCCGCGCAACGGTAAAAGCCATAAACGTGATTCAAGCTTAGTAAAGAAAGGTTCAATACACTACTCAGCACGTCAAGTGACTTACAGTCTGTTCACGTGACCAAAAAGTTGGGTCGGTTTTCGCCCCTCCCACTTCGCCTTCATTAAAACACCGACCGCCTAAGTAACAGTAATATAGCCGGGGATAGCATCCATTCATATTGTAGTTGGTGACCTAATTACAGGCAATGTTCACCACGTACGTGAAACTTGAATGATGACTTTTTCCCTTTTGCTGTACATATGCGTGACCGAAAAAGTAATGAGATACGAACTTTTTCTCCATTTTATACTTTTTTTACGAGAAGAGGAGGAGACAAGAGAAAAAGAAAATAATTTGATTGAATTTGATGCCCCGGAATCGATCGGCGCCAAAACAAAGACAAAAGGAAAAGTGGAACACAGTAGGATCCCTTTTTCACGTGCCAATCATGTGCTGATACTTTAGTTCCATTGACTAAATTATTATTGCATACCCGATAGATCCATTGAGAATAAAAGCAAAAGAACAAACGAAGTGAGCACGGAGCAGGACCCTAACTTGAAGTACTGATCATCATTGATGCCTTCCTCTCCTCCCAGTAATTTGCTTTTCCCTCCCCTCTGTGGCGGGCTGCACCTGAAAGTACCCGCTAACCACAGAAACAAAAGAAAATCAACTATATACAGCTTAACGCTAAGGTAGTATATATATGTGTGTGATGATGCAAGTCGATGTGAGATATGAGTGGCCTAGAGGGGGAGGGGTAGAACCGATACAGAGGGTAAATATATATTTTTTTAACATAGTAGAGAACACATCTCATAGTAGCGCTCTTGTTATTCTTTTGTGTATGTAGATTTTAATTCAATTTAATTTAATTTAATTTAATTTTTATTTTTTTTTGCCAACAACAGAATAGGGATTTTTTTGTTCTCTTGATTTTTGGTCCTTATCCAATTTTTACTCCTTTCGAATTACCAAGTCCAACAACACCTTTATTCTTTTATTTTGGTGCTACGCCAATATAGTTGCCGACCCTGAGTATTACTACTTAGCACAACTCTTTAGATGATACAAATACAATAGAGCAATATATTCCATTCCAATTTTTGATCAAGTTGCATTCAAATTCACCACTCGATCGTTTACAAATCAAAGGAGCTAGAAGAGTTAGCAGCAGCACATATTTTTACCCCTTGAAAAGATGAGTTTCTTTGTGGTTCCCCTGGTGTCGTACCAGACACAGCAAAAATTGAAGTCACACAAGGAAAAGAAAAAGGCCAAGGAGAAGAAGAAGGAAGTGGAGAAAGAATTGAAGAGGCAAGACGAACAAAGACATGACAGTGACGTTAGTAGCATAATGTCGAAACGGAAAAAGAAACCAGGATGGGGAATACTCCATAGGACATCGACGAGCTCAAAAACATCTACAGATGTGAGAGATGATGCAGAATACGAGGACGATGCAAAATCGATAACGTCGGCGTACACAACCACAACAACAACAAATCCACCAGTAATGGCTCTGGATCCAGAAGTTGTTTCAGACGCGGAAGATTGGGAATCACTATATCTGGACCAAGTACTGAAGTCTAAGCTGTTTACTAATCTAGCCAAAGCAAGATCAGAGGAACCAGAACAGAGACGATTCAATTTGGATGAAGTTTTGAGCGAGGGCGAAGAACCTAAAATAAACTTGCAACTGGTGCGGGAACAAGCTCCAGACACGGACAGTTTAACAAGTTCGCTGACAAATTTGGGTCATTCGCAATCAATGTCTTCGATCCCACCTAGGCGTGGCTTGCCAGAGCAAGCAGAAAGAGAAGACGACATATCCGCGCTAATTGCAAACAATTATGGAAAAACTATGCGGCCAGACGCATTCAAACCACTCAATTTTCACGACCAGCAGCCCTTACACTCAATGAGTCCCAAATTGGCATCAACGCCAGCAATATCTCCGTTGACTCCAGTGGTTCCATCGTCAACATTTCAAGCGTCTAGTCCCCAGTCGATGCAAAACCCACGTCCGCGTGTAAACTCTGCTTTCACAGCAACGTCAGCACCGTCGAGCCATTCACAGCAAAGATATCCCCTGAATGCTGCGTTTCATAGAAACTCATCATTGGCATCAAATAGCACAACACAATCACAGCCTCCAATGGGGACCAAAGAATCTTCGAGCAAGTTTAAGAAATTACATTTTCTCAGTGGTAATACTAAGAAAAAGAGTCCATCAAAGTCACTCCCCTCTCTGCCAGGTACAAACTCACCCCGTCAGTCACCTGGGTCAACCCAGGCTACAGATTCTTACTTTCCAAATGTAACAAGTCAATCTCCAAAATCAACAATCCCTTCTTTCCACACGGTAATAGACCTATCTGTGCTCAATTCATATGATGGAATTAAACAAAATTTGCTCAACCCTCAATATCAAGTGTTTCGTTACAACAATTTTCTTTCATTGATGAGCGAGTATCACTCATGTGATGCTATACATTTTGCTAAAATCAGGAACCAGTCATTGTTGAAGTTTATCGTGAGGCATAAACGAGCCAAAGCTGTGGTTGATGAACGTGGATATTTTGATCAAGAGAATTATCGCGATTTGCACAGTACCGAGTGCATTTTGGCTTACTTTTTATATCATCAAATTAGAAGCGATTTGCGAAGATTTATCAAAATTGCGTCAAAAAATCACCAGTTGGCCAATCATGAAGAGTTGATCCATACCAGTTTCGTCAACTATGTTCGTTACTTGGTGCTATTGCCAGAGGTTGACAATATCGACGTCTTGAGTGAGGAATTCAAAATACATCTTCAGAATAAACGAGTTTTTGATACAATTGCAAATTCACTTTATGTTTTGAAGCATGATGTTTCCAGTGATGTATCAAATGAAAACAACAAGGCAACAAAAGCTAAGCTATTGGTTGAGTGCGTGACCAAAGTATCTTACGAGTACATTCTTCTTGAAAAATACAGATTTGACATGATTTCAAAGTATTTTGCAAATCATTTGATCACAAGACGTCCCTTGAAGGAGTTGTTCAATCTTTACAAGACTAATGTGACGCTCAACAATGAGGAAAGTCTCAAGGTTTTACTATACAATGCATCAAATTCAGCACAGTATGGATGGTACCTTGCATTGACGGTCCCGTTTGTCAGATTTGTTGAAACTAGTATATATGCTGAGGATATGGGTGTACTTCAAGATTACCACGTTTATCAGAAGCTTGAAGAGGCAACAATCAAAACCAATTTCACCAAATCGGATAGAGAATTGTATCAAGCTGCTAGGCTGAAGTTGAATTTGACTACATATCAAGAATATAATGCAATGAGTATGGATAGCCTTGTATCATTGAGCAAGAAAAATGATGGCAATATGCCAAGCAATGACAATGCCAATCGCGATGCAAGTCCTGATCCTAGCGGCGCAGCTAGTTACAAACCAAGAAACTTTGAATACTACAATAAAAGTCTAGCTACCATTCCATCCAATTCATTCAATCTTATTCAAACTACCGATTTACCATATCAAGTTAAACGAGAAAACTACAAAACCATTTTGCGTGAATTTCACCGAATTCTCAAACCTGGTGGTTCATTAATCACAAACTCGATACATTTTGGATCCAAATCGACTGGTGATTTTCTTCGCGAGCACACCAAGGGTAATTTCCCAAGAGCTTGGAATTATATCGACTTTTCAGTGTCGCAACATTTCGAAGTGATTCCTAATTTTGTTGAAACTATATTGATTGAATTGAGTTCTATTTTCGGTAAAGGTAATGTCAAGTTTGGTATAAGCTTATTATCATCACTGTCGGAAGTCAATTATTTCTTAGCCAAGTTTGGCGGAATGAAATTGTTTGAGATGATTGGTAAATTGGGTGAATATTGCAACTATTTCGAAGATGATGAGACTGTCAAGTCGCAAAATGAATCCAGTGTGCATTTTTGTGTACATATTGAGGCTATTAAAAGGGCCTGATCGATTATTAAAAGAAAAGGAAGGGGAAGTGTAAATATAGAAAAAGTTACATTAGAAATAAATATATAGTGCTGGACATTAAAACTATGGCGTGCGGAATTGGTGTGATCTTTGTGTAGGGTGGACTTGGAAAGCTTCATTGGTAATTAAGCAGGCGTGCATGCAAGGTTTACCGGAAAAAAAAAAATTGACTCACCAAAATTTTCAATTCTAGACTACATATTTTACTCATCATCATCATCAAGTATCATTCAATCAACTCCTCAAAAACCCCATGTCAAAGATAGTTCATATTATAGACGTAGAGAGTGGGAACCTACAATCCCTCTCTAACGCCATCAAACGTATCGATCCCAACTACATCATCAAGTTTATCCACAATGAATCCGATTTTAAAGCCTTGGATCATGAAATCACCAAATTGATATTCCCTGGAGTTGGTAATTATGGTCATTTTGTTCGTCAAATATACGAGAGGAACCTTGATAAACTTATAGAGAAATACATCAAGGATGATAGAGCACTAATGGGTATCTGTGTTGGATTACAAGCATTTGCCAAGGGTTCAGAAGAGAGTCCTCATGAGCAAGGATTGGGAATTTTAAATCTTGAATTGAAAAAGTTTAATGTCAATGATCCAGCTTATGCTAAACGTGGAGTCAAGAAAGCTGTTCCTCACATTGGATGGAATGGTCTTGTAGATGTTCCGACCGCTGATGCTGACATTCATTCCGACAAGTCATTGTTTAATTTGAATGTGGCCAACAAATACTATTTTGTCCACTCGTATGCTGCCATTATCGATCAAGAACCAAATGAGAAGTTGGACAAGTTGCGACAAGAAGGTTGGAATTTTGCCATTGCAAGGTATGGATCCGAGAGATTTTTGGCTGCTATTAATAAGGGAAATTTATTTGCCACTCAATTCCACCCTGAAAAATCAGGAATTGCTGGGCTAAAAATCATAAAGGCATTTCTTGATGGTGAAAAATACCCAATGGTTAACAAATCCGATGTCCATCAACAACCAGATGATGTTGAAAAGACAGTTAGTGGACTCACTAGAAGAATCATTGCTTGCTTGGATGTTAGAACCAATGACGATGGAGATTTGGTGGTGACCAAAGGTGATCAGTACAATGTGCGTGAAACGAAAAATGGTGATTCGGAGTCAGCCGGTGCTCCTGCTGTTAGAAACTTGGGTAAACCAGTTGAATTAGCTACTAGGTACTATAACCAAGGAGCTGATGAAGTAACCTTTTTGAATATTACCTCATTCAGAAACTCCCCTTTAAAAGATTTACCAATGTTGGAAGTTTTGAAACGCGCGGCTGAAACTATTTTCGTTCCATTGACTGTTGGTGGTGGTATCAAAGATATGCAAGATCCTGAAACCGGCGAAATAATCCCAGCTGTTCAAGTTGCTGATTTGTATTTCCGTTCTGGTGCTGATAAAGTTAGCATTGGGTCAGATGCGGTGGCTATTGCTGAACAATACTATGCCAATAACAAACAAAAAAGTGGCAAAACCTCAATAGAAACTATATCAAAGACGTTTGGAAATCAAGCAGTGGTTATATCAGTTGATCCAAAGAGACGTTACGTTGCTTCACCAAAAGATACTACAATGCAAACCATTCACATCACTGATCCAGCACGGTACGGGCCAAATGGTGAGCAATACTGTTATTATCAGGTCACTTCACAAGGTGGAAGAAAAACCCACGAATTGGGTGCATTGGAATTATGTCTTGCATGCGAGGACTTGGGCGCAGGTGAAATCTTGTTAAACTCCATTGACCATGATGGTTCAAACAAGGGGTTCAATTTGGAGTTGTTGAATCAAATAAAGTCACAAGTTTCGATACCTGTTATTGCTAGTTCAGGTGCTGGGAACCCACAACATTTCAAGGAAGTCTTTGAAATGGAATGTGGTATCGATGCTGCTTTAGGTGCAGGATTATTTCATCGTGGAGAGTACACTGTTAATGAAGTGAAACATTACCTTCAAGACCAAGGTAAGATGGATGTGAGGTTGGAAGATGATGTAAAGTTGTGAATAGAATGAATAGAAAGCGAGATCCTGCATGTAAACACCCTCTTTGAAGAAAGAAAAAAAGTTGCCTTTGCAACTTTAAATCAGCTTTACTCCGCAAGTTATCATCAGTTGAGTCATGAGTGCATCGGCAGAGCAGAAACGCAAAATAGTATGCATAACACCTATGCGTGATACTTTTGGCTGCAGTTACTAACTTGCTATCTTTTAGGAAGAGAATAGGGCACGAGTGTTGGAAAGGCTTCAAAAGAAGAGATTAGGTAATGCGACAAGCAACGATAAGACCGCGTCATCATCGTCATCCACTACCCATAGAGAATCACCAAAAAGGACACTAAATCAAATACTAGATCCACCAACCAAGACACTCAAGTCCAAGTTTATTGATTTTGAAAGTGATGGATCAGTCAAGAGATCAAAAACACAAGACCAAATTCAAAAAGTTGAGCAAAATAGACTTAGAGCAATAGAGATACAAAATAGATTACGAGATCAGAAAGAAAGTAAACAAGCTCCTCAGCAAGCGGGTGAAGTTACCTATGGACCAACTACTGATTTGGAAAAGATCCGATTGAACAAAAACAATCCTGATTCGGTATTTGATTCTCGCAGGGGTAAATTCCAGCCACCACCAATTAAAAAGAAGGACTATATTGAGTATGATTTTGCTACAATGCAAGATACCAAAGGTGGGTTTATACACGATGAAGATCGACCACGTCATGATGAAGAGACATTACAAGAATGGCAAGATAAACAAAAGGAATTGGAACAATTAAAGAAAGCCGCGCCACCGATTGATATCGACGCGGCACCGAAATGCTATGAGTGTGGATCACTTGATATTGATTTGAATTTGTACACCAATTTCCGCAAAGTTCGTGCTTGTCGACAGTGCATCAAAAAGATGCCGGAAAAATACTCACTTTTGGTGAAGACAGAATGCAAAGAAGATTATCTTTTAACAGAACCGGAGTTGCAAGATCTATCCTTACTTCCAAGGATTGAAAAACCCAATCCACATGGCTACAGTCGCATGCAATTATTTTTACGATTCCAAGTTGAAGAATTTGCATTTAAAAAATGGGGGTCATCGGAAGGGCTAGATTTGGAATGGGAAAGACGTGAACAAAATAAATTGAAGCGGAAAGAAAAGAAATATCAGGATGCATTACGTGAAATGAGGAAAAAGACTCGAGCAGAAGAGTTTACGAGGAAATTACGCCATGGTAAATCGTTGAATGAGAGGCATGTTCATGATTGGGCTGCTCCTGTGAAATTACTGGATAATATGATAAAGAGGCGATGTATTGAATGTGGGATAGAAATTGAAGAAGTTGTTATATGAGATAGGCAATTTATAACAAGCTTTTTTTGAAGCAATGACCAAGAGGTTTAGTGTATCAAGCAACCTAATGAGATGCTGATGTAAATGATAACTACTCAACGCCTTTGGTGCTACATTCCACTCATATCAATTCTTGTTGGTTAATACGGCACAATCATCAAACACTTTTGTATTCCAAAATGTCCTAACGTAGTTGTATTTTATGGCTTCATAGTATTGCTTGTCGACTCTAGTCTGTATGTGCAAGTCCTTTGATTTTGTATTAATGAATAATTCTTCTAGGGATGTTGAATCATTTCCAATATGCCAAAATTCAAATTCAAGACATTTGCATTATGCATGGATCGAAGTAAGCTAACCAAATAAAAGATTATTGATCGTGATGAAAAGTAACCAAGGGTCTACTTTTCAACCTGTCTTGTTGCAAAAACATCAGTGCTCCGTTCCTTTTGAAATTGCAAAAGCTCACCACCATCTGTGGATGATTCCAGGTGTGAACCAAATTGCGACTGAGGTGTAGGTGCTTCGGTAGTGAATGACAAAGAAATCAGCAAAAAAACCGGTTTGAGAAAGTTGTTTGAGCCAGAATCGATCAAAAGCACCTTAGTTTCCAGATACTGGTCAACAGTCATGGGCAGGCAATTCAAAAACTCTAATGTACTTAAAGTATGTTTAACGAAATTTGAGGATCATATAATGATCCAAGTAGGTTTTCCAAATGTTTAAAAGAGCCTTTGCGGTGTTTGTATCCACTACATTAAGCGGGTGTTGCGTTTTGACAACTTTTAATCTCACATCTCTAAGCTCTAATGCCCAAAAGAACATAAATGTGTACAAGTGTACATCACTCCCATGCATCCATATTAATATGCTACAGAGAATTATCAAATATTTGAAGACCAGATCCTTGACTATTTCGATATTGAATACCAATTTTTCTTCATTTACTTTAGTGTAACTTTGTTGCTCATAAGGAGAATCAACATAAATTTTACCATTTGATTTTGTACTCAAAGCATTGTTATAGAAGTATATACAGCTAAACTCGCCTATATCAACATAAGTTGTGAAATCAGGGATAGTGATGATATTTAGTTTCTTTTGATTTTCTGCAAATACAACAACACAACTGCCTCTAGGTTACCCTCAGCCAATCATTTGTGACATTATCAATGTGGGAGTAATTTGAGCCAGCGGAAAAGTCTAATATTGGGTAGATCTATTAGGTATTTCTCCAAGGGAAGTACCCTTGCGATTGTCTCAATTGGCAAGTACGAAAGCTTCATTTACAATGTGGTTATCCAATGAGAAAGATAGTCCCTTTATGGTTTTCTCCAATTTTCAAGCACTACTTCTGGCTGACAATCCGTCAAACAAGAATATAGAAATTAGTGGTGAGAGGTAGAGAAACTAAAAGGGGGTTTAATACACAAAACTGGAAAAAAAAATAAAAAAAAAAAATAATTGAAGTGGTGAAAACAAAAGACACAATTGATTTGGGTGGCGTTGATATATCATCCCCAGTTGTACATGGCTTCTGTAAGGAAAAACATCATTAGAGTCTCCTCCGCTCCACCTCACATGCCAAAGCAAATTACAAATGAACACTCTTTCGTGTACACCTACGGTTATCTTTGACACTAGAAGCATTGAGAGGGTGTGAAAAGACGAAGAAGCTTTACTGAAGAATCAGGCTCTCAATTCTCATAATCTTTAGTATAAATATTATTGTCTGGGGGCTTTAAAGGTTGATAGAGCTTACAGTACAGGCTCAACGCTGCCTTTCTTGTTAATCTTTACATTCATATACTGAATGAACAGTTCTAAAGCACAACTTAAACGAAAAAAAAAAAAAAAAAAAAAGAGCATAAAGAAAATGACAACCAATGGCTTCTTAATTAAAAGCTAGCAATTTGCCTGCTTTGGTGACTGTTGTTGTAATGATGTAGTTACTTTATAAACAACTACGCAATATTCAAAATGGTGCCAAAAAAAGAAGAGACCATTGCTCACGTGATATAATGCTACCAAATGATATGAAAGGTAAAAATGAAAAAAAAAAATTTTGAGAATGGGTAGAGGGTAGTGTATCTTGTTACAAATAGAATAGTGTAGAATATTCCAACAGTTGCTTACACAATTAATTATTTGCAACACACAGACTGTGAAGAGAAAGGGAAGGTATAAAAATCAATTGAAAATTCCCAACTCATTCGACATTTTTCCAATTCTTAGACCCACCACACATCAATACTACTACACCACTACATCAAACATGTCTGACGGTAAAGTTGAAACTCATGAGTTTACTGCTGAGATTTCTCAGTTGATGTCTTTGATCATCAATACTGTTTACTCAAATAAAGAAATCTTTTTAAGAGAATTGATTTCCAATGCTTCTGATGCTTTGGACAAGATTAGATACCAAGCTTTAAGTGACCCATCTCAATTGGAAACTGAACCTGAATTGTTTATTAGAATTATTCCTCACCCTACTCAAAAGGTTTTGGAGATTAGAGATTCAGGTATTGGTATGACCAAGGCTGATTTGGTTAACAATTTGGGTACTATTGCCAAGTCTGGTACCAAATCATTTATGGAAGCTTTAAGTGCTGGTGCTGATGTATCCATGATTGGTCAATTTGGTGTTGGTTTCTACTCTTTGTTTTTGGTTGCTGACCATGTTCAAGTTATTTCAAAACATAACGATGATGAACAATATGTATGGGAATCAAATGCCGGTGGTAAATTCACTGTCACTTTGGATGAAAAGAATGAACGTTTGGGACGTGGTACCATGTTGCGTTTGTTTTTGAAGGAAGATCAATTGGAGTATTTGGAAGAAAAGAGAATTAAGGAAGTTGTTAAGAAGCACTCTGAGTTTGTTGCTTACCCAATTCAATTGGTTGTTACCAAGGAAGTTGAAAAGGAAATTCCAGTTGATGAAAGTTTGACTGAAGATGAAGATAAACAAACTGAAGATGACAAGAAGCCAAAATTGGAAGAAGTTGACGAAGAAGAAGGCGAAGAAAAGAAGGAAAAGACCAAAAAGGTTAAGGAGGAAGTTACTGAAACTGAAGAATTGAACAAGACTAAACCTTTGTGGACAAGAAACCCCTCTGATATCACTCAAGAAGAATATAATGCATTCTACAAATCAATTTCAAACGATTGGGAAGACCCATTGGCTGTTAAGCACTTTTCAGTTGAAGGTCAATTGGAATTTAGAGCCATTTTGTTTGTTCCAAAGAGAGCTCCATTTGATGCTTTTGAATCCAAGAAGAAGAAGAATAACATCAAATTGTATGTTCGTCGTGTTTTCATTACTGATGATGCCGAAGAGTTGATTCCAGAATGGTTGAGTTTTATCAAGGGTGTTGTTGACTCTGAAGATTTGCCATTGAACTTGTCAAGAGAAATGTTGCAACAAAATAAGATTTTGAAGGTTATTAGAAAGAATATTGTCAAGAAGATGATTGAAACTTTCCAAGAAATTTCTGAAGATCAAGAACAATTTGACAAGTTTTACACTGCATTTTCCAAGAATATCAAATTGGGTATTCATGAAGATACTCAAAACAGACAAGCATTGGCCAAATTGTTGAGATACTACTCCACCAAGTCCACTGAAGAAATGACTTCATTGAGCGACTATGTCACCAGAATGCCAGAACACCAAAAGAACATCTACTACATTACTGGTGAATCTATCAAGGCTCTTGAAAAGTCACCATTTTTGGATGCTTTGAAGGCCAAGAATTTTGAAGTCTTGTTTATGGTTGATCCAATTGATGAGTATGCCATGACTCAATTGAAGGAGTTTGAAGATAAGAAGTTGGTTGATATCACCAAGGATTTCGAATTGGAAGAAAGCGATGATGAAAAGGCTCAAAGAGAAAAGGAAATTAAGGAATTTGAACCATTGACCAAGGCTTTGAAGGATATCTTGGGTGAACAAGTTGAAAAAGTTATCGTTTCATACAAGTTGGTTGATGCTCCAGCCGCTATCAGAACTGGTCAATTTGGTTGGTCAGCCAATATGGAGAGAATTATGAAGGCACAAGCTTTAAGAGATACTACCATGTCTTCGTACATGTCTTCGAAGAAGACTTTTGAAATTTCACCAAAGTCTCCAATCATTAAGGAGTTGAAGAAGAAGGTTGAAGAAGATGGACCTGAAGACAAGACTGTCAAGGACTTGACCACTTTGTTGTTTGACACCGCTTTGTTGACTTCAGGTTTCTCTTTGGATGAACCATCTAATTTCGCTCACAGAATTAATAGATTGATTGCATTGGGATTGAATATTGATGATGATACTGAAGAAACTGAAATCCAATCAGAACCAACTACAACTGCTACTACTGAAGAGCCAACTGGTGAATCTGCTATGGAAGAAGTTGATTAGGGGAGAGATGTGTATAAAGTTTGAGACAAACTGATATGGTGAGTGTATGAGAGATTGTGAATATATTTTTGATCTAGTATGTTTTGAGTATGTATTTACTTTGCTGAGGTCTTGATTATCACACCCTTGTATTTAGAAAATTTAAAATAAATGAATTATCGTTTGAAAGTAATGTGTGTTAGTAGAATGCATTACAAAACTGTTAGTACTTGGTACCACTTCTTCGTGTAATTTTACTGCTAAAAAGAGAGGGTAATAACACCACGACAATTTCAAAAAGCATTACTTAAGTTTAGGGAACCTGGGCGAAACCGTGAACCCTAGACAAGAGGAGTACCGTTACTCATTAGTGTAAATGACTTGAGTCCCGCAACGTTTCAATGATCTAGACGAGTACTTAAACTATCACATGGTTAACATGGAACTTGGTAGCTCGTATAAAGCAACTCCCCCCAACAAAACTGTCATTCCATCGCTACCATGCGCAATTGAAGAAATTAAATTTGCAAAATCAAAACAATTGTGCCAAGAGCACGTTTTCCCACATCTATGAAATTGAACCATCTAAAAGACATTACATTAACTACATCTTCGACTTCACCACTATAACCAATTGCGGCCAATCTACATACACACTCACACACACAGAGAGAGAGAGAGAGAGAGAACACCCCCTTTCTTTTGACATAACGAAATACATCCTAGCTACTCAATTGGAGCCTCAAAAAGCGAAAAAAAAAAGATGGGATTATTTATTCCAACTAATAAATTGCACAACCTAAAGTTGTACAAATATCAATCGGAAGACCACTCATTGATTTCGAAATATATCTTGAAAAAATGGTGGAACTACTTTGTTCAAATATTCCCCTTATCAATGGCACCTAATTTAATCACTTTGCTTGGATTATTCTTTGTTTTGGCCAATTTAATGGTTGTATTCTACTATGACCCTTACCTAAATTCAACACAACCCAACTGGTGCTACTTTTTTTATGCATTTGGATTGTTTATGTACCAAACATTTGATGGTTGTGATGGGTGTCATGCGAGAAGAACTGGGCAGAGTGGGCCCCTTGGTGAATTGTTTGATCATTCAATTGATGCCATAAACACCACATTGGCATCAATTGTATTTGCCAGTGTAATGAAGATGGGGTATGGTGGGTTATTAATGTTGTCGCAATTTGCATCGGTGTGTAATTTTTATACATCGACTTGGGAAGAGTATCACACTCATAAATTGTTTTTATCGAAGTTTTCCGGTCCTGTGGAAGGAATATTAATGATTTGTGGTGTATACGTAATCACTGGTATTTTGGGACCTGATATTTGGGATGTTGAATTGTTTACTTTGAATTTGACATCTTTAGGATATGGCAATTATCAGATAAACAGTTCAATAATTTACGTTGTACTTGGATTGGGGTCGTTATATTTCAACATTATTTCTGCTATGCAAAATGTGGCAAAACATTATGAAGCTAAAGATGGTGAAGATTCCAAAAAATCAAAGTCTGAAATTGATGAAGCTTATAAAGGATTGTATCCATTTTTCATTTATTACGGAGTTGTAATTTTATATTGTTGGTTTTATCCACCAGTCATTTCGGAATTTGGATTGCCATTGATTTTATCTATTGGATGCACCATTGCATTTTCAGTAGGGCGAATCATTTTGGCTCATTTGACTTTACAAGAGTTTCCATGTGTACAAATTCCAATGTTTGTGCCCATTGGACAATTGATCTTGAGTAAAATCTTGATTGATATATATGGATACAATGCTGGAAAAGTATTGGATGCTGTTAGTTGGTTAGGTTTTGGTGTTACTTTGGGTATACATGGAATCTTTGTTGCTGAAATCATTACCGAAATCACTCAATATTTGGACATTTACGCCTTGTCGATTAAGCATAAACGGGCATGAGATTAGTGAAAAGATGCTGCTCTATACTAAACTATTGTTAGATTATATACTTACAACTATACATCTATATACACACATATCGTCACTCAAAACATCCATTCCTTCTCATCTAAGCAAGTTCCTTCTTTTTACCAAAAGCCTCTTCACTTCCTGGAGCCAACACATCTTGTGCCGATTGTTGCAAACTGATGTTGCTTTCCATTTCTTGTAATTGGGTTTCTGACAAAATAGCCAACGCCAAAGGAACACCCAACAATAATGAACTTGAAGTCAAGGTCCACAACAATTTACCACCATTGTTTAATCCCAGTGAAACAAAACTGTTTAAAGTTGATGATATGTTACAAAGTTGATCCCTATGTTGTGGTGAAATTATATCTTTTAAAGCAACGATTCTATCGTAAATGGTTTCATTGGCAATATCAAAATCATCATCTTCGTCATCATATTCATCTTCAAATTCACTGTCTGAATCAGCAAATGTGTCCAC
The DNA here is from genome assembly GCF_000182765.1 of Lodderomyces parapsilosis. Lineage (NCBI taxonomy): Eukaryota > Fungi > Ascomycota > Pichiomycetes > Serinales > Debaryomycetaceae > Lodderomyces > Lodderomyces parapsilosis. The sequence continues at coordinate 669,485 of NW_023503284.1, read as the reverse complement.
TTCGACTTTTTCAACAGTGGTGGTTCCGTCCGAGTAGTTTGTTTGAAATTCGTCTTCGACTTGAGTTAACTTAACCATGGTTGTGTGTGGTTGTTGTGTCAGTGGAGTAGTGAATGTGCTTTTTACCCTTGGGTCGATAATTTTGCTGAAAGTAAAAGAACGAAAAAGAGCAAAAAAAAAAAAAAAAAAAAAAAAATTTCAAGGAAATTGGTAATCGCACTACACTATGGAAAACTATACCGAGATGGGGACTTATTCCTTTATTTCAAAATCTGGCTCATTCAATTTTAATGGTGGCACATCCACAATTTCATCTCGTTGTAGTTTATACCCTAGATGCTCCCCATTATACCTCTTGATATTATAAAACTGCAACAATGCCCTCAAGGCAACCTCTTGATCATAACTATTATTAAACTCACTTCCCAAATCTTTCCCACTTAACCAATTATCCTTCATTGATAATTTACAATTTAGATAGATCGTGCTGATTAGATCCATATTCATGCTTTTCCATTTGCGGCCCTGATAAGGAACCAATTTTTTCAAGATTTTGAGTATTGGGTGAGAAAATGCTTCATTATCATAATTGATAAGAATCATTTTGAATAATTCAGAAGGTTTGATATCATTGATGGAAAAAATACGTTGACTTTGGTTCTTGAGGAGTATCTTGTTGTTGATTTCTAATATATCGGCCAAGATTGATGCAAAGTTGTGATTGAAATTTTGAATATATACATGACTAATTTTTTTTGAATCGAGCTCCTTGGGAAGTTCCAGAATGAAAGTCTTGTTGATAAATGTATACTCAGTGGTTACTGAGTTCATGTGAAGACAATTGTGGAAAAAATCCAATTTTGAAAGCTTGATCTGCGGATTCATCAATTTGTTCTGATTGATCAACATCTCATACTCCAACAACTCATCCTTTTTTTCACCCAGTTGATGGGACAAACTCTGGTTATTTTGATTATTAAAACTGTTGCTGATGAAATCCAAACTCGTGGTGACAAATTGTTGATCAAAAAGAATCGAGGAAAGGTAATAATATTTCAAAACATGACTTATTTTAAACCACTCAAGTAATCTCGAGATTATTCCTACCGCGGTTTTTGTCATTATCTCTTTAACATTCATAACTTCCAACTGCAGCAACAAGAGTTGTTCAACTCTAGTTGTTGCTTCATCATTATCATGTGATGTTTTTGACTTCACCATGAATGAAGTACTTGGGTTTAATTCATACTCATACAAGCTCAAGTTTTTATCAGCACGATTGTTCTTAATGATTTCCAAAAACACTTCAATTAAAGAATGGAGTCGGAAAAATGTTGTCGAATAAAATTGTTCCACTCTTTCAAGACTATCAATCTCGGATAGCTTGTCAGGGTACTCATTTCTCAACTCATCAAAGGAATAATCAAATTCGTCCTTATCATCATATGCATTAACGTACCCACGTTCTTGCTTCATGAATTTTGCACGCTCACTCCACAATTGCTTTATTGAGTAGCTCTCGTATACAGAGTTCTTTAAAATCTCATCTGCTTCCAATAAGGCTACCGGTATATTTGGGCCACTACCATCCAATGACTCATTGGGGTAGATGAATGGCATTGATTGATTGACCTGATATGATTTTCTAATTTTTTCACCTCCAGACATAAAATCAGAAGACATTAGCTTTGGTGACGGTAGTGGAGTAGCGATATGCACTGGCTGTGCCGGTAGTTGGCTCAATACGGTATGTGATTTATTTGTTTTGGGAATCTCAATGCTATTTGATAGTGAGTTTGAGTATGCATTGACCGCCATAAATGTCTTGTACTTTTCTTCAATAGATGCATCTTTTGACTCATTTGATACTGTCTCTTTCAAATTCTTCACTCCATCTAGCTCATACAATGGGTATTTATCTAGCAAATCCTGCCTAAATGCAAAATAATCCAACGGGGAACAGGTCAATACCGGCTTTTCTTGAGCTGCATCATCAAATGTTTTAATATGGTGTAATTCTTTCAAAAATGCATCGCACGATACAAGTTGAGTTTTGTTACCAAATTCCAATAGCAATAGTTTGTCCAATAATAAAACCAAATATCGAACTCGATAGCTATTATTGTGATGCCACTTCCAGTGTTCAATAAATTGTACAATCAACTCCAAAACATTTGAAGCCTGCAAGAATTTTCGAAATGATTGCAGTTGCCGACGATTGTGTAGCGAAGTCAATACAAGCAAATACAATATGGTCAATATTCGAAAATAAGTATCCTCAACCTTTTTCGAAAGGGCACTACTCTTGTCACCTGATGTATCAATTTCCATCCTGTTTGTGAAAAAGCCAAGCAAGATATTTACCAATGGCTTGTAAATCTCCAACTGCAACAATTTACAATTATTGGTCTCTATTTGGCTGACTTGTTCTTCAATCGATGACTTTGTTGCGTATTCTCCAAACGAATAGTACAATATGCTTTTCAAATACGCCAAATTGTCATCTATGCTACACCCCAATAACTTTGTCGCCAACTCATCCATATCGGTATTTTGTTCAAAACTTTCCAATAGAGCGTCCAACCCACCAATGGATTTCAAATCATGGAAAGTAAACCATTCAGATATCTCTTGTTGTAAATCTCCATACTCCTGATGTTTGTAATTTAAGTGCAGTTTTGTTGTCAAGAATTGATAGCTCATTGAAACATCATGGCTACTGCTATCATCAGCATCGCCCAGCTCATCACCTAACGAAGAAGATTCAAACTCTTTGGCTTTGGCACTCAATTTCTTTTGAAATGTTTCATCCAATGAAGTATCATGTAGCTCTCTCCTGGTGCGTTCATCCGGATGATCGATAATCTGATCTTCCAACTGATCAATTTGAATCAACCCATCATTCATTATAGGATGATTTGAAATGTTTGCATTTGAAGAATGATGTGTGTGTTCTTCCTTGTTTTGGCTGTGTGTTTGTTTATGATCTTTCCAAAAGAAAGGTCGTGTCGCAATAATATGTTTTGTGACATTACCAATTGTTTTTAAATTTTTTTTTTTTTTCAATTTTGGGAATCAATAGAGAAAAGGCTGTTGATGTTGAAGTGTGTGTGGTTATACATCTTCAAACTCATTTTTACCTTCCAACACCAAGGCATCGGCTACTCAAGCTACCATTGCACTTGCTATTAGACCTTTTTGTCATTGATATTTGCATTTCTTTTCAGTCCCTATACAGCTCATATACACACTAATACTTTTTTATTTTATTTATTTTCATCACCTACTATGTCATTTGAATATCAAACCCTTGATCAAACACTTGCACTCAAACTTAAAGTCACCACTTTATTAGATCAAGAGATTGTTGGGTTTATTTATACATTTTCATCCTCCAATGAAGTACTAGTCTTAATAACTAGTGGCACAGATCAAGCAAAGCAAGACTCGAGAGCATCCTCATCATCAGCGTCCTCATCCTCATCATCAGCATCAACACCACCACCACCAACAAATCAAACAAATCGATACCGCATCATCAACACGTCGTTCATTAAAAGCATACAAGTTTTAAACAGAAAGATAATACCTAGACCCAACAAGAGTAACAGACTCGTGTTTGAGCCAATCAATATCGACGATTTGAATCAATTTCTACAAGAACAGATTCAAATTTACAAAGCCTCTTCAGTCGACATCACCACCAACTCGACAAAGGGAGCAGCATTGCATTCAAGTTCATCGCAACCGCATAAGAGCATACCATTGGCACAAGCAGCCCAGCAACAAGTGCATGCACAACAACAAACTCCACCAGCACAACAACACCAGCACCAGCATCGCCATCAGCATAACCAGAAATCGATTGCTTCTCAACTACATGACAAGTTGCTGACCTGGTTTGGTAGCGAAAATGTCATCTATGGAAATCAAAAACATACTGAATTGATCATTCACAACGACATTAAATTGATGAAACCATTCACGAATACGCAAAAGAATGTGCAAGTGTTGAATAAACAAACCAAGCATTTACCTGCTTTGACTCGAGCATTGAAACAATTCTGGGATGGTATAGATACTGAAAAGAAAGGTGGGTAATTCATTTACAGCAATTAATTTATCTATATAGAGAAATGAATCTCAATTCTATCAAATAATCTAAAACCTTGCTGTTTAGTGCCTTTGAACCCATCAATACCCTTCCATGGGAATGAACATGATGGCGTAGTGGTGGTTACATGTTCAAAAAAGGTATTGAACCATAAGTAGCTAAAACTGCCAATACCAATCATTACATCCTCTCCCACTTCAACGGGATCTTGAAAAATGTAGATTAAATCTTGCCCTTCTCTGCTAATATAGGCCAGTTCCGTGCTAATTTGCAGAAGAAGTGGCTCAACGATGGTGTTGATTCTATTAGTTTCTTGCACTAGTTTGTATTGAGATATACTGAATGGTAGTGACTCCCTTATGCAGTTGCGAAAGACGATTCTGTCAATAAAGAGATGGGCATGGTTCTTGAGCCAGTGCTGATACTGCTGCTTCAACCCATCAGTTTGCAAATATTCGTACCAATATTGCAAGTACCGCTTTTGACTCACTATGCTAACACCATCCCCGCCAAACTTGCGCATCCGTTTCTCAGTGTATTCTTCAATCACACTTTCAACGTCGGTTGCAAGCCCTTGTTTTGTACCCGAAAACATCAAGTAAGCACAGCACACTGTACCCAGTCTACCCTTACCAGCCTTACAATGCAACACTGCCACATTTTCGTCACTTTCACTCAAAAATTGATCAACCTCGGTAGTCGCATCAATAAGATACAGCATAGTCGGTGGATAGTGGTCAGGAAATGGGTAATGACTAACTTTGTATCTGACATCTTCATCTTTGTAGCCAGGATCTTCACCACGAAAATTAAACAAATGCCAGTGTTGTTTATGATTTGTCTCCAAATAAGTAATCAAATCAGTCAATGGATATCGATACCATGATTCAAGATATGTTGTTGTTGGTGCTGATGACACTATCAATTGTGGTGTAATATATGCCAAATCCAAGTACAAGTTTAAATTTGAATCATAATGGAGTTGTTTTGGTGATGCAATAATTGATCTGATTAATGATTTGACCAACTTCATGTACCTGTGGGGGATGTGATTCTTTGGTCACCCCGAGGACCTCTGATTAAAGTGAAAGTTAAAGGAAAAGAAGTGGCGGTGATGGTGTTTAGTTTTTGAATATTCAAGAAAAGAGCTGCAAGTTGAGATACAGACAATTTTTCTGTTTGATAAATCGACGCTAGTTATAGCAAAGCCGTATATATGGTGTGTAATAAGCCTATAAGCGTATTTAGAGGTACGTTTAGCAGCACGTTTAGTTGCAATCTGGACTCGTCGTAGTCCTGTTTTAATACCCAATAGCTTATCCAAAAAGTTGGCAATTAAAGTTAGCCATGAAAGCTATGGCAAAAACAACACTTGCAATCGTGATTACCAAAGGTATCACTCTTTTCAAAACATGAAGGCCGAACCAATACTAGCTAATATTCCAAAAGTATCCTGTTCCTTTCTTACCGGCAATAACATCTTTACTAATTTCTTGATGTTCTGTCATGATTATAGTATCATTCGTTGGTGGCAAGGCATCCCTACCTGGTGCGGTGGGAGTAGTAGAAGCAACGGGAGTTGCAGCAGCACCTAATTCCAACTCATTTTAGTCCGCAACCTCACGCTCTGGTTGATTCTCATTCTATCCGTTGATTCGCCCCTTGATAACTTTTGGGAAGTTTAAACTTGAGCAGATTGCGGTTTTTTGTTTTGAAACAAATGGCAACTTTGTCGACATTGATACAAACACTGTAACAAAAAGGTTTTTTTGATCAATTAAAACTCAACTGCAATATCATATATACGTAGTTGCTGTAGAGCAGAAATTTGAATATGCAAAACCGCTTGCAATGATGGCAAATATATTATTGGCCCAATCAAGTCAATTGTGGGGTGATCATACTGGAATGTAGCAATAAGTCAGCGGAGAATAAGGGATGAGCTTCTTCGATTTGAAAGTGAAAACCGAAGCTTTAAATCAGGTGCCTGTACATATTAGGGGGCATTCAAGCTGAGGTTCAAGCGAAAAGAATTCATGTATCAATATCGATTGTTTTAAAGACATTTTCGAGTAAGCGGCTCATGAATTCACCTATAAAAAGCACGAACTTTATTATATGATGACAAAACAGAAGCCAATAAGTTGTATTGAGTCAGATTTAGTTTTATCACCACAATTGAAACAACCACGAACATTCACTGGAACTATGTCAATCTTCCCTTCTAATTGTACCTCTGTTGGTTTTTGTGTTACATCACACCCCTTACTATGTTCCGCATTTCTAATTGAAATGCTTCCTGCCAACTTCAAATGAAGCTGTTTGTATTTGATAATTTAGCGAAGAGCATACGTTTATACTCAATGCCAATTTGCAACTTACCCATTGAGATAACTGCAAGGGTCTTTCCCATCTAGAAACGCCTACTTGATTTACCCAACAATATACTCTTTCCCTGGCACAATTATGTATCAGAATTCGCAATTCACTTTTCTCCAAGATATATTCTTTGGAGATCATCATGAGTACAGAACAGTATCTGGGGACTATAACCCATATAATTGAGTGTCTTCAGTCCGAAGTGTTACTGCTTTAATTGGATATGAGTATAATAAAGCAAAAGCAGCAAGTGTCAAATCATGTAGGACAAATCAATGACTTGCATTAGGATTTCGAAATTGAATGGATTACTGATGTTTTCTCACCTACCAAAGTCAAAAAGTTTACATTGGATTATTATGCGCCAAAATCGACCACTATTGACTTGAAGGGATTACTCAAATTTATGCCCAATCTTGTTATGTTTAGTCTCAGTTTTGGTAACTTAGGGTTTTTCCATATCCCCAGATTACTCAAACAGAAACCATTTAATATTCATATACAAGTCCGGATAGACAAGGACTACTATGATGCCGTGAAATACAAGTACGTGAAAACTATTTGGAATGGGGAGATGTTTGATGATTGTGTAATGTTGAGTTGTATTAAAGACAAGCTGACAACCTAGTGGAACCTCATAATCTCCTCTTGCTTTATCATTAATAATAATATTCTCTGAAAATTTTAATAAAATATATACAAATATTAGACACGAGTCTACCTACACACCAACGCCGTAGTAGTCACAACAAAAAAGCTTCGCAAAAAGCTTCTCAAAAATCTCCGCAAACACCTTACAAAACACCACTTTGTCCCATCAACTCAGCAATCTTTCTAGTCAAAACAGGATCATTCTTAATTCTCTTTTGCATTTTGGTAGCTTCAGCAAATGAGATAGCTTGAACCTTTTCTTCAATGGATCTGGCCAAATCACAACTTTCTTCAAAAAGGACAATCGCATCATCAACTTCATCTTTTTGTAACTTGATTTGTGCTAATGAAATTCTTGCCAATTCTGACTTAGGATCCAATGCACAAGCTTTTGTCAACAAGGTTTCAGCTTCACCAATTCTTTCCAAACTCTCTCTAGAAATAACAGTGGCTTTATTAATCAAGGGCAAGGCACCAACACTAAATCTATCCAACTTCTCTTGCAATCTAGCAGAAATATCAAATTGTCTCAAGGCGCCTTCAACGTCACCTTTGTCAGCCAAAATTTCTCCATAATAGTTGGGGATCTCTGGACTGGTTGGGAACTTTAATTTTGCTTCAGTGAATTTTTCATCAGCTAAATCACGATGACCATTCTTGTACGTGATACAAGCCAATTGGATGTAAGCATAAACGTTATCCGGGTGCAAGGACTTGGCCTTTTGGAAATTGATTTCGGCATTGGTTAAATCACCAGTAAGGTAATGCAATTGACCCAAATGGTAGAAGATATCAGGCGAGTTTGGATCCAAGTTTTGAGCCAATTTGAAATCATTCAAGGCTTCGTCATAAGAAGATTTGTCAGCGTTGATCAATGCTCTAAATACATAAGATCTTGCCCTTGGTTGGATGGATATTGATTTATTGATTACATCAGCAGCAGTGGATGGATCATTCTTCAAAAAGTGGAATGCTGAAGCATACTCCAATGCAACAGCGTACAACTCCTTCTTGGATTCATCACCTTCCAATGCAGACACGGCTTGATTGATCAATGTGTCTGCTTCGTCGTAGCCTTCCTTTGTGTTTCCCTTGATTTTAACTATAGCATCATACAAGAATTTACCACCACCTTGGCTATTTTCATCAGCACCGTCCAAGTGAGGTTCATCAGCAAATGCGCCAAAGAAGGAACCAATTGTAGCAGCAGAAGGCAATTGGTAGGTTTTCTCCTTTTGGTTGACAATTTTGATTGAATGTTTTCTCAACACTCTTTCCAAAATCTGCTCAACCGACTTGTTTGAAAACCCACCATAAATGGTCAATGCGGTCAAATCGAACATGGCATCTTCAAACCTCTCCAAAGTTTCATAAGAGGTTGCTCTTCTCAAGATACATTTGGTGTAATCAGGTTTCATTTTGATAGCTTCAGTGGTATCTTTGATGACATTTTCGTGGTCATATAGAGCAGCATAACACGCAGATCTGTTGGAGTAGTAAATTGGATCTTTCTTCAATTGTAAAGCAGCAGTATAATATGCAATGGCATTTTCATACTTTTTGTTTTTGAATTCAGTGTTTCCATCCTCCTTCAATTGAACTGCCCATTCTTCCTTTTCTTGTTCTGATAATTTCTTGACAACGTCCGATGTGATTTCAGGTAACCCTTTAGAGTTTACTGGGTATTTAGGAGATTTCTTGTGATTGTTGCCTGCTGAAGAAGCTTCTGGGTCGGGTGAAGATGAATTCTTGCTCTTCTTCTTTTTTTTATTCTTCTTACTTGATGATGAGCCTGTAGTGGTACTATCACCACCAAGATCTTTTGATGTAGATGATGTGGTAGTTGATTGCAGTTGGTTGTAAAACCAGTAAGCACCAACAGCTGAACTTACTGCCAACGCAGTGACTATGATTGCCGTCTTATTTTTGATGAAGAAACTGTCAGACATTGAGCTATTCTATTGATTTTTAATATGTATGTGTGGCACTCTGAAATGTGTTATTATTAGTCTGAATGGCAACCTAACCTCCAACTTTTTTCCATAGATTCTTTGGTTGTAAATTTTTTTTTTTTTTTTTTCGTCTTCTTCAGTGGTGACGTGAGGTGTGTGTGAAACGAAAAAAGGTAGTGTACTACAGTCCTAATGCCTCTTTATTATTTTATTGTTTTTTTTTTTTTTTGATCCAAGATTGATGGTGAATACACGACCGCTCTAAGGAGCTCTGCACACCCCAAGAACACTAGTTACCAGATAGATCTTACAGTATTCAAATCAACTGATTTATGGGATCTAAAAATTATTAAAACAGACAAAAACAGTACAGCTATACATATCTCTATACACACTTTGCTTTCTCGTTGCAAATTTACTCAGGATTGGAATAATACTGTTCATGTTGATGATACCTTCTTCTTGCTCGTTGATGCTCACTATCATCTTGGTATGAGCTTTCCAAAACCACGTCTTCATATGTGGGGAGCATAGCGGCAGTAGCGGCGGCAAGGGCTCCATTATCTTCAACATCACCGCCATTGTGGGAGCTGCCCGGTACTGGCTCCACGCTATAACCTGGATGGCCATTGCTTGTTGGAGTTATTGATGAATGTGAATACAGTCTTTCTGAGTTTTTTGGAGGTAATGTAGGTGGTGGTGGTGGATGTGGTGGATGTGGTGTAGGTGTAGAAATCTTCAGAGCAGAATGACTATGTGGCACACTATTGTTCAATGGGATTGACGACCTTGAAGCATTTGATTGCAAAGTACTAGTCATATTCAACCCACTAAGTACTTTGATATTATCACAAATCAAATCAACATATTTAATCTTTTTGGCACATTCTCGTTTATCTCTAAAGTCATTTATTTGCTCACATGAAAAGCCACCAATGACACTAAGAATGTATTTTCGAGTAATGTTGCATGTCTTGAAACTTGGTGATAAATGGTCAGGCAAGATACAATTATCAAAATACTTGCGTGGTATTTCAATTTCATAAACTGACCCGCCGGGCGCATGAATATTGGTTGACGATTGTGGTGATGTAGATGAGTTGGATGCATTGGGGTTGACTCTTCCGTGCATCAAATCAAACTTCAAGTTTTGATAAGTATTGTTGCAAACAGTCATGACTTCTTCGTGTTGACCTAAATGATATTCATTTGATGCCCCATCATTTTCAACAACCGAAACAAGAGTGATGGATGTAAGTTTTACTGTAAGTTTTTGCAAGTAAATGATACCTAGTCCATTCGATTCATCGGGTCTTCCATATTCTGCCAAAGTATATCTTGATGGATTGAGGTTTGATATTAAATAAAGCTTAAAAGACGGTGGTTTTGTAGGTATAAGAAATGCTGGGTACCTAAATCTAATTTCAAACGAGAATGGAACATCTTTTGCTTTGATTTCGGGGACATTGTTTCTCCTTCTTGGCTGTTGATGGTTTACTCGATTGGGGTAATTCGGCGCCACATTCGAGCTTGACGATGATGATGATAATGATGGAGAGTCAGAGCCACCAAACAATCTCAGCATGAATCCTTGCTTCTTTGGTGGTTGATGCAGTTGCGGGGGTGGTGGCACGACAGGTAACGCTTTCTTTTCCAACGACTTCTGGGGACTTTCTGCGACTTTAACAGCAACAATTTCTGGTATTCTGTTTCTAAATGTCAACTCTTTCCTCACAAACGCTTCTTTGTATTCTAGTTCAAATTGCTGATTGCCAAGCAATGGACGATTTTGCACATCCAAGTCCAAAGGTAGGAAAATAAAAGGATCATAGCCTCGTAAATTTGACTTAAGAAACGATGATCTTTTGCAAGTAACTTTAATAAAATATTTGACATTGGCAAACTCCCCTATACCAGAAAGTGATGGTGGTAGCTGTGAAGTAATGTGGTAACTTTGTTTTGGTGGCGGGGGTGTATGCGACCCCTTTCTCTTGCCCTGGGCTCCTCCCCCATTGGCGAACCCATGCTCATTGGCCATTTGTTGAGCTTTATTCTTGACAAATGTAGTATTAAAGTTACCATTGTTTATCATGACATCAAACGACTTTAAATTTAATGAAACTTTATTAGTGATACCACCCATTTTAACACAAGAATTGTTCAACGGGATCTTAAACTCAAAAGCATAGGAGTAGTTGCCGGGAGCTAGGGTGAAATCTTTAGCTTGTGATACCTGTCGTACATTATCTGGTGGAAATACAATTTGAGTATCATAAAGCACCTTGTGTTGATCTCGTATAATCTTATCTTTACGATCTTTATCTCGTTTACCATTGGCTTGTTGTCGTGGGATGTTCAACTGAGTTGATGAAATGCCTTCTAGTTTCACTTGAATCCAGTTCAACGTTATTGCTTTAGTCACAACTAGGGTTACTTTACCCCTAATGATGTCGTGGTTGGTAAATGTACCATCAGTAGAGGAACGATCAATTTCAACCTTTACATCTGACATACTTGGCGGTTCGACGGGCGGATGTGTGATGACAATATGTACTGTTAGACGGGTTCGTAACTCTTGTAGATTGTGTAAATAGTGGATATTAGTTGAAGTTTGATATATTTGGTAATCTCCTTATTTTGTAAGTCCGTTTTTTTGCATAGTTTTGTTTTGTTGCTTTTTTCTTTGGGAGATCGATCTTTCTCAAAGAGAACACAGCACACAACACAAAAAGTGGAGAAAGACACACGGATTCGAAGAAAAGTTGAGAAGGTATAGATGTCTGCTTGGTGGACTTGTTGCAGTATCAGTAACAAAGAGAGGGCGATTGATAGATTGTGGACGGTGAAGAGTGTAGTTCTTTGTCACAAATGTAGGTCAATACTACTCTGATTAATGTATAGTGTGATTTTGCAATTGGTGTAAAGATATTATTCTACGTGTGCTTATTATTTAAGAAGAAGAGAACCCTTTAAATTTATAGAGTGATGTCTGTTGACAAAGAGCTGATAAAGAGTTGATAAAGAGTTGATTCAAAAACTCTTCATCAAAAAAGAATGACTATTCTTTTATCATTGTGTGTTGTTTAGATCTAACATAGCCCTTTTGGTCACTAGAGTAGAACTGGTACTGACTGATAAAGCAGTTTGATATAGAGAAACAAAGTCGGCAAAGTGTGGCTTATTACTGTTCAAGCTCATTTGGTAGCATTGGTATTGGTAGCATTGGTAGTGTAGTATTGCTCAATATTACACAAAAACACATTCAAGGGCTGTTTCCAGCGCATAACAAAAATATCATGTCTTGAAACACAACTTCATCCATCAAACATTTGTTTTGCTCATTGTTGATCCTTTCTTTTAAAAGTTACATACCCCTCCCCTGCCACGCCACTCAATTGATTGATTCATCGATTTACATCAACACCATTGTCTATATACATCAATCATGTCAGAAACATTACCAGAAGTTGAAATCTTGCAAGAAGGAGACAACAAAACATTTGCTCAAAAGGGAGATTTGGTCACCATTCACTATGATGGTAAATTAACCAATGGCAAAGAATTTGACTCCTCTAGAAAGAGAGGCAAACCTTTCACTTGTACTGTTGGAGTTGGACAAGTTATCAAGGGTTGGGATATTGCATTGACTAATAATTTTGGTAAAGGTGGTATTCCCAAGATTTCAAAGGGGACAAAGGCATTGTTGACGATCCCACCAGAAATTGGATATGGATCTAGAGGTTTCCCTGGATTGATTCCTGCTAATTCGACTTTGGTTTTTGAAGTTGAATTGTTGAAGGTTAATGATCAGTAGAGATAAGTTTAGAGTAGTAAGATGTATATATGCATTGCTAATTTCTAGAGAATAATGGAAATGTATACAACCAATTACTTGTTTGATTACTTGCTCGATTGCCCTGAGGTGTAGGTAAATGTCTCATACAAGATACAAGTTTCCATCCTTCAACTTGACATTAGACTGAGTCGGAACCACATACAAATACACCTTGTAGTTTATATCAAATAATTTAAAAGTCGGCAACTTTACAGCAGTAGCGGCAGCAGCATCTCCACCATCTTCACCATCTTCACCATCATCTTTACCCAGTATATGTACTTTCTTTAGTTGAAACAGGATAATCTTGCGGGAATTGGGTTCAATCGTAAACGGCTTTGAGTTGATATACTTTTGCATTTCCTCCATACCAGCATTGTCTCCCCCCTTTGGTTTATCAAGCTGCCAAGTCCCACCCAAGCCAGTAAGCTCTGAAACAAAAGTTAAAGCATGCACACTAGGATTTTCAAGCACATAGTAAAATGTATAGAAAACACCACCATCGTCATCATCATTGCTTCTTGTGATGGATTGGTCTTGCTTTATATAAAGCAAAACTCGTGGATCAACTAACGGTACTTGTACTTTCCATTCCGATATACCAAACTCATTCACCACCTCATCCTCATCACCACCATCATTCTCACTATTACTATTATGCCCGTGTTTGCGCGTCCGCTTCCATTTCACAACCATTGATGTAATTATTTGCGCATTTCGATATATTTTACCCAGTGGTGGAAGTTGCGTCGTAAACAACTCATCATACTCATCATACTCACCTTCTTTAGCCATTATGTTCAAAATCAAATCAGGCAATCCCGATATAATGTCGAAATTTACATCAACAACTTCCAACCCGCGATCATTCTGTAACTGCTTGTCCTTTTTATCATCATTGGTTTCGTATCCAACTGCCAATGCATATTGATCAACAAGTCTCAATTTACCTCTCCATTGCCTCAACAGTAATGGAGGGAATTGATTCTTGGTAGTATCAATACCATCAACCTTCCCCTTTATACCCTCGTTTTCACCATCTTTGATATTGATAAGAAACTCTTTGTCCAAGTAGGGACTGATGGAATAATGATACTTGAAAGGTTCAGCAATAACCGGCAATTGCAAATCAAACACCGTATACACAACGGATGCATCATTTGCAGCGACAACAGCAGCATCTTCATCTCCCTCTCGCCCCTCGTTACTAGTACCGTTTTTGCCCCCTTTAACATCTTCGTAAACTACAGCTAAGGACACTTCGATATTCATAACTTCTCCTGACCAGTTTCTCGCATACACATGCAACACATGCACATACAGATGCTCAAGCTCGTCCCCTTCACTTTCCTCTCCCGCTTCCAATTCAAGTGGCTCATCATCTTTCAATTTGTCCCAAGTAACAACAACATCACCATGTTTGACATTGGCCATCAATTCAGCTTTGTGGAAAATACCTCTATTTTTGAAACTGCATTTCAACGGGATTGATAATTTTTCACCAACTATATAGCAATCAACGTCGTTGTTCAACTCGATCGTAAAGTCTGGCTTTGGTGGAGTGACAAGCAATTGATGTGCTGGAACCATTATATTTGTCCCATCATTCCCTAATCGGATTGGCTTTGATGTACCATTAGCCAACTTGATTTTGCATTGTTGTGAAAGCGAGTTTGCAAATGATTGATGTAGTTCAATCTTGTTCAAACGAATCACTTTACCATCGTGCTTCAATTCAATGGTGACTTGTAATTTGACAACATCAATTTGGAAATGACCTGCTGTTGTCGCTTTTTGCACTTGTTGAATAGTTAAAGGCGAACTATACGATTTGATGGCAAGATTGGCTGAATCGGCAAATGTGGTACTCAACTCTTGTCCATTGAGTATAATCAAATCGGTACTTGTTCGTGGTTTCGTTGCATCATTGGTAATGGAGATATTCTTCAACCCTATTGGTCCAGAGCCAGCTTTATCGTCAATTGTTGTGAATGACACATCAATTTGATTGAGTGAAATTTTGATTTCAGTCAGCTCAGGAAGTAGGAGCTTCATCATGTCTAAATTTAGTTTCGATTTCAAGTCAATTTGGATCAAAATGTCATCATTTACGGTTGTATCACCAACAAGCTTTTCATTAATCAACAACGCATCAACAAAAAACAACTCATGCAATTTGGAATCTAAAATATCCAATTCCATAGTATTAGACCCATCACCAAATTCAAAAACATTGGTACCTGAATGCACCAATGTATCCTGAATAAACCATTTAGAGATGGTACTCAATTTCAATATCGTATTTAATTCCAGTTTCTTAACTCCCAACTTTGAATAGCATTGCAACAACTTTCTCAAGAGGAAATGGCTGATATTCAACCACTTGGCCAGCCCTAATGAGCTATAAGCCATTTCGTAATAATCAGAAGCTTGTTTGAAATTCCCCTGGGCGAAAAACTCCTCACCTATAAGCCAAGTCAAGTATGATAGTAACGAATCGAGGTTATCTTGACCTGAAACCAGCGACTTGTGTAATGCATTCAGTTGGTTAGTTTCCAAAGTTTCAATGGCACTTTGCAACAACTCTATTCTCTTTGATGAATGGCTACTCATTTCGTAAGCTTTGACAAGCACAAGACCTGGGTTAGTAATTAGGTCAAATTCTGGAGTATGTATGCCACCAAAGTGGCTCATCATTGCTAGAGTATTGGCGTTTCTCAGTTTCGCCTTCATTTGTAGCACAGCCGTTGTATTTAAATTCGTTATAATTGAATACGGAATCATCTTCATCAATTGTGCCAACCATTCGTATTGTACAGAAATCCAATCATGGTCACGTTTCAACACATCCACAACATTGATTATATGCGTCTTGTGTTTGCGTAATGACTTGATTGGTTCCTCAATGGAGAAATAGCCTCGTACTATATGAAATGCAATTATATCCACCAATGTTAGAAGCTGATCTATAATAGTGTTATCATGATCCAGTAAATTTACCGCGTATACACCTTCAATTATCGAGATCAAGTCCTGATAGGCAATCTCCAAAATCTTAACTCCAGGTTCCAAGTTTGTTGGATTCATAAATTGCAAAATCATACCTTGTTTAATCATGTTACGAACTTCAAGAAATTTTGGTGTGAGTTCGATTGAGGTGTCCACCTCATCAGTTGGTGGTATATCATATGTCTTTTTGTATCGTTGCTTCAACTTGTACTCTAGATTAGCATAGTAGTCATGAGATGTCTTTGTCAAGCTCGACAAGATTTTGCTTACGAGAACTTCACAATTCAGCTGCAACGTCGACACCAGTGGTGATGACACTTTTGATAAGTTGAATAAAAATTGTGGTTTGGGGAAATTCAATTCAGCTCGAAACATACTCATTCGTTCTTCATCTATAGAGTGTGGTGTAATCAACAACAATATCAATTTACAATCAATTTCTTCCAATTTCAATTTTAATTTCTTCATACTGATGATTACTTCCACGTCGTTACCAGGTCCCTCCAACTCACATACGTAGATCAATCCAAATGGGAGTTTGGTGATGCATTTTTCAAACCATTGATGAGTCAATATTCCATTGGGGAAAATTGGTGAATCTTTGTTGAAAGGGGATATGGCTGAATGTTGATTGGGTAGCTTGTCCCTCTTTGGTAGATCAACCGTCTCTTCATGGTCAGTATTGATTATATATTTCGGAGTAGTTAATCTATTGCGTATAGCACTGTTATCCCATACTTTATCCTTGACATTGTATAATTCAAATTGAGTTAGTAAAGTCTTGACCTCATTGGTGTCAATGATACCAGGCTCAATGTGTATTCGTAGCAATGGGTTTAGCTGCTGGAGTAAGAACCGGTTGTAGTTTTCCATGCTTTTGCTAAAGATAAAGTGTATACTGCTGCTTAGTTTCGATGTTTGGTTTGTTGAATGTATGGAAAAGGTAGTGAGATCAATGCAGTAAATTTGAAACTGCGACACTTCTAAATTTTTTGACATTGATTTCCATTTTCCATTTTTAGTCATCCACCATCAGCATCGTCAACTATAGCACTCTTTTATATTCATCTTACACTGTTTGTCAACTAAACCATAAACTACCTCCCCTCAAACTTAGAAAATGAGTGACCCAATAAATGCAAACCCAACAATCATCGATGTAAACAATCTTCCTACCAGGTTGAACACACTGGATGAATCCTCCGTCGAGTTTAGGAATACAAAACTCATTTCAGAAATCACATCGCTTTCACTACCCAACTTACCTGATGCAGATGATATGTCATCACTCGAAGAATCACTTTCATCATCATCACTAAGCTTTAGCCCATCACCAGATGAAGAAATGGATGAAACTACCAAAGAAGAGCCGTCTTCCAGTGCCGATGACGAGGAGGATCCCATTGACGAGCAAGAAATATTCGACCTCATATCCACGATATCGGACCCGGAACACCCACTAACGCTAGCACAACTAGCAGTAGTCAACCTCCAAGATATATCAATCACACAAGCTCCACGTGATCAAATTTCAACGATTACAATCAAAATCACACCTACTATAACCCACTGTTCATTAGCTACATTGATTGGACTAGGTATACGGGTACGGTTGGAACGCAGTTTACCTGCCAGATTCAGAATCAAGATTGTCATAAAGGAAGGTACCCATCAACTGGAACTGCAAGTGAATAAACAATTGAATGATAAGGAACGTGTTGCTGCTGCTTGTGAAAATGATCAGTTACTAGGCGTCATTCTGCAAATGTTGAGTAGTTGTAAGTAAAAGGATACATATCGCAAACTTATTTCACAACACAAACTATACAAAGTGTATACCCTTAAATTCTTAAATTTCATCTCTAAACAACTTTGAAATTGCAACATTTTAAATCACAATAAGTTAAAATCATGGAAACAACATCAATCAATAGAAACTTGAATACTTTAGTTGTGACAAAATCAACTAGTTTACCAAGTTTGGCGTTTCCCTTGACACTTGAATCACTAGAATTGAATAAAATTGTTAAAATGCGCCTAGTTTCTTTCATTAATTGATCAATTTGAATATAATACTCATGCTTGTCTTTACTATTTTCAAGCTTCTCTTCCTTTGTTAAGACTATGTTTTCGGTTGATTGTGGATACGAGTCGGCTGGCATTAACGTTCTGGATGAATCAAATGAAGATACATCACCATTGGTACTGCTGTTCCCACTCCCACTATTGTTGTTGTTGCCACCACCACCACCAAAAAGGTGTTTGACATTAGTGACCAGGCTTCTCCTACGTGATCCACCTGATGATGAAACAACCCCACCCCCAGAAGCAGTAGTAGCTATACTGCTTCTATTACTGGGGTAGCTTTGATGTGATGTAGAAGTATTAACAGAAGAGGCCAGCTCTCGGTTTCTCTTCATTCGATTGTACAATTTCAGTTTGGATAAAATATTGTTCACCGACATTGAGTTGTGATTGTGTGATGACGGTGGTGTTCCGTTGGCGTTTTCATACAAGTGGCTCTTTGGAGTAGGACTTCCATCCTGCTGTTGTTGCTGTTGCTGCTGCTGATAATGACTTGAAGGCGGAGTCGTTGTTGATGTTGATGTTGATGTTGATGACGAAAACTGTTTAAAGTGTGGTTGGGGTGGTGTTGTTGGAGTCAGAAATTGTGACCGGCGATGATTCCCATCGCGTACATCAGGTGACGAAGTAGGTCCATTTTGTCCCTCTTTATGATGAGATCCACTTCCACCGGTTAAAAAGGATGAGAAACGTTTCTTTGACAGGACACTACTAGTACTGGTACGCTTATCGTGATGCGTAATTGGTGATGAATCGTTGGACTGATTGGAATGGCTTCGATAAAATGGCTTCTCCAAATACCCAAAATCAAAATCAGGTGAAGAAGTGCTCAACCTATCTCGATTAAACTCCAACTCTTCGTCGATTTGATCATGAAAGGATCCATTGATGATGTGATTGCTATTGCCGTTGCGATTAGCGCTGCCTGTCAACTGCTTGTACGCGGAACTCCTCAGGGGAATTTCATAGAAATTATAAGCCGTTAGCAACTTGCCATAGTAATTCAATGTCACCTCGAATGACGATTGATTTGCAACATCCTTTAATTCAGCATCGATCATACCATTAATTTCCTTCAACATAGTGACCTTGACTTTGATATCTTTGATGCAAATTTCGTCTCGTAACCACAAATCAAAAGGTATAGCCAAATGCGCTCCAAGTGAGGTGAACAATTCATCATAAACTTTACCACTTACTCCATTTTTAACACTTGCCTCCTGATCATGTTGTTGTTGCAAATTTTTATAAAATTGAAAATCTTTCGTCTTTTGTAAAATGGTCTCTGCATCTTTTAAATTAACAATGTGATCAAAAAACAGACATAACGATGACAACTTTGCGGAATTCGGTACAGTTCTAGGTCCAACTGATAAATTTTGAAATTGAGTTGTTACATACTCTGATGGTTCCAATGTTTTGGAAAATCTTGACGGTGCAGTTGCCATTGTATTGTCCAGTACATTACTACTGCTATTATTGGCGGTGAAAGTGTGAATCATATGGTTATTTTGCGGTGGCGATCTTAGTGGGAATGCACCGGTATTGATCTTTGGTGAGTATTGGTACTGATATGGCGATTGATGTTGTTGGTCTATCGAAGACATTTGAAAACCCTTGTTTATAATAGCCAAATACAGTTTACGAAATGCTTATGAATATGAATATTTTGATACTCTTGAGATGCTCTTGTAATTCAGTATGTACGATAGGTGTTCTGTGAATAATGTACGAGTGTGGATTTATATGATGTTTGACGTTAATAGCTAATGGTTACACCTTAGTCTTTGTTACTGTTTCGCTTATTTGTGGTTTCATTTTTTGAAGTTTTGTTTTTTTTTTTTTCGTGTCACATTATGACAGTGTCATAAAATATATCCTAACGACACGACAACAAAAACTCACGCGATTCTACAGTACTGTAGATTGTTTCACAATGGTATCCTTCTTTATATACAGAGCAAGGGGAGAAAACTCGTCATTATGTGTGTGCATCAACAACGCAATGTAGATCTTCTGTCAATCAAGCTTTGCCTATTTCGAGGGGGGATCCAAACAGATTAGAATTATCACATGCAATGTGTCAATCAATTATGCCGATCATTGCATGCATCTTTTCCTCTAAAAGATTTTTGCACCCATTTTGGGACAAATAAAAACACAACAACATCCTAACTTCATACTGTTACAAATTTCGCTAATCTAAATTGTTCTTCATTGTGATCATATACGTTTATCTAATGTACACAGCATTCAACTAGCTCTCTTTTACCCTGCTTTATGATACCTGGTCCTACCCACCAAATCATCAGCAATCTCCCTTGTCCTTGTCCAAAACACCTTTTTCGGCATTCTTCTACCCAACTCAGTTTCAAAATCATACAATCTTCTAATAGATGTGAATTTTAAGTGGGATCCCTTGACACCCAATACAGCAGCAGTTGCTTGCAACTCAGCATCATCCAATGGAAAATCTAATTCATACCTGATCTTTTGCATACATTCAACATGATCTTCAATGAACTGAACGGCTTTAATGGCAAATCTATCGGCCCTGGTACGATCAATTGGTGAAGGGATACCACCTTGTTGGACATGTCCAGGGATGGCAGTTTTTGTATCAAACTCTCCATGGCACTCAGCTCGTATGATGTCAGCCAATACTTGTGGTGTCAAAGTCTTTGATGCATTAGATGACTTGATGATTAACTTACCTGCTTTAGTCATGTTTTTTTCAACTGCAAATGATTCTCGAAGTGAATTGATATCCATTTCCAACTGCTCCAATTGTATACCTTCTTCGGGAACGTAGGAAGCTTGGGCACCACTGACTAATGAAGCAAATGTAGCGATATATCCGGAATTGCCTCCTTGTACTTCAATTACAAATGCTCTTCCTCTGGTGGCCGATGCTGATTGTTTGATGATGTCACAATAGTCCATAATGGAATTCAAACAAGTATCCGATCCCAACGAGTATTCGGTACCAGGAACATTGTTGGATATGGTTGCTGGAATCAAAACCATGGGGATTCTAAGTGCAGGGTACATGGGTCTTGCTTCCTCCAATTGATTTAAGGAAACAAATGCCTCGAATCCACCAACTATAATCAATCCATCAAATTGATATTTTTCAAAATAATGAGCAATCATTCCAATATCAGTTTCACTGGGGGTTTGTCTATTGGTACCAATTAATGATCCACCAATACTATTCCATCCTTCAATATCCAACCATTCAATCGACTTTACCGACTCGTGTCTAGATAAACCAGCAAATCCATTGTGAATAGCATATGGCGTATGTCCCTTTGACATACAATAAGTGGCCATGGCATAAACCGCCGAGTTCATACCACCTGCAGGAGCACCAATATTCATAATGGCAATCTTTTTTCTCTTTTCCACCGGCAATGAAGGCCCCATATGGTTGGCGGTATTCATGGCAATGAAATTGTACAAGTGTTCTTTGAATTCAGAATCCCTAAACGACATTGCTTTTTCAAAATCTTTATCTTCGATTGCAGCTGCCACTGATTTGGTAATTTTCACTGCTTCAACCAATGGTTTACGAACAATTTTATTCTCATCAATAGCAATCAATGGTGAAGGTGTTTGAGGATCCAACTCCAAGACTGCTTTCACTGCTTCAACTCCTTGTAAAGTTGCCAAAAGACGATCGTATGCCACTGCTCCACCACCTCTTTGCACATGCCCTAAAGTAGTAATCCTTGTATCTAAACCCAATCTTTCCACAAGAACATCCTTAACCTCCTTTGAACTAATTGGTTTCAAATCGGATGTGATGGCTCCCTCAGCAACAATAACAATGGTTTTCCTTTTACCCGCTTTTCTATGTTGAGAAACAATTTGGGTCATTTGGTCAGTCCAATCGCGACTAGATGCGGGCTTTTCTGGGATCAAGATATAATCAGCACTAGTGGCAATACCGGCCATTAGCGCTAACCAACCACAATGTCTACCCATAACCTCAACTACAAAAGCACGACTATGAGAATTGGCAGTGGCGTCGATATAATCAATAGCACGACAGATTCTTTCCAATGCTGAATATCCACCAATGGTTGAGTCTGTTGTAGCCATATCATTATCAATTGATCCAACCAATCCGCAAATGTATAAATGCTTATGTCTTTCATATTCATCTTCGGTGATGTCTCCATTTTCTTTCAATTCAGCAATCAATGAAGGCCATTCACTACGAAACAAATCAGCACCAGTTAAGGACCCATCTCCACCGCAAACAATCAACCCATCAATTCCAGCCTCAATCATGTGTTTACAAGCTGTTAACCTACCCCAACGTTCTTTAAACTCCATACATCTAGCAGTACCAATATTGGTACCACCTTCACTCAAGTATCCCCTAACATCCTGCCATTTCATTTCCTTGATATAACGAGGCCCACCTCTAACCAATCCTTCGTAGCCTTCCATTATGGCAAACGCTTTACATCCACGATATATAGCTGCCCTGACAACAGCACGAACACATGCATTCATTCCAGGTGCATCACCTCCAGAGGTCATTATAGCAATATTTCTTCTGCGTTTGAAGTCGCCTAAAAGATCTTGGTCTCCTTTAATTGAAGTGGCATTTGAAGGAACATTGGTTTGCATAGCAGTACTTTCAACAACAGGATTAGTCTTTTGTACAGGTGGTACAACAGTTAGCGGCTCATTACAAGCAGTGAATCCGATTATATACCCTAATGGGTCAACAATGTAAACTTCATTGGGATACAATTCATTGGGGGTAATTTGTAAAACAAATTTGGAGCTGGTCAAAACTTCAATTAAATCGACCAAATTGGCAACTTTAATAACTGATGTGTCGTCCAAAGATCTCCAATCAACAACATTCAATTTCGACTCAATGTCTGATCTTCTTGATTGAATCTCAGATTCAGACAACCCTTCCTTTGGATCTAATTTGATCTCAACGATTGCCTTGTTCCCGTCATTGGAAAGGAATGTAGTATCTTCACTCTTCGAGTGTTCTGTAAGGCCCAATGTGTTGGTGTAGAACGAAACTGCATTGTCTAGCAAATGTTGTGAAGCAGCCACCAAGTAAATCGTTGATGTTCCATTAACAATTGACGTCATTCTGTGAGTATAGTGGCGTGACTATCAGCGTTGGTAAATTGTTATGTAGTTAATGATAATTGAATAGTGACTGTATTCTTTTGAATGTTGATTGTCTCCAGCAATGAGAAAAGATATGACAAAGGGTTATATATATGTGATTGTTTTCGGAGCTTATGATGATTTTTCGGTTCATTGAATTGCGAAATGACATTTTTAGTGTAACAACCTACAATACCAGCGACACACACATATACACACAAAATAGATCTTACGGGAGATTCTGTTGCATTAACTCACATGACATTGCTTACAGGGTTTGCATAGCGTTCCATTTCCCTTGCGACTTACTTGGAAACTAACTAGTGTTGAACCACATTGTCACTTTAAAAATGCTGATTGAGATTAGATAAGCAATTATGTAATGGAGATCCTTTTATTTCTTGTCAATAAGTTGATACTGCATATAAATATTTATATCTTTTCGGTTTTATACAACCGAGCACGTGATAAACTTTAACACCAAAGATGACGTCAAAGTCTTGCAAAAACACAACGAAACGTCGTATATTCACACAAGTTAATGAAGAAAGCACTAAAGCATCAAACCTGATTCAGTTACGTAAGCTATAGTTGATTGGTTAAAGCACTTCTTCTTTGGGTCAACCTAAATCGTTTCAATTTGTAATAAACGATTTCTACTGTTATAAGGTCAACTTGTAAATCATTATAGATAAGCTACGCGCAATTCACATCAAAAGGTGTGATTCTGTCTTTGCGAAATTGGCGAGGTGACAACTATAACACTCTTATCCACGCTGGACATTACGTTCATCACGTTTATATTGATAGCTTACTAGGCGGATAATGATAAAATTCATTTGAAATTGTGCCTTTGCTCAGAATTAGAACACATCAATTCGGTAAATACCATCACAACTGTCCGTCTTTTTACTGATAGCATTAAGGGCCCAAAGAATTGTACATGTACTTCCAAAGGCTGCAAACCTATCCTCCTCCCAAGCAGTAAACCCACACAACGTAACAAAATACATAGCGCAGGTTCGGTGCTGCAACTTTGAAGTAACACCTACACCCCCTATTCCACTACATACAAGCAAAACCTAATCCTGTTGAACCAAGTTTTGCTCATTAAAACCACGACCAAAAGCTTGTGTATACCACTTCTGCTACCATCTTCTGTGGTCGTGTAGTCTCTACCAAATAAAGATTTCTTCCCGCAAATTAAAATTTTTCAACGCTCTGGAAAAAGAGATCATTATCGAATTGGAGAGCCATTAAAAGAAAAGGTGACAGAGCAGTACATCAGATCAACACACCAATACTACTACTACAATGTCGGCTCAACAACCACAACATACCCCAGTTCCAATCAATGACATTTCTAAATTGGCCATCCCAACTTTGCCAAATGTTACACCACCACCACCAAAACAAAATTCATTTTGGTCATCAAACCCAGTATTTTCATATTTAAACGATGTACATAACGCCATAAGTGAACATCGTGCCAATTTAGGATTAACCAATCCAGGAACAATTGAAAATTTGAACAAGGAAGTTAGTAGAGATGTATTTTTGAATCAATATTTCTTCACTGGATTAAGAGCTGATTTGAACAAGGCATTCTCTATATCGCCAGCTTTTCAAACTTCACACACTTTGAGTTTAGGATCACAAGTGTTGCCACCTTATGCTTTTAGTGCATTGTTTGCTGCTGATGATTATTTCTTGCAAGGAAATATCGATAATGAATATAATTTCAGTGGTAGAATTAATTATGGATGGGATAAAGCCAATATTTCCAAAATCACATTACAATTGGCTCAATCTCAACCATCAATGGTTCAATTGGAGCAAGATTACCAAGCCAATGATTTCTCCATTAATTTGAAAACATTGAATCCAAGTTTTTTGTACGATGGATTTTCCGGAGTTGCTGTTGCCTCATTGTTGCAAAGTATAACTCCTAAATTTGCCCTCGGTTTAGAAGCAATGTACTCCAAACAACCATTGGCTCCACCAGATACTGCTGTCTCCTACGTTGCTCGTTACAACAATGCTGGCAAATGGATTGCATCAGCTCAAGTTCAGGGTACTGGTGCGTTGGTTGCTTCATTTTGGAGAAAAGTGAGCGATAAAGTAGAAGCTGGTTTGGAAACCCAGATTGCTGCCTCAGTAAAACAAGTTGCTGATCCATTGATGGGTGTTGGATTCGAACCAGTTGTTGAAGGAACCACCACCATTGGTGCCAAATATGAATACAGAACTGCTGTTTTTAGAGGTCAGTTGGATTCAAAAGGAAAAGTTTCAGCATTTTTGGAAAAGAGAATCTTGCCTACTGTGAGTGTATTATTCAGTGGTGAAATTGATCAATTTAAAAACACTTCAAGATTAGGGTTGGGATTACAATTTGAAGCAGCTGGTAATGAACAATTGTTGTTGATGCAACAAGGATTGGTTGATGCTAATGGTAATCCAATCCCAGGTGCTCCTGCTCCAGCTTTGTAAAAAGGAACCGGGAAGCAAAAAAATTGGATATCTAGATATAGTAACGATAGGAGAGAGATGCAGGGTTGAATCAGGTTATGTTTGGTTAAAGCGGTTCCCATACAACATAGAGGGATACACAACAGAACCTACAACTAACGAAGAGCAACCATATATAAATCCTTTGTTTCTCTTTTTTCAAACCACAAACCATTCCATGTTTTCTTTTTTTGTAAATATACATATATAAAATAAATAATTGAATTTAAAATTTGAAAAAATGTAGCAAGGACGCTAGGCAGAGTCCCTTCTTTTAGAGAGGTGGTTTAGGGAAATTACCAGCCAAATAATCTTGACGTAAAACTTGTACTTCTCGGTATAGGTTTTGTGTTTGTGGAATTTGACCCTTTAGGCTCCTCTTTAGTACTCAACAACTGATAAATCTCACTTGAGTTTAACTTGACATTTGCATTTCGAATACCACCACCATCAGTGGTGGTTGCTGCGACAGTACTATTATTTCTAACGCTTCCGCTCACCGACCCGTTAATTGATTGATTGGCATTGGAACCGAAATAAGTACTTTGTCTGCGTCTACTGATATCCAGTTGTCTATGAACAGTAGCAGCAGCAGCAGCAGTAGTAGTGGGTAATCTTGACATTGATTTTGTCGTTGATCGCGAGTCCAAGTTTCCAGGGTCAAGATACCTGTTCCTAACCAGTCTCAGTTGCGTTTGCAGTTGCAGTTGCAGTTGCAGTTGCAGTTGCAGATGCAGCAGTAGCAGATGTTGCATATTTTGTGCGTGTGGTTGACAATTACTCTGGTACTGACTATAGTATGAGTCGCGACGCAGTTGGCCAATGACTGATCGATAAAAGTTGTTCAAATTGTATCCATTTGAAACTGAGCTGCTTATACTATAGTTGGATCGTGACTTCGGCAATCTTGAAGAAACATTGGTTGATCCAACACCTCCGCGTGAGGAGCTTTTTTGATAGGCACTTTGCTCAATATTGGGTTCCATCCATCCACTTTCATTTGCGTACAAATCACTACGGGATGATTTTCGGCTCCTAGCGGAATGAAGGCCACGATCATGCACACTACTGCTGCCACCACCACCATTAATAAACCCATACCCAGTACTAGTACCGGTACCGTCGTGGCGTGTTGTATTTCCATGATTGCTTCCATTAGGTGCAACACTCTTTCGGTCAGGATACCCACGTGCATCTTCATACACTTCACCCTCAACTCCATTGTCTCCATCATCTTCATCATCGCGATCGATATTCCCATGAAAATACTTACCTCTCGAGTAAACAGGCACTGGATTGTGATGTGATGTAACTGACTGAAGTCTAGATACTGGTCGGGAATATACCGAAGGGTTGCGTACAGACCTAGCTATATTTTGTTCA
This sequence comes from Lodderomyces parapsilosis, assembly GCF_000182765.1. NCBI lineage: Eukaryota > Fungi > Ascomycota > Pichiomycetes > Serinales > Debaryomycetaceae > Lodderomyces > Lodderomyces parapsilosis. The sequence goes on along the minus strand of NW_023503284.1, from coordinate 642,421 downwards.
AATTCATCCAATAACGAGTCCATTGACCCTTCTGATTGTTCATCAACTGTTTTAATATGTGCTTGTGCTTGTACATGTGGACTACTCCTTTGTTGATATGGAGAGCTGCTGTGTCTAGCAGTTTGTTGAGTGTGTAAATTTTCCTCATTATTTATGCTTAATTGATATGGATTGGCATGAAATGAACGTCTTGTTCTAGGTTGTTGTTGGCTTGATTGCACGTTGGATTTCCAATCAAGACACGCAATATTTGTCGACAAGGATTGTTGTGAGGTTTTTTTCAAAAGAGAGCTGCCAGTGTGATGTACTGGAGCTTTAGGGGATAGTTCAAAATGATGTACTGGTGAATGCGAAGGTGAAATTGGTGCTGATGGCGGTGATTCGGGAATTTCCGTATCGATAATTGTTGGAAACACTACGCTACTATTCGTTTTGGGGCTCGTCACTAACAATTCGTGAGGTTTAGCATCCAACATATGGGCAGAAACAACTTCGCCATTTTGAGTTTGGGTTTCTCCTTCTCTGTTTTGCAGTATTTGGTCACTTGACTCCGTGGACGCTGGTTGACTTGAAGTCATTTTATCACTGACATGTATATAATTTACATTCCTTTCCAATGTTCCCTGAAGTATAGCCAACACGTTACTCTCTTCAGTATCAATAGTTATTTTCCAATACCTTTCTGGATTCAACATTGGTATCAAAAACTGATTGAAACTTATCCTAAAGATTTTAATCTTTGGCAACAAGGGATAAATAAACAGTTTACCACCACAAGATAAACAAGTTACACCACCATTGAGTAATTGGAAAATTTCAAATTCCCCATGTGCCAAAAGGGACCCTGTCTTATCGTCCTTGTGAGGTAGCTCAATAATATCCAGAGATTTATACTTGAATAAAGTGACTTTGTCTTCCATCATTAAAGTTACGGATGGACTTGTATCTTCATGCGTAGTAGTGCCTGTTGACGTAGTAGTGGAGTCTCCTTTTGGTTTCAAGTGTTCTCGAAGATCAATTCTGTTGTCGTCTCGTGTATGGTCATTTTGCTTTTGACGTGTCAATGCTTCTTTGCGTGGGGATCTGTATGCTTGTGTTGAGATGGGTGTTTCGGGTATGCCTTGGAAATGTAAATGGGAGGGTAGCACTGGTGTTGTTATTGGAGCTGCTTGCTTCGATGTCTGTTCTTTAAAACCCGTTTGCGTCATTGTACTTTTTATGTTTTCCGTAGTCTGTCCCTCCGTACTCCTTTCTCGTTGGGCACTATCTTGGTTCAGTGGCAGCTTCTGATCTTGCTTGCCACTTAAGTTGGATGATAAATTATGCAGACTTGTTGTTGCTTTCAACTGCGATGCCTTTCCTTGAGCACTGTTGTTACTATTGTGTTTGGAGAATAGTTGTGACTTGTTTTTGAATCTACCCTTCTTCTTTGTCCTTTTCTTTCCTCCTTGGTCAGAGTTGAGTTGTCGAGCGTTCAGTAGTCTCGTGGGCGGACTGGATGTACCATTGTTTGCAAAATTCACCTTGATATCGTTTTTGCTTTTGTTGTTGTTGTTGTTGTTGTTGTTGGTGTTGTTGTTATAACCATCATTGTTTGTTTCCCCATTTGAAAAAGTAGATAGCATAATTGGTGGGGTTTAATGCGTACCGAAAAACTTACTTTGGCGTTGTGTATAGTATGAATGTGTGAGTGTGAGTGGGAGTAAGTAGTTGTTGCAATGGGGTTGGTGATACCAAATGGACCTATCCTATGAGTGGTTTGATGGTAGTAAAAGTGGTATGATTGTAAGTAAGTAGGAGGTACTATCTTGTTGTATGGAGTTATTCTTGATTATTATTTTGGTTTTTTTTTTTTTTTTTTTCTGTCGGCTATTTGAGTAATGTACTCCACCTTATTAATATATGAATACAATCTTATATCATATATGACAGTCCAACTAAAAGAAAGATCTACATTTGATTTACTCCTGACTAAACCTATACAGCCAACTGCGTATGCTTCTTCACATATAACATCATTCTTACGCAGACTCTGAGATGTGAATGCAGTCACGGCAGTTAATCATAAGTATAACAAAACGTTTCATCGACGATATTGATTTGCGGAGAATTATCAATTGCTTTCTTTACTGCTACTGCTAATACTATTTTACCCCTACTGGGCTCCTCCCAAAACGTGTGTCTCTCTTATATATGATGTACTGCGTGTAGGTTGTGGTTGTGGCTGTGCAACAGAGGTGGATGCAGATAAAGATTCAGCATCTGTTTCAGCAAATAATGGCTCATACTGAACACCTCGAACATGAACCGCTTCTTCTTCTTTATGGTAAAACACAATTTGGCCAATTAATGCAATACCTGGTGCCACAAATTTCTCAATTTTCAATATGATACTCGATGGCGGATACAATTTGTTTATATAACCTTTAGCTAAAAGAAATCCGGTGGAAATACCAGCCAAATGACCAGGTAAAGAGCTAGCCGGAAACACAATTAAACAGAAAATAGCGGCAATGAAAGGAGTAGCCAAGGTATAAATCTTGATTTCACGCGATCCAATTTTAAAACTATCCAATACTGGCTTGTACTGATGTTCCTTGTAAGCCATATATGCAATAAATGAAAATCCGATTCCTGATAACCCAATTACCCCAGTATCAGGGTAAAGAAACAACCCAACAATACAATACTGTAAAGCAGCAATTACTGTCAAAAGATTCAAGGTGATCCCAGTATATACAGTACCATGACGTTTTTCAAACATGGCCAATGGGGTGAATATTGCACAAATATTTATAAACCAATGCAAATAACCAACATGAATTAATGGGTACAACGATATTGCATTTAAATTGAATTCTAATGGTGATCGAGGATAAAGTATTAAACTCGAGAATTCAAATCCCATAGAATTTTTGAAAAAACATAGTATGAGGGTAAATATGGGTAATCCTGCAGTTAATGCCGGTGTTTGTTTAAGGGCTACCAACAGTTGTGACGGGAAGGTATTACTCGGAGTCTGTTCCATTTGAGTTGGTATGTGTGTTTTGTTTGAATTTGGTGTCTTGGTGAAAGAATTTTTTTGCGAATTGTCGCCGACAGGAGAAAACAAGGCGCGTGATTTTGAGGCACAAGATATCGTATTACACGACATTGAGTATTTCGAAAGAGTAAGTATAGCAACTACAAAGCCTTCCTAGCATATCCTATACAAAATCATTCTTAATCTTGTTTCTAAACGAATTCAACAAAGTTTGCTTCTTCACATTATTCTCCTTTAAGCGATTAATTTCATTCATCATTATCTCGGGGGTAACGTCAATCCCATCAATTTCCAGGATATACAGCTTCAAATTATCCAATTTCGATCGTAGATTACCAATATGTTTATCAAAATCACGAGGATGGATTTTACCATTGGTGAAATCAAATAAAATGTTGTATAGTTCGGGGAGTAATTGAATTTGTTTTATTTTGGCAAGCGGATCATCTTGGTTGTCGGTATTTGTAGCTGTGCTAGCGATTGCCACATCATTAGTTGCAGCTTCTGGTGCTGCTTTGAATGGTGGTTCGAGTTCAGTTGCAGATTGAGAAGCATCTGGCATATCGATATCCATCTTCTCAAGTAATTCTGTATGGGGACTCTCTGGCTTGCTGTATCCACCTGACTGTTCTTGATGACCTAAATCGTTCGTTTGGCCCTCCTCCTTCTTGACTTGGTTTGAAGCAGGCTCTTCTTCTTTGTCCTCGGAAGGTACCAGCAGCAGAGCTGGGTCTGGTAATTGCACCGTTGTTGATCCTTGTTCTGAATCTCCCAAGGACTCCAACTGACTGAACTGTGTTAGATCATCGTGATTATCTAGCGAAAAATCTGATCCTATTGTCCCATCAAGTCCAATAGGTGTGTCCATGTCTTGTGCTATTTAGATAGGATCCATGAAATGAGCTTTTGCTTAGGTTCATTTGTCCGCCTTCGGACATAAGCAATGTGGTCGTGTACAACTACTTGAAGAAAAAAATGAAAGTTGCATTAACTCCGCCTCGTGCGTATAACAATAACGAGAGGTCCGTTATCCGTTATTCAAAATCTCTTCTTTCTCATGACTTATATAGTGGTATATTGGACTTCAAGTGGGTAGTAAACTGAATGAAGGACCACTAAGGATAACGCCAGCACCAAAGCAGTTCCTACGATAATAATAATCTCTTTTAATCTTCACAGGAATTGCTACAATACATTGCTTTATAGTAGTATATGCATATATGCAGTAAGTTAAATTTATTACCGTGGGATCTCACTCATTTAGCATGTGCTTTGTCAATTTTCTATTTTTGCTTATTTTACCCCACCAAAAAAGACCAAACGACAAAAGACAACAAAGTTACTTTTATATCTATAAGACCCATACTATTCCTACAATCTTTGATTCCAAGGTAGTATAAGCTTTATATCTTCCACCTATATTACCAACGCCCCAGATTTATATTTTTACAAATTGAAGAAGTTTACAAAGAAAATTACCCCACGGATAATGAGTAAATCAACAAAAAACTCAAAGGCAAATCCAGGTTCAAGTGCCAATGCCAATGCCAGCGCAAAACCAGCTGTTTCTCAAGTCATCGGCGATACTAAACCTTCTAAATCTGTTAAAACTGCAGGTACTAATGGTACAACTAAAGCAAACCCCATTCCTCCCCCACAATTGGATCACGTTGAAGGTTTAAGCTCCCCCGAACTGTCGGCTGCATCTCCCAAATCATCAAAGGGTGAAGAACCATCTTTGGAACACAGAATCTCAATCAAAAGGTCCAGTCAAGAATCAACTTTGAATGACATTGCCTCAGGAAAATCAAATGTTTCAGGTCAATCTTCATCAACTCAAGCAACAAAAGTTGGTAGTGCATCTGAAACCAAGTCTTCCACCGCCACCACCACCAATGATGGATTTGAATACAAGTACACAGAGTTGTCGGAAATTCCAATTGGTGTTAAAAAAGTGACTGATGGATTCTTTTCTGGTAAAACCCACTCACTTCAATTCCGTTTGAACCAATTGAGAAATCTTTATTTTGCGATTAAAGACCATCAACAGGAGATTTGTGATGCTTTGGAACTTGATTTTGCTAGAAACTCATCCGAGACTAAGAATTATGAAATTGCCACTGGATTGAATGAATTATTATTCACCATGACCCAATTACACAAATGGGCTAAACCGGAAAAGGTTACTGATTTGCCAGTAAACTTGTTGACAAATCCAGTTTATATTGAAAGAATCCCCTTGGGTGTTGTTTTGGTTATGTCTGCTTTCAACTATCCATTATTTGTTTCTATTTCGCCCATTGTTGGTGCTATAGCTGCAGGTAACACTGTTGTCTTCAAACCATCCGAATTGACTCCAAGGTTCTCCAAGTTGTTTGTTCAGTTGCTCACTGAAGCCTTGGATCCGGATATCTTTTATGCAGTCAATGGAGCTATCCCAGAAACAACTGAAGTTTTGAATCAAAAATTCGACAAAATTGTTTATACTGGTAACGGAATGGTTGGTAGAATTGTTGCCAAAAAGGCGGCCGAGAACTTGACACCAGTCGTTCTTGAATTGGGTGGTAAGTCACCAGCCATTATCTTGGACGATATCAAGGATAAAGATTTGGCAACTGCAGCCCGCAGGATTGCTTGGGGCCGTTTCGCCAATGCCGGTCAAACTTGTATTGGTGTTGATTATGTCTTGATTGCTGAATCTAAGCGTGCCAAGTTTGTTGCTGAGATCAAAAAGGTGATTGAAAAGGAACTTTACCCAGGTGTGAACAAAAATGATAAAAACTTCACTCACATGATTCATGATCGTGCCTTCAATAGAATGGTCAAGATTATAAAGGAAACAAAGGGATCAATTGTCACTGGTGGTGAATATGATGCACAGACCAAATATGTTGCTCCAACAATTATTGACGATGTTTCTTGGTCAGATGCATCAATGGAAGGGGAAATATTCGGACCTATTTTACCAATCCTCACTTATTCAAACATCAACGAAGCTTGTAAGGAAATCATCAGACACCACGACACCCCGTTAGCAGCATATATTTTTACCGGTGGATACACGTCCGCTGGAAAGAATCCACAAGTTGCTACCGTCAAAAAATCTATCCGTTCAGGTGGGTTAATAGTCAATGATGTGTTAATGCACATCGCTTTGCACAATGCACCATTTGGAGGTGTCGGTGAGTCAGGATATGGCTCGTACCATGGAAAATTCTCGTACAGAACATTCACTCACGAAAGGACGGTGATTGAACAACCATTGAACAATGATTGGATGTTGCAAGCAAGGTACCCACCATTTTCTGATGCTAAAGACCGGTTAATGTCTGCTGGTATGGCACCATATGGAGGTAGAGTTTGGTTTGGAGAGCAAGGAAATGTTAGAGTTGATGGCCCTTCTGCCTTTTTCAAGACTTGGACCACTGCTGTAGGATTAGTTGGTTTGGTTGGTGAGCTTATTAGCTCTAAATTGTAGGGTCTGTACCTATATGTGTTTATTGAATTGAAAATGATTTATTGTTGTTCAAATATTGGTAATTCAGTGTACGTGAGCAAAATTGTTTATTACGTCCGATTTAGTGTATCAACGGCTCATGCATTAGTAAAACTTTGTTTGGTTTCTCTTATGCCAATTCCCGCTCGGCTCATTCCGAAAGACATGCGTTGAGAGCTATATTGTTGTGCCGACGCATCATTTAAGTGACATAAAAATTGACGAATTTGCAGCCACATTTGACTCAATTTTTTGCCAAGAAAGTCAAACGCAAATTAACAATTGTTGTACAAATCATTTAGAAGACCTTTCACCTACTTTTGACACCACAATTTATTGGAAACAATAGACTTGATGAGGCCATGGAGGTGGAAATGGCTCCCAGTATGAGGCCATCATACCCAACCAACTAGTGAAGACTTTCTCCCTCGTCTTCGTTTTAAGTAAATCTACGGCTTCTCACTTTGTTGTCTCTGGATTGGAACAATGAAGGCCACAAAGATTGTTATAAAAAGGGGTTAATTCTTCCCACTTTGATTATTACTACGTAACATCCAATCGTAGCAGCTTCTACAATGACTCGACAAAATTCTACCGTATCACTTGCATCTAGTGAAAAATTGAAAGGCACCAAAGAGGTAATTGACACAATCGAGGTAGATTCCTCATACGAAACCAATCAACTAGCCAAGAACCCATTTTTAGATCCTAAAGTTGAAGAGTATTATCGTGATTTGTACACTAAATCAAGATATGAAAGTTACTCGGCATTTGATCCCACTTTTGAATGGACTGAAGAGGAAGAGAAGAAGGTTATTTGGAAATTGAATTGGAGAGTTGCCTTCACTGCGTGTCTTTTATTTGTGAGCTTGCAAGTTGACAGAGGTAACTTGGCTCAAGCTGTTTCAGATAACCTTTTGGCAGATTTGGGATTGAACACAAACGACTACAACACTGGTAATACTATCTTCCTTGTCAGTTTCTTGCTTGCCGAAGTTCCGTCACAAATGATTTCGAAAGCATTGGGTCCGGATATCTTTATCCCTTTTCAAATTTGTGCTTGGAGTATAGTTGCAATGTCGCAGGCGGCATTGACCAACAAAGCTGGGTTCTACATTACAAGATGTTTGATCGGGGTGTTGGAAGGTGGATTCATTGCCGACTTGGTATTATGGTTGAGTTACTTTTTTACCAGTAAGGAGTTGCCTATCAGGTTGTCATGGTTCTGGACCACGTTGTCATTGTGTCAAATTGCAACTTCATTAATGGCGTTTGGAATATTGAGACTCAGAACCTGGGGATGGCATGGATGGCAGTTTCTTTTCCTCATTGAGGGAGGTTTCACTTTAGCCATTGGAATTGCATCTTGGTTCTTAATGGCGCCTAGTGCTGTACAAACTAAACGTTGGTATAACCCCAAAGGTTGGTTCACAGAAAGAGAAGAAAAGATTGTTGTCAATAGAATATTGAGAGATGACCCCACTAAAGGATCAATGAATAATCGTCAGCCGATTGGTTTGAAAGGGTTGTATCACTGTCTCATTGACTATGATATGTGGCCACTTTACATCATTGGTATTGTTGCTTATATTGGACTGCACACATTTCAACAATACTTCACCTTGATGAATCGACACTTGGGGTTTTCAGTATTTGATACAAATTTGTTAACCATCCCATCAACAGTCATTCATATCATATTTTTGTTGCTCATTACTTGGTTATCGGAAAGAGTTAATGAACGAAGTTTTGTATGTACAATTATGCCTATTTATACCATCCCGATAATGGGCTTGATTAGATGGTGGCCAGGTGCAGGCAAAGAAGCTTGGCCAACGTGGGTGTTGAATACATTGTATTTGGGTCAACCTTATATCCATGCCATATGTGTAGCTTGGGTGTCAAGAAACTCCAATTCAGTCAGAAACAGATCAATTTGCTCTGCTTTATACAATATGTTTGTTCAATTGGGGAGTATAATTGGAAGTAATATCTATCGTGAAGATGATAAACCATTGTATCATCGAGGAAATATGCAATTGTTTGCCATTACCTTCATTTTGTTACCGATTTTATTATTGACTAAAGCATATTATGTATGGAGGAATAAAACTAAAGACGAAATTTGGAATTCAATGTCGGAGGAGGAGAGACATAAGTATAGGGAAACAACCACTGATCAAGCTAACAAGAGATTGGATTTCAGATTTGATCATTGATCTAGAACAAAGTGAGATGTGTTACTACTCCTATTTTGTACTTTTATGTACATTCATTTTATAGGTAATTGGGAAACTAATAAATGCATTTTGACACTTCAAGATTTTTGTCAATCAGGGGTGAAAAAATCAATAATGCCTAGACTACGATTGATTTCTATTACCCCTTTACAAAATGATTGCAGAGTTGTGCTCTTTGTTTGCCTCGCCACTTTGGTCTCTTCCGTAAGATAGGACTAGATACCATCTTATCACTTAATTGTGGCTCAACACTGATAACCCCTGCTGTTTAATTGCAAATTACGATTTGCAGCCACAATTTTGAGCACTTGCTACACAAAACTGACAATTCGAAAATTAAAAAATGCCACCACAGTTTTGAAGATTATTAAAACGAAATTAATAGAGACAGACTTACTTTGCACAAACTATCACCAACTATTTCCAACTGTAACACCAAATTGGGTTTACCTTGGCGCCAAGATCATGATAATGATACCATAGTTTACTAGTTGCAGCATTACTGTTTAAGAGGTTGGTGTGCAGTTGCCGCAGTTATTCTGAAAGAAGATCCCTAGTTCCTTATGATTTTGGGTTGTCTATAAATACTGAGTTACAACTGTTGAAAAGAACTCCAATAATGCTATATCTTCAAACCAGAATCTCCACTACCACCTGGCAATCATGGCTCGTCAAAACTCCATTGATTCAAAGTTATCAGCCGATAGCAGAGCCAATTTAAAGGGTGATAAGGATATCATCACCACAATCGAGTCAAATTCCTCGTTTGAGTCTGAAAAATATGATAAAAACCCATTTTTAGATCCCAAGGTGGAAGAATATTATCGCGACTTGTACACAAAGTCGAGGTATGAAAGTTACTCAGCATTTGATCCCACTTTTGAATGGAGCGAAGAGGAAGAAAAAGTTGTTGTCAGGAAGTTGAATTGGCGGGTCGCATTCACTTCTTGCCTTTTGTTTGTTAGTTTGCAAGTCGATAGAGGTAATATACATCAAGCGGTGTCAGACAATATGTTGGACGATTTGGGGTTGGACACTAACGACTATAATATGGGTAATACTATTTTCCTTGTCAGTTTCTTGCTTGCAGAAGTTCCGTCCCAATTGATCTCAAAGGCATTGGGTCCAGATATCTTCATTCCCTTCCAAATATGTGCTTGGAGCATCGTTGCTATGTGCCAAGCTGCATTGAAAGGAAAAGCCAGTTTTTTTGTGACAAGATTCTTGATTGGAGCCTTGGAAGGTGGATTCATTGCCGACTTGGTATTATGGTTGAGTTACTTTTTTACCAGTAAGGAGTTGCCTATCAGGTTGTCATGGTTCTGGACCACGTTGTCCTTAGTTCAAATAGCTACTTCATTAATGGCATTTGGAATCTTACGATTACACACATGGGGATGGCATGGATGGCAATTCCTTTTCTTGATTGAAGGTGGCTTCACTTTACTTATTGGTATAGCATCTTGGTTTTTAATGGTACCTAGTGCTGTTCAGACTAAAACCAAATGGAATCCCAAAGGTTGGTTCACAGACAAAGAGGAGAAAATCGTGGTTAACCGTATTCTTAGAGATGATCCTACCAAAGGATCAATGAATAACCGTCAAGCAATAGGTCCCAAGAATATGCTCAAGTGTCTAATTGATTATGATATGTGGCCGCTTTATGTTGTTGGGATTGTTGCCTACATCGGACAAAGTACTTTCCAGTCATACTTTACCTTGATGAATAGACAATTGGGATTTTCTGTTTTCAACACCAACTTGTTGACTATTCCTTCAACTGTTATTCACATCATTTTTCTCTTGATGATATCCTGGTTCTCGGAGAAAATTGGTGAAAGGTCTTTTGTATGCTGTCTTGCACCGCTTTATGCTACTCCTTTAATGGGTGTCATCAGGTGGTGGTCAGGCTCAGGAAAAGATATATGGGCAACGTGGGTGTTGAATACATTGTACTTAGGACAGCCTTACATTCATGCCATTGTTGTTGCTTGGGTGTCAAGAAACTCCAATTCAGTCAGAAACAGATCAATTTGTTCTGCTTTATACAATATGTTTGTTCAATTGGGAAACATCATTGGTAATAACATATATCGTGAGGATGATAAACCTATGTACAAAAGAGGAAATATGCAATTGTTTGTCATTACATTCATCCTTATACCCATCTTGGTGCTCACCAAATTCTACTACGTTTGGAGAAACAAGAGCAAGGAAAAGGTTTGGAATGCAATGAGTGAAGAAGAAAAATATGAGTATAGAACAACAACGAAACATGAAGCTAACAAGAGATTAGACTTTAGGTTCGATCATTAGTTGAATAGAGTATTTATAGAAACTAGAGTGGCAAATTTGATTTATTGAAATTGTCGTTTAGCTTGTTTATCACTAATTTTGTTTTAGAAATATGCGCTAGGCTAATGGACAAAAGAATGTATTTTTCTGGAGAAGTTTTTGATTCAAAGTGATGTTTAATCCTGGGTAGCTTTGTAGATAATATTCAACAATCCAGGCTGTAATAACGATCAAGTGATTGAGCAGTTAAACATAGTAAATGTGGCGGTCAAGGAACAAAAAAATTGAAGAAAAAAACGATCGAGAATGTTTTATGGCAATTGTGATGCCAATTATTGACATATCCTTCCTCTGTAACCGTATGATATATTTACCTACAGCAATAATCTAGACAGTCGTGAATACAAAAATGGCATCACTATGAACTAGAGACAAGTACATACTGTCGATTGGGAACACCCTAGCATCACCGACTTTCTAATACAAGCCCATCACTCGAAGGTTAATTTTTGCAGCCACACCATTGATGTCCCAAAAAAAGTGGGAAAAAAAATCCACTTTATCCAAAATCTGATGCAATTCAAACCACACTTTTCAAAAACACAATGGGATCATTGATATCAACAATGCAATTAACCTATTATCCTACTGTTTTTGGGTAAAGGCATTGTGTAAATTGGCTGTCACAATGGGTTGTAAACTATGGTTGTGAAAAATAGCACCACAGGTGTGGATTACTAATTCATTCGAAGTAGCTGGATAAGACAACTAAGCAGCACTATTTATAGAAGGTTGAATCCCCCTTCACTAGACTCAGTTCAAGAAAGATGCTTTTTGACTACACACAACTTCAAAGAAGCAACTTAGGGGTGCTGCATTTTGATAATGGGTCTCCGTCGCATAAGCAATGAATCAATTTCATCGAATAATTCGTATGCATCAATCAATGACGCAGATCCTTTAAAGAAGCACGATAAGCTCACAATCACCCGTGTTGCGTCAGATTCCTCAATAGAGAGCAACCAATTGAAAAAGAATCCTTTTTTAGACCCACAAGTAGAAGAATATTACCGAGAATTATACACCAGATCCGGGTATGAAAGTTATTCAGCTTTTGACCCGACTTTTGAATGGACTGAGGAAGAAGAGAAGAAGGTGATTAGGAAGTTAAATTGGAGAGTGGCATTCACTGCATGCCTTTTATTTGTGAGTTTGCAAGTTGATCGAGGCAATTTGAGTCAAGCAGTTTCAGACAACTTTTTGGACGACTTGGGATTAAACACCAATGATTTCAACACCGGAAACACGATTTTTACATGCAGTTTCTTGGCGGCTGAAGTACCATCACAGTTGATTTCGAAAGCATTGGGACCCGATATTTTTATCCCGATGCAGATTTGTGCTTGGAGTATAGTTGCAATGTCGCAGGCGGCATTGACCAACAAAGCTGGATTTTATGTCACTCGTTGTTTGATCGGTGCTTTGGAAGGTGGATTCATTGCCGACTTGGTATTATGGTTGAGTTACTTCTTTACCAGTAAGGAGTTACCTATTCGATTATCGTGGTTCTGGACAACATTATCTATAGTCGGGGTGGCTACGTCGTTGTTGGCGTTTGGAATCTTACGATTACACACATGGGGATGGCATGGATGGCAATTCCTCTTCTTGATTGAAGGTGGCTTCACTTTACTTATTGGTATAGCATCTTGGTTTTTAATGGTACCTAGTGCTGTTCAGACAAAACGATGGTGGAATCCCAAAGGTTGGTTCACAGACAGAGAGGAGAAAATCGTGGTTAACCGTATTCTTAGAGATGATCCTACCAAAGGATCGATGAACAACCGTCAAGCTATAGGTCCAAGAAATTTGTTTCACTGTCTTATTGACTACGATATGTGGCCGCTTTATGTTATCGGTATTGTTGCTTATATTGGCCTGGGCACATTGGGAACATACTTTACATTGACAAATAGACAGTTGGGGTTTTCTGTGTTTGATACAAATTTGTTGACGATCCCATCAACTGTTATTCACATCATTTTTCTTTTACTGATTTCGTGGTTTTCAGAGAGAGTGGGGGAAAGGTCATTGGTGTGTTTGATTGCACCGCTTTATGCTACTCCTTTAATGGGTGTCATCAGGTGGTGGTCAGGCTCAGGGAAGGACATATGGGCAACGTGGGTGTTGAATACATTGTACTTAGGACAGCCTTACATTCATGCCATTGTTGTTGCTTGGGTGTCAAGAAACTCCAATTCAGTCAGAAACAGGTCAATTTGTTCTGCTTTATACAATATGTTTGTTCAATTGGGTGGCATTATTTCCAACAACATCTATCGCGAAGACGATAGGCCAATGTACAAAAGAGGAAACATGCAATTATTTGTCATCAACTTGATACTTATTCCCATTTTGTTGTTAGTGAAGCTATACTACATCTGGAGAAACAAGAGCAAGGAAAAGGTTTGGAATGCAATGAGCGAAGATGAAAGAAGAGCTTATAGAGAGACAACAACCGATGAAGCCAACAAGAGGTTAGATTTCAGATTTGAGCATTAAATAGCTTAAAAGTTTGTATATTAGATCTAATATATATTCAAAGTTCATTACCTTGCACTATGGGAAATCAAATAATTTGGTTATATGATTGGGTCCTTGTGGTGTCGCATATCACTTTTAGTTGAACCTACCTTGCAAAACCAATCTGAAGTTAATAAACCTCATGTCAAGGCTTTTTTGTGGGGAAGTAACAAGCACTAAGTGGGTAGTTTAAACCTAAACGTTTAACTCCAGAGCACCACAGAATGCTCATTGTGTAATCTATATTTGCAATAATATTATCATTGTCTGTTTTGCAACTAATTTCGAAATGAAAACAAAGCTTGATTTAAGTCACTAGAATGAAAGATGATCATTGGAAAAGGGGTACATTTTTGAAGCCAAAGATAGTGAGTAGTTCTAGAGTTATCTCAGAACCTCTATCGTTGAAGTTATATCAGAGTTGTATCAGTCTATCTTGCATTTAACATTTACAATCTCCGTAGTTGAGCAGAGCAATTCCATATTGCAAAAGAATAGCTTACATCGAGTCAAATCTTCATCCCTTTATAATTAGGAGATATAAAATAATTTGTTGTATTAGCTTCAGTTTCATTTGTGGGTAAGCTTGTTGAATATAATTATTCTCAAAATGTTTCCACCAAACAAACCTTAAATTTTGGTTACCAATGGTCATTATCAACATCCCCCCAAAAAAAAAACAGGAACAAGTCCCCCCACCCCCAATCCCATTTCTTCTCCTCATTAAATACCATTGCTTTTGGAGCAAAAATAATACGAGCAAGCATTTGTTTTTTTCAATAATATAAAGTCCCTGATTCCCCACAAGTCGTGGTGAGTATTTATATACCTCCATCCGACAAAGCACAAACCAGAAAAACCCACTTGATCCTCGGTTGAACTTGGAGTACTTGGTCTGCTTAATTGTACGCCTCGAGGACTTCATCAAAATTCAAATGAATGCATTGAAATATAATATTATTTATTCGTTGACCGTATTTGGTAAGTCAATAACCTTCACATTTGATTATTCGACAAGAAAAATTATGAATAGCTATTGAATACCTCAAGGGACGATTGGAAAAATTATAGAATACGAGGATGTTCATGTTACATAAGATTTAAATGGCTCGTTATGAGATGATATAAATTTGGAGTGCATTTCCCCAAATCTACAATGTCAAAAGTATGATTGGCAATATTCCCCCATCCAATGTCCTCAGATAAGCCAAACTCCTTGATTTCAGAGGACAAGACACCAACACCAGATTTGTCACACGACGATGCTTTCATGGAAAAGGCCAAAATCAGCATTTCAGAAGTATCGCTAGTTTCCGAAAATGAAACCAACGCGAAATCCACTAATCCATTTTTTGACCACGACACAGCTCAATACTACAGAGACTTGTATGAAAAAACAAAATACGAATGTCGTTCCCATTTCGACCCTGAGTTTGTGTGGACTGAAAGGGAAGAGAAGAAAGTGGTTCGGATTTTGAATGTTAGAGTTGCCCTTGCTGCTTGTCTCATGTTTGTTGCTTTACAAATTGATAGAGTCAATTTACATCAAGCTGTCACAGATAACATGTTGGGTGATTTAGGGTTGACTACTGATGACTACAATACGGGAAATACAATTTTCTACTTGTCATTTATGCTTGCTGAAATCCCGTCACAAATGATTTCAAAAGCATTGGGACCCGATATTTTTATTCCGATACAGATTTGTGCTTGGAGTATTGTTGCAATGTGTCAAGTGGCATTGAAAGGGAAAGTTGGATTTTATATCACACGTTGTTTGATTGGAGCTATTGAAGGTGGGTTCATCCCTGATCTTGTGTTGTGGTTGAGCTACTTTTTCACAAGTAAAGAATTACCAATTAGATTGTCGTGGTTTTGGTCAACATTGACGCTTACGCAGGTGTGTATTGCTATAGCCGCATTTGGTATTTTACGGTTAAGAGGAGTGTTTGGATGGCCAGGATGGGCTCACTTGTTTCTCTGGGAAGGGTTGCTTACTTTATTGATTGGTGTTGCTTCTTTCTACATGATGGTTCCATCGGCTGTGCAAACTAGAAATTGGATGCATCCAAAAGGTTGGTTTACCGAACGTGAGGAAAAGATTGTTGTTAATCGTATCTTGCGTGATGACCCTACAAAGGGGACCATGCACAACCGGCAAGCTCTTTCGTTGAAAATGTTGTGGGAATGTTTGATTGATTATGATATGTGGCCATTATATGCAATTGGACTAATGGCATACATTGGTCAGCTTACTTTTGGATCGTATTTCACATTGATGACAAGATCGCTTGGATTTAGTACATTTGACACAAATCTTTTGACCATTCCAGTTTCTGCATTGTACATTTCAACACTTCTTGCAATAACGTGGCTTTCGGAAAAGTTAAATGATAGAGCTTATGTGTCATTGATTGCACCATTTTATGGAGCGATTTTACTTGGAGTTATTAGATTTTGGCCGGGAGCTGGTATCCAAATATGGCCGACTTATGTCTTGAACACAATTTATCTTGGACATCCATACATCCATGCAATTCTTGTGTCGTGGGTATCAAGAAACTCAAATTCAGTTAGAACCAGATCTATTTGCTCAGCATTGTACAATATGTTTGTCCAAATGGACTCAATAATTGCCCAAAATATATTTCGTGAGGATGATAGGCCATTATACAAGAGGGGGTTATTGCAATTGTGGTGTATTACATTATCAGTGATTCCAATGTTGATATTGACTAAGTTTTATTACATTTGGAGAAACAAGACCAAAGAAAGGAAATGGAACGCAATGACGGAGGAGCAGAAGGCAGATTACAGAAGAAACACCACTGATGATGGTAACAAGAGGTTGGATTTCAGGTTTGCCCATTAGTATGGAATCTGAGGTGTATCAATTAGATGTGTAGATAAATACAAGAGCCTTCACAATATTTTACAATGAATGTTGAAACATTATTTATTAGAACTAAACAGGGTATCCAATATTGAATTAAAACAAACAGAATTGAATGCTTTTCCACTATGCTTTGGTGTGGGCTGGCGGTGGTCCTTCAGGACGCGAGAATTCCTCACCTGCAACATCATACTCTTGTTCTCTTGAGTAATAACCTTGTTGCGCCGCACCACCACTGCTAGGTCCATAATTTCCATATCCTTCATTTCCATAATTGTTGTACCCACCAGTTTGATAAGTTTGAGGTTGTTCAGGTGGCACGTAACTCTGTTGTGGTTGCTGATTTTGGTAGTACTGTTGATTCAGTTGCTGTTGTGGGTAGTAAACACTACCTTTTGATCTTCTACGTCTCAAACAAAACATAAGCAAGACAAAGAAAATGGGAATTAACACCAAGAGCCATAACAACCATCTGTACCTGTGCCAACCGCTATTGTTATTGTAGTAATACGGATTGTAATAAGCTCTTTTGAGCATCTCAATGTGGGTGTCTTCCTTGGGAACAATCATGGCTGAATGAAGTGCTATAGGTGTACAATTAAGTGAAGGAAGAGAGGAAGAAGAATGGTGTGGCAAAGCAGGTTTTTTTTTTCACAGTGTTTATATATGAATATTTTGGGTTTTAGCATTTCATGTCAATTGGGGGTTTTGTGTTTGTGCAGCAAACAAATGTTCGAATTTATGGTTTTTGTTTTCTCTTGCTCCTACAACTTAATCTCCATGAAATTGCAAAATTTCAGTTGATTTCCACAAAAGAGCCGATAAGCGTTTATAATTGCTTTACACGAATAGCTAGCTAGCTTATTGTTTAGTCTATACTTTGAGTATGCGGCTAATTTATTGGTTTATTTTAGTGGACCTGAAATTTTCTCAAGTTGCTAGTGATGATGTCATTTGTGTCACACTTTTAAAATTTTCAATAGCGAGGCTGAAACAAGTAGCCACACATTAAGGCACCACTCGAGGGTCGCTACACAACTGTGCAAATCTTTAAAGCCCAGATGGCAGAGGCTTCACACGAGTTGTGAATTTCTTGTTCTATGGGCTAGATAAAAGTCCGTTCCAAAGTAGAATTATGTATGCACGTTTTTGCCAAGATTGGGCGCAAAAAATTGGACTCTCTAGTTCTTCACAAGCTAAACAAGTAACATCATAATAAACAGGGTGCCTCAATATGTAATCTAGATGCCAATAAAAGATCTACTCACTAGAAAGGTTTCCAAATCCATGACAACGAAAACTGGCTACAACGACAGAAAGGGTCCAAGTCCGATGATCTGAGTACAGTCTTTCCTTCTGGCATGGAATAGTACATGTCGACTTTGAAGCAACACAAGCCGGTCACTCCACTTTTCCCAAAAGTGGTGTTCTAGAGACCACACTTGGTGGTGAGGGGGAGATAACACACTTGCGAAATACCCCGTCCTTCAACTCGTTGGTCAAAGCTAAAATAATTTATGCGACAAACTCTGTGAAGCACAAATAAAGGAGGCCCTTCTCTTGCAACAATGTTCTATTTGAAGTAAGATAATGTAAGGAACGAAATAGGTTGCTCCATAAGGGAGGATGCATATTTAATTCTTCACAATAGTTTCTTGAGACTAACCTTCGTTTAAGTATCAAAAACTATTCAAAGTTCAGAGGTTCCCGCCTAGCAATGCTTCTTTCTCTGATAACTACAAAGATAAAGTACATACTTTCAACCCCTCTTGAACGTGGGGGTGGTGGCATATGTTGAAACACTGATGGGGCAAATGTATGTCTCAGGCGTAACAACTTGTTCTCTCGAATAGAATATTATTTTGCATCAAACACAAAAAAAAGCTTAAATCTCGTATTCTCCAGTAGGGTCAAGATTTTTATCACCCCAGATTTGTGCCCTACTTACCCCATCAATGTGGGGCACGTAAAACTACTGTTGACGTTAAGATAAAACACCACAAGTTCATCACACATGGTTCAGCCCCGCGGTTTGAGTTTTGTGATTGTTTACTAGTCCCTTACAGATTCATCCATGTTACTGTGATTGCGAAGTTATAATAAGAGGAGGATTGTTAACCGAAACAGATTGAGGACGGTAAGCCTTTTCTAATTAGAACTTGAAATCTTGAGGAGAGGGAGTTTGAGATTTTCTAGAATAGGTTGGAATGAAACCTCATCTTCCCGATAATATAAATACTTCACTATCCACTCAGATCTTACCTTACACGATGCTACTACCTAGCTACCAATGACTACAGAAAAGCTGGCCTCTCTTGTGTTTGAACACACTTCACCATCCTCGAACCTGCTAAACGAAAAGACAAACGTTGAAAAGTCAACAGTCAGCATCTGTGAGATCATTTCAGAGCCGGAAAATAAGAATAAAACCAGTAACCCATTTCTTGATCCAAATACCGCTGAGTATTACAGAGAATTATATAATACCACCAAGTACGAATGTCGTTCCCATTTCGATCCTGCATTTGAATGGACCGCAAAGGAGGAAAAGAAGGTGGTTCGTAAATTGAATTTCAGAGTTGCATTTGCTGCTTGTCTCATGTTTGTTGCTTTACAAATTGACAGAGTCAATTTACATCAAGCGGTGACTGATAATTTCTTGGGTGATTTAGGGTTGACTACAAACGACTACAATGTAGGAAACACCATTTTCCACTTGTGCTTCTTGTTTGCTGAAATCCCGTCACAAATGATTTCAAAGAGACTCGGACCAGATGTGTTTATCCCTTTTCAAATTTGTGCTTGGAGTATTGTTGCCATGTGTCAAGTGGCATTGAAAGGAAAAGCAGGGTTTTATATCACACGTGGTTTGATTGGAGCTATTGAAGGTGGGTTCATCCCTGATCTTGTGTTGTGGTTGAGCTACTTTTTCACAAGTAAAGAATTACCAATTAGATTGTCATGGTTTTGGTCAACGCTTATTGCCACTCAGGTTGCCGTGGCTCTTCTTGCATTTGGTATCTTGCGGTTAAGAGGAGTGTTTGGATGGCCAGGATGGGCCCATCTTTTCCTCTGGGAAGGGCTATTCACATTGTTGGTCGGTATCGCCTCGTTCTACATGATGGTTCCATCGGCTGTGCAAACTAGAAATTGGATGCATTCAAAAGGTTGGTTTACCGAACGTGAGGAAAAGATTGTTGTTAATCGTATCTTGCGTGACGACCCTACAAAGGGGACAATGCACAACCGGCAAGCTCTTTCGTTGAAAATGTTGTGGGAATGTTTGATTGATTATGATATGTGGCCATTATATGCAATTGGATTAATGGCATACATTGGTCAGCTTACTTTTGGATCGTATTTCACATTGATGACAAGGGCACTCGGATTCAATACTTTTGATACCAACTTGTTATCGATTCCGGGATATTTCTTATTCATCTGCAATCTTCTTGGAATAACATGGCTTTCGGAAAAGTTAAATGATAGAGCTTATGTGTCAATGATCCCACCAATATATGGACTCATTTTACTTGGTGTGATCAGATTCTGGCCAGGAGCTGGAATCAAAGTTTGGCCGAGCTACATCTTAAATACGATATACTTTGGACATCCATACATCCATGCAATTCTTGTGTCGTGGGTATCAAGAAACTCAAATTCAGTTAGAACCAGATCTATTTGCTCAGCAATGTACAATATGTTTGTCCAATTGGATTCGATGACCGCTCAGAATATATTTCGTGAAGATGACAGACCTTTGTACAAGAGAGGTTTATTACAATTGTGGTGTATTACGTGGGCAGTAGTTCCGTTGTTGTTAATGACTAAATTTTATTACATTTGGAGAAACAAGACCAAAGAAAGGAAATGGAGCGCAATGACGGAGGAGCAGAAGGCAGATTACAGAAGAAACACCACTGATGATGGTAACAAGAGGTTGGATTTCAGGTTTGCTCATTGACGTAAGCTAATCTATGTATTACTTTCCAAGTATAGTTCCATGCCCAATCTGACCAACTCTTCAATGATATCCAACACTTTCTGAGCCTGCTCTCGTACGAAAATATCGTTGTCAGTAGATGCAACATACTTCAAAATTGTAACCACTTTTTCTCTGTACTTTTCAGGAAACTGTATCTTATCAGTCTCAGAAGTACCAAGAATTAAATCTTGAATCAAGACCACAGCCGCCCTCCTCATTATTGCCTTGTCGCTAGTGGTTTCCAAATTGAGTATACCGATGGCACAATCTAACGCATCTTCCAATTTGCCAATCAAACCAAGTGGGTTAACTTTGCAACACATTCCTAATAGTGACATAGCGGACATTCTCATCCTATCATCGTCTGCATCATGTCTACGAATTACAGATAATGTCGACTCAACAATGAGATTAGCGGATTCGCCTTGAAAAGTTTCATTTGAAACTTGAATATAACGAAGTATCACTTCACCAATTCTCAATCGCTCATCTAGCTCAGTTTCCTTGTTCACGTAAATATCACACAAAGTCTTTAGCACAACTGGCTCATCCCATTCAATCAAGCTTTCTAATCCTTTGATGACATTCAAGTAAACAAATGGCTCCGGGTCTTTCAACTGTACCAAATGCAAATTTATCACAAAATCAAGTGAAAGCACGTCACTTCTAGCCTCGATCAACTGACGTAAAAGGTACAAACCATGTGCTCTTATAGGTGCCAATGGATCATTCAAGCTAGTGATTGCTCTGGTCAAAGTTAGCTTTTGATCATCAATGGCATTAGTGGCGGCAATATCCCCACTCAATATGTCACCAATCCTTGATTCCAAAGCGTGGGCCGACAGCTTGATGTTTTCATTTACATTTTGTTTAGCCAAATTGAATAGAGACGACTTGATTGCTGATAAATGTTCGGTGCACTGGTCATCTATTACAATGTCGTTTTCAGACAAGATCGCCGAAAGCAATTGCAACAAAATTGGCAAAATCTCCTCTTTCTCTTCATCTTCATCATCAGAATCATGCATTGCATCATCGTGATCTTCTTCTTCATCAAATTTTGAATTCAAAAAGCTTTGAACAATCACTAACATCTCAGACGGCGTTCGAGCTAGGCTTTCTTTAAATTTCTCACCTATACTTTCCAACAACTTCAAGTCAATTAATTTGATAAACGGACTTTCTTCGTCACCACCAATCAAATTGGATCCAGAAAGCCATTGTTTTAATACTTTTATGAAAAGGAACTGTACCATGTCGTCATGAACATTTTCTAACAATGTTATAAAGTTTGTGCATGCAAAATCCAAATCAACAATAAATTTATTCACCTTGTACTCTTTACTCTCTAAAGTAAACTCCTTTTTGTTGCTTTCTATTTGCACCATGTTATTTGGTCCCATTGCGAATCTCCAGCCGTCACCACTTTCGAAGCACAAATTTTTTGCAATAACATCAATTCCAGCTAGGTCTTTGGAATCAGAATCGTTCATTATTGTAAAGTATACTGTCAAAATAGTAGTTATGCTCTCGACTGACTTTGCATTTCTTTTTAGGAACAAGTAGTAGCCCCACAAAGGAAGCAAAATTGGTGTCATCACCGCCCTGTAAAAACTGGGCTCCAAACCCTTTTGAGTTAGTGATAACAACACATTCACTGCATTATTGAGTTGAGCTTCAGCAACCAAGACACCGGGCTTGTCAGGTTTGGGGTTGAACTTATCCCAGACCTGTTTCAAGAAAAAGTCTTTCACAACCAATTTATTTCTGCTCCAAAGCTTTTCTAGAATATAAGTTACGCACGATGCAACAGTTGGTCGATTTATATTAACTAGTAAGTCATAGCATTGCTTACCGATGGATGTGAAGTAGTCCTTGGTATTTATAGTTTTCGGTTTGAGCAAAACGACATTGGCAACATGATCAAACCTCGCGATATCAATTTCATCTTGGTCACGTAAACCTAAAACATACTCAATCAAAGCGAGTAAACCACTTCCTCGGGGAGCTTTATAATGGAGCCTTTGCAAGTGGCTCAGCACAAAATTTTTGAAATAGTCTGGTGACGTCGACGTGAGCAAAAGCGAATAAATTTGAAGCAATTCAAATGTATCTGGCACTTTTTCAACTATTGGGTACTCAGAAATATACTTGTCATGGTTGGTTTGTGAAATTGTACACAAAGCTATCGAAATGGTGATAAAGTCCGATACACCAGAACCCTTGCTGAGCAATTCAGTCACATCTGATGGTGTTTGGAAAAGGGTGAAGAATTTCTCATACAAAAGCTTCAAAAGGTCAATGGCTGGCTCAGGTCCCTCAAGTTTATCTATTCCAACTGGTTTCTTATTCTGTTTAGCATCCTTCAACATTCTCTTTGCAAATGGTATTCCAATGTGGAAAACGTTTAAAGCTGGGTAGATACCATGAATGATTATAGTATTTACAAGCTTGCTGAATGTTTTGACATCATGTAACGAGATTGCAATGATTGATTTATCTTTGAATTGAGGCTCCAATGAATACCTTTGGATCTCTAGTAGCCTATCAAGTAGGTACTCCACCACACGCAATCGAGATTCACGATTCGTAGTGGAGTTGAATATGCGCTGATTGAGAGTTTCCAAAGTCAAATTGTCCAGGGGTGTGTCTAGTAATGTCTCCAATTGTTCAAACAAAATGTCAATGGGTTTTTCTCTTTTGAATTGAGGTTTGTTGAGCCCCTTGTGTTGCGGATAGACGTCATCTGCAGATCTCCTAATGGTTTTCTTCTTAAGTTCATCAGCAAACGGATTCTTTTTGGGTGGTGCTTGTTTGGAAGCTGGTGATTCAAAATGGGTCTTGTTCCCATCGCTTAGTTCGTAATCATCTGGGAGCTCTTCAATTTTGGGTGCCATAATTAATAGTAAAGAGTGACTGGTGTTGCAATTGATCAATGGCTCTAATATGCAGAACATCATCGGTGATGTCAATAATTTTTTTTTTTTGCTACAGATGCACTCATTACCTATCACTTCAGAGTATACACACTAGACGCATTACCTTCACTACCACCTTGTCCTTATCAACATTGCGAGTCAAGTAGAAATAAACATGTCCTCGGAAGACCACAAATTATCCCAAGAGGAGATGGACATAATCATGTCCGAGGTAAGGGCAGGTGAACTAGACTCATTGAAGGAAATATTCGAAGAGATACCTAAACAGGCGTTACTAGATATCAAGGATGACATGACATTAGCCACGCCAATTCACATGGCTGCTGCAAACGGCCACCTCGACACACTTCAGTACCTTCTCTCAATAATACTGAAACAAGATGCAATTAGTCTAACAAAAGCAAAAAATGAAACAGGAAACACAGCATTACATTGGGCAGCATACAATGGACACTTGGAGGTGGTTATACTCTTGGTTGAAGAATATGAAGCTGATCCATTTGAAAAAAACGAGGCAGGCCATGATTCGATATATGAAGCTGAAAACAATGGAAAAGTTGAAGTGGAGAATTGGTTTTTGAAAAAGTATGCCCCTGAAGAAGATTTCAAAGTTGAAGAAGACGGTGAAAATACGAAGATTAGTTATCAACCTGGTAAGGAGAGTAAATTGGCTGACGAGAATGCTAGGGATGCTGTTTTTGCAGCTAAAGTCGAGACCAAGCAAGAAGAAAAGAAACAAGAAAGCGATAAGCAGCTTGAGGGTTCAACTGCTAATTTGTCCCTTGAATCTTGATGTGTAGTAGTGTACCAGCATGTATTAAATTCATTTTATTGCTTCATTTGCAGCTAAACCCTCTTTCCTAAGGGTAGTGTAGAAGTGTCTTAAAAATTTTTCAAAAAAAAAAAAAAAAAACACTCAAGGTGCAGCAGCAGCAGCAGTGATTCATAATCCACTTTTAGACATAGTTTTACGCCTTCAGGTATCACCACCAAAACACATACTACACTCTACAACAACATGTCTGATCTAGGTTTTGATCCATCATTAAAGAAGAAGAAAAAAGTCAAAAAGCCAGTCGATGGCGTTTCCCCAGCACCAGAGAGCAATGAGTCAACACCAGCTCCTGATTCAGTGGACGACCTATTCTCCGGTATGAAGAAGAAAAAGAAATCATCTAAAAAGACAGATAGCTCAGTAGAGGATTCCAAATCACCAAGTGCTGAGGCAGATGTTGCAGCCTCATTGGGTGACTTGACTTTGAAAAAGAAGAAAAAAAAGAGTACCAAGAACTTGGACTTGAATGAGTTTGAACAACAATTGGAAAAAGCAGGAATTGAAGATACGACCAATGATCAGATAGACGATTCAATTGCGGGAACCAAGTTGGCTCAAACCGAAGCTGGCTTATCGTATGAAGAATTATTGTCACGGTTTTTTGAGATTTTGAAAGAAAACAATCCTGAACTTGCAGGTGACAGATCCGGTCCAAAGTTTAGAATTCCCCCACCAGTATGTCAAAGAGAAGGTTCCAAGAAAACCATGTTTGCCAATGTACAAGAAATTGCCACTGTTTTACAAAGAAACCCTGAGCATTTAATACAATTCTTGTTTGCTGAATTGGGTACCTCTGGTTCTATTGATGGTGAAAAGAGATTGATATTGAAAGGTAAATTCCAACCCAAACAAATGGAGAGTGTGTTGAGAAGATACATTATTGAATATGTTACATGCAAAACATGCAAGAGTATGAACACTGAGTTGAAGAGGGAGAGTGCCAACAGATTGCATTTCTTGAGCTGTAAAGCATGTGGTTCAACCAGATCAGTATCGTCAATCAAGACCGGTTTCCAAGCGCAAATTGGAAGGAGAAAGAAGTTCTAAGCATTATAGGTTGGAGGCTTGTATATTATCGTGTACTGTGAACTTTAAATATCTTTTTCGTACATTAACTATTCTTGTAACTTGAAACAATCTTTTTCAAAGGTGAACACCACGAACTGACCCCGTCGTGATTCATCATGTAATCAACAACGTCTGATTTCAACTTTGACGAGTCAGCTTGTGCATTGAGTAAGTCATTGAAAATTGATTCGATGAATGGCAAATGCTGCTCGTTGACGACTTGAATTTGGTTCTGTAGTTTTATTCTATAATGAGCCATCTCTCTTTCTGGTAACGACAATGGAAGATCAAAAACATTACCGAGTAAAGCTAAGAGATCTTGACGTTTCTGTCGTACTTCGTCTCCAGATAATGAAACTTGTGAGCTATTCTTGGATAATGACATCGGCGAGGGGCAGTCATTCCAGCCTTCTATGGCATCGCCTCTTTGATATTTCGTTAACGTCATAGGGTGGTGATGCTTTGTGGTTTTTTGGGAAATTTCATTGACACGTATATCCGCGTTTTGAGTTTCGGTCGGCGCTACCCGAGAGGTACTATAAATTACAATGCTTTGTTGGAAGAGTGAATGTTGAACATTTTGGTGATTGAGTTGATAAGATACGTAATCATCTATTAAGGCAGGTAGCTGTGTGTACTTGATGGGAGGTGACTTCCTTTTCCTGCCTGGCTTCAGGACCAAGATTTCCCGGTGCAGATCAATCCAAACTCGATTAATCCGATGATAACTATGTCACCCTACCTCATTTGAGGCCCGGAACAGATGTTCCCCACTATGATTCCCAGTAACGACCCTCAAAGCATACGCTCGATAGATCCCGACCCAATGTAAGTCATTGGGATGAGTTAAATTAACACTTCGCTACCTTCATTCGAGATAGAATATGAGGAAGGAAGGAAAGCAAAAGCTTGGACCAAGAACACTCAAAAATATCCAATGTCTTCCAAGCCACAACCTTTATACCGATAGCTTACTAGTGATATCCAAACCTTCATCGAGAAGTTGATCTACTGTTGGCCTATCAGAGGCATCAACTTGCAAACACTTTTTAATCAACCCAATCACCTCATTACTATATCCATTGTTTCCCTTTGGTATTTGGTACCTCCCTTGACCTATAGCAACATGCAAGTTTGCACCTTGCTCCATTTCCAATTTCTCAAATGGCGAGTATCCAAAACAACAACTGTAGAGCAAGCAACCCAAAGACCAAACATCTGTCGCTTCAGTAATATGTGAACCAGTAGTAACGTCCAACAACTCAGGTGCTCTATAAGGTAACGTACAATGCTCTTGAGCAAAATTGGTCAAAGCCAAAGCTTGTTGTCGGGTACGTACATGGTACCTAGCTCTTGAGCACGAACCCAAGTCTACCAATACCGGTAATCCTTCCGCTGAAATCATTACATTTGCTGGCTTTATATCGTGATGAGCGTAGGGTACCAACTCCTCCATTTCAGTGGCACCGTCAGCTGGTGGTGCTGTTGACACTGTTGCTGCAGCTGCAGCTGCTACTTGTTCATCATCTTCTTCATCTTGTAAAAGAGCTTCCTCTTCGTCGCCATCATCATCATCGAGCCTTACAGCTGTGTTTCTTGATACTTGTTTGTGATTGTGCATTATTCTCAACCCACGACAGACACCTACGAAAATCTTGAGAATCTCCAGCTCATCCATCTTAGTTCCATTGAGGACATGTTCAGTCAATATATCCTGAACTGATTTTGTGAAATACGGTAACAATATATACACGTGTCTTACTCCATCTGGACTGGATACGATTGACTCATCAATTGACTGAACAATGTAAGGGGTCTTGGTATTGGCGAACCGATGGTAATTTTTAATCTCTCGTATAGCGTTCTTATAAGTTTCGTCTTGAGTTCCATAAGGGCAGTTGATTTGTTTCAAAGCGAAGGGAGATTGTGACGACAGATGGACTAGATAAACGTATGAGAATCCACCTTCACCAAGAAGTCTAACTATGTAGTAGCTTGCATTGTTGAACTTGATTGAAGGGGTAGATAGGGATGGGATACATGGAAGACATGATCCAAAGATTGACAATAATAAGTTCATGTTGTGGGTACTTTACTGTCACTTTGCAGAAAAGATTCAGTTGAACCAAAATTTTAGTAGTGCACAGAAACAGATTATGTTTAACGCTGTCTCAAAAAATAAATGACACGACACTAAATTCACCACAAAGTTACACGGATACATCGTCAATGGTACTACGCACCACTCTTTTATAATACACGTCAAATCTCTGCCTATCAATTTAGTTACTAGTTTACGTGTCTGTCTTTATCAAGGTTCACTTGCAAGTTTATTATTGCTACTCTAAAAGTAGCTTTTGTGGAAGATTACACAAGATATTAAGGGCCATAGAAGCCAAGGTTTAGTAGTACACTTATTTCAATTAGTACCTAGGAACTTCACTCTGGTGGAATCAAAATGTGCATTGGTTTATATTGTGCAACTCCATTGTCGGTATCCTTTGTTTAATTCTTAAAACCTCTTCGCTCGATAGGACATTGTAGTTGGGACTCTTGGTAGTCTTGCTAGGATGATTGAAATCGTCTACATCAACGTCATTTATCAATAACTGTGTGCAGTTCTCAATGATTATGGGATTCCCTTTATCTCTGTTTTCAACAATCACTGTGGAGTCTTTTATGTGATGAAGTCTTGCTTGATGACATGATATAACAAAGATACAGTTGATTGCATTTTGTATAAAGACTGGACCAGAAGATTGTATATTGCAAATGGAGTTATTGCCATTTTGCAAATGAATAGACATTGACTCTAGTGAAAGCCTACTATTCGAGAACTTTGATATGTAGATGTGGTTGGAAGTGAGCTTGTAGTCGTCATCAACAACAGTGATTGAGTCAGAACGAAGGTTCGAAAATGCATCAGTATCATGTTTGGACTTGTTGAGGTTGGCCGGCGGTTGTGGGTCCCCCACAAACTTGAAACTCACTTTGCTGAGCTGATTCTGTTTCGATTGAATGAGCTTCAATATGGACTTGACATATTCACTTTCTATCTTCTTTGAATAGCTCGTATCAAGTGCTTGTGAGTCAATAAACTTTTGAAACTGATGCTGAATTTGTTGTAATTGTTCAAGTGATGTACATGTGATGATGTCAACTCGGAACTCTTATGTTGTTAATATACAA
The DNA here is from genome assembly GCF_000182765.1 of Lodderomyces parapsilosis. NCBI lineage: Eukaryota > Fungi > Ascomycota > Pichiomycetes > Serinales > Debaryomycetaceae > Lodderomyces > Lodderomyces parapsilosis. The sequence goes on along the minus strand of NW_023503284.1, from coordinate 613,855 downwards.
ACGTTAGATGTAAATCTCTTTAAGCTACATACTGTTGATTGTGGTTGAGCTTTGCATTGGAACTATTTGATGGATCTAAGTTATTGGCATTGTATAGATCTTGTCTCTGATATTGTGGAACATAGTGTTTAGTTATGTAATAGATTATGTAATACAATTCAACCAGCAATCAAAATCACTGCGCCAAACAAAATGAAAATGAGTTAAAAGACAAACACTCCCCTCCCCATCGATTCTACATCACACCCCACTTGAACCATGTTTTCATCTTCAAAGCCCAAGTTTGCTCTTGAACTATCTATAAATGAACTTACTAATGTACCACAGATTAATGGAGCTTGCTACATTGAAGTGTCGATTCGAGACTCAAAACATAAACACATGCATAAACACACCAATGGATCTCGAGCACCATCCAAAGATACTTCCTCATCTACCAACTCATCATCAAATGGTAGCACATCAGCATCCAATGCAGCAAAATCATTTCTAAACAGACTTGACTCAAAGGCTAGTAAAACTGTCAATAAAGAAGTTGCTCAAGCTAAAGGTTCCTCCGGCCATATTTCAACAACCACGTCATTGAAGAAGTTACATAATTTCAAGTGTAATTTCAATTATAAACTTACATGCAACTTGAAGTTCAATTTAAAGAGTAAGAAAAGTCGGTTAATTGGTAACAAGTATCTATCACTTAGAGTATATTATGTGCACGACGATAGACATGGAGGCGATGAACAAATCATTATCCCATTGGGTCGATTAGAAATCAACTTGGCAGAGTACTTGAACTTTGAAGAGCCAGTTAATTTGAAATACTTGCTTGATGACTCAAAAGTAAACTCTATATTGAATTTAACAATTGGTCTTTCAGAATTGCCCGAAAATTTTGATTTCCATACCCAGTTGCAAATTCAAGATAACAACAGTAGTGTTGTGTCTTCGACTGCCTTAAAAGAGGGTCTCCATCAAAACAAGAAACGAAACACAACTTTTAATGTGCCCCAATTTGAACGGAAAAATGTATTCAATGGAATCAGCAATATCTTTGGCGACTCCAACGCGGATGAAAATGGTTCACCCAATCGTGTATCAGCACCATCTACACCGCAATCTGAATCCGATGAACGGCCACAATCACCTACACCACGTAGTCATCGGTCAGTGTTTAATCAGGCAAGCTCACCTGAACTGTCAGCCTCGTCTAAGCTTTCCCTTGATGGTAAACCAATTGACGATATTACAAATTTGAACAATCAGGATTTGATTAAATTGGTTGCACAATCTTCAGATGTATCTCTGGCTATGTCAACCCATCTGCCGAATCTGAATGGTCAGAATGGTCAAAATGGCAATGGGGGAGGAAACCACAATGGTAATTCGGTGTCGGCAGGTAATCGACACATTGCCATGGACCCCATCATCAATTCCTTGTATACAAAGATTCTTGAAAGTAATTGGGACCCAGCATTGTATCCACTTTTGGACTACTCCCCCAATCAATGTATTGATGATATTTTCGATAACCCTGAAAACCCATATGGATGTAATTTGAAATTGAAGGATTTTTATGATTCACAAGTTGAGAAAGATGAAAAGAATAACGGGTACAGAAATTTGAATGGGTTGATTAATGAAGATAAGTATAGATCAAATTTACGAAGTTGGACGTTACCCGATTCTCAATAATGAAAGAAAGAGAGAGAGAGAGAGAGAGAGAGAGAGAGAGAGAGAGAGAGAGAGAGAGAAAGAAAGTACGCACAAAAACTCCGTTGATGGGGCTGATATTCAGTTTTGTTTTCTTGGCGTTCCTTTCCCCAGATTCTTGATATCATTAAATCTTTGCTTGATCTGCAAGTCAGAGCTTTTCAAAAGGCCAAGCATGCCATATCCTTTATGAGTCGTCTCGACCTTGTCATTGTTGTTGTTGTTGTTGCTGTCTTTGGCTTTGCAAATGGTGTTGAATATTTTACTGGGGTGTTGTTCGTGTGAAATGCATCGCTCATTTGCAATTGTCGTCCTTGGATTGCTTGAAACTGTTTTCAATGAATGTGATGGAAATTGTTGCTTGGATTTCCCCCGTGGCGCAATGAACAGCACTTCTTGAGGTACTCTGATTTTGTTAATATTTTGTTGTTGTTTCCACAACGAAAGATACTCATTGAATGCATCATAACCTTCATCATCAGATTCGTCAGATTCGCGGTATTGAATATTGTTGATGTTGTTGTTGTTGTTGTTGCTGTTGCTGCTGGACCACGTTTTATATTCCTTGTCACTGGCATAGTTGGTTGTTGAATGTTTGTTTGAATTGCACGCGACATCTTTTAGAGGGGAAGGTACGTATGGAATATGGCGGCAATATTGGCAACTTCGAAATGCATCAGAATTGAGACTGCATGCTTGTGAAATACAATTGAAACGACGCATGTCATTGTAACCTTTGAATAATCCACGAGGGATTGTTCTCGTTGGTAACGGTTTACTTTTAAAACTGGTTGGTGAGGATTGTGTGCAGTTCCGTTCACGTTGCTTTTGTCGCTTATGGTGGTGGTGGTGTTGATGATGCAGATGCAGATGCAGATGCAGATGTTGATGCAGCTGACGACGATGATAATGCTTCTCCTCTTGCCACTCGTCTGTGTTTTCACAAAAAATACTGAGAGCTCTAGTAGTGGACTCAAGAGGTGGTAGATCCATAACTTTGAATTTAGGTTCAAGTATTGACTCGATTGTGGAAATTTTGGTTGAATGGTTCACAAATGTATGAGACATTTTGCGGATGACGGTACTGGGGTATTGGTTAAGATGGGAGATTAGACGTTGTGGGCGAATACGGATGTATATTTGGGACTCTTTTTTATTTTGATATTTTCAGGTTTGTATTACTCTTTTTTTTTTTTTTTTTTAATTCAAGTGGCTTTTTACACATGGAAGGAAGTGTAGGATGGTGACTGGTTTGATTTATAGTCAATAGAGGGCCAGTAAATGGCAGAGAATCGCTTACTATATCTGGTAAACATTGATGGGCGTGGGCTATTAATCATTAGCCAATTGCAAACTCTACATTGAATACTACAGCGGTTAGGTTCCGCTTTCATTCTACAAAGCCACAAGTCAGACATTCGTTTTTCCGTTTATTGTCATTACTGATTACCTCTGCGATTGTTATTGGGCCTATTACTGCCGCCTTGTCCCCCTCTACCGCCTCTTGCGCCATTATCTCTATTATTTCTACCACTACCGGCATTATTTCTTCCACCAGCAGCATCTCCTCGATTATCTCTACCATCTCCTCCTCTTCTTTTAACAAACCTATTTCTATTATCTTGTCCATAATGATGATGATGCTGATGGTGTTGCTGCTGCTGATGATACATTTGTTGTTGTTCTTTGACACGATCCATGATTTGATCGGGTATACGCAAATACTTGATGTGCATCCCCTTGATGTAGATTTCGGCAATCTTGGCAAATTCGTCACCATCGGCGTTGGTTTGGATAACATCATGTAGTGTTAGATTCATCCATGAATCACAATTGGTTAGGTTGCCATTGTATGTTTCACCGGTTTTTAATTCAACGAGAATAGGTTGGTTCTTGGCAGCAGTTAAGAGATACAATGGAAGCATTATTGGGAATCAGTGGAATGTGTGTAGGGTGCTTATAGGATTAAATCAGGGGGATGATGGTCCGTTGTTTTGATAGGTGGATGGATGGATGGATGGTGCAGATGCTGAAAGTTTTCGAGCTTTAGTGATGAATTTTCTTCATTTTTCTCTCTCTGTGTTCGTGCTTTCCTTGTTGAAACGCTCTTTTAAAAACAGATGGAGCGATAGTGATTGAGAAGACGAATATATCTCTTGGGATAGGAGAGTCTAAAAAGTCTTTTGAGATGAGCTCCAGCTTGTCATCAAGTTGGTATCTTTGTCACTCGGTTATAATCAGCATCAATTCATTCACCAGTTTAAGGCAATTTTTGATCAGTGTCGAAAAATTCATGCTGACGCGAAAAACACTCTTTCGACACTGTTCTTTGTCTGTGTCATACAAAGTTTACTGCACGCGATCTGGGGCCGAAATCGCTTTTACCAACACACCATAAATCATTTAGGAAACCCCCATTCAATGGATCAATTACTGAGACAACATCAACACCAACATCAGCAGCATTATTGTTATCACAGCTTGCAGCTACAAGATCTACCATGCGAAGTTCTTGAGCAAGTTTATGACTATTTACCATTATCTACAGTCAAACAATTACGTCTATATCCTGACCTTGCAACTACAATGCAGCAACAAATTTACAAACACGCAGAATATTCTATACTAATTGATGATAAGGACTACAAAGATGAGATTGATGATGATGGTGACGAAGATTACCATAAGGGTCATAGGATAAGTCAAATACAAAACAGTGAATACACAAGCAAAAATGTGGCACGGTTCAATCATTATAGAGTCAATATAACGCTAAGTGATTTCAAATCCCTGGTTGATAACTTGCTACAATATGAACCCCTTATAAATGCCATTTTCGATCGATCAAGACTGGTTACTGTGAAATTGGTGGTTATTTTACATTATTCATTGAATCGGTTTACCGATGTCAAGGATTGCTTGGCTAATATTGATATCATCAGTAAATTGTTTAATCCAAATGGATGCAATGTGTGCTCGGTTGATTTACGGTTAAATAAGAAGCTGTGAATGGCTAGGAAGTTGGAGTAAATAGTAGTATATAACTGAGTTTTTAAACCCAGCTAAGTCAATTGTGTATAATACACAAAAAGCAATATATATACAGGCAACGACTATTATGGCTCTTTGCACAATGTCTTTCAAGAAACAAACCTGTCATTGAGTGAGTCTCTTTCAATTGTAATAATTACCAGTGGAACTTGTTGTTGTTTTTATTACAAAAAGGAAAAGTATTTGAATACGTTATCAGCCAAATCGATTAAAAAAGTTGTGCAAACAATTTCAAAGCTCAGACAAAGTGCAGTAGTATACAGCTTTATTACCATTCGGCCATCTATGGTATCAATTAAAGCACCTAGAACATCCGCAGCAGCTCTATTGAGCAGTGTTTCGTGTTGTACTTACTTCTTTTACCCTATTCTATTCACCGCAATTAAAAGAAAGGTCTTCTTTTCAGATGTTTACTGTATACTGAGCACAAATACCATAGCAAAGGTTCCCGTTACAGCCATTGGAGTGCTCGTGTAGTGTTTGATCAACCTCATCATTGAAGAACGATCCCTCCTTCCAGGTATAAGTCATATGTCAATATTATGCTTACAGAAATTGAAATGACGTAATCCCAGAAAACGCGAAAATCAAAGTAGAATTAGTAACGATGTACTGCATATAACTTTGGTCTTTCCTTAGTAAATTTTACACGACATACATACATGCCATGCATACAATGTGAAATATCGCTTGTATACGACAGTAAGTTGTGTAAGTGTGGGTGTAGATATATATATATTTTACGAGAGAGAGAGAGAAAGAGAGCCATTGTTATCAGGAGAGATCTGTCAAATTTTTAAAACAGCTCCTCTTATCAAAAGCTACTATAATTAGTAAGTCCAATGGGAATATCTTGTAACTTCTAACATCCACCTCTTCTTCTTCTACCTACTCTCTTAGCTATCGCTAATCATGCCATCGAGTAGATTTTTAGATCTCTTTCAAAGCCAAGAAGCACTAAAACAACATATGAAAAAAAAAATAAAATTAATAAAATTAACAAAATATGAAAAAATATGAAAAAATGAGTTAACCTGGATTCAAGCATACTACTACTACTACTACTACTACTACTACCAATAATAATAATAATAATAATAATAATAATAGTAACAAAATAACAACAACAACACTTTAACAACACTTTAACAACACTTTTCCAGATCCACAGGACAAGCACTGTTTTCAAAAAGGACCCAAAAAAAAAAAAACAAATGAGCTAATACACTCGCTAGACACCTTTCGAAACTAATAATGTATAACCATACTCACTTCAGAATAGCCTTTATACTACTGCTTTTACCGCTTCTGGTACTGCTGCTACTACTGGTACTGCTGCCACTGCTGCCACTGCTGCTACTGTTATCCCCATCACTGACACATTCCAACTTCAATAGTCTTGGTCTGATTTCCAATTCACCAAATACAATTGTGCATAAACGTGATTCAAATGAAGAGGAGGATGTGGTACAATTTACAATTGCACGACCTACACCAACACAAGCTGCTGTACTGCAAAATCCCTCAAATCGAAACACCACCACCACCACCACCAGCATATCAATCGCATCTTCACAATCAACTGAAAACCAAAACGACGAAGATGTTTTCAAATTGGTTTTCACTGTTGGCGCCGACGATTCTTACTACAATGCACGGTTCCGATTTGGCAAAACTGGTTTAAAAAATGACACAAACGCCTCAAATTTACAAGACATTGGACTTCGATTAGACTTGATCCAACCAGAAGTATGGGTCATGAATGGACACAGCTATAAAGATTGTGCCGAAATTTATAGGTCTCGAAGTAGTGTATTGAATGAGTACCTGAGTGAGTCCACGATACCGTCATCGGTCACTGCTGCTCCATTATTCACAACAAATTGTGGTAAACGAGGGTTATACACAAGCTCTACCGGGGACACTATGCCCTCGCCACTGGGTGTTGGAGATGCCTCAATCAACAATGGTGATCCGTACATTATCCCCTACATGAATCCAATTCGAGCCAGTGGGGAATTTGTAACTGATGATTTCAATTTTAATCTAACTCTGGGCTACATGTTTGAAATGCCAAATTTCACATTTGTCAATGTTAATGAAACAAGTATGTATGTTGGCGGACTAGGATTGGCCAGTTACCCTAGGGGAAATGGGTTCCTATCACGATTAGTACAACTGGGCATCATCAAATCACAAAGTTATTCACTTTGGTTTAGTAATTCATCATCAACTACACAATCCTCAGCACCACCACCGGAAAACCATTCATTTGCTGAATTGATACCTGGCGTTGTTAACCAGAAATATTACATTGGTGACTTGTATTCCATTGATATGATTCCTCATTCTGGTTCACGATTCAATTACACTCAAGCGGCAACAAATGCCGAGTTGGCAAATTTGATTATACCTATTATAAATTTAGACAATGTTAAAATCGAAAGAGTAGATACTGGTCAAAGTTTGTCAATCAAATCCGATGAAGGTGAGGCCTTGCCGGTATTGCTAGATTCAAGAATATTGTATTCATACTTGCCATTGAATGTTATTATTAATTTGGCAATTCAAACTAATGCTTATTATAGTTCAGAAGCCAATCGATGGTTAGTTGAATGTGATACGTTAACTTCAAACGGTAATGCGACAATTGATTTTGTCATTGGCTCCGTAACGGTACAGATACCATTGCGTGAGTTTTTGGTGGATGCTGTTTATCAAGGATATAATTTGGAATTTGAAAGTGGCAACAAGGCGTGTTTCTTGACGTTTTTAAGAACTGATTCTGCTGGCTTTAATTCTTTGGGGTTGCCCTTTTTAAAACATATTTATCTTGTTGTTGATAACGATGGGAAACAAGTGGCATTGGCAAACAGCAACAAGTATCTCGATGTTGATGATACAGAATTGCTTCACTTGGATGAAAGTGACCCACTCCCAGCTTATAATTATTCATCAGTGGCACCAGCCGATAAAAACATTTCATCAATTGCATATATCGAATCGGGAACCATCCCCTTTGCAACACCAATGACATATGCCAATGTAGGCAATGTCACTTCACCAGCCATTACTTTATCGTATTCGGAAGTTACTCCCAATGCTGGTGAAACTGTTGCATTGGATATCCCAGCTAGGTTGAGCGGCGCTTTGATTAAATCGGGGTCTATATTCGTCACTGGAGTCACGGCAAGTTCATCAAGAAGTTCAACTCAAACGTCATCAACTTCTCTGGGTGATGCTCCAGTGTTGCAAGTAGTTGGAATTGGACATGTTTACGTGGGTGATGGTAAACTTTCTGTTTGGATTAGTTTGGTTAGTATCTTGTTTGGGTTGTGTTTGGTAATGGCATGAGTCATGGACAAAGTTAGGTAGATAGATAAAAGTAAGTTTGACTAAGATTGGTTTTGATCGTCTTCAGTAGCAATCTTGAATTGTCGTGTGAGGTGCGTACCTGCGTCACTACAGGGTTCAAACTGAATACGTTGACAGAATTTACCTACGAGGATTAATTGGACTGTAAAATTAGTTGTCCCTTGATGTATGTAGACAATGGCACCGACTTTTACGTGTCAGTTCATGATCCCTTCGATAAAATCGATATTTACAAAGATAAGGTTCAATTGGTACCTGAAAAGTAGAGTCGATGAAAAAGCTTAAAAGGCATCACGACAGTAGAAGGCAAGGGACTATTCAACACATCCTCGGCCCATGAGTGCTGTTTCACATACAGCACCATACTAGTTCCACCTCACTTGTTAAAGCTTCTCCATATATTATGTCCATTCCTCTCAATATTCTATTGTGTATAGTGAATGTCCCAATTAGGAAATATTTCCAAATTGACAGAACAAAATCGACAGTATAATTTTTCAACACCCCCATACACACGACAAGGAAAACATACCATACGCCAGTAACATCATAACCACTTAAAACTACCTCGTTTGAATAACTTGTACGAGCTCGCTAAACATCACCCACTTGGCCTAACTCCATTTTCTCAGCCGTTTTAGCGCACACATCAATCTAGCTCGACTTGCCTTCAACTGATTGCTGTTTTCAACCATGTCCAAAAACAAAGACCCCAACTCACTCATAAACATCCAACATGACTACATATACAACAAGATCAAAAGCATTCAACAACCGAAGGAGATTTACAACTTGGTGATTGATAAGAAAGTCGAAACCATACTATATAAAACCTTCACCAAGGAACAATTGTTGCGAATAGTGGCATCAGTTGAACTAATTGCTTCAGAACGAAGGAAAAACACCTACATGACAGCAATCTACATGGTTGAACAATCAATCTACAATTTGAAATGTATAATGGCTGATGTCACCACAAAGAGATACAAGCGAGGAATGACGCTATTTGCCTATCAAGATGAAGATGTTGACCCAAAGGGAACCAAGTTTTTCAACAATAAATTTCTTGCCAATCCTGCCGTTGTTGATTACTTGACTTATATTGGCCGCATCAACTTTGAATACAATGCCGTGGAAACGAGGGTGTTTTTAACTGATGACAAGACTGCCAACTCAATGCCGATTTATTACAACAAAAATGTACTAAACTTTGTCATGCCTCAAATTAAACAAGTGGCCAAATGTTTGTTAAATGTCATGATTTCAATGGAAGAATACCCGTTTATTAGATTTTATCGACCAGTGGATGCCAATTACGATGCTAAACGGTTACCCGAATTGATTGCCGATGAATTTCAAAAACAAATGGATGAGTATTGTCGTAGTAATCAAAACTACCCTACACCCGAAGTATCAGCCAAGACCAGATCGATTTTGTTGATTACTGATCGTACTATTGACTTGTTTGCTCCATTGTTGCATGAATTCACCTATCAAGCAATGGCGATGGATATAGTGCAAAGTTTGGAAAGAGAAGGGGTTTTCAAATACCAAAGTGAAAATGAAAAGGGTGAAGTCAATGATGTTGAAGCAACTTTGAATAATGAAAATGATGAAGATTGGGTCAATTTGCGACATTTGCATATTATTGAAAGTTCGGAATTGATTGTCAACAAGATTACTGAGTTGGTAAAGAACAATCCATTAATGATTGATCGATCGAAAGCTAGTACTTCATCCGATTTAATGTACATTGTTGCTCATTTAAAAGGATTTGATGAAGAGAGAAGACAATTGACATTACACAAGACTCTAATTGATAAATGTCTTGATATCAATGCTCTGAGGAAATTGGCTGAATTTGCTGCTGATTTTGAACAAACTTGCTGTGCTGATGGGGTCAGTTTTGAAGGTGAGCGTAACAAACACTTGCATGATGATTTAATTGTCCTTTTAGCAAGAGATGATTTACATATAAATGACAAGATGAGATTGATTTTGATTTATGCTTATTACCGAGGCGGATTAATTCGAGCCGATTTCGAGAAGTTGATTAAATTTATTGGTGTTGATGATCGACACATTACTGGATTGATGGAACGATGTTTTAATAATGTTGATAAATTGGGGTTCCAGTTGTTCAAAACTGATATTAAGGATAAACCATTTGGTAAACAGTATTTCCATACTATAAACAACGAAGGCACGTATAATACCAGTAGGTATACCCCCGGTGTCAAGACGATTATGCAAAATGTTGCCAAGTATTCCTTGGATAGGGAATGGTTTCCGTATTTCCGTGATATCCCATTAGACGATGAAGTAGTTGTGACTGAGCCAAAGGGGTCCAATGCCAAGAAGGATTTACAATCAAGTGGTACTTTAAGAAACCCAAGAATTAAAGCTAGTTGGGCATCACAAACGGGGACATCGTCAAGTAACCTTTCGCGATATGGCGGTGGTGGAGGTGTTGGTGGCCATAAACAAAAACAACGCATCTTTTGTTATGTTGCTGGTGGTATCACCTATAATGAAATTAGATCCATTTATGAATTATCGAGTTCGTTGAATAAGGAGTTTTACATTGGATCTGAGCTGATTCTTAGACCAAGGGATTTCCTCATTGGATTACAGAATCTAAGTGAAAACAAGACATTAGAAGCATTGGATTTGAATATCGTCAAGGAGTCAATGAAGAGTGAAGATATACCTGATTTTTTGTATAATGATGGAAGTAGCAGTATCCCAAGACCCATCCCTCGTCAACAAATGTCTGGTCAAGTTCCAATCAGAGGAGCTGGATATCCTCCACAACACCAACAACACCAACAACACCAGCAACAACCACACCCACAACTGCAACCACAATTTGGTCAAGTTTCCTCGTTTCAACAACAAGTTGAACAGCAACAGCAAATGTATGCAAAAGCTCATGGAATCAACCATGAGTCTGGGTCATCTTCCAATGGTGCAGGCTCTACTAGTGGCCATTACAAAAAGAGAAGCTCGAAATCAGGTGGTGGTGGTGGTGAGTCGAGTAGTGGTAGTAGCCCAGCTCCACCTGGGGGTGGTTCTGCTGACGGATCTGGTTCATCATCTTCAGGTAAACGATCAAGGTTGAAAAAATTCTTCAAGTAAGGGAGAGAGAGAGAGAGAGAGAGAGAAAGAACGAGGGGGCAAGAGGGAGGTCGTTTCCATTGAATACATGTAGTATGTAGTTGATGATATCATCTTTATCAAACTTATCTTTGTAATAGAGTTAACTTTGATCTTTTGTGTATTTATTTGTATGTAGCTTACTAAGACTAAGCATCGTGCAATCTTTACCAAAAAAAAAATTCTGGTTTTGCCTCTTCCACATTACGCCGTAAAACCTACAAAGATACTACTTAGTGTCATTGTTGCAACTTTTAGTTCTGACTTTCCAAAGACTAGACTAGACTAAAGCTTCGCTGTCACTAATGGAGCAACAAATTGACTATACATCCAGTTGGAACCCATTGTTTCTGAATTTGCTAACTCAAGTCAATGTACTAGCCATCAATCATGGGATGCACGACAACTCAACCCAAACCCCAGTGGGTGAGTTGCTCACGTCATCATCATCATCGTCATCAACGCCATCCCTGTGGAAAATGTTGAGCTGTTATACCAAACATGAATCATGGGGACCCTTATCTGACAAATACAATGATTTCACCCCGTGTTTCTTACAAGGAATACTATTTGGTGTATCTTCATTATTAATGATTGTTGTGGGATCTTACCAGTTGGTGTATTTACGAAACAAGAAAATAAAAGTGGCCAATCGAATCGATTGGAGTTTCTATATCAAATTATTACTTGTTGTGATCCAATTGGGATTTCAAGTTGCCTTGCTTGTCACTTACCCATTACATCAAGGCGGTGTTATTGAAACATCATTAGCGTTGAATATTGTTGCCACTATTGTTGCTTTGGGTATTCATTATTTGGAACAGTTTAAATCAACCGTGCCCAATGGAGTGTTGCTTTTTTATTGGTTATTCCAAATCATTTTGAATCTCGGTAGAATTGTTAATTTACAACTACGTCATCAATTTGATCTGCATTTTGCCATATTGGTAGTGTTGAGTACTGTGAATGCATTTGCCATCTTGTTGATTGAGACTATATTCCCCATGAGACCAATCAATTATGCCCAACGAGCCAAATATGTATCACCTTATGATCGAGCCAATGTATTTTCAAGAATCACTTTTGATTGGATTGGTGGATTAATGAAACGTGGGTATATACAATATCTCACGCAAAGGGATTTACCACCACTTCCTAAATCGTTGAAGGCAACCACCACCACGGATGATTTTGACTACTATTGGAATAAGCAACCTGCTGGAAAAAAGTCATTATTTTGGGCAATTTCGAAAGCTTTTGGCGGTCAATTTCTTTTAGGTGGTGTTTTCAAAGGAGCTCAAGATTGTTTGGCATTTATCCAACCTCAATTGTTACGGTTGTTGATCAAATTCGTCAATGATTATTCGAAATCGATGAAAAAGGGTGAGCCATTACCTTTAACTAGAGGTTTATTGATTGCCGTGGCTATGTTTGTTGTTTCAATTGTACAAACTGCATGCTTGCATCAGTATTTCCAAAGAGCATTTGATTTCGGAATGAAGATCAAGAGTTCCTTAACTTCAACCGTGTATGACAAGTCGCTTGTATTGTCGAATGAGTCCAAACAAGAATCTTCAACTGGTGATATTGTCAACTTGATGTCGGTTGATGTTCAAAGATTACAAGATTTGCTGCAGAACTTGCAAATCGTATGGTCGGGTCCATTTCAAATCATCATTTGTTTGTATTCGTTACATGGATTGATTGGTAATTCCATGTGGGCTGGTGTTGCCATTATGGTGATTATGATTCCCTTGAATGCGGTAATTGCTAGAAAGCAGAAGCAATTGCAAAAATCACAAATGAAGTACAAGGATAAAAGATCGAGATTGATCAATGAAATTTTAAACAATATCAAGAGTTTGAAGTTGTACGGATGGGAGGTGCCATACTTGGATAGGTTAAACTATGTGCGTAATGATTTGGAATTGAAAAATTTGAAACGAATGGGTATTTTTATGGCTACTGCCAACTTCACTTGGAACTTGGCACCGTTCTTGGTTAGCTGTTCAACATTTGGTGTGTTTGTATTGACTCAGAAAAAGAGTTTATCCACTGATTTGGTTTTTCCGGCTTTATCCTTGTTCAACCTCTTGTCATTCCCTTTGGCAGTGGTGCCCATGGTTATTACAAACATTGTTGAAGCACAAGTTGCCATTGGTAGATTGACCAAGTATTTAACAAGTTCTGAATTGCAAGAGAATGCAGTGGTGAAGTTGCCACCAGCTAAAGAACTTGGTGACGTTGCCGTTTCAATCAAAAATGGTACATTCTTGTGGTCAAAAGCCAAAGGTGAACAAAATTATAGAGTTGCGTTATCAAACATCAACTTGACTGCGAAAAAGGGACAATTGGACTGTATTGTTGGTAAAGTTGGATCTGGTAAATCATCAATCATACAATCCATCTTGGGTGACTTGTACAAATTAGACGGTGAAGTGACTTTGCATGGGAAAGTTGCCTATGTTCCACAAGTGCCTTGGATCATGAATGGTACTGTCAAAGACAATATCCTTTTTGGACACAAGTATGATGCTGAGTTTTATAACCAAGTGTTGAAGGCTTGTGCATTGACGGTGGATTTGGCCATTTTACCCAAAGGTGACAAGACTGAAGTGGGTGAAAAGGGTATTTCATTATCAGGAGGTCAAAAGGCAAGATTGTCTCTCGCTAGAGCTGTTTATGCTCGTGCTGATGTTTACTTGTTGGATGATCCATTGAGTGCGGTTGATGAACATGTTGGTAAGCATTTGGTTGATCATGTGTTGGGACCATTGGGTCTTTTGAGAAGTAAATGTAAAGTTCTTGCCACCAACAACATTAAAGTGTTGAGCATTGCGGATCATTTGCATATGGTGAGCGCTGGTAGATTAATTGAACAAGGAACTTATGATGACATCATGAAGCAGGAGAACTCTAAATTGAAGTTGTTGATTGATGAGTTTGGTAAAAAGAAGGAGGAATCACCAACACCAACACCCTCGACGAGAAAAAATATTGAAGGAGGCAAACTGAAACCCAATGAAGATGGAAAAGACTATGAAGTGGAGGATGATGTAAACTTGGAAGATTTGGACTCGGAGTATGACATGGATATAATCAGTTTGCGACGTGCTTCGGAACAACCCTTGATACCGGATGACGAAAGAGATGATGAAGAGTATCGTGATGAAGTTGAAGAGCTTCAAGAGGAGGAAGAAGAAGACGAAGACACCAAAGCCAGGAAAGAACACATTGAGCAAGGTAAAGTCAAGTGGGAAGTTTACACTGAATACGGTAAAGCTTGTGGTCCGGTTAATGTCCTCATCTTTTTGGGATGCATTATCTTATCATATGTGATTAATGTAAGCTCCACATTTTGGTTGGAACACTGGTCAGAAATCAACACCAAGTATGGTTACAACCCCAATGTCGTGAAATACCTTGGTATTTATTTTCTTTTGGGTATCGGCTACTCCCTCAGTTCATTAATTCAAAATATTTCACTTTGGATCTTGTGTACGATTCAAGGGTCCAAGAAGTTACACAATGCAATGGCAGTGAGTGTCATGCGGGCACCAATGACTTTTTTCGAAACCACGCCAATTGGAAGAGTATTGAATCGATTTTCCAATGATATTTACAAAATTGATGAAGTTATTGGCAGAGTTTTTAATATGTTTTTCAGCAATACTGTCAAGGTTTTCTTTACAATTGTGGTTATTTCATTTTCAACTTGGCAATTTGTGTTTTTAATTTTGCCCTTGGGAGTGTTGTATGTTTACTACCAGCAATATTATTTGAGAACCTCGAGAGAGTTGAGAAGGTTGGATTCAGTTTCGAGGTCTCCTATATATGCCAATTTCCAAGAATCATTGGTTGGTGTGTCTACCATCAGAGCATATGGTAAGGAAGAGAGGTTTAGATTTTTGAACCAGCATCGTGTTGATGAAAATATGAAGGCTTATAACCCAGCTATAAATGCCAATAGATGGTTGGCCGTTAGATTGGAATTTTTGGGATCTGTCATCATTCTTGGAGCTGCGGGACTATCTATCCTCACGTTGTCATCCGGTCGTCTTACTGCTGGTCTTGTTGGTTTATCGGTCTCTTATGCATTGCAAATTACTCAATCATTGAACTGGATAGTGAGAATGACTGTCGAAGTTGAAACAAACATTGTCGCGGTTGAGAGGTGTTTGGAATATTCGAGGTTGAAGAGTGAAGCACCCGAGATAATATCTGAACATAGACCGCCACAAGCTTGGCCACAAGATGGTGAAATCAAATTTGAACACTACTCAACCAAATACAGACCGGAATTGGACTTGGTATTGAAGGATATAAACATTGATATCAAGCCAAGAGAGAAAATTGGTATTGTTGGAAGAACTGGTGCTGGTAAATCATCAATCACATTGGCATTGTTTAGAATCATTGAGGCCTTTGAAGGTGATATCAACATTGATGGAATCAAGACAGATACTATTGGATTATATGACTTAAGACACAAGTTGTCCATCATCCCTCAGGATTCACAAGTGTTTGAAGGTACAATCAGATCCAATCTTGACCCTAATGACGAATACTCTGATGATCAAATATGGAAAGCTTTGGAATTGTCTCACTTGAAAGATCATGTTGAGAAGATGTATGCAGAACGAGACGTTGAAGAATCCAATGATGATAGCAATGGCAGCACTTCTCTGCAACAACAGCCACGTGATGTTGTACATGAAGCCGAAAAGGATCGTGTTGAGACTCCACTTGACGTCAAAATTACTGAAGTAGGTACCAATCTATCCATTGGACAACGTCAATTAATGTGTCTTGGTCGAGTATTGTTGAAATTAAACTATTCAAACATTTTGGTTCTTGATGAAGCTACAGCTGCAGTTGATGTTGAAACTGATCAAATTTTACAACAAACTATCCGTACTGAGTTTAAAGACAAGACGATCATCACTATTGCTCATCGTTTAAATACAATCTTGGACTCTGATCGTATTTTGGTTTTGGAGAAGGGACAAGTTGCTGAGTTTGATACCCCACAAGAGTTGTTGAAAAGGAAGGATTCGTTGTTTTATTCCTTGTGTAAACAAGGTGGATTCATTGAAGACGAATAGAATATGTAAGTACGAACATAGAAAAAAAAAAAATATGATTTCAGTATTCACTCCTTTTGCGTAGAGTTGTCACGGGGTAAAACTCGGCATAATCTGATTTGTTGGTGACTGCAATTGGAATCAGATTGATGTCAATTATTGAGGATTTAGGTGTTGCATCGGGGAAGTTCAAACAATGTAGTACCGATTCCGACTCTAATGAAGCGTATATAATCCCACCACCACCAACGGTAAATGTGATGCATGGCTCATCAAACTTGATAATATTGTACAAATTGAGCTGGTTATCTTTAAGCTCCAACACGAGCAAACACGAAGTATGTTCAACCAATACTACAAAGTATTTGACATTGCCCTTTTCAACATGCTCAATCTTGGCAACACTAATCTCCTTTGGTGATTCTTCAGATCTATACTTTTCAGGAGGTAAATGCGCATCAGTCAAGTACGGATCAACAACCTCTTTCAAGTCAAATTTGCTTAATAACGAACCGGAATACCAATTCCAAACAAAAATGTAATCATCACCTCCGCCTGACACAAGTAAATCATCAACTAAACAAAGCTGCGACACAAATTCCTCATGTCCGTGTAAAAACAGCTTGATCACGTACGATTTAGGATAGTTTGAAACTCTAATATGTTCATCTCGATCACTCGTAATCAAAAACGGTTTGTTGTTGTGAACACCCACAACGACATCAGTCAACATACTAACGTGACCCAAGATGGGCACTAAATCCTTTTCCATTACTGGTGGGTTCAGATCAATGGATACGGAATACGCATCACCAAACTTGTCAGCCACAATCACAGTACCATTGTATACAGTTATGGAGTATGGTCGTTTAGGCATTGGTTGTCGTTTACTCAAAGTCAAGATATTATCACTGGCATCATCAATGGTGAAGACAAGTACTGATTTATCGGAATCGGTAGATGCAACAAGATGCGAATCAGTTACAGCTAGACATTTGATATGGTTGTAGATTTGTATTTTCGATGAAATTTGTTTACCTGTTCGTCTTTCTAATTGATGGTTCTTGTGAGTTGATTGTTGGTCGTCAAACCAATGTCCACGGATTTCACCTGTGTATGTATCGTAAACCAAGATATGGTTTTGCACCGCGGCAAACAAAAGCGTCCCCTGTTTGTTCGCTAGGAGGAGCTGGAATGGATGCTTCATGTTAGAGCCGTTATAGGTGGACCGACGTGATGAGCATCGACATTTTTTTTCCTCTCTATTTTCAATAAAGAATGAATGAAAATCGTTTAATGCACTATGAAAAAACTACGTCTACATAAAATCATCTCTTTTTGAACCACCCACTTGTCCAGCTAGGCTTGGGCTTGGGGTCAGTAGCAGCATCACTATGGGAAACACCCACTTTTTCAAATCCAGCAACTAATTCATCGTCATTATTTTCTTTCTTTGCTGTATCCTCAACAATAAACTTGTGTGCTTTTGGTTCGTCTGTTGAAGCTGTCATTGAAGCTGCAGCTGGTGCTGGTGTAGCTGCGGTGGCCTTAAATGCAAAGGAATTGAAAAAATTAGCAATGTTTTTATTAATTGAGCCCGGTTGTTTCAAAGAATGGCCAACATGACTTGGGTCGATAAAATTAAAAATGAATTCGTCAGCCATTGCATGCCAAATGTTGAAATTTTCCGTCTTTTCCCATGTTTGTATGTAGCATTTATTGAAATCGTGAATATCGCCCTCGGTTGGATGATCGGAGGCGAATCCTGGTGGCGGTAGATGGAACCGTGTGGCGTATTGATGATACCTCATCACTGATAGTAACGAGTTTAAGTAATCTTCAAATTGATAGCGAATGTAATCGTCATTGCCAATGTAATCCTTAGAATCAGGGTGAATTGTACTGATTAAATGATGGATAAATTTTTTATCTTGGTGTGTCAATGTCAAAAACTCTGGCGTGGATAAGGTCTTCGGGTAAGTGACTTCATTGGTGTCCAAATTGATCAATAAATCAACTCCATATAGTGTAGCTTGATTGACAAATAATAAATTGGAGCACCCAATCATGAATGAATCCACTTTTAATTCGCTCAATTGTTGCAATGGTACATATGGATTCCAAAACGAGTTTTTTGTGTTGAATATTTGCAAGGGAAGTCCGAAAAATCTCAACATTGATGCTCGACTATTGGATATTAATGATTGTGGTTTCTGTAATGGTCCATTTGTTTCAATGTAATCAATGAGGGGACATCCTGAATCGTCTAAATTGTTTATAAGGTTGGGTATTAATGAAATTAAATTGTTTTGAAATTGAGCTAGACTCTCTAGATTGTCAGTGGAGTAGATAAGAATCTTTTTCTCAAGTAATAATGCTTTGAAAATGATCATGAAATTGGTTTTAAATTTCAATATTGACGATCGTAGATCCAAATTGACATAGTATTCTTCTTCCTGTTCGAGATCAACGTGGAGTTCATTATCGACAAGCTTAAACTGACTATTCAAATTGTCGAACAAATGGTCCAACACTTCTGTATTATTGAGACTTTCTTGCAAAAAATAGCTCTTTGTGATGATGGACAATTTCTCTTTAATTTTGGTAAAGATTGGTTGTTTCCGTACAATGACAACCACTGCTTTCTGTACGATAGATCGAGTAATATCTTTATTTCTTTCTCGTTCTTCAGCCGACAATTCACTAGTTCGCACCTGCCTCACACATGAACATCCAAACAAGGTTTTCAAATGTCGAGGATCACCTTGAAACTCATTCAATGCGTCAAAATCATCAATTGATCTGCCTTGATCAAAATCATAAACAAGATTGAAGTTCAGAAACGTTTCTTCAAATAAGTGAGACCCATCGGGTAGTGCTTGAAATGGTATATTGCGAAATAAATCTGGTGTGTATGTAGGATGATAATTTGATCTCCACCATTGTATTTCGGGACCTCGTTGATGATGGAAATCAACCACACACATTGCAAATACCATATCGTCATCCTTATCAGTATTGTGATCACTATTGTTGCCACTTTTCACCGAGACTAGCGAATGTGTACTTGATTCACTATTTCGCTTAATTGGTAAATTC
Organism: Lodderomyces parapsilosis; assembly: GCF_000182765.1. NCBI lineage: Eukaryota > Fungi > Ascomycota > Pichiomycetes > Serinales > Debaryomycetaceae > Lodderomyces > Lodderomyces parapsilosis. Next base: position 594,383 of record NW_023503284.1, on the reverse strand, counting down.
CTAATCTGTATTGACTTTTTCCTTGCTACTGCAGTCGGTGGAGTGGTATCGGCTTCTGGTTTCCTTACTTCATCGGTAGATACGTTTTTATGAGACCCTAGTCTTATAGGGCGACATTGAAACCCATCTTCTGTAGTGGTGGTGCTGGTGGTTGCATTTGTGGCACTTGGTCGTCTATCAGGAGAAAAAGATGTTGTCGTTGTTGGAGTACCAGAGGGACTAGTTGACAAAATGGAAGTGGATGATAGTCTATCTCTATGTCTAGCCAATCTCAACGGACGTAGCTCCCCATTACCTGGAGCACTCGACTTTTTTATTGGTGTAGACGTGGTGGTGGTTGATGTAGATGAAGTGGAGGAGGAAGTACTTGATTTCTGTGGTGATTGGGTTGGTGTTACCTCGGATTCTTTCCAAGGATTACTTTCTACTGACATACAGGTGACATATAGGGGTTTTTGGGAAACAAAAGTATAATTTTGGGTATATGGGGGAGCGTGATGGACAATAATTATATGATATGCTTTGTTGTACTTGGTTTGTTTCAAAACATTTTTTTTTTTTGTCGAGGAGAATTGTCGTAAAAGGTCATGGTCGTGAGATACTTAACTGCGTCACTGAATCAAACAGAATGCTGTATGGTAGTTTAAACTAGAATGGGTTGATTGAATGATGGGTGACCGGTGTAATTTGTGGACTAGCTGAATCAATAGCATGGTATGTTCTGATGCATAATATTATGGGTAGGGAATAAGGTATAGAGACCATGGTTCAAAAGGGTTATCAAGAAAACAGCTTCAGAGAAGAGTTTATTACATTACAATGTGAAGAGTTTATTAGAAACAGTGTAGAGCCCAGTGTCTAATACTAAAGATGTTGGGGGAGCTTTAGTCAAAATAAGTGCTTACTTATCACATTTGTTGCATTTTTATTTCAAATTGATGCAAAAAAAAAAGTTACATTCAAAGATTATCTAGACTGTTCATCATTAAAGAAGAGAGTGAAGTACCTCGATGTACATATATATATGAGAGTACTACTTTTCATTGTAAGATATTTTCTTAGTATAGGTTTGAGTAACGAATGAAAAAGAAGTGGCTTTTTGTTGTTTTTTTTCGTATTTGATGATGACGCGGTCTCAGCCTCTTGAAGAATTACAAAGAATGACACAAATGATTTTATAGAATATAACCTTAATAATAAGGAGTAGCCCTCACTTAGACTCAGTAACTACAAATACATATATTGTCGAAGTAGCCCTTTTTCTCCTCCAGTAACATCTAGGTATCGCTCTTGTTGTAGTCTAATAATAAGATTATCTATTTAAAAATTGCTTATATGGCGTCAAATAAAATTCCAAAAATTGTAAAACTTGTTGCAACACAAAAAAAAAGAGGGACCTACTTCATTTTCTTGGCTATACAAATATATATATAACCACTGGCATCCTTCCATACCTTTCTTCTATTTTTCTTTCATTTCCTTTTTGCTTTCATTCATTCATTCAACCATGATTGTTCCGAAGAAAGATACCACTAACACCCTTGAACTCATCAAGAGAGTATATTACCCATACTACTACAATAACAACAGGGGTTGGCACAGGTACAGATGGTTTTTGTGGCTATTGCTCATAATTCCATTACTTTTGATATTGCTTATATTTTGTTTAAGAAGAAGAAGATCAAAGACCAGTGTTTACTACCCACAACAGCAACTGAATCAGCAGTACTACCAAAATCAACAACCACAACAGAGTTACGTGCCACCTGAACAACCTCAAACTTATCAAACTGGTGGGTACAACAATTATGGAAATGGAGGCTATGGCAATTATGGACCTAGCAGTGGTGGTGCGGCACAACAAGGTTATTACTCAAGAGAACAAGAGTATGATGTCGCAGGTGAGGAATTCTCGCGTCCTGAAGGACCACCGCCAGCACACACCAAAGCCTAAAGAAAGTAGTTAGTTCGCTATAGCTCCTTTGTGGAGCTTGTTTAGTTTTATAGTTAATGTTTTGATACCATGTCGTCATTGTTGTTTTACCTGTCCTCTATTTAGACCAACAGGAAAATGCGGATTTAGCCGAGCGGTCTTGCCCCAGAAAATCAAATAAAATTTTGGGATATCCATCAAAACCAATCTCTCTTTCCTACACTCCATCACACCCAAGAAATGACTTTCGCGCAAGGCTCACCTTTCCCGGAAGGTGTGAAGTTTGCCTATATCCCAATAAACACGGATGATACCAGACTCATTGACCCATTGGTCTGTCAACAACCACTTCAACTCAAGCTTGACGAGGTAATTTCGTTTCTTTCAACAACAAACCAGCCCAAGTTGCTTATCGTCTCTGTACCAGGTGCATGGACCCCAACATGTGGTGAAGTTCATGTTCCACCGTATTTGCAAAACTTGGCATCATTAGGATCAAAGGGAATTGGCGCAGTTATAATCTTGGCTTCCAACGATCCATTTGTTGTCAACAGTTGGGGTAAAGTCTTGGTCAAGCAATTTTACAATGTTGATGATAACTCGAAAGGAATTATGCCAAAGGTTGTCTTTGCCAATGATGTTGATGGTTTCAGTCGTAAGCATGACTTGGCTACTGATGTCAATGGGTTTTCAAGAAACAAGAGATATGCTACCGTTATTGATACAAAAACAAGAAATGTCGAGTATCTTGGAGTCGAAACTGAGAGAAAAGTGGACAAGTCTGGTTATGAAACAGTATTGGCTAAATTGTAGGAGAAATATATATAGGAAACATATGATGTTCCGAGGACTATATTTATACTCGAGTAGATATCAGCTCCTTACCCTCTAGTGTTGGAGTTTGACCTACTAACAAGGTGGACAGGAAACAATCAGTAACAGTAAAATCGTTGTTATTTGGAGTTTGCAGACATGGTTGATTGTACCAGTCAGTTATTGTCGTTAGAGATTCTACATCAAATACACACAACTTCAAAGAAATCTTCCCTATTCAAGCTCATGTTTTAAAGCGTGTTATCTATGGGAACACCGTTGGAACGTTCAACTAGCACGTCTTCAAAACACACTAAAACTCGTTATTACAAATGGCCCCTTCATTGGTCAATGATGACCAAGATCCATATAATCAGCCAATAGTACAGATCTCTCAAGCATATGGATGACTACAAGCACCATCTCATCAAATATGGAGTTGATTACTAATTAACTTTTGAAGTCTTGTAAATTACTCTAGATTGGTTGCAAATTCATATTTTGATCACATATCCACAAGATCATCTACTTTGACGATATAATTAAAGTGCCTTGTAATGCATACTTCAACAGTCAGCTCAGTTTTCCAAGCCCTTCAATCACGCCATGGGATCAGAAATCCGTAAAAACTGACCCTTTTTGTTGGTAGATGCCACGTTTCTTTACAAAAAGCCATGACTTTTAAGGGGGTGATAGACAAGAGAGGGACTTTTTTTTTGTGGGTGGAGAAAGCTAAAAATAAAAGTGTCTGTCGGAAATTGATTTTGATTCTATGGAGTTCTCATAATTACGTAAACTGGAGGCCGAGTCTGCATTTTGTGTTGGGGTTACAATAATAACCGCAACTATATGAAAGGAAAAATTAGACCGAAACACACGCACTCCGACCTGCACATAGTCCGACAGACAATTTTTTGAAATTGCGACTGCGTGGGTGCAACTATCATAAGCGATGGGATATAACGAGGCATTGACACGTTTCAAAACCAGGTGATATGAAACTACCAGTACTTGGCATGAGAGACATTCTATAAGCACCTCCTCCATCTTGTGTGGGATTGTCCCATTACGAGCTATAGGAATGTGTCACTTTGAACATATAATCCCTCATCTGAATTTGTGTCTGAAAAGTTTTAGGTATTCCGACACCAGTGTCTTTTATTGGCAAAGAAGACTTTGCCAACGCCGAATCTAAATTTCTTTATATACGCCATTGAATTTCCACTTTTTTCTTACATCCTTTCTTTTCCTGAAAACCCAATTCCAACTCAATTGATCAATTATAAACCATGTCTAACGTATTTTTTGATGTCTCGGCTGATGGCCAACCATTGGGTAGAATCACCTTCAAGTTGTATGACGATGTTGTCCCAAAAACCGCTGAAAATTTCAGAGCTTTAGCCACTGGTGAAAAGGGTTTTGGTTACAAAGGTTCTATTTTCCACCGTGTTATTCCAAACTTTATGTTGCAAGGTGGTGATTTCACCAACTTCAACGGAACTGGTGGTAAGTCCATTTATGGTACCAAGTTTGCTGATGAAAATTTCACCAAGAAGCACGACAGACCAGGTTTGTTGTCAATGGCCAATGCTGGTCCAAACACCAACGGATCTCAATTCTTTGTTACTACTGTCCCATGCCCATGGTTGGATGGTAAGCACGTTGTCTTTGGTGAAGTCACTGATGGTTTCGATATCGTCAAGAAGATTGAATCTTACGGTTCAGGAAGCGGTGCCACTTCAAAGAAGATTACCGTCGACAACTCTGGTCAATTGTAAAAGCTTGATTGTATAGTGATTGAATAAAGATTTGACTTTGACTCGAATGTAGGTGAATCTCTCGTTGTTGAAGTAGAGCGTAACTTCAATGTGAGTTCAACTAGATGTAAAAGTTATTGGACGAATTACGATAGGATTGGTGAATTGATGTCTATAAACATTGCATGAGAGAGTGGTGCTCACGTTAGACAATACTCTGCGCATACAAATTGGTTGCAAACAATTTTTTTCTTCCAATATATAATATTGAACTAAGGCTACGTTCGATAAAGATTCAGCGAAGGCGTTGATAACAATCACAAATTGTTTCTTAAACTTTTTGTACACAATTAGACTAGTTTATACCCAATTGTCGTTTAACTAAACAAGCACCAGAAACAGAAAGTCTTTTTTTTTCTAAACAAAATAACCGAAACGACGTTAGTCCACAACGACAGTTTAAACCAAACACAATGGGATGATCAACCCAGAGAGTACGAAAATCCACGACGATTTGTATACACTGTCTCCACCACTTTCCTGCTCATTTGGCGCAACGATACCAGAATCACCAGAATCAGTTCCATTTGAAGTTGAGTTTGTTCCGCTGGCTCCTCTAGTTGACTCTTTTCCCCCAACAACTCTAATATCTTCTTCATCGGTATAACGAGCTTGCGCAATTTGGACTTGCAAGTCTTCCAAGTCATAGACTATATAAGCGCTTCTCAAGATGTTGTCTCCAAATAATGCATATGTTTTTTGATTTTGTTCTTGTGGCTGTGGCAAAATTCCCAAATAGCACGATGTTTCATTTTGGGGCAAGATCAATTTCGAAACTGGAACGTTGATGATCTTGCTTCCGAATGTGAGGTCCAACGTTGAGTTTGAGTTTAGCAATTCACAGTCAACTTTATATTTCCCATCACTCAATTCGCCATCAAAAGCTTGACCCACTGCTTCCAACTGATGTGGCAACAAGTATGACACTGTTGATCCAGAATCAAGTATAACATTAGTTGAGTTTTGCAACAAGTCGTCTGAATTTCCATCACGGCTTAGTGAGATTTGTTTGAGCTCAACGCTGAAATCCAGCAACGTACCATCTCTACCCTCAACGATAGGTATTGTCTCTAAATTTTCTTTGTATTTAGCATGATCAATGGCACCAAATAAAACAGAGCCACTTTTAGCATCGGCTTCGTTCAAATATAACGAGTACAAGACTTTGTTAATCACCCCATCTGCCTTCATTTTGTAAGGTAAATTGTCGTACACGTATCCAAGTTGCGAAGTAGCTTCCAAACCACGTAATCCGATACCCAATACACCCATAACATTGGAGGTTCTGTTGGCAACAGCGAAAGTGACATCAGATATGGAAACGTTGCCAATTTTGATTGTATCTCTAACCCACACTCCAAGCGCATAGTCGCCATCACCATATAAAGTCATGAATGGATTTGTCCCGTTGTTTTCAAAAGTCTCAGAAGCTTCCGTGTTGAATGCACCAAGTGCTATACAAGTATTGGAAGCCACTGGTTGGGTATTATCACCAGCGGAGCTTGAATTGGACTCAACACCCGTATTTCCAACTTCTGGAACATTAGTGGGTAATGGCTCATCTGAAGAATTCAATGCGCTGTAGACTTGATCATCGGCGCGTTTGTTTCTTCTTGAGGTAGCTACTGACTTTGATGATTGTTCAGTGTTGTTGTTGTTATTGCCGGCTTGTCCTTGAAGAAGTGCAGCAAACGGATTTTCCTTTGTGCAATTTACATCGGTTGCAGGTACCCAAAGGTCAGCACTTCCAGTATCAACATGCACAACAACATCATCGTGATTTGATCCAAGTTGCAACTCAGCTACGTAAAGAATTTTCTGGTTGCTTAATTCCATCAACACGGTTCCCTCTACATCAGTACGTTTAACGAAACGTGGTTCACTTCTCTCAACATTGAAATCAATCTTGAAACTTCCTGTAGCCTGATTAGCTGTTACTGTGGATGTTGAAAATAAAGTAGCAAGCACAATGTTGGTGAATTTCATTTTGTTGGAATACTCGATGAATTTCTAACTAGATTTCTAATGATTGAGGAACCGGCATACTTACGTGGATATTTGTATGTCTGCAAAAATTGCAAAGCCCAAAGGTTGCTCTGCTGTCAACACATTTTTTAGCGGGTGTCTGAAATGAAGACCGCAAACAATAAATCCGGTTACAAAATGAACTCTAACAAGAGGTTGTTACAGGAGGAACCTGTACATTTGGTTGCTATTTGTACGAATTGTAATGGGATTGTTCCAAAAATAGATGCGGTTTTGCGATGAAATTTCACACATTTACGTCACATTCATTTGGAGGCGTTCTTCAAGTGCATTTGTTCGAAGGTTATACTTCTATGATGACAAAATATTCTCGCAATGTTAGCCCTAAAAAGTGGGCCTCCCCACAAATGTTTCAAGCAATGACAAATTTCTTTGTGTAACTGTAAAGAAACCATTCGATTGGATACGAAACGGCAACATTAAGATTTAAACCAATATAGAGAGGATTCCTTCTGATCCTTACAAAGTCGATAGTGATTGTCTCATTAAGCTGTATCTCACCCTAGAAGCTCTCCACTGTGAGCTGGTTATGCTTCAAAGGTTCTTCCAGTTCCCTTTGTTCAACATTCGTGTTTTTTTGCAAATTTGCATTTGTCAATTCATCTTGCCACGATAGTTTCAAAAATTGTGAGCTATTATCCCACACCGCACTCTGAGTGTATAACGGATTATTCTCCTTCTTTGATACTTGCTTTGGTATTTCCGCAGGGTATGATTGTTTTAATTTTAATTTGTAAATTGCACTTTTTTGGCTACCCAACCGGAGTTAACGTATTTTTTTCGTTAAAACGGATTATTTACAAGGTGTTGCACAAAGAAAGAGTGTCATGGGTGTCAAAGTTTTGTCCTCCAAGAATGGAAGTGCATATGTCTCCCAATCATTGTGTTTTTTTTTTTTTGGTACGGTAAACACTCATTCCCTTCTCTTTTCTTTTCACTTTGCCACAACCGTTGTTCGTAAAAGAACGATATCAAAGTTAACAACGACCTTAAAATAATATGCCACATTGTGCCACTAAAACTAAGGTTTTTCCAATTTACTTCCACTAAGTTTTATAGCTTTTGTGCTACCCCAACAGTCGCGCATCTCAAGTGTGAGAAGTGTGATGTTCGAATTTTATTGACAAATTTTCAGGGGGTTGCGATAAACTGGGCTTAGCTTCGTAATTAGTACTTTGATTTTCGCACTGGTAACTTTATTTGAGCAAAGATCTGACGTGCAATCTCTGGCTACAACAGAAGGTTCTCGTGGCTGGAGTTAGCACTGCAAGATCTCGTCAGCTGAATTCCACTTGTAGGAATCTTGCTTCATATATAGAGCCAGCGAACCAATTCTCGAATATCAAAGAAAGTAAAAGCGTGTTGACAAAAGTTTTCTATTTATACAATACAATGAGATAGCAACAGCATGTAAAACTGTTTATGTAGCAAAGCTCTTTCAGTTAGCTAGCAATCTAAACCAAGGCCAATGAAGTGGCCAATCCGGCAAGTACAGAAACCCAAGGCAAATTGTAAATCGAGAACCCACTATTGGCATGCTCAGTCGATGACGAAGAGCCAACTCCACCAGATGTAGTTCCATTCGAGGATGAGTTCGATCCGGTGCTTCCACTCGTTGACTCTTTTCCCCCAACAACTCTAATATCTTCTTCATCGGTATAACGAGCTTGCGCAATTTGGACTTGCAAGTCTTCCAAATCGTAAACGATATAGGCGCTTCTCAATATGTTGTCTCCAAACAATGCAGTTTCAGTCTCATTTCCTTCTTTTTGGGATGGTAAGATTCCTAAATAACATGATGTTTCATTCTCTGGCATGATCAATTCAGAAAGTGGGACATGGATGTCACTGTTTCCAAAAGTGAAATCCATTGTTGAGTTTGAGTTTTGTAATTCACAGTCAACTTTGAAGGCTCCTTGCAGTTCAATAAATTCACCATCGAGAGCCTCGCCCAAAGATTTCACTTGGTGCAGCGTCAAGTATGATATCGTTGATCCAGAGTCAAGTATGACAATGGTTGAGTTTTGTAAAATGAGTTCTTTATCTCCTTCGTGGTTGAGTGCGACATGCTTGAGTTCAACTGCCAAATCCGAAAATGTACCGTCTCTTCCTTTCACCACCGGCAATGTCTCCAAATGACCTTCATGTTTAGCATGGTCAATAGCACCAAACAACACAGAACCGGTACTAGCGTTGATATCGTTCAAGTACAACGAGTATAAAACTTTGTTAATCACCCCATTGGACTTCATTTTATATGGTAAACTATCGTAAAAGTAACCAAACAGTGAAGTAGATTCCAAACCACGTAACCCGATACCAAATACCCCAATGTCATTTGATGTTGCATTTGCAATTGCAAAACTAGCATTATGTACTGACGCGTTACCAATTTTGATGGTGTCTTGGCCCCAGTCACCAAACGCATAGGTTCCGTCACCGTAGGCAGCATAGAATGGTATCGTATTGTTCGTCTCAAAAGTATCGGATGCCTCCGTATTGAATGAACCATGTGCCGTGCAAGTAAGTGATTCACTTGATTGGGACTCTCCTGCTGCCGTATTGCTAGAATTAGAGATAAAGCCAGGGTTTCCAGCTCCTGGAAGATTGGTGGTTTGTGGGTGGCCTGAGGGGTATAACGAGCTGTAGATTTGGCCCTCGTCACGTTTATTGCCTCTTGAGGGACCACCTTGCGTCTCTGATGGCTGTTCTCCCTCGCCTGAATTCTCATCATCATCATCATCATCATCCCCTTCCCCAAGAGCAGCAAGTGGATTTTCCTTTGAACATGTAACATCACTTGCAGGCACCCAAAGATCTGAGCTTCCAGTATCAACGTGCACATGAACTTTATCTTCATTTGAACCAATATACAACTCAGCAATGTAGAGAGTTTTGTGATTCATTAATTTCATCACCACTGCTCCTTCCGGGTCATCACGTTTGACAATGTCTCCTTTCGGTACTTCTCTTTTCACATTGAAATCGATTTTCAAGCTTCCTGACGATGAGTCGGTTGCAACCGTTGAGCCTAATTGTAAAATAGCTGATAACAAAGCAGTAGCAGATACGTTATTGATGAACCTCATTTTTCGCAAGTATTGTAGATCTTACTCAGTTCGGATATTACAAAGTGACAGACTCCTCAGTGAATTCAGTGATTATTTATAAAGTAACTGTAGCTGCAAATGACAAAAAAATAATCATTCCAGGGCACTAGCAATAAGCAAAAAGTACTCTAAAAATAGAATACATGGTTTGCGGTCTCAAAAAAGAAGTGGAAAAGTTTTAACCATCCAAGGCTATGCTTTTACCTCGGGCAATGTTTAATTTGACAAATCCTGTTTCAGCTAGCCAATCGTTGTAATTTTCTAAAATTAGATTAACATACATCTCACTCCATTGTCTTCTGTTTCTCTTTTGGCGTTGTGCCAAACTTTGTGTTGAAAAGATCTAATGCATAGACGATAGCACGGCTACTCAGTGCAATTGTTAAAAAGCTTCTGTACTGTTGTTTGTGTATAATGGCATAGCCTCGGGATCATCTTCACCTTCTAAATCTCGGAATCTCCGCGGTTGCCAGTTATTTCCACACTTGCAGCAAGAATAGCAATATCAACCAAAACTTCTAATTGTTGGTTTGAGGCTAGATACATACAACAGATGAAGTTCCATCACTCTCTCCTCACTTAGGAGACCCCTCATTGTCGATGCTACACTTGATTGCTATCCTTTCAACGTCTTGACTGTGTAAACACTTCTGGCCAAATGTGATTCGTATCAGTATAGGTTTCCTTTTTCCGTGCTAGCGGCGCTAACGATTTTTCCGTTGTTCATATATGACGGAGTTCTCGTAATGACTTACACAAAATAACCAACATGTCAAAATTCAAATCTGACACAAAGCAAACTTTAGAGAGCAAAATGTCGAATTCTATGTAATGTGATCCATGTAGTCGGCAATGAACGGCATTCGAAAAGAAAATAATGTGACGTCAGTAGCTAGATTGAAACATTTGATGTGGTATCAATAACGATTTTCGGATTATTGATATGTATGATATGTGCTAAGGGATGTTGTTGCAAATGGTTGTGTTAAGCGAAGGTCCCGTGGGTGGAAGTAGTATCTCGGTTAACTCTACTAAAGCGAGTATATGTTTGAGCCGCCTGAATCATTATGCTTTTCGACAGTGAACGGGAACTACCGCTAGCTTGATCACCCTCTTGCTCATCGAAATCTTTCGATCAACAACTGACTTACGATTGCTGAAGTTCTTTCTATAGTAGTTTCTCCACCTTTGAAAATCTATGACCACCCTGGCACACAAAGAGCAAACATTTAGAGTAATTATGTCAATCAAGGTCAAAGATTGTGATTGAATTCAAATTACAAATACTTGGAAGAGAAGGTTGATCATCAAGCCTGCCTTTCAGTTGCTCTCTCGATGGCTCGAAGAGACCATGGCCACTACACGAACAGGTCATATCACGAAGGCTCAGATCAAGCTATTCATTCGTCGTTTTCCCTCGGCCAAATATGTTGGGCTCTGATTTGTAACGAAATCAACAAGAACTTATAGTGCCACACTTTTATAAAGCGGAAAGTAGTGAAGTCAAACTCAAGATTTGATGAGTTTTGACTCTTTTGAACCTGACAAGGGTTTTTAGTTGAGTAAAACGCTGGATAGAGCATATCGAGTAAGGCATCATGGACAACCATCAAATATCTCGATAGCTGTTCAACTTTCTTAGAGATTGTCGTTCTTCTTGTCAGAAAAAGAAGCCGGCATTACATCTTCAACCTATACATCCTTAGTATACCCTCAACGTTGAGATTAAACCAATAAACAAATGAGTACTAAATCCACCACCATAACTACACAACATGCAGCTATCAATAGCCTATTCTTGAATTCCAGATACGTAGAATGGTTATTGGTTCTTTCATTTGGCCTTCCTTTCTCTAAGTCACTCGTCTTTTCCACTTTCGCTTCATCTTTCGGATCTTCTTCTTCATAAATCGTAATCAACTCATAAACTACGTATTTATAAATAAGATAGAACTTTTGTGAGTAAGCAGCAATTAGATAAATCCAACCGACAAAATCAAATGAAGTATCAGGGGATGTGGTTGTAGATGTAAAGGTAGTATTTATGAACAAAAATGAGTTGGTAATGAAAAATGGGAGAATGTTGTTGTTGCATTCTCTCAATGATTTGTAAATGCTTTTATTTGATGTAATTGAAATTAATAATATGAGAAACGGCAAAACCAACTGTAAGGATGTAAAAATTTGTAATAACTTGTGGAAATGACTGAAATATGTTGATATAAAATAAGTTGCTGCCATAAGTTGCGTCACAAAGAAGCACAACTCTTGACAAGTTGACCTCGATCTGTGCGGGCAATCAGGTGTGCTTTTTTTTACAAAACGAAAAATGAATATTAAGTTGATGGAATTTGAGACCAAATCCATAAGTAGGTCTTCAAATGTAGTGGCAGCTGTTGTTGTTGTTGTGTCTTGAGTGTATGAGATAGGTTCACCGTCTATTGTACCATTTATTGCTTCTTCGACTAACGGCAGCAATGTGTTTTGAGATAGCATGGCTTTGAGTGGTGATGATGGGTTAATGACTTGTCCCAAAACAAACGCAATGATGATAGCGGATGATGCTATGGGATTGTGGAGCCCATTGCACATGTACTTTTCTAGTACATTAATGAATTTTCTGTGAGTGTTCGTCATAAGGTGTAGTGAAGTAAAATAGACAACAGTTTTGAAGAAATAGAAAAAGTTCGTTCAGGGGGAATATATTTACATCCTCATGGATTAGAGAACGAAGGGGGTATATATATTTATAAACACATACTCAATTTAAAGTAAATACGGGTTTCATGTGCTGTTTATGTATTTGTGTAATTGTTTAACCCTTGGTAATACTTTTAGTGCTGCATATAAAAGCCATCGTATATTACACAAACTATAATAGTTTACAACAACAATGCACACGATTTTGCAGGTAGAGGCCATATTTTCGCCCCACGTTGACGGAGGCTGAAAGACGAAGCAAACAAAAAAGCACCCAGTAAGCAACCACTATGTGAAGTTGACACTGTTAGTGAAAGGTCTGCTGTGATGGTCTAGACCGTCTGGGTCTGGTTCACCGTAGCATAACAAGAAAGAATGCGTGCAGTTTCCCTATTTTATTTAGCGAGAGGCAACGTGGGCGAGATACAATGTATATATAAATGGCCATCAACAATGGCCATCAAAAGCCATAAACAACAACAACAACAACAACAACAACGATTGAATACACATCTGCAAGATCTAAAATATAAACATTATTACCCACTAGGCTTTAATCTGTATTGTATTGTAATGCCTTGTGTTGAGTGAAAACGTGGGCACCAAAACAGAAAAAAAAAAAGAAAAAAATTTGAGAAATTTAATTGAAGATGACACACGTGGTCGCCCAAAATAACACAAATTGAAAAGGTATTGCCCAAAGTGGAAGACACGCCAATTGGTGTTTAAGCAATAATACATAATCGCAGCTCACACGATCGATGAAACTCACAAGACTAATGTCTCGTCAGACAAATTCTTTTCAAGGTAAAAGACGTTTGGTGCACCATAGTACTCTTTTGCAATATTGAAACCTTAATCCCTTTTTTTTTTTTTACCCAGGGAAGTTTTAAGAGAGGGAATGCGACGCAGTTGGAAAAGACAATGACGGGGGGGGGGGGAGGATGCTACATTGAACGTTTGATCACCATAGGTAGTTGTTCATCTCAACCAAATGTACGGCCAGAATGAGCTCATCTCTGGTCCTTTCACTCATAACCAGAGTGACGAAACCTAAACCTAAACGCATTTTTACTTTTAGGTCTCTCAGAGCGACTTCAATATAAATCTTCCACCAAAATATTATAAACAATGAAGCAAGATCCAGGAGACGACCACAAACGTTTTCGTTTCTCAAATCAAGCCCCGTCACCATTGTGGCCACAAGATCTCAATGCTCACACGATACATTTGAAACACCAAATTACTACACCGTTTACGTTTTTACTTTCTTTTTGAAGACAAAATTGTAAGCACATGTGCATTTACGAGATTAAGTTTTTAGTAGCGAAAAACGACACAAAAATACGTAATGCAAATCTTTTGACCTTACTAAGGCGGGTTCAACTTTAACCAAGTAGACATAGTTGGTCATGCCAGTATGTTCGATGAGGGGATGCTTTTTATAGGAGCGGCTCGCTCTACCTGAGAGCCAATCGTGGTTTCTGCAAGATCAGGCTATAAGCGTTTCTTTGCCGAAAGTTTAGATTGTTCGAGTGATCCCTGGACGATGGTAGTCCATTCTGCGCCCTGGAGGACAATTTCTTAATCATTTATTCCTGAAGAGACGAGCTTGTCCCTGTTTTGCTGATTCAAAACAGTACAACTTTCCTCCTGTAGACCACAAATCTATAAGTCGAAACTTTCTGTTTCACTCCATAGTGTTACAACATCAAGGTCCGACGCTCAAAGATAAAAGTCTACAATATAATTTATTCTCTCGGAGTCTTCGATTGTGACCGTGTTTTTTCGCTTTTCACCATCACTGAAATGTTTTCACGCAACAATGGATGTAATGCCGGGCGTGGACAAATGTATTTGAGTTGATAAATTAGCAGGGAAACATGAGAAACATGATAGAGACTGGCAAGACTGTACAGTAAGGGTGTTTGCTATTACGTGGGACTTGTGGGTGAGACCCCTTTGTAGGTTACTTGTGATGGCATGTGCCTTTAAAGGAAAGATTAGGTAGAGTTTCAATGAAAAGAAGAACCCAAATGAATGTTTGTTCTACAGGACACTAATTTGGAGCATCAATTAGGAAAGGTAGTCGGTGGTTTTGGATTCTTTTTGTCCATCGTTTTCTATCGCTGGGTCACTGGGAGTATTTAATCACAATCCAAGCGTGGGACTTTGTTGCCCGATTAATCGGGACACAGTTTGGTCCATCCATGATGAATCTTTCCTATTGCGATGGAAATTATCCCACTCAAATGCTGAGTACGTCAAATATCTTTCTCACAAAAAATCCTAATTTCATTGTTCTCGTTGTCAGGAAATAGAGCTCTACCATAGGGGGAAGCAAACCGGAAATTGATTAAATGCCTCAAACTTGCATCAATTGTATTTGTGATGTGATTGTTTTGCGTCGAAGAAAATTTCTATTTTGGGAATTGGGTCGTGTGATGTTTTCGTTGTACGCACAAAAACCCAATGTCATATACATACTAGTTTTACAAAGTGATACCACAGAAATGGAAAGAGACTCCTATTGGTGTTTTATTGTTTAAAAATAAGCTACAAAGAAGAGTAAAGACACGTCGAAGATCCAAGCCCCTCAAGCCTACGCAAGGTTTTTGTTCTTGGCAACAGTCGTGTGACCCAAAAAAAGACGTAGAATGCAACCGTTTTTCACATCTACCGCGACGTTGGGTTTTGAAGACTGACGTCTGGTTGCCAATGTGTTTATCATTTTTTAGGGTGGTCTTAATTGTTTGACAATATACATAGATTATCTACTAGCACGTTGTCTGAAAACGTGCAAACTCCTTCGAACTCCAATGAGAAATGTATGTACCCTTCATAGGTACAAACACGGATGTCTAATGATTTTACAGGTGCTGATTTGAAGCACGGCATCAGTCTTCATTGTAGAGATAGCCAGTATCTTCGTGTGATTACGAATTTGACACAAAAAGCTATTACAAATGTATCTGCAATTTTCCCACCGATCAATTTACAAGGTACTCTATGGTAGCCAATCAACAATTGCTCTGTTCTATATATAGCGTGGATAGGAGTCCATAACGCAGGTATTGTGTAGGATATTTTGTTCTAATTATAGCACATCACAAAAGTCACTTTAGCCCTCGCAGCGCACTATTGAGGAGGGGGCTTAGTGGATAACTCAATGATCAACGAGAGCCAATCCCATCACTCCTGCTTGTCAGTTTGCTGGATATGATAGCAAGTAGAGTGTGCAACTAGGTGTAACCAGTAGAGACCCCCCAACCATATAACCATTCTTGTAGTGAGAACAAAAGCATTTAACAATGTTGAATAGAAGATACGGCTCATGCATAAATTGTCTTTTTTTTCCTCGTATACTTTGAAGTAAATTTAGTAACAGCGTCAATGCTTTGTGTAATTTTCACACATTGTCTCTTCTATTTGATGTCCACGAGAAAGAATTTCCAAAAGCTCATCTGACGTGAGTGTTTTGGGTAAACAGCTCATAGTCAGCAAACTCATTCTTTTTATGTTGTAGATACAAGCTATTCGATAATACCGTAAGATTCTAAATCAGATCGACGTGATGGTAGAACCTAAATATATAAAGCAGTCCCCCCCTTGAAAGTAAGTGATGGTTGAGCTGCATCTGCCTTTTGCACTAGCATGGCGTCAAGTACAGTCTGTTACCTGTTTTAAATGTCTTAACTATCTCACATTAAATAAGGCTGTGCCAGTTATTTCCGCACTCTTCGTTACCCAAAATTCTATAATTAGACCGGTGACGGAAAGAGACCACAAAAGTTGGTACAAATTGTGAATGTTTCCCAACAATGGAGTCATCTCAGACCTACTACCACGCCAGAACACAGCCTCAGAAAAGGAAAACTCCATTGAGAAACCATACACCGCTTTCTCTTCTTTCCTGTTATACACATTAGTATGAGATTTGTCCTCTTGAATTGTGGTTTCATTATTGTTTCTAGTTGTATTCGTAATTACACAAAACTCAAAACGTAATTTTTTTATGATTGACACCACGTTTTCTCCCATCAAACTTTTTATGGAAATCTAACCATTTGCGAATTAATCAAATGTATTTGTTATAAATACATACAGATTTCCATTTTGTATTCTCTAATGAGGCGTTGTGTGGTCCTTCTTCTAGAAAGCTACCTTGTCCCTCAAATTTCAACAGCTACATTGCAACAAATCTTCCACAAGAGAACATTTACGGGTACGATCGAATGAGTATCGATTTTCTTACTAGTATTCATGAAATCGTCAGTGACACTTTGTCACCACATCCACCCTTCATCACACCTTCCTTGATAAAACTTTATCTTTCACAATGTGTGACACTACTTTTTCTTTTCAGATTCACTTCCTCAAGAAAGAACCAGGTGGGTGGTTTATTTACAAAACTATTTGAGGTGATTCTACTAATAGTCACCCACATTGGTACATTTTACATTGTATCTGTAAAAGATTCAGCTTACATTACAGACGACATAAAACTAGCCATGATTATTCAAGTCATCATCATTTACGGCTTAGGCATTGTTGATTTAGTTGTACAGGCTAATGGTACCGAGGAGTTTCAACAAGAAGGAAAAGCAGATCTCGAGGGGACTTTTTGTGATCCCGTGTGGCTCAAACATCTACGTCATTTCAATAATGATTTCCTCAAGATAATACTCAGTTACAATTTCATTATGATCAATGATCTTGATACCAGTATGATGCTAAAATTGAGTGAATTTGCAATCAAGTTGTATTGTTTATGGATTATGTTAAAATATGAATACAAAAGCGATGAAGAAGAGGTTGAACGAGTAGTTGATGTCTGTGAAAAAGTTTGAGTGGTTAGACATATAAAATAAAATGAGTAACGAAATGGAGAAACCAAATTAGGGTTATTTACGACGTAGAAAGTCAATCGCTTCTATATTTTCTATTCGTAATTTCTAATGAAAAATTCATCAAATGGCCCCGTGGAGTCAGCAGTATCGTCAATATAATCTTCCCCAGATTGTATGCCGTCATTGTCTATTTCCATTGAGAATCCCCTGTGATTACTACCGTCATTTGAAGAGTTGTCATTGTCTTCATCGTCTGATCCACTACAACTTACAGACAGGCCATCCTCGTCAACTTCTTCCATTGCTTTCCTTGTCATGGATTGTTGCTCGTTGGAATAGTTGTAATCTGGAAATTGTCGAGAATACGCCTTCAACGCATCTTTAATTTCATGATCGATATTTTCGCCATCACTAACATCATCCTTGTGGTTGTTTTCATCATTATCATCATTATCATCACCCTTCTCCCTATCATTTGCCTTACCGCCACTTTGTACTTTCCGGCTCGCCTTCACCTCCAAGTTCAATTCCCTATCCCATCGATTCAACCGTTTCACATCACCAGCACTTACGTCAGTCTTTCCATCAAGCATCATCATCAATAACGCATGTTCATACATTCGCAGTTCCAACAAATCACAATCATCAACCGCTTTAGTTTCCAATTGAAACAACTTAAACTGTTCCTCATCTTCTTCATCTAGATCCATTTCATTGGAGCTTTGGTGCAGTCTGTTTTGAAATTGATGTAGATTGTGAATTGTGGGGATCGTCTGCTTGCGAGGTACTGGCACTAAATTACCAAATGCAGGTGCTGATACAATATAATGAAGAGTGCCGAACCAACGACGCTGATCATTCTTCCTTGTGAAGGCTTTTTTGATCAATGGATTATCAACATTGAAGATCTTGTTGGGGTTAGAGTACCCCAAATTGCTCAAACTCCATTTGATGTTCCTCGGGTGTATCGTAACTGTAGAAGCATCTGTATCCCCGTTCTCCAGTTTCTTCTTTGTCTTGGTGTTGATGATGTTTATCAATATATTCTTGGTCACCTGCTTTACTAGATCTTCCATAACTCGACAAACTTCTTTGTCACAAATCATACCAAACAAATAAGACAAACGAGCAACATTGATGAATGAACTTGCATCTTCCGCAACAACATCATCATTATTGGTACCTTCATCAAATGCACTATCAGACGCCATCTCTGCATCAATCAATAAACTTTGCTCATCTTCAAGCTTGGTAAAGTACTTCAGCATCTCATACGCCGCAGGAATTTCCTCATACTTGACCAACCTGTAATCCTGATTTGTCAAAAATTCAGACCCTTGTTCAGGACTCCTTGTGCATCTTTTCAACTTTCGTAACTCCCCCTTCAATAGATTATAATATGTCAATATTTCCAATTCAGATTTTCCCATGTGTAAGCCAATCATGTCTAATTGATGGATTGAATATCGTGCAAGTAACGTAAAGAATAACTCTTTGTCCTTGCTTGACCATATCTGACCTGGGTATTTCACTTCATTGGGGTATGTTCCATCATAGTTGATCTTCAGTGATGAAAATGGCAAATCCGGGATACATATCCCAGGGTCTAGAGTCTCTTGAACTTGTCGATTGTAAAATTTGATATAGTTGATGTTTGGACGACGGAATGGTCGCTCTTTGGTGAGCACACGGTAGCTTTTTTCATCATTAGAAGGAGTTGGTCTTGGTGGCGGCTCTGGTGAAACAATAATTTCAGTAGCAGGTTGCGTCGAAACCGTAACTGAAGCACCAGTTGTATTAGGTAATACACTATGCACACGCTCATTTACAAGAGTGCTTTTCTCAAATTGGTTTCGATAGTGATATCCCACGGCTGCTTCATACTCACTCTGCAATCGTTTCACTCTTTGTTGCAATGCCGGGATATCGTACCTTGCTCTGGGGTTAGCTAGTCGTTGTTGTATATTTTCAATCTCCTTGCGCATTTTGTCAAGCTCTCGATTGTGCAATTCTTGATGTAGAGGGCTGTAAACTGGTAAGAGCAGCATCTGGGCGCCCCCGTCCTCATTTTTATTATATTCTTTGATGATTCTCTCTTGCTCTTGTTGTTTCAAATGATATAGCTCATCCCAAAGCTGCTGCATCTTGGGTCGATATTGTGATCGTAGGTTTGAAAACATCTTTTCAAGTACTTTGATTCTCCTCTGTCGACGCTCAACTTCTTTTGCATGGTTTCTCTGAAATTTTTTTTGAGCCTTCGAAATTGAGCTTGCTTCCCTCTTGGCTCGTTTTAGTTGACGCTGCTCTTCAAATTCTGCTAATTGTTTACGCTTTTTTTCAAATAAAAAGGTGTCTCCTATTGGCTCCTTGTTATTATCAAACAGATCAATTTCCGATGAAACAAGTCCATCCTTCTCCTGATTGTTGCTTCTTGAGTTGAGTTTCCGCTGCAGTTTTTGTTTAAACTCCTTCAAAGTTATGCGCTCTTCTTTTGGCTTAGCCAATTCCAGTTTCCACTCCTCCAATTCTAGAGTAATAGCATCAAGATCAATTCGTTTTGAAAAGTGTGCCTTTTCCAAGTACAGTTCGAGTTGAACAACTCTTTTTTTCAATCTAGTGTCCAATTGCTCTCGTCGACGTGTTTCAAGCTTTGCTCTTTTTAAATCTCTCTCCTTAGCTTTGGTTTTCTTCATCCTTCGTTTCGTCTGTTCCGCTCTCTGAGATTCCTTCAACTCTTTACGCGATAGTCGTTTCGTTTCACGTTGTTTGCGTTGTTCTCCATCTCCTTTACTTGGTTTTCCCATCTCACCTCTCTTCTTCCTTCGTTGTTCTCGTTCTTTTCGTATTTTATCCATTTTCTCTCGTTCTGCTTTGGTGAGATAGATATCGTCAATTGGTTCAAGAGACAGGTCTGATGTTTCCTCGAATAAGTGTTGATTTGCGGTAGATATCAGTTGCTTATCGGTACTTGTTTTTGAATTGGCTTCTTCTTGATGCCTGGGTGCTTCGCCCGATGTGAAAAGCAGGTCGGGACAGTTCTGTGGTTCATCACTAGCATCCCTATCTTTATTATCATCACTATCATCACTATCATCACTATCATCACTATCATCGAAATCTTGAAGATCAAGAATATCAATGTCAGATTTTTCGTCATACAGGAACTCTCCCTCCTGAGAATTCGGTTTCCGAAGACGTTTATTCCACAGACTCGCTGTATTTGCCTTTGCTTCTTTCCCTCGATAAACTGTATGCGACCACAATCGATCCTTTGTATAGGATTTGTCTAAACTATGAGAATGCTCGGTGGTGATATCATTACCAGTCTTTGTCGAGGATTCTATACGCAACTGTTTGTCACCAGCTATGGAGTAGGGCGAGTGGAAATTTATCATAAGAACATCTGTGGATGGTTGTTGCGTGCAAGATAACTGGTGATGATTCAGTAAAGAAAAAATTTGGTTGACTTTTGTGATGCGCATGGCAGTATCACACGCGACTTTGCAAGATTATAAAAGTATTCCTACAAACTTATACATCGCTACATTGCATCACTACTCCAACCCGATGTCATATCTTCATCTCATCAAGAGATTTATCTAAGTCGTTACTTCGATGAATGTTCTCAATTTCGTTTCTTTTTGTTTTGTCGCCAATGGTATCCATATTCAGATGTAAGGACTCCTCATCCGTGTCGACCCATTCGTCTTCTGATCCTTTTGTCGCTTCCCCTCTACCTGACTCATCATTTCGTAATATTTCCGGCAAGAACGGTTTCGCCACATCTTCATCCTCCCCATCATCTGCTCGATCTAGTAGTCCAATCAATTCAACATATTCTTCCGGTACAAGTCCATTCTCACCAGTTTCTGGATCCTCTGCAACCAACCAGCCTTGACCGTGTCTATAACTAATCCATATCACTTGCCCTTCAAGTAAACCAATCTCATTATCGTTTTCAGGCTGAAAATCAAATATGGCACGAGCTTCACAGTTTATCTCATCCTTCTCGTAATTGTCATCGTAATCATCATCATCATCTCCTGTCTCCATCTTATAATTGTAATACTCTTCGTGGCTTAAATTACCATGATGTCGCGATCGGCGGTCGGATGTGGAGGAAGATGCTGTGGATGTATCATCAGACAACGCTGCCTCATCATCGTCATCATCGTCATCGTCATCATCATTAGATAAATCATTGTCACTCGATAATCGGGCTTTCCGCGGATGCTTTATCGATGTTGTATAATGTAGTGGATGTGATTCAGGATAACCAAAATCTTTTATCTTGGTATTTGGTGGAAATCGAGGGCTCATGAAGTAATGACTGGAAAAGTTTGTATGCTAAGTCGCGGATAGGCAATGCCCGATTCGAGCTCTTTGTATTGATAGCTTTACCAACTTGTTCTCCCTTTGGAAATAGAAAGATGACGAATTCTAAAAATAGCCCAAACTCACCTAAAAGAAAAACGAGAAACGTTCTTTTCTGCTCTGTCACTTTTGTGGATTTGGTCTCGATATGTAGAAAGTGAGAATACTGTGGGAATTGCGATCGTGTTTAATGAAGTGCGTTTTATTGATTACAAGCTCTGCCGTAGTGTGTGTTTATCACCACCACCTTTTGCTTGTTATTCTTGACTTTTTGGTTTACTTCACCTGTTGTTTTTTTTTTCTTCGTAAAGTGAAACACAAAAGATTTTTTTTTTGTTCTTTGATTCAACTGTTGTTGTGGTTTCTTGTCGAGAAAGAATTCGTCTTTTAACTGATGGTGCTGGGGAGTATAAAAGAGGGAATAATGTTTTTAGTCTAGAAAGTGTATAAAGCTGATCAGTCTTTGGTAAAGTCTATCAATACATAGTTGTCATATTGGAATAGTTTGCAAAAGTCTAATCAGTATATTGTACCTCATTTTGAGAGTCGCACGACCAGTGTAGTTTTTTTTTTTTTTTTCACGCGTTGCACCGCACACACACACACACACACACACACACACACACACACACTACGTAGCATGTCGCATCAAACGTTCCTTTCACCATATGAATAATTGAAACAGTTTTTACATTTAGAAAAACAAAATTACGTCATACATCGTTCTAGAGTAATATAGGTTGGTTGTATGTTGCAGCTCCATTACATATAGGTGGTGTAGTCGTTTCCAACGAACGTCGCAAATCCGAAGGAAGGAAATACAACCCCACTTGACTGAGCCTTGTGCGGCTCATCATAAAAAAGCTATACAAATGCGGCGGTGTACTAAAGAGCGCCTCGACAAATTACAACAGGAGCAACAAAGAAACTGATGAGCTGGTGAATGTAGAGGAGCTACTAAGCAGCTTTTGGATGGAGCAAGACTGTTCTCTCCTTATCAAGTCTGCACATCTAATTCGATTTTATACCATTAGGCTTATTGATCGAAAAAAATTGGTAGCACTAAGTTCACCATCTTAGAAAAAAAAATCCCATTGACATCTTTAAGATCATCACTACATTGAGCCAGCCATTACCATCCACCATGGACTACCAAGAAGAGCAGTCGCAAGAGATTGAAATTCTACAATCGATATACCCTGATGAAATAGAGTTTCTTAATGACTTACAAACACATTTTCAAATACGAATCAATTTAGATACAGAAAGTGAACGCAAACATGCTTTAAAATTAGTTGTAAAGTATCCCAAAACGTATCCGGAAGTAATACCAGAACTACATATAGAAGTTGCTGAGTTAGAAGATGACGAAGGCGATGATTTCCAAGACGATGATGAAGATGATGACGAAGACGAAGAAGCCAAGCAAACAAGACTCGCATTGAATATGGCAGAGACAATTGAGTATGAACGAGATGATTTGTCCGAACTATTATCAAAGTTAAACGAAGAAGCTGAGATTGGGATCGGAATGCCATCTATATTTACACTAGTCACTGTTCTCAAAGATGAAGCTGAATCCTTATTCAATGAAAAATTGGCTCTCAAGACTAAAGAGTTTGAACGTAAACGACAAGAATTGGAAAAAATTGAACAACAAAAGTTTCAAGGCACCAAGGTAACACCAGCATCCTTTAATGAATGGAGACTTAAATTTAGACAAGAGATGAAGTTTGAAGAAAAAGATGAATTGAAAAGACAGCAAATGCATGGTGGAAGATTAACTGGGAAACAAATATTTGAACGTGGATTGGCTGGTACTGAGGAAGAAGAAGGTAATGGTGGTGTGGAAGGTGATGATCTAGCTGAAGGGGTCAAAAATATCGCTGTATAAGTCTACATTGTTGCGTTGTGAAGGAGGATGATGTTGTAGGGGGTGCAAAGGCATGTCAATGTAGGTTATGCGCTAAATGTGTCGTTTGTTTTCGAATTTTGATTTTTGATGTGGCTATACGTGGGTTGCAAATAGAATATCACGCTTGTATAAGTAAATACACAAATGACGCAATTATTTCATGATAGTGAAGAGCCTTCTTGGCAACAACTGTGTGCCAATGTGAGTGCCAAAAAAGATGAGCGTTCCTGGGAGGGAATATTTCAGTGGAATTTGCACTAGGGGTGGAAAAGTTACCATCTATTTTCTATCCGTATGTTTGGGCTATCTCTTCTAGTCCCAAGTTACAGTTAGACTACTATATAAAGTACATAGAAAGCTTCATATTATTGCATATCCTGAATTGACGCCCCTTCAGGTGAATGGAGATCACTCTTCAGAGTATTGTGTAAAACTTGAGAAATTTTGTGTGAAACTATGACCAATTTGCACACGATGAAGACAATGAATTGTAAAAGTCATATCTCAAAAGTAAGAATATGTTCTATTACGCTCTAGATTTCACCACAGTCAGTCCCAGTAACAACTTTTGTTTCTCCTTTCACCACAACTCTGATCCAATCCCTCCTCCTCGCCATGAATTGGGGTTGTTAGTTGTGCCCCTGAAAGGATTTTCCTGTCCTTTCGTTTTAGACAGTCTACTCTGAAGATCATGCATGTGTAAGCAGAGCGGATCAACCAAATAAACTATGATACCATTGGGTTATGAAACCGTTAGGTTATGAATCCATTAGGTTATGAATGCACTGGGTTGTGAATGCACTGGGTTATGAATCCATTAGGTGGTGATACCGTTATTGATATGTTGAAGCCATTACAATTGCACCAAGAACAAAATCCTAGACATCCATACATGTAACTACCCAGTAAAAGAATACCAAGTTTTTGAGAAACTAAACAGAGGGCATCACCTACTGACAATCAAGAAATTGCCAGATTCAAAGCAACACCAACAAGAGGAGAGGGAGAAAAAATTCATGTCGTTTAAAGTGTATTAAGTGAGCGGGGGGTTTCCACCCTCTTTTACAACCGAAATTAGCATTAAAATGCAGGAATTAAAATTCATGTAGCTATAATGGGGCGAACCCTTACATTTCCTTAATATTCAGTAGCTTCTAACTATTAACACTCTTTTCAAGTCTACACAAATAAATCGGCTATGAAAGTCAAATTGGAGTTGGTTCCACATTAGCAGCTTTGCTCCGAAATGTGTTCCTAAGCCGTTGCCAAGCTCCCAGCATAAAAGCATACCCATCTAGTACTTTTAAAAAAGACGGAATTTGGGATTTGTGTACGAAAGTATGTGATCTTGTTGTCAATCGGACGTTTGCTGATATAGCCGATCTTTTTTAATAAAACCTTCAACGTTATTAACGCATCAGGATACTTAGACGATAAAGGTAGGGAGTAATTTGGAATTCATTAAAGTAAATTGTTGAGCTTTGTATGTGCAGATATGTAAAAAATCGTGCAATCTGAATTCTGAAGCGGAAAAAGAAATTCATCAAGAACAGGAATAAATTATGCCGGAGTTAAGCGGTATCATCAACAACTGACTCTTATACCATTTGGCATCTAATGAGTAGTCATTACATTAGACACACCGCCTTTTTTAATAAAGAGGTGGGCTCGCAAGTTGGATGTGACCTCCCTTCCTTGAACAATTATATCTCTGCTGCTGTAGTATTTTTCTACTTTGAAAGGGTTCAACCTTTTTTCGCAACAAGTACAAAATCATTTTGTGCGTGCTTTTCACTTAAACCCACCTGTGAGCTAATCGAGATGTAGTTTAGATCACAACAAAATTCACGGATAAATATAGGGTCCAGACTTTGAAGAACAGACTTATTTTAGTGCAGTGCTCAATATTTTTCAGTAGGACAACGAACGCAATGATATAGGTCAAATCTTATTTTGCATTTAAACAACTCCAAAATTGACAACAACTAACAGAATCAAAATGAACTCCAAACTGTGGGGAGAAGTAAAAGAAATGGCTACAGTGTTTCCAGAGAAGGGAGGCGGTAGCTAGATGAAAGAAGGTGATTAAACCAGCATTTTTCCACAAGCTTTTTTACTTTGCATGAAACATTTACCAATTGGGTTGTTTCATAACCTCTTTTACCTACATGCGTGTAAACTATACATCCAGCGTGTGAGAGGATGTAGAAATGACAAAATTAACAAGATGACAAACTTTTTAGGCTATATTAAGTTGCTCGGGTATCTTCTTTTTCTGGTGCATTTACTTCTAGGCAGCACTGTGCACTCTGAGAACCTGCCGATATTTTTACTCCCGTTACTGGTTCTTATACAATAAATACTATAAAATACTTTGCAGCAAAATCTACCGGATTTGGTGCCTACAAAAAAAAATGGGCTGATCAAACCAAACGCATGTTGTGCATTTCCATCAGGGATTCAACGATTCAATGATGGCTATCTTTTCCATCAAAAGAGTATTACTAAGATATTGCAATGAGCTCAGAACCATGGCATCGTCATGTACCGATGACACCTCTACCCCTAATTGATAAGGTACCTCTAACTCAAACTTTCTTGGCAAAGTCATCATACTCCTCAAATTGTCATATTTGGCAAGAACTACCGTGTTGTTTAGATGAATTTAGATACTGGCTGGGTGAAGAAGTGCGTAAAATTCTGAGGCGTACGTCAACCCTTGAAAATCTAGTAAAGCTCTCCATTTAATGGAATTATTCATATTACAAACACAATTGCAACTTGTGCTATTATGGTAATATGACTGATGATAAATAGTCAGCTGGTATACTGGAAATGATTCTGGTACGTGTTTTGTGAGGATACTTTTGCGGAGCGTGCATCTGCCTACATTAATCCATAGTACACAAAAAAAAATTCCACTGCCTTGTTCTTGTTTACTTTTGGTACTATGTTTGCCAAAAGTCTTTACTTCAGGGTTCAATGCAAAATCTATATCCTTAAGCCTTGTATTCCGAATTCAAAGCTGACAACATTGACAATGGAATAGAAAATAAAGGGTCCTTGTAGTTGAACCAGCCTTTGGGAAATGTATAAATAGCCGATGAATATCCCCAAGGATTGCAAAATTCTAGAAAATAGAATCATACTAGAAGAAAA
The DNA here is from genome assembly GCF_000182765.1 of Lodderomyces parapsilosis. NCBI lineage: Eukaryota > Fungi > Ascomycota > Pichiomycetes > Serinales > Debaryomycetaceae > Lodderomyces > Lodderomyces parapsilosis. The sequence continues at coordinate 567,666 of NW_023503284.1, read as the reverse complement.
GCAATAGACCAAGCTAGCTTTAGCTCTGTAACACTTTCATTCAATTTTCAATAATCTAGTCAATCCCAAATTACTAAAATGTTATTAAAAGCTCAGGTCTTGTTGTGGTTATTGGTTGCTACCGCATGGGGTAGAGATTTCCAAGGTGGTAACACTATTGATTGGGGTACTCAAAATGTTGGTCAGGGTGATGTCCACATTCATTCTGGAGCACTTTGGTCTATCATCAACAATGCTGCTTCAGATTTCCATGGAAATATTCAAGTTGATTCAAATGCCGGTCTTTATGTTTCCAGTGTTAACCCAAACATTGCTTTGTCTGCTACTTTATATGATACCATTTATGAATTTGTCAACAATGGTGTTGTCTCATTCAATGCAATCAAGGGTGCTCCAGGTTACGCATTCAATATCATTGGTAACATGTTTGAAAACAACGGTGATTTGTTTTACTCTGCATCGGGTGAAGGGTCAGTTGTTAGTACTATCAAAACACCCGATTTCCACAACACTGGATCATTGAACTTTTACCAAAAGATGAAGAGTGATAGTTATGTTTTGTTAGGTGCTGATGCAAAAACATTCATCAACAATGGTCAAATATGCTTTACTAATCAAACTGGCATCAACTTGCTGGTGTCTTGGGAGCCGGTTGTTTCACCGCTCAAGGTCAATCATCGTTCTATTTGCAAAACACAGCTTTGCAAATCTCAGAAGACCAAATTTTTTACTTGTCCAATGGTGAAACTTCAATATTGGCTGTTGGATCAATCGACAATCCTCAAACTTTCCACGTCAGAAATTTTGGAACTGACAAGAATGGTGTTGCAAACAAGGTTGGATTGACTGCTACTTTGTATAACTCTGTTGGAGGAAAAAGTGCGTATGCCTACAATGCAAGAGATGGTATCTTGACCTTGTACGTTGGGTTGTATACCCAAAACTTTGAAATCGGTACTGGCTACGACCCAACCAAGTTCCAAATTGTTAGTGATACCAACAGAGAAATCCCCCAAATCTACTTGGGTGCAGTGCAATACAATGGTTCACCACCAAAACCAGGCATGCCATCGGAATGTAAGCCATGTAAGTCAATCCCAGGTATCCCAGGTATTGACCAGCCACCAGCAACTTCATATCCAATCAGTACTGCCCCAACTTCATCGACCAAACCAATGCCAACACCTACTGTTCCACCAATGAGCACCCCATCTAACTCCAAGCATGGACTCATCAAAACAGTAACCGTGTTTGAAACTGATGTTGTTGAAGTTACCTCTACATACACACTCACCAGCTTTGTCAAAAATTGAGTAAAAGGGAGATTCGTTTCTTCTGAGACTAGTAACATACAAGCTGTATAGTTTTAATTATGAATGCAGAGTTTAAACTTATTACTCTATACCATATTTTTATTATTGGCTGAAGATTGTAGATTATTGCTTAGGACGACGTATAGAATCAAATAAGTGAGTTTCAACCAACATTTACAACTTCTCTCTGGCTATCTTGGAGATCTTGTTATTCAGAAAAAGGTGTGTTTTGGAAGCAAATGGGGGCAAGATGTTCAAGTAAATACTATGTAAACAGAGTAGTCTTTTGGAAACGAGTAACAAAGTCAGAGTGGGGCAAAGTACATGATAATGACCACGTTGGCTACCGAGAACGAGTCTGGTTCAGTGAGTTTATCTCAAAATGTTGCGTTGTGTTTTAGTCACGACTAACATACATACACTTCGGGCCCTAAGTTTTTCGTATGCCTCACAAGCCTGCACAACTCCTCAAAATTGGTATTAATATATCTTACAGATATGCTCATTTTCTTGAACAAAAAGCAGCAAACATGGGTAAATCTTTCCCTAACTTTACAAAAGGACTATGCATATATATATGCGGAGTTTTCGAATTTTCGACGGTTTACATTATGAGACTCGAAAGGGGAATCAAACAAAATTCGGAATTGAGCCAAAGGATAGACAGGGATATTGCGATCGGGCTTGAAAATTTTGTCTTCAAAAAATATGCATGTTGTCGTTCGGAAGGTATAGTGAGCTCAGTAATCTTCACTACCGAATGCAGTGTAAAAGAATTGGGAATTAGCACACTGTCAATAAAATGTCGGCTTTAACGAGGTCTAGTTTGTATATGTTCCACAAAGGGTTCAATCAATTTCGCAAAGCAATTTTGTGTAGCACTAAGATTACTAAGTCATTTAAATCAAAAAAATTACTCGCAAGTTATCAATTGGCTCTTTGGGGTTTAGGTTCGCTGAGTTTACTATTTGGAATAGAAAGTATCCATTTTTGGAAATTGGCTGAATTTTTTTAGTTGATGAAATCCGCCCTAGCAATTTTTATAGCTGCACTGGCTATCCTAAAAGGGTATGATGCTGTAGACGACAGAGATTCAGTCGAGTATTCTCTATCAAATTGAGAGGACGAAGGATTCTATGATTAGCTCTGAGAAATCCATGTATTTAAAAACGTACCATCATGTTTCTGGACTGCCCCCACAAACTAGCGCACTCAAACATATATTGCGATTGTACAAATTTTGAAAGTAAACCCTTTCTTCACTGCTGTTTGCATACCCTATATAATAGCCCCAATGAGGTAAATTCATTGCCTATCTTGAGCACCATCCATGCACGAAATAGATGCCTCAATGATTTAAGACCAACAAAAAAAGACGTCGTCAAAGTATGACAATCTTTCATCTTTGAGGCTTCATCTTGCTTTTCGGGTATCGTGTGAGGACTTCAATACATAGGGAACATGCAGAGGTCAAAATATCTGCCCATGGTGTGTATTCGCATTGCGAAATTGTGATACAAAAACACGACACAATGACTTTTTCTCATCAAAGCCCTTTTTCCAGCACATGCAAAAATGAGCTCATAAAATATATCCACATGTCTTTTGGAACAAGGGTCTTCCATCGTCAATTTAGTCTATTACACATCTACTACCCATTGAAAAAAAAAAAAAAAGAAAAGAAATCATAGAGATGAGGAACAGATGAAGCGGTTGCAAAAGAAGGATGACTAGTTGTGACATGTACCTTTGACACCCCATGGCCATTAGTCTTTGATACGAGTTGATAATTTCTTGGCTCAAGCTTATCGGTTAGGTCAATGGATATTTTAGCGGCAACTATCTACGAATTTTATTAAGACGAAGAATTGGGGAAAGACGATGCATAAAAAGTTTGGGCGTACACTTGCAGTTGAAAATGGGTTCACGTTAGATGCGGAAAGCTTGTTCCTTTAAAGGTTTCCTTCAGTTGGATACTGGCCCCCAGAAACCACTACACTCCATTGACTGAGTGTATGTGCTACTATGTTCAGTTTAAATATTGACCAAACTGAAGGTATGACGAACGTGACTTTCTTCCATGGCAAGTAAATTTTTAAAGACCCTACAAGATACATCTGACATCCCAAATTAATCCATGCATTGCATAAGGTTGTTGGTTTTTCTTCCCTAGCAGTTTGCATAGAGAGTATAGCTTAGTGCACTTGTTCATCGGGCACTACAAAAACTTACGATAAAGTGGTGCAACAGCAGTGCCACGAGTGCCCAATATGGCCTCAACATGGTTCTGGAAAGTGTATAAATAGCCATACAATATTCCTAAGGGTTCCTAAAATTTGAAAAACAGGATTATACTGAGAACAACAACCAAGTCACATCTCAAACTTGCTATTCACTCGTTCACTCTCAGCAAGCTAGTCAATTCCAAATCACTAAAATGTTATTAAAAGCTCAGGTCTTGTTGTGGTTATTGGTTGCTACCGCATGGGGTAGAGATTTCCAAGGTGGTAACACTATTGATTGGGGTACTCAAAATGTTGGTCAGGGTGATGTCCACATTCATTCTGGAGCACTTTGGTCTATCATCAACAATGCTGCTTCAGATTTCCATGGAAATATTCAAGTTGATTCAAATGCTGGTCTTTATGTTTCCAGTGTTACATCAAATGTTGCTTTGTCTGCTACTTTGTATGACACCATTTATGAATTTGTCAACAATGGTGTTGTCTCATTCAATGCAATTAAGGGTGCTCCAGGTTACGCATTCAATATCATTGGTAACAAGTTTGAAAACAATGGTGACTTGTTTTACTCTGCATCGGGTGAAGGGTCTGTTGTTAGTACTATCAAAACACCCGATTTCCACAACACCGGCTCACTTAATTTCTATCAGCTGATGAAGAGTGACAGTTATGTTTTGTTAGGTGCTGATGCAAAAACATTCATAAACAATGGTCAAATATGTTTTACTAATCAAGACTGGCATCAACTTGCTGGTGTCTTGGGAGCCGGTTGTTTCACCGCTCAAGGTCAATCATCGTTCTATTTGCAAAACACAGCTTTGCAAATCTCAGAAGACCAAATTTTTTACTTGATTGGTGGTGAAACTTCAATCATGGCTGTTGGATCAATTGATAATCCTCAAACTTTCCACGTGAGAGGTTTCGGAACCACTGCTGGTGAAGCAAACAAGATTGGTTTAACTGCTACTTTGTCATCATCAGTTCCCGGAAGAGCTCCATTTGCCTACAATGCTAGAGATGGTATCTTGACCTTGTACGTGGGGTTGTACACGCAAAACTTTGAAATTGGTACAGGTTATGACCCAACCAAATTTCAAATTGTTAGTGACACCAGTAGAGAGATCCCCCAAATCTACTTGGGTGCAGTGCAATACAATGGCCCACCACCAAATTCTGGAATCCCACCAGAGTGTAAACCATGTAAATCAGTTCCAGGTATTCCAGGTATTGACAAGCCACCAGCGACGTCTTATTCAGTCAGTACTACTGCAACTTCATCAACGATTCCCATGCCATCAGCAACTGTTCCATCAATGAGCACGCCATCATCCGCTTCAAAGGCAACTGATGGTGCATCAACCCATGGACTCATCAAGACGGTTACCGTATTTGAAACTGATGTTGTTGAAGTTACCTCAACTTTCACCCTTACTAGCACTGTGACAGATTGAGTAAAGAAGAGTTTTAAACTTGCTTTAATTGTGTAATACCCAAAAGCTGTTTGCTTTTAATGTTAAATGGTAAAATTTTTATAACACAATGTAGAATCAATAGTTACTCTATGTCGTATTGTATGATTATAGAGCTACGTAATTGATTGAAAACTTTTACAATTTGATTTATTTTGTAGAACATTAAATGAAGTTTCAAGAAAACTAGTAGAGAATAGAGAGGGCAGCAAAAGCATGGTAGTGGAAATGAAACAGGCTGAATGTATACGAGTTGTAACGCAGGGAGGGAAGAAGTTGAAAAAGGGAGGAGATTAAGCTCCTGTGATTATGATCATAGTTTCGCAACCCGGGTCATCAGTGTACAAGATATTCCTCATCGAATTGAAATGGATCTGAAAGGAGCCCACTCTTCTTTGTCGAAATAAGAACACGTCAAAAACATCACATAAAAGCGCAAAAAATATTTTGGAAAATGGCACTTTCTAGGCCGAAACGGGCATCATCGGTTGTAAAAAAAAAAAGAAAGAGGATAAATTCATGTATCATTATTGACCCGATCTCAATCACTGTGTATTGTTCAAAAATAAAGAAGCAAAAAAGTCTAAAATTTGAAATCCGGGGTAAAGATGACAATAAGTGTACGCGCATTTCGGTATTTACTTCTTGACCTAGAACTAGCTATGATTCGTCGTTCTCCTTGTGATACTCGACCACCAGCGGTTTGTGTTAACCTCTTTATTGTGCACTCCTTTTCATTGTTTCTGCTGACCCCCTACTTGCCAGGAATCACGTAGGATGACCAGATTTCCATATTCTCTCTTTTCTTTCGTCTCCTTTATTGTGTCCGAAGATCTTGCGTTCATAACCATTATTTGGAAAAGAGAACTTGGTGTATACAGGTTTTCTATTATGTATTACTAACAGAAACTTGAGCACCAATGTACAGACTAAATACGCATAACATGGATAGTGGAAGGTAAAGCGTGGTCATTTATTTCTAGTAATAATAGTTGATGCAGTGATGGGGGAAGGTTAGGATATTTTCCAAAAAGTAAAGTAAAGCCGGGGTAATTTTGGTTAGAGAAAGGATTAGGTACATGCAAACTAGCGGGGTTTCTCACTTTAGTCTAAAGAGTAACGATAAAAACTAGGAAGTATGGTTTGGTTGCCGTCTTTCTGGAAAGTCTTTTCAACACTTTGATGATTTTATCTCCAATAGGAAATATCATTGAGTTCCACCAATATGCAGAAGTTGTCGTGGCCCATCAAGTATACAAACCATCGGCAATAAAAAAAAAAATAAAAAGAAAAAAAGAAAATCTCTCTTCGTACATTGTGAGCTACATGTTTATGGTTTAAGCCGTTGCCAAGATTTGTGAGAGAAAGGTCGACCTTCCTATTTTGACATCCAATACTTTACGAAAACGTTTGTAAAGGATATGTTTGGCTCGAGAATAAAAGGGGGGTGTGGGGGCAGTCCTTGTGGGGCAAGTAAAGTCTGTGAAAGTGGTGGGTACGTTTTTTTTTATTTTATAACCGATTTGATTAAGACTTGTAACTTCATGATACTGACACGTATCTATGAGTAAGACCCCCTTTTCTATCTTCCCTCTTCGGTTGTCAAAACAGACTTGTTGTTGTAAAATCCCGAGATTAAAAAAAAAAAAAAAACATTTCTTTTTGCTCTCCTATTCTCAAAGTTTTTGTTTTTTTTAATAAAAAAGAGAACACGGAGTTAGGAAATATGTTATGTTTTAGAAGACGACCGAGAAAAAATAAGGAAAAGGAGTTAACCGGATTTGTATTCGGATTTATAATGTCACGTGCATATGGAAAGCGTGAAAGAAAATTGGCAACCAAGATCGAAAGAAGTTTTACGGTTGCCCTTCTTTGGGTACGATGGAAATCCAGATCACTTGAAAGGCTTTGCTTGGATTTGTACACTCGTTCCATCCATTCGTAGAACTATGGAGCATAGTATCAAGAGTGTAATATAAATGTATAAAAATTTTACCTTATTTTTACTTTGACTTGAACGGAGTTCGGAATTGACTAAGTGAGTTCGATGGCCATACGTACTATCTTTCATGGTATTATATCATACGTAGAATGTATGATGTAGTAACCACAATGCTGAGTTATAATAAACGTGAACCTTAAATTACGTCACTTGTAAAGGTGAGACAATTACAAAATCATGATGTAATCAAATGACATAAGAACAAAAAGTGGCGGGACAGGGGTGGGGTTTGGTGACGTTTAAAACTCTCACCACTCTTGAGAAAGAGAATTTCAAACTACATTCCAGTCTGTATTCTACATGTATATATATATATATAGTATAAAATTGGGTATTTAATTCTATTAACAATTTATAAAGCAATCATCATCGTCGTAATCGTAAATCATCATCATCAATCGTCAAGGTTTAGCAAACTTGTTCCAAGGAAATGTTTTCGTGTTGGAATAAACTCATGGTGGTAGTAGTAGCAGTAGTTGGCAATTGTAGTGTTTTGCTGGGATATTTATAATGTGAATTGTGATTATGGTGGTGATTGTAATTGTGATTAGGCAGTATGTATTCATCATCGTCGTCGTACTCATCATCAGTTAATGAATTTGTATTGCACAACTCCGGCATGTCATGATGATGATGAGGCATGTGAGCATTGGCTTGCTCTTGTTGCTGTTGTTGTTGTTGAGCAGACTCGCAAATGATTGTACCTTCATCATCAGAATCTTCAATATCAGTAGCAGCATCTTCCTCTTCCTCTTCTTCATCTTCTTCGATGATTGTTGGTGTGGTTGATGATGACGAGTTTATGAATGGTAATGACTTGTAACTGGGTGTAGTTGGTAACGAAGTGGTAGTGTTCATGATGACAGTTCTTGGAATCTTTTTGGCTTGTGTAGCTACATCTTCTTCAATTTCCGAATCGGAATAGATGTAGTAATCATCTTCCTCCTCCTCTTCCTCTTCGGAGTCAGACTCAGTAACTTCCTCGGTGGTTATATGTGGACTCATTGTTGCATGTTCGTGAATAGCACCATTCAACTGTTTGATTTCATCACTAACATCTCCTTCGTATTCTTGTTCTTCATAATCGTCGTAGTAGTCTTCCTCTTCTTCGTAGTCTGAGTCTGAATCAGAGTCAGAGTCAGAATCAAGTTCATATTCAGTGATTGAAGTCTTGTATAATGATCCAGCAGTAGATGAAACTTCCTCATCAGAATGACTTGATTTGCCATGATTGGATTCAGCAGGAACATCAAACTGTACATGCCTATCCCCTTCACCGCGTTGGTTTTGTTGAGTACTGTTGTAGTTGTGGCTATGGCTGTCTCGGTTGTAGTTGCTATTGTTGTGGCTGTCTTGATTGTAGTTGTTTCTTCGTTCGGTTTCTTCAGTAATATAATCCATCAAATTATCTAACATATTGGCTTGAACCACCAAGTTACGCAATGAAGACTTGGGTGATGCTGCTTCTTTAGTCAATTTCAGTCTTACTTTACTGGCAAGAATATATGTCTGAGCAAAAGACATGTGTGGGGGTGACACTTTAGGAGTGGCGGTTGTCATTGTAACACTATATTTGGTATTGGGGTGGGCAAAATCGTTGATGTTGTTTGCCAATGGGCGAACGTGACAGAAGATGTTTTGAGATCAAGATATGGAGAGAAATGGAGGGGGGGTGGATTCTAATGTTGATTTATATATACATGTATCCACAAAGGTTACGTATATTATAGTACAAACTATATTGATGTCATTATATCCTCTGACTAATTGAGAATTAAATAACTCGGCGATAAAAAATAAATAATAAAAAGTAAAAAATAAAAAGTAAAGAAAAAAAAATTAAAAAAATAAAATCACTAAACTGTTTTGTGCAACTCAAGAAGAATAGGAGGTTTTAATCTTGCGGTTCTAGACTGCATTGGACAGAGTGTGTGCCAGTTCCAAGAGAAGAGCAATTAGTAGCCTTCCCTTTTGATCCGAATAGTCCTTAGACCTAATCACATCATCCTACTCCTGGTAGTATACACACCGTTCTACTACTCATACATATAATTGCTAGAACAGAAGAAGGAAACAAGAATAGACTAGAAAGAGCAAAGAAACACGAAGCACACTTTTTCCTTCTCTTTCTCATAAATTCTAAACAACAACAACAACAACACGGCCATTATCATCTTTCGGAACCCTGTCATTTTACAGTGTTGCGAATGTACGGCTCCCGGAACAGAATAGAATCGAGGATAGATCATCATATATATCCCACTCTTTATTGTCTCACATATGCATACCTCCTAAATATCTTACTCTCAAACCGAGTCCGAGTGCACCGATACAGGCTAGGCATGCACACACTCTCTAGCTCTCTCTCTCTCTCTCTCTCTTATATCATTGTCTATTCTTCTCCTCTATTTCCACCTCCCGGGTCCGAGTCTTATGATATTTTTTTACTGTTCGGGAACCCACATATTTTCCCATAATCAGTTTTCAATTATGTGCATAATAACACCCATAACCTCATCATTCTTCTTACTCTCTCTCTACTTTCTTATTCCCCTTATTATGGCTTAAAAGAAAGGATAAAACCACGCAGTCTCGTCATTGTTCTTTGAGTACATGCATATATATCTTTGTCTTCCTCCTATTATCATCGGTTCCTCTCTCTCCCCCCCCCCCCCATGGAAATCCGAGGTAAACCAATATTGTCTATACATGTATATAGCGCATATACATAGTTTGAAATTGGAATAAATCTCTCATAGATTAAGTGTTCCCCAATGCAGTATGTACCCACTACATACGCAAATCATTATACACGGTTACATTTACACATACTTTCTTTGCGATGTCGCAAGATACACAAATGCACAAATGACATTGCACAAAATTCTACCAAATCGGATGTAATTTCTCAAACTCGGTTATTGATGTTTACTACACACCGGCTACTTTTGACAATAGTAGTTACGATGAATGAAATTCACAATAGACATAGTCTTCACAACATACCCACGTTTCTATCTTTAAATGCAGCAGACACATCCTTAGCTCGGATGGTAACTTTTATTCTGAAGTCCGATAAACTGTCAAATAGTCAAAACATTGTCCATGACTAATGTGTAACGTCTAAATCTTCAACTGTCATTATATGTATATGTATAATGGATTAGTAAACCTATCCATTTCCGCAACTTTAAACCCCTAAAATCCGATTTTTACAAATATCCGAGAAAAAAAAATTTTTTTCGTAATTTTTTTTTTTTTTCTTTTTCGGATATTCGCTTTTAAGATTGTGCAATAACTCCGAAGAAACCCAAAAAAAAAAAAAAGGGTAACAAGTTAGTTTTAGCCCCATTAAAGCCGTATATCTGTATTGTGCTACTCATCATCTTGACTTGTTCTTTAGTGATCACAATAGGGAGAGGTGAGTAAAGAGAGGGAAGGAGAAAAAATGTATCACGCCATATTGAAGTAGCTAACATATCTTCATTGTGATGGGAGAGAAGGAGATTTCTTTGGAAAAATCTAGCTCTATTTTATAGCTTTTTGAACCAAGAACTTTATATCAGTACAATCTCCAAAAGATCAACAATCCAGCCAGTCTAACATATTAATGAGACACTTTGCGTTCCCCAGTTCAATCTCTACAAACAATCTACTTTCTTTAAGACTCTATATTAACAGAAAGCAATCACAAACTATTTTGTAACTCTAGTCTTTCTTCTTGTCATTGAAAACATTCTACTTACTTCTTTTGAAGCAGAGCAGCAGTTATCATCAATGACAAAAGTGTTGCTCCCCTCCCATTCTCTTCTATTAGCTGTAACGACGTCACCCTTCTTGACTTGTTTGCAACAATTACCGAGATGACTTTGAGACAATCCCGCTGACAAATTAAATATAAAAGCTCCATAAGACCCATAGCCACCATAATATGCACCATTACTTATCCCCTTATCCATCTATGTTCAACAGAAATTTGATTGTCAAGCAATATAGAGAAAGGAACCTGCCTTTGTGTCGATTGACAAATTTTCACCTTCTTCATTGTTCTTATCTTCAAGTTACATGCCAAAGCAATCAATCATGAACCCTATTTGTTAAAAACTGCCTTTCTTCTGATTGCTAATTTGATTCATCCGCAGCAAGCGTAGATTTAAAACAAGACCTGCTCGATCTGAAGATTTCCTTGGTTTATCAGTTGAAGAAAGAAAATTGCGGGGCAGAGCTTCGTACTCAAGCATAGCCTCTAAGTAATTGGAGGTTTTGCAGTAGCTTTTAGTTAAAGCGACAAGAACAAATTCAAATTCCAAGCAACTGAACAGCGTCATATTTTTGAAAACTATTGGTCGAACAGCGGCAAAGAAAAGACTATATCGCTCATTGAATACCAAATTTTGAAACTCCTGTTCTCAGCTTCCAAACTTTCTTCCACCGACCAAGAATTAGCTTCCTACTCCTTTTTTCTTATATCCTCTTGAATAAATGTGAGTTTCCGCACTTAGTTCCTCGTGCTAACTCTACAGTTGACAACTTCCAACATCACAATAATACGTCATTCGATGCTCCCAAAGAACTTAGCTATAACATCGCCATCACCAGCACTGCCTTGAATTCCAACCTCATAGCCTTGGCTGTTCAAATATCGCCTCGCCTCGTCTTAGCTTAAAAATCAAAGTACAACTTATAATGCAGAGAACAACCTGGGTTGAACTCAGCTTGGCACCGTGGACAAACTGAACCACTATTCAAGTACTCATTAGCTGTTAATTGACCCAAACAATCACCACAAATAACCACCTTGTATTGATCTCTAACATGAAACTTGTCTATCTGGTGATTGTTTAATTCATCATGGCATTTAAAACATGGGTAGAATGTATTTGGACAACACTTGAATCTAAGGGCAATAATGTCCAATTGTGAATGATAGTGAATGCATCGTGTGTATGTATCGACTAATTGACCTTTGATGATAAAGTCGGAGTCGTCAAGTGGTTGGGTTTGAGTGATTACAGTAGTCATTGTGGGAGTGTGTGAAGGCAGTGTTTCTCCGGGTGCTCTTTCCGGTTGATGTGACCGCTTGCTTCTACTCAAGGGCTATGTGCCAGAGGTTGTCTATCATTCATTATGTGTCATTAAACTTCTTTTCTCTGATACGACATTCCATACATGATTTCAAATCTGGTAGCACCAAGTCTACGCCTCGCCCCGGGTTTAATCAACCTGCATAGAAATTCACCCAATTCAAGTTCGTGGCGAGTTTTTTTCTACCAAAGGCGGATCCGATACCTACCTAAGTCGAGCTAAAGTCGAAAGAAAGCTTCTTAGCCAGTACATATTCACATTTCATCAACCTTCAGCTCAATCAAACTACTACAATTACTACCAGTATGTCACTTTCAAGATCATCTTCATTGTCCCGATCATCTCCTTCCCCCAAGACTTCCATCATTATATCCAATTTTGCCAAGGAGGACTTTGTTAAGCCAGAAGGCAACTCGACCAAGCCAAAACTCGTTTCCAAAACCATATCATTGGTGGATCAAATCAAATTATCAGTGTTGAACAAAGATGACAAAATCTTAAATCATATTACATATTGGTCCGTTTTACCATTCTTGAATCGCATCATAATCATTTTCAATGATGAACAGATTGCAAGTCAAACTTTGACTTATTTACGCGGAGTATTGAAACCATACGATTACCTTAAGTTATCATTGCAAGAAAATTTATTACAACGATCAAAGTCACAAGATCAAATACAAGAAATGAATTCGCCAAACTCAAACTTGAATGTGACAAAGAGTTTGGCGAATTTCAGAACTTTCCATAATGATCCAAACAATGAATCAAATGTATTGGAGTATGTTGAACCAGCACCAGCGCAATTCAATGTATTGTCGGATTTATCAAAATTGGGCATAGATTTGAGGGATTACAATAGTGACGAGCAATTAAATGAATTGAAGGAAGATGAGCTAGAGCAGCAGCAGCAACTGGATCAAGAAAGAAGGTCAAAGAGTCCAGGGTCATTATCACCAATGGCATCACCAAGACAAGATGATTTGGCCCCGCTGCTGTCGGCACAACTGCTGCCTGTATTAAGAAGAAGATCGACAAAGACATTGTTTAGACCCAGCTTGAAGGTGAAAACTGGTGATGATAATGACACTGGAAAGACTGAGAAGCATGGAGTGTTGCAATCACCGGCGCAAATCAAGCTGGATGAGTATCCTCAATCGCCAACGATAACTTTGGATGAAACTTTTTAGCATGGTGGCTATTTATTGAATTTGTAACTATTTATCGTCGATAACGAATGCATTGGCACCTCTTCCGTAGGCATTACTTCAATGCTGATGATAGCTTATTCATATGTATTATCCTGCATATAATTCATATCATTTTATGTGTCCAGCAAAGAAAAGGGAAAAAAAACTCACCAACCAAAAACACCGCCAAGTAGATCCACTCTGTACCCACAATCACCATGAAGTTTTCAAATGCGATTAGCTGGTCATTGGTAGCAAGCACAGCATTTGGAGGAAGTGACTCTTCTACTCCAACACCCGCTTCAAACTATCCAGTGATTCGCAATGTTGATGAACCAAAAACTGGCCTCTCCTACAAAGAAGAACAATTCTGCCTCGATAATTTTTTGAGAAAACTAGAAATCACAGGGGTGACTATCGATGACAAATTGGTACCATTGGTGAACCAGAACTTGGATTACATATGGTCACCAAGGCAGAAGTCAGGATTACCTGAAATACGATTCAAACCTGTATTGGTTGTCAATATCATTGGCGGGGAATTGAGTACTGAACCAAGTTTTGAAACAAAATCACTGCAATCATATGTTGACTATTGGTTCAAAGTGTATTCGGAATACAGAAAACCGTTAACTGATGGCTTGATTCATTTTGGCTTGGATAATGGACTTGTGGATCATTTCAAGTATTTTAATGAGCAAAGAGACAAGATCTGGCAACACCATCAAGCCTGTTTAAAGCAACAAATACTCAACTATAGCCCTACTAATGAAGAGAAATTCATGCACGAGTTATCCTCATTGGTTCATTTGCTTGACCATGTAAAGAGTGTGTCCAAATACAGTGGAGGAATATTCATCATTCAGATGACTTCCTTAGCGTCGATCAAAAACAAGATTGGAGCTGACTCTACTACGTACAAACATGCTGTTGACTCACTAGAAGAAACACTTGCATCACTAAATGTTTATTTCGATATCTTGGTGATAGAATCGCCAAACATCAAGCCGCAAAATCATTTGCAAAAGAAATCACAAATGATATCAGCTGCTTCTACATCTGCATTCAAATACGCCAGTAAGCAAGCATGTGAAGTTGCCACTGATAAATGTTCAGCACATGGCGAATGCAAACAGAATAAAGATCAATGGAGGTGTGTTTGTGAACCTAGCTTCAACAAAACAACATCAAAAACTACCACTTGGGTTGGTTATGATTGCGGTAAAAAGGATGTTTCTGTACCTGCTAATTTGTTTCTTTGGACTACTATTGCATTAGTATTGTCATTAATTGGGGGGATTAAATTGTTGGCAAGCGTTGGTTCAGATCCTTTGCCTGGAGTATTGGACGCTGCCACTCTACCAACCAAAAAGACCATTTAAGGAGATAGTAGTTGTGTGTAATAGATTAATCCGATTGTGAATGTATTTAGCAACTAGGTACGAGCTCTGTTGTAATTCTCCGCCGCATACAGATGGCTGAAAATTACCGGATTTAGTAAAGAAGCTTTTTCACAAAAAAAAAAAAAAAAAATCATATCATGACATTCCACTTTCATAACCAGATTCCGATCCCAAAACACGAAACCCTTAAATCAACAAATTCTTACCATGCTAAAGTATTCAAGAAGACCCATAGTTACGACAATTTCATTACTCTCATTGATATGTGTGATCTATTTCATGTCATCATCGTCACAAAATTTGGAATCTTCCCTAGGTAAAGTGAGATCGCCAATAAATTTAAATTCCGATACATTGCAATCAAACTTGGACACATTGTTGCAAAGACAGGTTCAACTGGGTAACCAAGTACAGGAACCATTGGAGGAACCACCATCGAGTGGAAATGAAGCAGGGGCTCTTCCAGCAGAACAAAAACAACAACCGCAAACTATCAACAACGATGACGAGGTCATTGTAGCACAAGCATTTATGCCCAAAATGGCCAACGAAACTTTAAAAGCTGAATTGGGCCGTGCTTCATGGCGTTTGTTCCATACCATTTTAGCTAGATACCCCGATGAACCATCAACTCATGAACGTACAACCTTGGGCAACTATATTCAATTATTTGCTCAGGTTTACCCCTGTGGTGACTGTGCACGTCATTTCCAACAATTATTGAACAAATATCCACCACAAACCAAGTCCCGTAAAACGGCTGCTTTGTGGGGGTGTGATATACATAATAAAGTCAATGATCGGTTAAAGAAACCACAATATGATTGTACAAAGATTCTTGAAAATTATGATTGTGGATGTGGTTCTGATGAGCAGGAAGCTGACTCTACTTTGAAGGGAGAGAGCTTGCTGCATTTAAAAGGGTTGAAAGTGGAGAAGGAAGAGTTGCAAAGAGGTGGATAGCCGAATAGCTGCAAAGAGTACAAAGGACAATCTACGAGTACATTTTTTAGCGCATTCATTTCTAGTACAGTTTCACGTTTACATAATTATACAACATCCAATACTTTGTTGAGCTTGACGTGTTTGTTTAAATGACTTGTATTTTGCAAATTTATTTTGATCGATGGGTAACTTCCAATTGTAGGGGATTAGATAATCAGGAGTCTCTTCAACGTAAGCAATAATCCTAGAAATGAAGTTAGAATATTGATGAAACTCTATGGCTTGCTGTTTACATACAAGGCACAAGCTTTCGACGCTGGTATTCTTTCTCTCTTCAATGTCTCCTTGAGTCGATTGTTTAACTCCTGAATTCTTTTCAATTTAATCAACTGTATTTGTTTCTCAGCTTGATCATTCATAATGGACAATGTGGTAAAGCTTCATGGTATCTCGTAGAGTCTCAGGGTTAGGTTTTTTATCGAATGAAGTCATTCTTTCTAAGAATTGTTGAAAAATTATATAAATGTAGTTTTTAACATGCCTTGAAATTAAAGTTTGTGTCATATCCATACCCAAATATGAAACACAAGAGTATACAAATATGTGTAATGTGAGCTATTTCTATACAAAGAATAAAAGCAATATACATACAGCAATGATAGTGGCCAAGATCAAAGTATCTCTTTTCCTCCTGGAGTTAATCTTCAGAATAAGCACATTTATACCAGGAACACTTTGAATCGTGCCCAATATCGTCAGTTGAGCATTTTGCAAGTACTGACGTTGGTTAGCCAACTCATCACGAGTATTGTATGCACTCTGTAACAACCTATCAGCTATTGAATTGACATTGTCTGCACGTTGGCTTTCTTCAAGAATGTACGAATCAGGGTCCGTATCCAATGCGTTCGCAGGACCGTTACGTCTCTTGTGATTGGAAATATCTGACTGCACAGTGAATAGCAAGTTGTTGCGATTTCGTTCTTCAGTTAGCGTAGAATCAATACGATTGAATGAATTTTTGTGATCATGTAAAATCTGTTCGTGACGAGTAATTTGTTGTAATTTCGAAGTACTCAATTCAGTAGTTGATGATTCACTAATTCGGTTGAGTTTGGCAATGATGGCATCTCGTTTGGATAATATATCGGTGATTTGTTGCTTAATTGATTCCTCCTCAGGAGTGCTCTCCAATGATTGTGATAACTGGGTTTGGAACTGCGAGTATTTGGCTAATAACGATTCTGTTTGTTTCTCCAAGTTGAGCGCTTGCGACCTAATTTGAGTGAAGGAAGAGGATGACATGATGAGTGAGGGAGTGAATCAACGTTGTCATAGATTGTGAGTAGTACGAGTTTGCCTGTGTTATTTTTTTTCTTGTGAGTGACGACATCGTTTTTTCTATAGGGTCGCATGAATGCTCAAACGATTGATGGTTCACCCCACAACAAATGGCATGTTATTCACCGATTAATACTGATGCTACCTTGTTTGGCTAACCACATGTGTCCTTAGTGCAATGAGCACTACGCAAGTCGCGATACCCGCTGATTTGCTTACAAAAGAGATGCGTTCTCATTGAAGAAGGATGCGTTCCGTAGTGAATTCTCAACCACAACTTTCGGTAATGAAGAATTCCAGTTGGATCCTATTGATGATGAAACAATTGAAAATAACCCGCTTTTCATCGAGACTCTTTTGTTTGACGCCTTGATCAACCATCGTGTTGCAAAAAAACGAAACTGGAATCTACCAATATATACTGCTGATCCTGACGGTGTGACTTTTTTACTCAGGATAAGTTTATTGCGAGAAAGATCATTGACGATCTTGTTGTGGTTGCTGTTGATCCAATTCTTGGTAAAATGAAAGCACTTGTTGAATCCATGTTCAAAGTAGAGTTGGATCACGGTTTGGTGTGCCGGTCAATGATGGATATCTTGCAAGTTTGGCAAACACTTGAGATGCAATTAGTGCAAGTTACATGTATTGATGAAATGATTGGGTAAAATTCGATCACTTGACACATTTGGCATGCAGTGTTGGAGAAGCACAAACAATTGATTTGTGAAAGAGACGTAAATCGTGAGAATTTGAAGCAATTGTTTGAAAGCAACCCTTGATACGGCGACGAAAAGAAAGGGTGCAAAAGGGACGGCTAGCACATTTTTTATCTTGTCAATTTGGGTAACACTAATCTATGGAGTGTATAATTTAGTGACATGCATGTGAGCAGCGTATCCGTTATCCCTACTCTGGCAGTGCCAAAATACAAATTTAGTATTTCCTCCCCATCCTTCAGTTCAATGCCTGACATTTCCGTAACGCAACTCCTGTTGCTTCTATGTCAACTCTTGCATCTTCCCATTACGATATCGTGGCAACGAAAATTACAGCCGCTTATCAGCTTACGTGATCTAGTAGATTTCAAAGATAATGGTGGACGAGGATGCACAGAAGGCGTACAGATAATCTGGACACAAGAGTACTTGTGGCTTCATTTTGCTTTACAGTGTCGCTCCTAAAATAATCAAAGCAGTGTCAACCCCCAAAGCGTTAAAGTATTAACTCGAATGCAATGGTTATGTGATGAAAATGGAGTTCCGTTAAAATGCAGATCTATCTGTTGTATGCACACAAAGAGATGGAGGGAAAACTGCATCATCGTCACTGTCAAAGTTAAAAGAAGAGGAGAAAAGAAACAATTGAAAGGGGTTTGTTAGAAACATAATGCGGATCTTTCTACGACATTTGACGGAGAAGCAATAAGCCCATTGTGTTTTTCAGCCAATGACAAATGTGTAGGCTGTCTTGTAAATCTCTCAACCAAGCGGCATTTATATATATTAAGGAATGGTTGGCCAAACATTATATGAGCTGCATTGTTGTGTTGACGAGAGAGAGAGAAAAGTGAGACAAGTTTTGAATTTAGATTGTGCAGATGGGAATCGCTTAAGTAATAATGTTTCCTAATCGGTAATAAATGGGAGTGAGTTAAACTTTATACATTGTACATTGTACATTGTGTATTGCACATATCTTTTACTGTCACTGTTTACTTTCATAGATCATCATTATTCTGGCCGAATGAAGAGAAGATCGGAATATAATACCTTATTGTTTAGTGTTCCCGAAAATAAGCCCACATCCCACAAGGGCTTAATGTATCTTAGTATTTGTATGGTTTCATATTTAGACGACAAAAAGCTGGACGAGAATGAATGAAACTCAATTTTCGATGGGTGAGTGTAGCTTAGTAGCTAAACGCTAATTTTCACATTTGGTTAAAATCACGGCATATGCAAACACCGTTCTGTGTGTATGTGTGTATGTGTGTATGTGTGTATGTGTGTATAAAGTAGTTTTTGAATCTGAATCTGAAGCCGGAATTGCGCTTTTTGTTTCGAAGGTTTGTGTAAGAGGAAAGACGTGTATATTTTTGTGAAAGCCAATAACTAAAACCAAAATTTAAAACCAAAGGCTATAAAACTATAAACAACAATTTGCATTCTTGCATGTTACAGCTAACGTGCATTGTTTCAGATACACGCAGCCTATGTAATTCTGCTAGTTCTTTTCCCAAGCGGAAATAAGGGCTAAACTAGTAAAGGGTATTCCTTCGCAAATGACTGTGATATTATAAACTAGCTCTCAATAATATGTTACATTGATATTGTTGTATATAGAATACAGATGATAAAAGTACAAGTTAACAACCAAACCAACTAAAAGCCAAAGAAATAAACAAAGGAAACCCAGGATAAAATAAGTAGATACCGAAAAAAAAAAGTAGTTGACCCCCAAACACACTGTATCATGTGTAGCCGAAACAAAACAAAGAAAGCACCAAACAAAACCCCAATTTGTGTGAATCAGCGCTCAGTGCTTAAAGTAGACCAACTGTCATTGATGCAATCTCGAGCAGAACTCAAATTGCAATGATATTTTGCTGCCAGCAGCAGTTGACAAAGTTGAGAGCTTCTTTGCTCTATATCATATAGCAAACGAAGGTATACAATAATCATCCAAATTTAGGTAATTTCCCAGCTGCTTTGAATCTGCTGCTGATTGATGATATAACGGAGGTGGCGTACTAAACTCTGAATCGTCTTTGCTCATAATTTGATTAATGGGAGTCATTGGATCATTTGACTCAAACATAAACTCATCAAACTTCCGCCTTGGTAATTGCAACTCCCTTTCATTCTGACTCAATTCGTCAATTGTTGATTGTAACAAGTCCAGTATCTCGTCTCTGGCTGAGCAATCTTCGAGATTATCAATCTTTAGTTGCATTATTTTCAACTTGGTTTCAATTGACGACGAGCGTTGATGACTGGTTGAGCTTGTGTTTCTATTGATGTATGGTTTTATTTTGGCTGCTGTTGGTGGTGGTGTGTGAACTTGCTGGTCTTGATATTGATGAGTTTCTATTGATGGAGTGGATGGTGCTGTATGGGTACCACTGTTTTCACGACCCTTGATATCATAGTTTAGTGGTGTGGGCGACAACGTTTGTGCTGGGTGTGAAACAGTAACTGTTGCACAAGCATCACCAACTTTTTGCTTTTTAGACCGGAGATGATGGTGTTTGTGAGTACTTGGTGGTGGTGTATGTAACAATAGCATCTTATTGCGTTCGGAATATTTGGGAGTGGCTGCGCTAGATATATCATCTGTATGTCTTTGCATTGTAACTGTAGGGCTCAGAGACCGTTTCCTCTTGTCTTTAGGAACAAAATTAAATGGTGATTGTAACATGGCGCTTAGTTTGGCTCAGTGAGGTAGTAAGAACAGTATGTAAATTTTTTGAGTAAGACGGACAGCAACTATAATAGAAATAAAAGTGTTGTAGTTGGCAATTTGGTATGTTGAGGTTGCGGGTGGATATAGTTTTCGAATTGAAAGCGCTTTGGCAAGAAAGCACGGATTCTGTCTTCTAAATATATATACTTCAAAAGAAAGCAAAAGAGATAGAGAGGGGGAGGGGGGGGGGGGGGGGAAGAGAGAATTCAAATGCAACTTTAAAAAACGAGGAAAACAATAAATGGACTCGGTTTTGTGTAGCTTTTTTTGAAAAAGGCGAAATGCATAATGTACATTTTGTGGCAACTATAGGAGAGAGAGAGAAAAAAAGAAAGAAAAGAGAGTGCCTTTGTGTAATTTTATGCTATTCATAGAGTACTGCATATAAACTAAGTTGATAAAACTGAATTCCGAAAAAAAGTTACAAGATGTACGAGACTACGACGCAGCATTATCATCAGTTTTGAGAGTCGTAGTACAAAACGCTATTGTTTTGTTGGAAACAGGAAATCTTACATTTACGAATTTGTTTCATTTCATGGCATATAGGGATACAAAGATGGGCAAAAGATGTACACACCCACTGTTTTTTCCATTGATTGAAACGCTATCAGCAAAAGTGAGCTCACCCAGATAAAGGAGAATTGGCTACATTCTTTGTAGTCACGCACAAAGCACCCATTCGAGTTGTGTACGATGATAACAATAATAATAATAATAATAATAATAATAATAATAATAATGGCATATAAAGATATCAACTCGGAATACTGAGTGTGATATCCCTACAGTTTCCCCAGATAATACCGTTTTTTTCTTTTCCTCTTCTTACTACGATATCACCAATCCACAATTGATTATCACAAGGCGCTTTAATAGCTGCTCTCTTTTCGTATCAATTGAGAGGCGCGTGTATCAATAAACTAGGTACGTAACTTCACAGTTTTCTTTCGTTCGTTATCGGTGATATAATAAGTACCGATGAAAATAATAATGACAGTCAAACTGAATTATAATTTTCAATCGCCTCATGATATTAAATCATTCCATAACATCACAAACGAGACGTGTAGAAACCATTGTTGAGACTTTGTTCATTACTAAGTCCTGTCCCCCTTTTGACGAATTAGGCCAGATATCACCCGTGACCAAAAGCGGAGTAAGAAACAAAAGCACGGGAATCATATTCGTCGCCTTCTCCTTCCCTGCTACTTGTTTTGTATTTTTTAAGGTTTGTGACATCATCATCATCATTTCTTGAGGACTTTGTTCACAAAGTTGTAAAGATTCCAAAACTTTAAAAAATTTGTTAGTTTTATGAAGAACGTTTTTTTTTTTCTAAGTCAACAGAAGAACGCATCAGAACTTTATGAAGTGGAAACGACTTGTGGGAAAGTATGCAACAAAAAGCAAGTGAGTTCTGAACCAAAATCAAATAAGATAAGAAGTCAAACCACGTATACCACCTAATTTTTTGATATGGAGATCTTGTCTAGTGTCGAATCAATGGCTAGTAAAATGGTCGGCATGACATGACTGTGCAAAAAGTTTGGACTCATCAGCTTTGAGGTGATGCAGTCCACTTTCCGTTTCAGTATTTGTCACAAAAGAAATGTCACATCTACATAATGAACGTGCATGATCTCAGTTTCAGATCTATCGTGTCATAATTCTGTCTCCTTTCTGTGAGTTTAGTGTGTTTTACATATACGATTTGGTATCTCAATAAGCAAAAGTGGAATATTTTCTTTCGCTACTTACATGCGATGCAAATTATTCGGTTTCAGGCAAGAATCGTCCACAAAAAGTCTTTGCAACCATCTTTTCTAATTCAATACTTGTTGATATGTTTTCAGTTAAACAAACCCTCGTATATGTTGCTCGTCCTGAAATTTACGCATCGCATCACGAGTCCATCATTCAGAGTACTGCAGTAATTTGAAATTTTCACAACATCCTTAAATGTGACACAAATTTTATAAATTTGGTTTTGAGTAACGAAACGCTTCATTTACGCAAGATTGGAAAGGCAGGTTCCAAGTTTTCAAAGTGGATTGAAAATTAAAAGTAAGAACGCTTTGCTGGGTTATACTACGTCTGTTCCAAATTGAGTAGGATACTGGCAATGGATACAATTCTTTGAATAAGTTGTTCTTGCAAGGTTCTCTTTTTGGACTCATATATCCCGTTCGACTGAAGAGCTCAGCCTTGTTACTAGAGTTGTTTACAACTACGTATGTTTTGAGTTAAATTGGTAGTAGCGTTCTCGTTTCTAGGTCGCATCAATAGTATCTCATCTGTTCATACACCCTTGGGACCAAATAAGTCAATAAAAAAGAAGAACTACAGTTTTGTAACTCGGGTATCAACACCAGGCAACAACTATAAAACGCCTAAAAAAAAATACAAATAGAGGGCCACAGTTTACGTCTTTATTGAGTGGATTGCTTATTCGTTCTATAAGCTTTCATGTATCGGGAAGATGCTGGCGTCTGATGAGGGAAATGAAAGGCATTACATATAAAATTAGGGTAAATAATTTGAATACACTTTCCCAGGACAGCCGTTCACACTGCAAAAAAAGACTTGAAGTGAACGATAGACTTGTACATTTATGAAAGGTTGGCCAGTCCTGCATCGCTATAATCATAATGTTGTCAATTGAGTTTCTTTTAAATTTGCAAGATAACAATAAAAAGCAAAATGTCTTCTATAAGTCGAACACCACGTAACTGAACTCAACAACTTGTTTAAAACATCTCTTCGACTAAGACGAAGCTTTCATGAACATTTGTTAAGCCTGCCATACTTCAAACCACTGCCTCGGTATGCTTCATCACTCCACAAGTTCTGGAAATACTTTTTGAATACCGCCTTCTATTGACAGAATCGTAGCATCCTTATCAAAAACCACAATACTTACCGAGCTTCCTTTTCTCTATCATCAGATGGAGTCTCTTGCTTCTACACTTTACAGTATTGCCAAAATTAGGGCTTCACGAACGCTACCATACATTTTTCAACTTTTCTCAAGGTCGTGCACAAACGACTGAAAAGTTGCATTGAGAAAAACTTTTTTTTTTTTTTTTTCTTCATTTGAAATTTTGAAAAATTTTTCAGTTCCTCTTTTCTTCATCCACAAGCCCTATACACCAAGATGCCTTTCCAAAAGACTCAAAAATCATCTGCTTACCACTCCAGATTCCAAACTCCTTTCCGTAGAAGACAAGAAGGTAAAACCGACTACTACCAAAGAAAGAGATTGGTTACTCAACACAAGGCCAAGTACAACACCCCAAAGTACAGATTGGTTGTTAGATTCACCAACAAGGATATCATTGCTCAAATTGTCAGTGCTCAAATCACCGGTGATGTTGTCTTCACTGCTGCTTATGCTCACGAATTGCCAAGATACGGTATCAAGCACGGTTTGACCAACTGGTCTGCCGCTTATGCTGTTGGTTTATTGGTTGCCAGAAGAGCTTTGCAAAAATTGGGTTTGGATGAAACTTACCAAGGTGTTGAAGAAGTTGAAGGTGAGTTTGAATTGACTGAAGCCGTTGAAGATGGACCAAGACCATTTAAGGTGTTTTTGGACATTGGTTTACAAAGAACCACTACTGGTGCTAGAGTCTTTGGTGTTTTGAAAGGTGCATCCGATGGTGGATTGTACGTTCCTCACTCTCCAAACAGATTCCCAGGTTGGGATATCGAAGCTGAAGAATTGGATGCTGAATTGTTGAGAAAATACATTTTCGGTGGTCACGTTTCTGAATACATGGAAGAATTGATGGATGATGATGAAGAAAAGTACAGAACTTTGTTCAAGAACTATATTGAAGATGAAATTGAAGCTGAAGATGTTGAAGAAATTTACACCAATGCTCATGAAAAAATCAGAGAAGATCCATCATTCAAGCCAACTGAAAAGAAATTCACCAAGGAACAATATGCTGCTGAATCCAAGAAATACAGACAAACTAAATTGTCCAAGGCTGAAAGAGATGCTAAGGTTGCTAAAAAGATTGCTGAATTCCAAGCTGAAAACTAGGATATTTAGGGGTTTTACTTTAAAGTGAAGCAATTTCTTAAAAAAATAATATTTATCTGTAAGCTTGTATCCTCTGTCTCTAATGTTGTACCTCATGCTTTTGTCTAACACGTTCGGCGTCGTTTAATAACCTGTCATATACTTTATCAACTACCGGATTCAATGATTCATCTTTGGACTCTTCCGAGCTTACATCTCCCATTGACGCAGTGGCTGGATCGTGTTGCTGTGGTTGTTGCTGTTGCTGCTGCTGCTGCTGCTGCTGCTGCTGCGGTTGCTGCTGCGGTTGCTGCTGCGGTTGCTGCTGCTCCAGTTGTTGCTGCTGCTGCGGTTTCTGTTGTTGCACTGGTTGTTCCAAACCCTTCACCTCATCTCTCTTATCCAATATCTCAAGACCGATTTTATTGTTATTAATCTTATCAATCAAATCATCGACATTTTCAATACCCTTGGCGGCAATTATTGCATCTCGCAATTCCGAGCCAGAGGGCAATGAATTCAACAATGGAAGTCCCCTTTTGTTACCACCAGCACCAGCACTGCCACCGCTAGGCTCAGTTGTTGGATTTTCTCTCAGTTGCATAAATATCCCAAGCTTGTGAAATTCTCCTTCTTCAATTTCTTGTTGTTTGGCATGAAGACTACTTTGACTGGCTGATCGCATGAGTACTGGACGCCCAGTAATCTTGTCAATTATAACGTCTCTACCTTCATCATTGGACTCAACGACAACTTGATGAGGAGTTAAATTGACATCATTGGAGGAGAAATATGATGTAACGGGTTGGAAATTTGATGCGCGTGGGGATAAGATTGGACCAGCACTAATCAACTCCGTTGAGCTTTGATGCAATGAATCTGGCTCCAGATGGACTTTGATTTCAGGTGTTTGATGCTTTCTTGGTGGTGAGTATTGTTGTTGTTGCTGCAGTTGTTGTTGTTGTTGTTGTTGTTGTTGTTGTTGTTGTTGTTGCTCGGATGTCGCATCTGTCGATGTCACTTTCCGTGCGTGTTCTTCAAACGTGTCCAATATCTTTTCCAATGACGAATCTAGTAAACAAAACCGAACAAGACTCTCTTTTCCTTCAAATGATAATTGTCCACTAGCTCTTTTGGCAAACAAATTGTCAATTGCCATGTGTATTTCTTTTCGTATTGCTTTTGTTCTCTCAAGCATAGCATTGGACACAATTTGCTGAATTTTATCATCTTGTTGTTGGTCAGAGTGGTCCTTCTCACTCAACAATTTTTCAGCAGTTTCCATCAACAACGATCCATCATACATAAGATCCTCTTCTTTGTTTAATGATGTCATGGGGTACTGGGTATTCAAAGACATGTCCATGTTTCTCATGAGATAAAATGCAATTCGTTGTGATAATTCATCACTGACTAAGTCATAATCCAAGTCCAATGCGAATAAAGTGGTTGATTGTTTAACTGCTGCGTATAACGTTGCCGCTGCTGAATGGTTTAAATTGCGATTGCCTAGTAGTGATAAATGAACCAAGTTGGGGACTTTGTGCAAAAACATGGCTATGGATCCAATTGCTTGCGCTGACAATTCATTCAAATCTAAATGTAATCTTCGCAAATTACCATATTGTGGTAGATACTCCGCCAATGATGCAATGATATCAGGAAATACTTGAGGGATTGAACTCATGTCAAAAAACCGCAACATCTTTACATTAATCAAACTCTTTAACAACTCAGCAGTTTCTTGAACATTGGTCAAATGTGTTGAATTGATCGAAAGAAACATCAATTTATCATTCCCACTGTTGAATGCATCGATAAATGGTCGAAGCTGTCCTTGACTTAGATCATTAAATGCAATATCAACTCCAACACAGTTTGCATTGGGGTCACTCACATAATTGGCGACGATCTGTGCCTTTGTCGAATTCATCTCCATTGAAGCAACACCCAATCTTCTGGTGGCAATCTTGACTGCTTTGTTGATCAACTCATTAAACACATTATCAGGCAATTTACACCCATTGATTACCAACTCTTCAATTCCACCTCGGTACACAATTGCATCAGTGAATATCCTCCAATTCAAGTTTCCTCGAACACAGTTGGGACTGGCATCTGATTTGATCCGTTGCTGTGAAATATCCAACTTCTTGACCGTCTTGTTCAAAGCTAGGAATGCACATAGCAATTTCCACCCATGACTGTCAATAGCCACATTTCGTAATGAAAGTTTCTCCAATGCCTTATTTTGTGACAAGCAACCAAGAATAATCTTCAACATTTCCGTCGTCATGGTGACATTGTCGAAAATCACTGCATTGATTGGCGTAATGGCAATAAAATCAGAAAATGACAAAACGTCAATCAATGTTGGTTTCGGATTGAGCATTTTCAAAACTTCCAATGGAGCTTCTTTGTTCTTTAATTGTTTCAACGTTGCAGGTATGGGTAAAATCTCTCTCAAATGGCAACACCTGGTGTAAATTGTCTCCAATGTCATTTCATTATTCAATTGTTCGCGCTCGTCATCAAAATGTTGTTCATGCATGTGCAATGGTTGGTCAATTTGCGCATCATTTGCCAATTTCCGTTGACTGACTTTGGCATCAATCTCCTCCTCTTCCTCTTCTTGATCCTCCATAGTTTCGCCAACATCACCATTTTTCAATTTTGATTTTGATGGCTTGAAATTGGCCACTTCTTGGGCAATCCTCTTGGCTTGTAAATGGGCCTCGTATGAATGTTTTTCCGCCTCAGCTAGCGCCCTCTTTTGCGCTTCAACAGCCATAGCCACATCTCTCTCACTATATTGTGGTGTCGACTGTCCTTGACCATCTTTATTGCCATCACTCGAAGCTATTCCCAAGCATAATCGCGGTGGAGGCGCATTGAGATCTTGTGGTATCAAGACATTCCCCTTTTTCGGTTTGCGGGATGGGATTTGTTGTTGTGGATCGTATTCCAACTTGTCAATAGCAAATGAAACACGACGAAGCTTAACATCTTTCAAATCTTTGAGGGGGATAGGCTTTCTATGCTTGTTTTTGTTTAGTACGATACGTTGCGGTCTAGTAGTTGGAGCAGATGCAGTTCTTGAAAGTGGCGCTGCTGAAGATCTTCTTCTGAAAAACCCTCCTCGACTTTCACTTGGTGAGGAACTTATTGGATTCTCATCCTGATAAGAATCTTTAAAAAGCAGACCTGTGCCAGATTTCGAATTGCTTGAACTTCTTCGACGTGATGGAATGCCCATACCTGCAGGCAATTTATCAGTCATTGATATCAAATCTTCGTGTCTCTTGGGACCAGCACCTGAGCCAATCAAACTTGGATTCAATTTAGGTGATACCGGAGCTTGTGCTGGAGATCGAGGGGCTTGTGGTTGGGATGCTGATGATTGTTGCTGTTGTTGTTGTTGTTGTTGTTGTTGTTGTTGTTGCTGCTGCTGTAATGTCGAAGACAGACTCTTGAATTTAGAAGATAAGGAACTAAATAAACCCTTTTTCCCACTATTGGATCGAGTTACGCCTGGAGATCCCGCAGGTGGTGTGGATGAAGACGAACCAGCCGATTTCTGTGAAATTAATGCTTCATCATGGTCATTGTACACCAAATCACTAGTTAGCGATGGCAGAACAAAGTTGAAACTACTGCTGCGTCTTTTGTTGCTGGAAATTGTTGACGATGGGGGTGTTGGTGGTGGATGCTGTGTTGTTGATTGTTGCACAGACGATGCCGAAGAAGAACGAGATCGTCCCATCAATCGGTCTAATTTCGACGTCTTTTCCGGTTGAGAAGTAGGGGGTGTAGTAACAGATGAGGCAGATGCTGCTGATGTGGCTGGTTTAGTGGTTGTTGTCGCAGCAGCCATCTCATTTGATTTAGTCTTGTGTGCTGATGTACTGGATGGAGGTACCTCTTGAGACCGTTCACTTGAACGTCTTCTTTGTTGTTGTTGCGTTGGCGATTGAGTAGTGGTGCCATTTCCTTGCTGAGCGGGTGCTTCTTCTTGTGATCTCTTCCTTTCCGATGAAGATCCCTTTTGTTGTATATCCTTTTGTTTATCATGATCTTGATGAGTTTTAGACTCCTTCTGTTGCTCATTATTGGAAGCCAACTTCTTGACAATCTTTTTCGATTTGCCACGAAATAGCCAATCAACATCGTCATTAGCAACACCTGTTTTCATCTCTTCACATGGTGGTTTTTGATGAGGGTTTGTAATTGTTATGTTGCTAGCATTGTGATGTTGTGTTGTGACCCCTGTTCTGTTATCGACGGGGGTTGAGCTCGGCTCCAGCATCGTTTTGAAAAAAGAATAGGAACGTGGTAAGTACCGATTAGTGGGATGCTATTCTTCTTTGCAATAAGTCGTACTTAATATTACCTGAAACCCTTTCTTTTAAGCAATTTGTAGGATTAAAGTTTGAAAAAGAAGTCAGTAGTGGGGGAGATAGAAATGAATGAAAGTTGGGGTATATTTGAGTAATTGGGAAATAGCCAACGATAAAAAAATAAAAATTAAATTTTTTTTTTTTTCTTTTTGGAGAGATAGTCCGACAAGCACGTGATCAAGAGAAGCCACCCAGCCCAATTACGATGTAAATAATCACACAAAGATACAAACGGAACAATAAAGTTTATGGGTTTGCTTTTCTTTGTGGTTTAGGAAAAAATACTGTGTTGTGGGAAGAGGCGGGGAATTGGTTAGTGGCTCACAAACATAACCCAAAGTCAGTTTAGCAAAGAGTGAATGTGATAAATAACACAATCAGTAATAGAAGTTGAGTAAGTATGTCTAGCAGTAGATAAAAACGTATTTTTAGAGTATTGGTTTTATGGTAAATGCGGGGAAGAAGAGCAAAGGTTTATTTAAGTGTCACCTATAATATATCTATGAGCAATCAAAAAGCTTTATCAATGAGCTTTACTGCCCCACAAAAGTATTAAAGCCTAATTGTCTGTCAGGAGAGGGGGGGGCATGAGGAGGGGGGGTGGTTGGAGTTAAAATGAAAGTATATCTTTTGCTGATTATTATTAATTGATTAAAATAGGAGATTTTACAAAAACAGGTCGTGTAAATTCTTCAGAAAGCATTACTTCCCAATTTGGTATCGTCGCTACCTTCCACGTTTTCTTCACAATATAGTGTTTTTATTTTTCATTCATACAATCTTTTTATTTTTTTTTCATACTAATGCGACATAATTTTGTTTCATGCGAATTTGTTCTAAGTAGAGAAATAAAATCGTAAGTATTAATGAGCATCAGGCTGGAATTACACACAGACAGATATGTGGATGGGCTTTGTAATTGCTTTACCTTGGACACAGGCCAGATGGCTCTGAAAAGTGAGATAGCCCCATTGGAATCGTGTTTTAGTTACAGTGACTACAATGAAGCGTTCCGTCTAAATGAGAGTGAAGTTAATAACCTGCAATCTGAAATGGAATGCGATAGTGTAGATGTAGATGTGAACATCAGTTCTGGACAAGAAGAAACTTGTAAACGTAAAAGGGGTCCATACAGATACTACTCTGAGGTACAGAAGCAAAGATTCTGGCAATTAGTTATGGTGCAAGGGGATTCCGCATACAAGGCCGCACAAGCAACAGACATCAGTTTGCAAACAGCTTACACTTGGAAAAGAAACTGAAATCGTCGAGTCATCTGTGAACTCAATGGTGCCTATGGCCAACTTAAAAAGCGTGGCGTGCTTAAAGAAATTGAAGCAAACAAGACACTTAAAGAGATCAAGTATTTGGTACTTGATAACGCAGCATCCATAAACGTCGCGATCTCGAATTATTGGTGGCACTGAGTAGAATGGAACTAGTATTTTTGCCAGCTTATTCACAGGGACTAAACGCAATTGAAGAGTTCTGGTTGGTGTGTAAGGATAGAGTTAAGCTGTCAAACTTATCTAGAAAAGAGCAATTAACACCAAGGGTAAGAGAAGCAACAGCGCAAATAATCTTAAAGAGCTATCAAGGATTTTGTAAACACGGCAATGACCATATACAGTACTGTTTGGAACTGAGATCTTTTTAGAGTATGAATCATTATTCCTCCATCAGAAGGGGACCACTTTCAACTAGAGAAAATAACAGCAAAACTTTTGTGAAATGAAAGTAGGAAAGGCTAAACCCAAAAATTAAAAATGGGAGCAGCAACTTGTTACTGTTTAGCGCCCTCTAGCTTGTTACCTTAGTCTAGTAGCAAATATCATCAGGCTTGTATAAATCAGGATAAATATGGTGAAATATGTTGGCCAATTGAACAATTATGTCGCGCTGGTATAAATATAAAATAAGACTGTATTCTCTGAACCATATATCTATCAAATGCTATGCACGTGTCAACCTTGAACATTTACTAGAGATTTTGAAGTATAAAGGTGCATTTTTTTCTTACATTTTATAACTTCTTTTTTTGTATGAATCAAAGATATACACTTTATAATCTGACACTTTAGCAATAACTTCACTCTGTAATCACAACTACAACAAGATTACTGAAATAACAAAATATGAGAGATTTGTTAAGAACTTGGACTACAATTTTTACGGTAGTATTTTTTCAAGCTTTTGTAAGAGCAGAACAATATTTGACTTATACATGGTTAGATGACGACAAAAACATGTTAATGATAGGCATCCCTGAGTATGTTCAGAAGAGAGACACTGGCAACGTGCCTTTCGATGCAAACTTGTCAATGACTATAAGTAATGAGATCATCATTAATTTGAATGGTGTAGAAAATCTATACTATGCAGTGAATCCTACAATCAAGAAAGAGGATGTACTGGAATCGGATTTGACAGATTTCTTTAAAAATGAAGTGGCGGTTTCATTAGGTATTAGTCATTTAGTGACTAACGATACTGAAGCGGTATTGAAGAAACAATGGTTCGGTGTGTGATGAGGGATTTCTGGGGACTAGCATGCCTAGAAACTATGATTATAAATAGGGATATAAATTCTCTTGAATTTGAGTATATTTTAGATGAGATAAGATTGATAAAAATATTATGAAGTACGTTACCAAATATGTCCACTAATTCTACTAACAACTCTGATATGTCATTACCTTCTAGATTATCGAAAGCTCAACTCCAATACTGGCAGTTTTGACTGGAATTTAAACTTCGATTTAATGGTCCTTTTATTGTAGATGCAGCGATAGTTTGCATAAGATCATACGATCATGAAAGTTCTCAATTGAGAAAATATAAGTGGTACTGAGGCGCGAGTGCTCTTGTTGAAAAAAAAATCACATTTTTTGTTTTCTAATTAATACACAGCTATACTATTATTATATAAACAAGCTTCGTACCCTGAGTCTAGTTCTGCATACCATTTGACAAAATATATTTCTTTTATTTTTTTTGTGCTATAAGGATTATGATGTTATTTATACATGTCTTCGGCTTTACTATCTATAAATACGAGTACATGTTCTATATTAAAGCCTTACTCACTCTAAAAATGAAAAGTTTTCCTCCACTCAAGTGAAGATTTTTCACCTGGTTATTTCTAGTAAGATTTTTTTCTTATACGTTGTTAGAGATACTTCTTATTCCTACTCTAAGGCAGTATAGTCTCTTTATTTTTATTTCATACTAGTGCGATATAATTGTTCATATTAGTGCGATAGGAATCTTGTTTTTATGTGATTTTGTTTTCCATTAATTGCGCACTTTGACAGCTTTGATTGTGCCATTGCACAAAACATTAACGATGGATATTTCACTAACCGACAACAATCTATTTATAGGGAATCATGTTATCTCAAATTAACTTTTAGAATAAATTTTTAGAGCCACTCACTATTCACAATCCAGGCAATTTTGTTTAAAATCAAGCTGGTCTACTAAGATGGTGTTTTGAATTTCTACTAGTCTCTGCACGATTAAATGTAATCTATGACAGACTTCCAATCTTACCCGTCACCGGTGCTCAACTCTACGAATGAGGATTAGTCTTACTTCTCTTCTACACTTGCCGTATTAACGATAGATAATCTAATTTCCCAATTTCGCATATGTTAGTTTTACTTGTAATCTTAAGAATATATAATATATTGAAAAGTACTTCTCCAAAATGACAATTAGGTATTCTAGCCCCCTCTACAGTGCGTTCACTTAACTTGAAATTGACACAAGTAAATATTGTCTATTGTTTTTGTTTGTGCCCACCATACATACGGCATAAAAGATAATCTAAAGGTAATTTGAAACTGCACACCCATTACCCACCCCTGAACTTGTAAAGAGCATTAGAAAAAGGTGCATTTGGTATATAGCTCTATTTCCCCATTTGATAGCACAAATTTAAATACACGGCCAGTCATAGGTGCTACAAAAAGCCAAAGATTGCATTTCAACTAAGCCTCGAAAACAAGGATAGGATTGTGTGAAGAAATGCTTTCTTTTTGTTTTTGATAGATAATACGGCACACCTAAGATTTAACTTCATATTGAATAATGAAACAATAGGAGGTTAATGGGTGTGTCCCTAATATACACAATACCGCGTGAATTATGAACAAGGTAGTTTAAGCTCAATATAAATATTAGTGGTATTCCCCTTTGGAAATGTGCGAGTGAGATTAAGAGTTTGGATCTATCGATCCAATATTCAGCACAAAGTGGAAAACCCACTCAATAACTTAAATTCAAATTATACAAAACAAGTTTTCACTTAATCAAGATATAAATCCGATCAATAGAAAGTAAATAAATGTGGATTTTAACAACATTTTTTGCATTAATTCAATCAATATCGGTGATGGCTACTCCAGTGTGGGATGGTGAATTTGCTGACTACCTCAATGCAATGGTAACTTATCCATACAAAATTCACACAGGAAGATTAGTTGGTGTAACTAAATATGACAGTGGCCCAGAAGGTATAAATACGGGAACATTGGTTAAATATGAGTTGGAATCTGCATTCTTGAAAGAAGGTGACAAGTGGGTGTTGCGCCACAGCGACGGTAATGATTCGAAGACATTTGTCGTTTCTGATGAATTTGCTGCAATTATGCTTGAACCAGCAGAAGAAAATTCAGAATACTTACAACAAAGTAAACGCGATGGTGATGACGATGGGGATGATGGTAATCCTTGTAATGGAAGAGACTTTGAGGAGCAAACTGAAAATCTGGGTAAAGTTGAGGTTACTCCAGACCAGGTCAAAGCGGTGTTTGCAGGAGCGATGTATTACGCTCACAATTACAGTAGTGATAAAAGTATTAGCACTAACAAGGAGAAAAGAGATGAGCAAAGATGATGTGTTTACCCAAGCAGCTCATGCTTTGGTACTCAGTCTTGTTCTTTTATCATTAACAGGGATGGAACAAATACTTGGGTACGCCAGTGTCAGAGGACTAAGTGTACTAATTGCGACTATGCAGCATTTGGTGATGGTGTATGCTTTTTTGTTCCCAATAAAGTTGGACAGCTTAGACCAAAGCTATTAGTAAATAGTTACATTTAAAACATGTGTAATATTTTACGTATTTTTTATTTTATATAGTTTGTTTTCAGCTTCATTTAGACTGGTGTTTATTGAACTCCTACCTTACGTCACCAAAGTAGAAACCAGTAAGACAAAACCCAGCAAGGAGTTGTCATTCTTTTCTGCATTTAGCTAGGAAAGCAAGACCGAATGGCCGTGTAATTGCAACCGTTTACGAATTTTCCTAAGCAGTGATAACCACCATCTGTCAGTAACCGAGTAGAGTCGTAAACTGGTAAAGCACACGAGTGCGGTTTCAAGAGTGATTGTAATTCTTAATGTTTCTGATTTGCAGTTAAGGCCAATCCGGTATTGAGTCTTTGGCAACCCTCGATTAGAGAAGTTTCTAAGTTACAGTGCGTAGTCTAAGCAAAGTGTAATTCAGAACAAATTAGTAATTGATACCAGAACAATGCGGGAAACCACCTTTTCAGTAGCTCACCTCTTGTTATCAAGAGTTTTGCAATCACAGACTTCCACTGTTATCACCGAAATATCAACGTTTATCACCGACGGGAGCAAAGTTTTGTACACTGCGCGAATGCACTTTTATTTTTGTGCTATACCATGCCCCCTAAATCCATCTTTAGAAAAGAATATACGAAATGAAAAAAAAAAAAAAAAAACCAAGCCATTCCTGATGGCCAGGTGAATTGACTCAAGCAGAACTCTTGTCAGGTTGTCATCGAACTAGCCTTTTCCAAAAATGCCGTCCTTGTTTTCAAAATCCTCCTTAGAACCATATTTAAGTCACTCTGTGACCTGGATTCAGTAGAAGACGTTCATGAATATCACCGTAAGCAATAAAATGTGGCATAAAAACAAAAGTTATGTCGCATTAGTATGAATAATTATGTCGTGTTGGTTTGAATAACAAATGTCGCATTGGTATGAATAATTACGTTGTTTCAGTGTGAGATAAAAATAAAAAGACTGTATCTCTGAACAACCGCATTAAACGCGTTAGGGCCGATCAGTGTGCATATTAACCGAGATTTAGTATTTTTGTCTTTTCTTTTCTTTATGATGTTTGACTCCGGTATTAAGGATGTGGATAGAAATACAACATTAAAATTTGATTGATGGTCACGCTTTAGAAGAGAGAATATAGAAACCTTTGTCCCTCTTCGGTGTCTGTGACTATTTTCACACTGCTGTTTTACTTCCCCTCAAAACAAACAAGCAACCGAAGGAAAAATGAATGAAAAAAATAAAAAAATGAAGAAAGTTTCCATTTTTCGGAGCCGGATCATGAGTTTTAGAACTTTAAACTATGATGGAATCGGTTAATCTATCCAATTAAATGTTCGCAATTATCGGGTAGTGTAATTAGTGCTAAATATTATAAACAAATATGAAATTAATAAGATGAAAATGATAAAGCATGAACAAAAAATGGTCGTGTACAATGACAAAAGGGATGACATAATAGTACATACAGTATACACAGTATACAGTATATATTCCTATATATAAAAGTAAGTCCCATAGTTTTATTTCATTTTTTGGGATGAATTTAACACGAGAGAAGGAGAATTTCATCTTTACATACAAACAACATACACACACACAGTAAAAAATTTTGCACTTTATATAAAAGAGGAGAAGTATATTTCCTAATCAGATTACATATCACACATTCATCTAGGCGACTTATATATCAAGGAGGAAACGTATCATACAATTCAAACAAGTTATTGAACAAACTATTCATTACATACACATACACATACACACAACATTACCATAAATAATGATTTCAAGGTCCGTTTTAAGAAACTCAAGAACTTTACTCAGATCTAATATTGCTAAACAATCTATACCGGCAATAACAACACACTTGTCACCATCAATAGCCATTAACACTGCATCATCAAATATACCCACTGCCAACACAACCTTATTCAAGAGATCATATCACGAAAAGGTTATTGATCACTATGAAAACCCAAGAAATGTTGGTACTTTAAACAAGAATGACACTGATGTAGGTACAGGATTAGTTGGTGCACCAGCTTGTGGTGATGTTATGAGATTACAGATCAAGGTTGATGAAAAGACTGGCAAAATTGAAGATGTCAAATTCAAGACTTTTGGTTGTGGATCGGCCATTGCTTCAAGTTCGTATGCTACCGAATTGGTTAAGGGTAAGACTTTGGATGAAGCATTGGCTATTAAAAACACTTTTATTGCTCAAGAATTGTCATTACCACCTGTGAAGTTGCACTGTTCAATGTTGGCAGAAGATGCCATCAAGTCAGCAGTTAAAGATTACAGATCAAAGAGATTGGTGAAGAAACCAACTTTGGGTCCAGAAGCAACCGCTAGTGAACCAACAACTGCTAATGTGACTGCTTAAAGACAGCACATTGAAGTGGGACTGTACCAGGAGACACTATTATTTTCAGGATACAATAGCTAATCACTAAATCACAACAATGTTGGTTAATCTCAGCAAAGTAAATTTACTTTTCTACGTGAGTGGGATGGGAAAGAAGATTTGTCCTCTGAAAGGACATCAACAAGACGAAGGAGGGAGAAGATATCATTTGTTTGCTTCAAGTTTTGTGTATATTTTCTATCTAGTTAGTGCAATATGAGGGCTTTATTTTTAGACGAATTAACATTCTCGATTATTGTAGTGTTTTTGCAAATTTGCCCTTATCAGATTCGTTACGTCTTGAAATGCATCGCGAACTCGGGAATCGAAAATTTTCCCTGAGCGCAATTGTGCAGCATCGTTTCTTCTCTCGTCCAATGAACAAGCCGTGATTATTCAGAAGAAAATTACACTGTCTTTTGCAACCATTGGATCAATAAATAAATAAATAAATAATTAATTAATTAATTATCTATATACAAGCAAACCACACTGCTACTGTAAATACACTCCTCTCCCTCTTACAACAAGAATGAATTGATGTACTTGGTAAACACTTTACCAAGGAAGTCTCCACTATCAATCTCTTCCTTTTTAAATAAATAAACTGCAACCATACCACAAACACCAACAACATTAACAATAGCCAACCCAATACGTTTGCATTTTTGACTAAACCATGAATTCAACTTCATCACCCCATTAGTCACATGGTACGACATGATCCACACAAGACTAGTCAAAGCCAAGCTTTGAAATTTAGGATGCTTTAAATTCAACACAAAAGAAATATAATCTAAATTGATCAATGATGAATCTCCTTCAATGGCCATGGGAACATACTTAAACTTGTAGAAATGGTATGCGATAACGGGTATCAATAAGTATCCTGAAAATTGTAATGGGGTGATTCCCAAAAATTTTGAAATGAAGGATTTCCTATACCCTAAACCGAAAATGTTTGATAGTCCACCAAAACCAATATCATCATCATCATCACGGATATTGAATGAATCATTATTATTGGCAATTGCAACCCCTCTACTTGAACCACCACCTCTTCCTCCTCCCACTCTTCCTTCCTTGTGCTTTTCCCTCTTTTGTTCTAATTTCTTATAAATTTGATGCTTCTTATACCCACGCACCAACCTCAACCCCAAACCAGCAATAACATGAACTAATGAAGCACCAAAAATGGCAATAGGTTCAAAAAATGGCACATCTTGATATACAGCTTTAGCTAATGAAAATATTTGTTGTTTCACTTCTTTATCGACAGGGATTATCGGCACGATAACCACAGATGTTATATGGATACCCAAGAATGAAACGAAGGTGTATGCACTATATTTTTGCATGCGGTATAGAATGGGGATTAACCATTGTGATATTGGTTTCTTTTGTGGGGAGTCATGGGGGTGGTGGTGATGGTGGGCATGGTGTTGGGGGTCGGTGTCGGATAGTATCTCTTCTTCATCTAATGCGAAGACGGGCTCAGGCGTAACCTGATGAAGTTCTTTGTCGTTGGGCATTGGTTGGAATATGTTGGTGGTGGTTTCACGAAAACTCTCTCCCTTTTTTTTTTTCCAGTCTCACTTGATAAACACGAATCATCAACGCAGACTATTTAAGATCTGTTACAACGTGGAATATGAGGCTGGCATTTATACAGCTGCTGTAATTAATGTGTGATTTGCAAAGCTGACAAGCCAAACGTGACGTTTAATCGAAACCCAATTTTGTCATGGACCCAAATAGACCCCCCCTACAAACACACCATCCAAATGACTTGAGACTAGCAAAGATACTGATATCAAGCTTCATGCTGCGTAAGAATTTGATTATACGCTCAATATCTCCATATGGAAGCAAGTGGCAAATAACTACATCATTGGAGAGGAAAATGAAGAATCACTGACTGCTAGATGGAAGTGGACATACTACCTATTAGATCTTCATTGTATAAAGACAGGGAACTGTGATTTTGAGGAGATTCGAGATGGCAGTTGGATGAGAGAATGACAACTTTCAGCAACAACCTCCGTTATACGTTTCGAGGTTGAGCAAACTTGGGACATATAGCCTACACCAAGCACAGAAAACCAATTCTAGGTGTGATGCATTAAGGATCTGGTGTTTGGTTTCGACTGAATGTATCCTGAAAGTTTGCACATGCTTTTTGAATGAAGCGAAAAAGGATAACAATACGCCGATACCACGATGAAGGGTGGCAAAGATAATGTATTACTCCTTGGATTTATTTCTTAAAGGTATTTGGTTGAATTGAAAGCATAACAAGAATGGTGGTAAAAAGGTGAATTTTTACACTGAGAAAAAAAAAGTGGTGCAATGAGTTGCAAAACTACTTTCCATCAATACATTGATAATACCAACAAAATGAGACAGACCAATGTACCCGAACTGCAAGCGTTGTATAGTTACAACCTACAGATGTCACTTGACGTATTCATAAAGACGAGCAGAGCTGCCATCTTCCTATTTGAAGCAGCTGCATTAATATCATATTAGTGTCTGCAAAAACCCAAATTTTCTTTTACAACCAATTTGGAAGCATATCAACAAATCTTCACTAACAAAATCAGTTAAGGCGGCTTTTTTTGATATTCTTAATGGACGGAGTATAAAACGAACCAAATGGATCCCAAACTTTGGTGAACTTTCTTCATCCTTTTTCCCACCACCATCATCCTCCCACCTAATTTTGATTTGAAAGCAGTTAATTTTTGAATCACAGATAAAGCATTTCGAATTAGAATTATCCCAGTCTTCATCCTTTGTACAGATCCGTATTTGTACACACTTAAGCTCCACAACAGTTTATTTCAACCAGTTTCAAACACACTTTTATCTACTGACCCACAATACACCACTGAATTTTATCAAATAACAACTAGAGAAAAATTCCAATCAACCCGTTTATCTTCACTTGAGTTAAAGGTTTTAGTTGTTGGTGTTTTACCTCCCCCATTCCCATCGGTTTCCTCCCCTTTTTGGTTGAAAGTTTTACTGTTCAGCATGAGTTCTGAGCACAGTTTTGTGTTTAGCGCACAGGCAGATTTTGAAAAGGTTTTCAAGATTACATTGAACAATCCAAATGAATTTGCATCCTTGTTGACTACTACTGGACGCACTACAGTCAAGTTTGTTTTGAATTGCCCCATTGTATTTCTGGTATCACGTGAACTGAATGAATTTGAACCCCCAGAGAAGAGAGAAGAAGGAGAGCTGCAAGCGGATGTGAATGTGACGAGAATCCCGCAATGTTGTCGGACAGCTCCGAGACCTTCATGGGCAAGAAATTGGAATGGTTTGAACCCGTATGCCAGAAAACCAGAAACTCCAGAGAATCCACAAGCGTCAAATGAAACAAACGGTCAATCTGAATCGAAACCAGTTGTAAATGTTGAAAGTAATGATGATACTGCAAATGAGAACGAGAATCCATGGCTCAAACCCACTGTTTTCAGCAGAAGAGAAGGTATTCATCAGCGTGACTCTTCAATTGGTGTTGGGAAAAGAGATAGAGAAGTAATTGGAAGAGGATCTGTTGTGCAAACTGTTTCAGGTTCAGAAAGTGTTAGAGCAACGATAAATGCTATGCAACATGTAATTGAAAAACGACCGAGAAATGAGTGTCAATGAGGATAATGAAGCTAAATTGGTATTGTTTGCTTTGTTCAATACTTTGTTGAATTTGTTTCCGATGGATGCAGGGTAATGGTGGATTTGCGGTTTTATAATCTGGCCAGTCTGATTTCGTAGTGAAGCTGTTTTTTTGTTGAAGTTGGGGACTGAGAATGGATAGAAAAGAGAAACACGGATACAATAGCACCGGACCACTTTGATGTTTGTACTACTACTGCAATTGCCGCTACTGGCATATCGCTGATACCTTCAAATGTCGAATCATTGCTACTGACACTACTACTGTACTACTTTCAGAAAATCATACAATCCCCCAATAAAATTAATTGATTGCAACTTTATCAAAAAAGAGGTATAGATTCAACAATATATTTCCGATGTTATGGATCCTCCTCTGTAGCTTTCTCTGGTTTGTGCGATCTGATAAAAAAAATGTATCGACGTTATTGCAACCCCATCCGTTAGAGTGTATTGGAGGGTAGTAAGAACTCTGAACCTTGTCATTATAAAAGCATTTGATTGGTAACACTCCGTTTCCATTACTTGTCCTTTCATTGTCGTCTCATGAGCGGTACTCGAAGCTCAATTTATCAACAATTTCTAAACACCAATCAAACGCATTTTCGGTGCTTATTGTAAGTAGCCTGTGCCTAAAGCAGCAATGTTCATTGTTCAAAATCATCATGAGCTAAGGATATTTTCAAACACTGACCAAATTCCCTTTGTACTATTATGGTTCTTGTATCAATTGAATTTATTGGCAATTCGCTTTGCTCAATATCTAGTACCTATCACCTTCATATTATTTGATGTCCTGACTTTTGTCCCTTGCCCAAAAACATTGGGTTCATGACTTTTGTCTTCAACTATCTCATTCCAAAAGAGTTTTTATGGAGTTCACATTAAATTGCTCTAGCAAACAAATTAGTTGAATCTAATGCAATATTGCTGCTACAAAAGATGGCCACAAAAACACAATTGGTTCATCTTTTTACTTTTTCACTAATTTGTATGGCTACAATTAAACCAGGCAACTCCAAATGGTGGAAAGCTATCCCAGTTACCTCTTTCTGAGACTTGAGGTCTCAATGGATATTCGAATGTCACCCAGATATGTAGATCTGGTAAGATATCGAGTTCACAATCGTTCGCGGACACTTTTTCTGGCTGGGGATTGTGGCTGTGGCATTTATTGTGGTGAATGGCTCTTCGTGCAGTGACTTGGTGTCAATATCATGTGAAAAATTGACCATTATACAGCATTACTTTGTCAATGTTTTGTTCCAGGACGCAGAAGCCATATTCTTCTTAGTTGACGAATGCCAGTAAATCTTTTTTATTCAATGGGGAAGCATTTGTAACCTAGGGTAACTTTTGGTATCTATCGCGCGCATCTAAAAAAGGAGAAATTGCGCCTGTCACCGCTAAGCACTTTCAACTTTGATGCCAAAAACGAAAGCGGAGTAAAGTTACAACAAGATACAAGAGAGCTGGCAGCTGCTCTCTTATTTACAAAGGTCACTCTTCTTCACACTATCCACTAACCATGATTCAGCTACTGCTAATTGAGTTGATGCTTCTAGTGATTGTATCTACAGCATATTTGGTTTTTAAAAGGATAGGGCCACGGCACCATCACCCACTTCTTGAGCATGTCACTTCAGTACATGCGGAATTCAAATGGCAAGAGCAACTACCTTTAACCATACGTCCTTTTGTTGGTAAACGAAATTTCAATCCAAATATCGGTGTTAGGAACATATCAAAGAATCCTAATGAATGGTTATTGATTGAAAACACTTACCTCAAAGTAACAACCTTAAAGGCAAAATCTCTCAAAGCTAATCCTAGGCAGACAACCCACATTTATAAAGACTCCAGATCAAT
This sequence comes from Lodderomyces parapsilosis, assembly GCF_000182765.1. NCBI lineage: Eukaryota > Fungi > Ascomycota > Pichiomycetes > Serinales > Debaryomycetaceae > Lodderomyces > Lodderomyces parapsilosis. The sequence continues at coordinate 525,722 of NW_023503284.1, read as the reverse complement.
TAGAGCACTTCAAGAGTTCTACAATATAATTTGCGATTTTTACCTTCAAAGGTTTCCACAATATTTCCAATTGGATTCAAAAACTAGAGTAATTGAAAATAAAATAAACGGACTCAAGTTTGAAAAAGATGCTCATAAGTTACGGCCACAACAATTATTGGTCAATATTGGATCCAACATGGAAGAAGATTTCGTATTGTTATTGAAGGATGATCCAAATGATAAAGAACAAGAGTACATTATGCGATCATCGATTGTGGGTTTCCCAGCCGGATTTGACCCTAGTGTATTGTTCAACAAACCGATCTCCTACATCCATACATTGGTCCCCCAATACGAGTCAAGATTACACAACCCGATGCATAAATTTTTCAACAATTTGAAACCAACCGATTTGTGGGTAAGGCATAACTGGTCAATACAGACACATGGAGACTACTTCACGTTGAACAACCATGCTAGAAAGGGAGAAGAAGTGACGAAATTGTTTGTTAATGATATTGATTTCGTCAATGGATGTTTCTTGAGATGTGAACGCCAAGTGTTGACGAGATTACCCCGAACGGGCGCAGTAGTGATGACGGTACGGACATATTTAACTAGCTTGGATAAACTCAAGAATGAGGAACAATTGGGCGAAGAGCTTATTCATGGCATTGATTCGTTGCCACAAGATATGGCGTTCTATAAGAAAAAGAACTCGTGGGGTGATGCAGTTAAGGAATATTTGTCAACATAAGAAGTGCAACACGGGAGTCTCATATTCGTGGCTGATGAATATACTTTTGCAATCCTACACATGACAAACCGCCCACGAAGGTGGAACGGGGATGCTGAGTCTTTATCCAACTAGCGTATTCATTGAATGTTTGGAGATTATAATGATTGTGGTGATGTTCAAATTTGCATTTCAGCATAGCAGGAGCAAGTGGCAGTACACACACAAATAACCTCTATTACTTCATTGCATAGTAACTGTTTGCCTTGTTTACTTGATGAAGGTGACAAAGATTTGCCCATAAATATGGTACTATAGTCAGCATACACAAATGACAATGGAGCACAGGAGAATGATGTTAGTAGATATACACCTGGACACGATTCACCAACACCACCGTTTCTAAAGAATGCATCATCACCAATTGCGTACGCGTATTTTTCTATTACTAGAGAGTTTCAACAATACGGATTGACAAACAAGTTTGAATTGTAACCTGAGCAGTGAACTCATTGCAAGTTCGCACTTTGATAAAGACTCAGTCCATTACTGCTGTGAAGCAGTCTCCTTGCGTACTCTACACCTCTTTACCACTTTATAATTGAACTCTAAATACTTTTTCTCACCTATACATCTATATACTTTTTCTCGCCTATATATCTATAAACTACTAATTGAGGTTACTTACACCTTGTGCTCAATGGTATCACACAACTGTTATCTAATGTCGACCCTTTTCTTCTTTTTTGGAAAACTCCTCCCATTTTGCATCGCTCGATCATATATCTAAGCTATTTCTCAACGTAGGACTAACGAATTTCAACACTTGATTCCACCCCTCTTGTCCCACCACTGACTTGTAATGATTGATCAAGTTCAAAAATTGTTGCTGTAATTCGCTGGTTGCGTCATCATAACTTGCCAAGACTTCTAAAAATTTAGCGAGGTTGACTTTACCTTGTTGAGTTTGCAATAAATCAATTGATCAAATCTAACTACGTATTAACGTCCCCATAATCGTACCTAAACCAGCAAACGCAAAGTAAGTTAGAACATTCCCTCTCGGTTCATCTTTAGGATCCAAAAGGAGTGCCACTATTAGCATAACAGCTGAAACTATCCCATAGCAGATCCAAAAAATCACATACTTCTCCTTTCTCTTTTTAGTAAGCTTCGTTTCGCAAAGTAAACCCCCAATTGCTAATCCACAATTCATATATAAAAGTCTCCTTGTGTTTCCACCATCCTCTACGAGAAATCCTATCAATAATGTAGTTAGTACTGCGCATCCACAAAGGCAATATGCAAAAACTTTCATTGAAAACTCTGACTGGACAATTTTAGGTGCTAGTAATATACCACACATTACAGCTACCCACTCCATAATTCTTTTCCAGCCCCCTTCGGAGCTGGGGTTAGTGTCGGTAATATACTGAGTCAACTTGTACCCAGTTATTACCGACACCCAATAAATTTGGTTGATAAGCCAATATAATTTTTGTTGTTTTGACTCATCTTGTATGGTTGACAATTTTCTCAACTTCAAAATAGCCAATATTGTTCCTGCTGTCACTGCTACTACGAAGACAGCCCAGACAAGGTATTTCTCTTCCATCACAAATGACATCTCAATGAGCATACATAGTTTGAAAAGCAATAGCCTAGCAACGATTACTGTGTACGTGGCTAAGAAATTTTGAGGTAGAGAAATGGTTGGACACTCTTCCACGACTAAGATGTCAAAAAACAACTTTGTGCTTTTGCTTTACATTATGCAGATATTAAGATCTTACCACAAGTTTATGACAAAAATTGTGGGAAATTTGACAAAAAGTGGTGGCGAGATGTAGATTCAGTCAGATGCGGTATACAAATGCGATTTTACCCAAATGACTTCATTAGTCTCACCGTCCCATCACAAAGTGGGACTTTTCGAGGTGCAGTTTGTAGTTTGGGCCACACAGAGTTATACACGTGACTTAAATCTGATTTTTCAAATAAAGCATGGAGTAAATTGAACCAGAATCTATACTATATGCTTTAAGTTTGTTGATAGTCAAGAAATGGACTACATCAATGTGCAACAATTAAACTTACTAAAAGTTTCTTTGAAGGCGGAAGGAGGGGGAAAAAGGAAGGGTAGTAATGCTTTTGAGGCTAAATTTAGAGTTTGTTTCGTATTCTATTTATTTTATCATCTTTAGTGGTTTGAAAGGTGCTGTGGAAGTAGTCTAGTAATAGCCAGCAGCTATGCTGCTACAGTTTCTTGTCGTAGGACTGTGAATGTACGGATGAGAGAGAGAAAGAGATTTCATTGGGAGTTGGTTCATTGGTTTGTTTACTTATAACTGTGAATGAATTGTTCGTGTCTTTGTGGTATTCTCGACATCTTTTCAAAATAAACACACACACACACACACACACACACATACATACACCCACATACACAAAACACCAAAAAGAGTAAACAAAACAAATGAACAAAAGTTGAAAGCTGTACGATCATACAAGCAGAAACACAATGAGACACAGAGTGAGTTGGAGGAGGAGGAGAAGCACACAAAACAGGCATACGTACACACACACACACACCTATGCACACACAGTAGGAATAATCTGCTAATAGTTCGTATAGTTTTCATATCCACTTCTTTTCCATCAGTCTCTCTTTTGATTTGTTCTCCTTATCCCTTCACAATTTCACAGATCTATTTGTCCTTACATTGCTAACACCTTCTTGATTCACTAGATCATTCTCTTTACAACCAAAGAGAAAGTGGTTAGAACAAATATCTACTATTGTCCAACTCATACGTCCTTCGCTTTTCAATTGTACTCACTAAACTTTACTACTACCAAGTAGCATCATCATCCAATTCACACAGAATACCATCACATATTACCCTCCACCTCAACCCACCTTTACATTCCTCTTTGACTTTGTATTATTTGTATTTGTCTTGTCTTGTCAACAACAAACTAGCATAAACAAAAGCACGAAAAAAAAAAAAAAAAACAAAAAAAATCACAACAATTCATCACAGAAACACCAAAACAATTCAAACTGTACACACAACACACATCAATTGTAAAAAGTTTCGCAACTCATTAACACCATTACCAGAACCACAACAGGTCCCGATTACCACCCTACACCCATTAGATTGATTGGAACTTGCGCTATCGACTGATTCTTTTTTTTCGGACTCTTTTGCATACCGTTATTGATTCCTCCTTCTATCATCACCACCACCTAATCATGAAGTCATATAAAACCATCAATGATGAGAATAAACTAAGTCGCCACCTCAAATCAAAGTCAGATATTCATAATCAAAACATGCATCACAATATTGGTGGTAGTTACAACAGTAATGCAAACACCAACAGCTCCACCAAAACCGCGTCAGGATCCAACTACAAGTCGACAAGATTGTCTGATTCACATTTGGGTTCACTACATAGGGAAGTGTTGAGCGATTTAACTGCACAAGAGAATTACAAATCCCGTGTCAAGTCTCAACAACAACAAGTATCACAACAAGCGCATCTGCATCTTCCATTACAACAGTCATATCCATACTCACACCACCAGCACAGTAGCAGCAATAGCAACAGCAGTATTGGCAGTGGGGTAGCTACATCAGGAGCTACTTTGAGTCAACCAAAAGTACAAATCTATAAACAAGCAACACAAGCTCTCCATCATTATAAAAAACCACGATTGGAGAGAGTATCGCATAGAGAATTTGGTGACGATTATACCGATGACGATTTGAGAAGTACGTCTGATGACTTGGCTGAATCTAGCGATGATAAAGAGAATAGGAATCCGACGCTGACACATTCTCAATTGCATTTACATGAACAACATAAACTCCAGCATCATCAACAGCATCAACAAGTCCAAGATCTTCACAATAGAATACATGATGAAGTTAGGTACCAACCGCTGCAGCATCAACAACAGCAACAGCCATTACGCTCACGCGACAAGTATGAAACGCACTTCAAGGAGGAGATTGAAGAGGACAGATTTACAAGTGAAGAGCTTGACGATACCAGCTATAGATTAAAAGAAGATGATGATGATCGCGAGTTACGAAATCAAATTGCCGTCAAACAAAGCATTACAAGAGACAGTATTGCAGAGCTATACACAAAGAATTTACGAAATGATGACGACTTACAAACAGAGAAGGAAGTTTCAATGGAGACTACAATTAGGCAAGACGACAGTCTGTCTATTCATGAACAAGAGGAAGTCCACCGCCAGCAGCAGCACCACCACCACCACCAACAGCAGCAACAGCAAGCTACCTCCAAATCGCACTCCCATTCCAACCGTCAGCATCGTACTGAAGCTGTCACACCCATGAAGCCGTTGTGGGATCTATCAATCAAGATGAAATTACAAAGAGTGGTTGATCAATTTTCAAGAACAACATTGGACGAAAATGATGAGGATACTTATGACGCCTCAATGGTTGCTGAATATGCGCCGGAAATATTCAACTACATGCGTAGTTTGGAAGAAAAGTATAAACCAGACCCGTATTACATGGATACAATGCAAGATGAGTTGAGATGGGGCATGAGGGCAGTATTGATTGATTGGGTGGTTCAGGTACATGGTAAATTCAACTTACTCCCGGAGACACTTTTCCTCACTGTCAACTACATTGATCGATTCCTTTCCAAACGTAAAGTTTCATTAAGCAGATTTCAATTGGTTGGCGCAGTTGCATTTTTCATTGCTGCTAAATACGAAGAAATTAATTGTCCCACAGTACAAGAAGTTGCGTTTATGGCCGATAACGCATACTCAATAGATGAGTTCCTCAAAGCTGAACGTTTCATGATTGATGTTTTGGAATTTGATATGGGGTGGCCAGGCCCAATGTCGTTCCTTCGACGCACATCTAAAGCTGATGATTACGATTATGAAACTCGAACTTTGGCTAAATACTTTTTGGAAATCACGGTGATGGATGCACGGTTTGTCGCATCGCCACCAAGCTGGTTGGCTGCGGGTGCACAATATCTTTCACGATTATTGTTGAATCGTGGTGAATGGACTGAAGCTCATGTCTTTTACAGCGGGTATACCGAACGACAATTGAGACCTTTGGCGGAACAATTGTTGGAAAACTGTCGATTTGCTGAAAAAAATCACAAGGCGATTTTTGAAAAGTATCTGGAAAAAAGATTCAAAAGGAGCTCATTGTTTGTTAAAGAGTATTTTGACAATTTTTGAACGACGTGACTGTGTACCGTGTTGGACACTTTGGCTAATATGTATTTGCCATCATTTGCATTACTAGAATTTGTATTATCAAACCATATCATGTAGAGTTGTGCGGCTGTTTTTTTTTCCTTTTTTGGGAAACTGACGCGTATGAATGTAAGCAGATAAGTTCTGAAGAAAATTTGAAATTGGAAAACATTCACTCTCCACTTCAACCAACTCAGTCATGACGATAGAACTTATATGGAACAAGCTTCCACTCAAGGAAGCAGAAGTGAGTTTAGCAAAAGTGTTGCGGTGTGGTCAAACTTTCCGATGGAAATGTATACATGATGTATGGTCATTTGCCATACTGGATCGAATCGTCTTGTTGAAACAAGATAAAGATCATATTTACTATTCCCAAGTGATGGCAGAACAGAAAAACAAATCAAGTGACGCACATATTGGTGGTGAAGCTACCCTTGACTTCATTCAGGATTATTTTGCCCTTGACGTGAAACTTATCGACTTGTATCAGCAATGGAAACAAAACCATAAACCATACATCACCACTGCCAAAGTGAAGCAACAATCGCCTTTTGATCTATTCAGTGGCATACGTACGCTCAGACAAGACCCGTGGGAATGTCTAATATCATTCATTTGCTCATCAAACAATAACGTTAAGCGAATCCTGAAGATGTGCGATAATCTATGTCTTCATTTTGGCAACTATATCAATGACTATGGTGGTATTTCATTCTACTCATTCCCAAGTCCACAACAGCTATCAACTGATGCTTCAGTCGAGACAAAATTACGCGACTTGGGATTTGGATATCGAGCCAAGTACATTTATCAAACAGCTTGTAAATTCACTGACAATGCAAAGTATCCTGATATAACACTCACAAAGTTGAACAACTTACGTCATGCATCCTATGAAGAAGCTCATGAGTTTTTGTTACAATTGACGGGTGTGGGGCCCAAAGTTGCCGATTGCATATGCTTGATGTCATTGGATAAATCAAATATCGTGCCCATCGATACTCATGTTTATCAGATAGCTGTACGTGATTTCAAATTCAAGGGAGGCAAATCAAAGACATTAAATAAGGCCATGCACGATAATATAAGACTGTTTTTTCAGGACATTTTTGGTGATTATGCTGGTTGGGCTCAGTCGGTGTTGTTTGCTGCAGATTTGAGTGATTTGAACAATGGTGTCAATGTTGTTGAAGTCAAGAAAGAAGAAGCGGATGGTGATGTGGTAGATGTTGGCGTGAGTGTGAAGCGGGAGATAGAAGACGAAGGAGATGGCACTCTACTCAATGAGAAGAAAGTCAGATTGACAAAGAGATCAGCTGTCACGGGGAACAGAAGTGCCAAGACATTGAAGACGGAAACATCAATCACTGTCAAGTCATAAATACCACACAGCGTTTACATCTCATTTGTATTAAATATCGTGTATATTATACTACATGAATTGGTAAGAAATGGTCAATAGTCATGAATCGTAAATACCCTGATCTTGAAACAACCACTTTCTTTCTATTCCTCACACTCCTCTACTTCTCAGTTGACACCCCGCTTAATCGAATAAACCGAATCCCATGTCATCATCAGATTCTTCAGCAGCTTCTTCTTCCTTAGCTTCTTCAGCTGGGGCAGCACCGGCATCACCACCAGCAGCGGCACCAGCACCACCGGCAGCAGCAGCACCACCAGCTGGAGCAGAAGCAGCAAAAGAGAACAACAATTCTTTCAAGTCTTTACCTTCCAAAGCCTTGGCGAAAACATCGGCCCAGATGGAGTCAACTTGAGCACCAGCAGCCTTGGTGATGGCTAATAATTTGTCGGAAGTAATTTCTTGCTCAGCATCAGCTAAGATCAACGCAGCGTATGAAATTGATGATTCTGATGACATTGTTGTATGTATGATGTGGTTGTATGGGCGGGTTGGACCAACTCTAGTTGTGTTTTTTTTTTTTTTCACTTTTGCCTAATTGGAAGTTGTGGTGCGAGTGAGTGTAGCCCTAATCACGTGACAGACGTCAGATTCATTTTTAGTGTACTCCTAGTTGAAGACGAGGAGCCATAAGATTTCTCGGACCATGCTCAGAGCAGCTGCGGTGTTAGCCTTAGACTTTTTATTGTCCTTGTGCCCTCAATGGTTGGACTTGTCCACAACTAATGTGTTATATGCCATATTCCATTGCACTTTGATCACAATTTTCAGCCCCTGCAATCTTTATAGACTCTCCATATGCCAATACACAGATCAGTATAGCGTCTGAGTATAAAGGCTGTCCTGGTTTACACTAAACCTATCTTGTGGCGCGTTCGTGTGGAAGGATCTCGATTAAAATCTCGCTTGCATCGACGTATCTTTGAGTTTAACGAAAAATGAAGAAGTTTACCGTAGCAAGTATAAGTAGAGGAATCGTCTGGTATATATAATCATCTTAAGGGACGCTTCTGCTTCTGCTGCGTAAATAGTCCATACTGAGTGTTGCTCTATCGAAATGAAATTTGTTGGGTAGAATCATCTTTTATCGGAGCTTGCAATAGTGATAACACAAAGCTGAGATCAATTCCCAAGTTCGTAAGACATCTTCTCTTCATCTGATCCGAGTGGCTATCTCTAGGAAGAAAGTAGAGTGTCAAGAGTCAGTCCCATATGACAACATTACAAAAAAAAACAGATCCACATCAACTTCATGATGCCGCCAAACCCTTGAATTTAACAAACCCGGTAAGGCTTGCGTTTCTTGGTGGGTCCAAATCAGGCAAAACGTCGATTATCTCCAAACTAATTTTGGGAAATTTTAATGACACTTACTATCCAACCACATACCTCAACCCAAACTTGTTCAACTACGAGCCATCATCTGAAAGGGCTAAGGATATATTACGAGGGAAACCATTGACATCAAATTCACATTTGACTTTACCACCAAGCATACGGAATAGTAATGTGCCAACTACAGGTAAGAACATCTTTTCGAAAAATCAATACTACAGCACATCACTATCTGTGATTACTCCGATACTAGTTGAACTTATAGACACTCCGGGATACAACCCTGACAAAACCGTTCCGTATCTTGAAGCATCGCTTTACACAAATTTGGATCGAGACGTATTGCACAACCTTGCCAATGAACCACGACGACCAGTGTCCACAAGTCCTCTTTTGGTGGCTAGCGGAGCTAGTGAATTGAATGGAGACGTTAATGGCTACTTTTTTGTCTACAGTGCAATACCAAGCTTTGCACCACCAAAATACAATGACGATCAAAGTGGTGGTGGTGAACTACCAAAAAATCATACATTCAACCTCTTGCCCTCAATCAAAGCAGCACTTAATGATGCGTGGGAAGAGTACATTTCATTCAAAGAAAATTGGAAAAAAGGTCAAGAAGATGATGTCTTTTCATTCAAGAGTGCCTTAAAAAGTTTTTGGAAAACAACCAATGATGCCACCACCAATGCATCTGCTGGGCAGCAAGCAACAACCACAACTGCAACTGCCAGATCTCCTCCAATTTGGATCATCTGTACTCATGTCAATAGTGACTTGGCTTCAGATCAATTGGTTTTAGAGGGTAGGAAATTAAGCCAAGAGTGGGATTGTGGATTCATTGCCCTTGATTGTTTGGATGACATTGACGAAGTCTTGTCATTGATGATAAGAGATATAATACAAGGGAAAAAACGGTAAAAGAAATGTGGGTGGAGGGTGTTTGTTGAATTATGAATAGAAAATGCTATGATTTTAAAGTTGGTGTGCTCTATCTCCTATAATTTTCATCTTCTTTCTCTATAGCTTTTGTTAATCTACATGTTTACCGTACTCATGGTATTACTAGTCTTTATTCCTATTATATACATGTTTCAGGTGAGTAGACATTAATTCAAAAATTTAGAAACAGCATTGAGCCAAGTTCTGTATTCGCTTTCTTCCTTGAAATCACTGAAAGCAACAATGAAATCTGCCAATTCATTATCAATTCCCTTTGCAACCAAATAGTTTTCAAATTCAGTTTGCAAGCTTTCATCCAACTCTGCAAATTTAGGGCCCTGGTATTTAAATTTGTCAATGAATTCATTCTCCTCCTTGATCGCCCTGATAAATGACTTTACATCATCCTGAACATTGACAAAGTCAATCATAAAAGAAGACTCTGTGTTTTGTAAAAACAAATTCAAAAACAAGCCTGTATTGTTCGATGGGTTTTCAACAAGGATCTTAACATTGCACAACAATTGATCTAATTGATTTGCCTCTTCTTCTAAATCGCCAGACTCTAAAGCTGCCAAATCTTCGGTAGGAATATCCGTGACTTCATCAATGTCAAAATAGACATGTAAAATATTACCTGTTTCAGCATCTTTTTTCACCAACTCAACACTAGCAGTTCCTGGAGTAGAGACAACTTCAAAACCACTAGTAGTCAAAAAATCTTGATACACTTGATCCAATTCGTTTGGTATAGCTTCGGAAATTTTACTCTCTGCTTTAACAACTTCGTTCAATGCCGACTCTGGTGTTTGATTGAAAGCAATTGCTGTTTGATGGAATGATCTAGCTAAAACAGGAACAACCACTCTAGGGCATGTTGACTTAAGCGCAATGCTTGATCTTAACCTCGATGATTGAGAGGCAATTCTCTTTACTGAAACAGAGCGTAATGTAGTTGGTAACGATTTCAACATTGGGAATTAGGGTTGCAAATGTGAGTTTCGGTGGAGTAGAACACCCTTCGATTAAAAAAGGGATGATTTTTCGAAAAGAGAAGGAGGAGGAGAGGGAATGAATGGGCGTGCGTGCGTGTGTGACCAAAAAGTTTGTCGCTACCGGGTTCATCAAGCATACACACTCCAATGCTAAAGAGCCCATGATGTTGTAACAATATATCAATGGAGCTTAGGTGAAGAGTATAAAGGAGAAGCAACTTTGGCCTTATTCTGGTACCGGATTGTTTAATTGGGGGAAAAGATGGTGCAATGTAACATCTCCTTCCCGAGATAGCACGTTGTATTAAGGATCATGTATTCCTTGACATGTCATCATCACAGGTTAAGCATTTCTCGACTCATTTTGGCCCATCCAGTTGGTGAATTTCAGTGTCTCGCAACCAGGTCCGTTGTCGATTGAACCAAAATCGATTCAATTTGTAAAATATACGCAAAATCACTCACCAGCTGAAAAATATTTCAAATGTGCTAATCAATTTATCCAGATGCAAGGAACCGAACCCACTTTCTTTGTGTCGTTAGTCGTATGTCTACAGTATTGAAGAAGAGCTCTGTGCTGCTCTCCCTTTGTTTTTCAAATCACTAACACTCGTATCTAGAGTGGTGCATGTGCTGGAACTGCTACTGATGTGGCATTTTTCCCCATTGACACAATCAAGACCAGATTACAAGCAAAAGGAGGATTCTTTCGTAATGGAGGCTATAAAGGAATATATCGAGGACTAGGATCATGTGTCATTGCATCAGCTCCATCAGCTTCGCTATTCTTTGTCACATACGATACGGTGAAACGAAAATTGCAGCCTTACGTCTCGTCACCCAATTATCGTCACATGATTGCTGCGTCCTTAGGAGAAGTTATGGCATGTATAGTTCGTGTTCCAGCCGAAGTGATCAAGCAAAGAACCCAAGCGAGTCATATGGGGTTGACTTCCAGTTGGTCAAATTTCAAACATATCATAATGAACAACAACCAACATGGCGGGATAATCAGAGGACTATACCGTGGTTGGAACAGTACAATCATGAGGGAGATACCGTTTACCATCATTCAGTTCCCTCTTTACGAGTGGTTAAAATTAAAGGCTTGGTCTTCAACTACTGACACTAGATTACAGCCCGTTTCAATGGGGTTAAAAGGGGCAATTTGTGGAATGGTGGCAGGAGGAGTTGCTGCAGCTCTCACCACTCCATTGGACGTTATCAAAACAAGAATCATGTTGAGTAACGAAAAAGTCGGATTTGTACATGTTATATCTCAATTGATTCGAGAGGAAGGTTGGTCCAGTTTTTGGAAAGGTGTTGTACCAAGAACGTGTTGGATCAGTTGTGGTGGAGCAATCTTTTTGGGATGTTATGAGCTAGTTCGTGATGAAATGATGAGATTATGAGACGAGATATAGAAGTGAAAGGAAGCTATTATAGAGATAGAAGTAAAGATAAACCGTAGCAAGTGTCGCAAAAAGACAATGTATTATTCCACTAGCATTGATACTCAATATACATTTATCTAATCCTCTAGTTGTTGTATTTGTTGATCAATTCCACTGCATATTCGATGTACTTCTTCTCAGCTTCCTCTTGTGGGGTTCCCTCCAAATCTTTCCAGCTTTGCCATTTGTACTTACCCTTGAAATCAAAAGTACCTGGCTTGTCTGTAGTATTGTCACCAACGGTAGCTTGCTTGTAGAGACCGTAGAGCTTCAACAATTCGTCATCGGATGGTCTTTTGGCCAAATTGGACACGGTATTTGCCTTTTGTATCTGTTAGTATTCCACAATTGAGTAGTTCCAGGGCAATTAATATTATCACTACCAATGCATCAATTGACATACTTTTTCTTCGAATTCTGCTGAAACCATTGTTATGTTTGGTGTGTGTAGAGTGGACACGTATACTGCTCAAGAATAGATGTATATCCAGTGCCGCTTTTTTTTCCTTTGCTGTCCCTTTCGTTTTATACGCTCCTCTACCCAACAAAATGTTGGCGAAGCTTCTAGCATTTTTCTCGGGGCAAATTGAGCCACAACACTCGAATCTTTTCAATTAAATGTTGTCTTCAATGTCGCCCGGAGATGATTAAATCTGATTGCAAATGAGAGAGATTTACAAAATAGATAACCCTTAGAGTAAATCTCATGCTAGTCTCTAGTCTCTCCGCAGCTTCGCATTGACAAAAGTTGTAAATATCACCCCTGAAGGGCCATCTTTCTCACACCCCTACTTCAAGTAATTATAGCTGTCAAGTTCTCACATATCTCAATGTTCGATTAAAGTGACACCTCTGTGGAAGACAAGTAATTGGTATCATATCTTCCACTCAGTTGGTAGCTCCTGGTTTGTTTGGCGAAAGAGCCTTTGAAAATTAAGGCCCAAACAATTTTGTAAAGTGGCGAAAAACCCACCATTCTAACCTCCCACCTGGTAACTTACGCAACCCACAATGTTTAGAAACAATTACGATAACGATTCTGTTACTTACTCGCCTACGGGTCGTTTGTTTCAGGTTGAGTATGCATTGGAAGCAATTAAGCAAGGAAGTGCTGCTGTAGGTTTAACATCCAAAGACTATGTCGTGCTTGTGGCTTTAAAGAGAAATGCCGAAGAATTGGGCTCGTACCAAAAAAAAATTATCAAGATTGATGATCACATGGGAGTAGCATTGGCCGGGTTGGCTCCAGATGCACGTGTTTTATCCAATTTCTTGAGAAAGCAAGCAATGCAGTGTAAAATGATTTTCAATCGCCCCATTCAGACTCAAAAAGCAGCTTTTACAATTGCCGATAAAGCTCAGGAAAATACCCAAAGCTACGGATCTAGGCCATACGGTGTGGGATTGTTGATTGCGGGGTATGACGAAACTGGAGCACATTTGTTGGAGTTTCAGCCATCGGGATCGGTTCTTGAATATTTTGGAGCTGCTATTGGAGCTAGATCACAAGCTGCCCGTACGTATTTGGAAAGAAATTTGGACGAGATCAGAAGTTCCGACTCAATTGAAAAGCTAATCGTACATGGATTGTACGCCTTGAGAGACACATTAAGTCAGGATGTTGAATTGACATTTAAAAACACGAGTGTTGCTGTGGTGGGTAAAGGTCAACCATATATTTCTTATGACGATGAAGATGTTCAGCAATGGCTCGACAAACTAGATTCAGTAACAAACGATAGAAATAGAGCTGACGGTGATGAGGAGAATAGAAATGAGGAAAGAGGTGAAACTGCTGGAAATGAAACCACCCAAGGTGGAGAAGAATCTGGACAAGGGGATAGGATGGATACAGATGAGTAATTAAAGTACTAAATTCGATTCTACTCTATATATCATTTACTGTCTTTGCTCTTGTTGCTTTATGGCAACTTTTTTGATTGCTTCCATGCATTCCTTCTGCATCTCGTTCAACTTGTCATTGAGCACCTTAGGATCATGGAGCTTCTTGTTGCTTCTTATATCATCAATGATTTCCTTAATTTTGTTGATATAACCCTGGATATTTTCTTTCTCCGACTTTTCCATCAATTCCCCGAATTGAATCAAAGCTACCTCGGTGTCTGTGCATAAAATCTCTGCTCTCGATGCATGTTCATAATACTTTCTCATCTCCTCGTCAGCTTCTTTGTTCCTGTTACTTTCCTCAATCATCTTCTGCACCTCTGCATCGGTCAATCCCACTTCGGTAACTTGTATTGACACGGTGTTTTGTTTTCCATAGTGTTGAGAGTCCTTTGGATAAGGAGTTTTATCAGATGCACTAACATTAATTATCCCATCCGCATCGATTTCAAATTGGACGGAAATTTGTGGGGTACCTTTAGGGCCCTGAGGTATATCGGATAATTTGAATTGACCAATCAACTTGTTATCCTTTACTAGCATCCTTTCACCTTGATATACTCGTAACTCAACACCTGTTTGGCCATCAACAGCAGTGGAAAACATCTGCTCCTTCTTGATAGGCACTGCCGAGTTCCGTGGTATCAAAGGACTGAATATTCCACCGTAAGTCTCGATTCCCAACGACAAAGGAGTAACGTCGAGTAATACCACATTTTTAACTTGACCCGATAAAACAGCTCCCTGAATAGCAGCACCAAGGGCCACGGCTTCATCAGGATTTACTGCTGTGCTTGGCTTTTTACCGAAAAGTTCCTCCACCACGTTTCGAATCTTGGGCATTCTGGTCATACCTCCTACTAAAAGGATCTCATCAATATCTTTGAACTTGAGTTCCGCGTCTCTAACACATTTCTTGACAGGTTCAATCACCTGCTCAATTACAGGCATTGACATTTCGTCAAGTTCCTCTTCGGTTAACCGGAACTTGATATGTTTGTCCTCATAAATGAATGGAATATTGATTTCAGTTTCTTTTACTTTGGATAGTTCAATTTTAGCATCCTCGGCAGCCTCTCTTATTCTCTGAACGGCTAGCTCGTTCTTTGACAAGTCAATGCCATATTTTTCCTTGAAACTGGCAAGGATGCGTTTCAACAAAATGATATCGACATCTTCACCTCCCAAGTGGGTGTTTCCATTTGTAGCTCGAACTTCAAAAACACCATCCTCGATGTCCAAGATTGAGATATCAAAGGTTCCACCACCAAAATCAAATACAGCAACGATTCC
Source organism: Lodderomyces parapsilosis (assembly GCF_000182765.1). Classification (NCBI taxonomy): domain Eukaryota; kingdom Fungi; phylum Ascomycota; class Pichiomycetes; order Serinales; family Debaryomycetaceae; genus Lodderomyces; species Lodderomyces parapsilosis. Next base: position 510,379 of record NW_023503284.1, on the reverse strand, counting down.
TTCCTTCCTTGATTTATCACATCCGTATGCAAGTGCAGCTGCTGTTGGCTCATTAATGACTCGAAGCACTTCCAACCCCACTGTTTTGCCAGAATTTTTAGTAGCTTGTCTTTGACTATCGTTAAAGTACGCCGGGACAGTAACAACTGCCTGGTTGATGTTCTTATCATCCAATTGCTTCCCAGCAATCTCTTGCATCTTTTGCAATATCAAACCTCCGATTTCTGAGGGAGTTATCTCACGTCCAGTTGAAGTTTTTAGTACCGCATCTCCTTGCTTGTTGGGGACTATCGAATAAGGAACATTTCGGATATCCCTTTGAACTTCATGGTCTTCGAATTTTCTTCCAATCAATCTCTTCGTTGCAAAGAAGGTGTTTTGTGGGTTGATCACGGCTTGCCTTTTTGCGGGTATTCCCACCAACGTCCTTTCGTCATCAAATGCCACTACGGATGGCGTTGCCCTTTTCCCTTCCTCATTTTCAATAATGTGAGGCTCTTTATCGGATCCTACATACGCCACTGCCGAGTTTGTTGTCCCCAAATCTATACCCAAGACATGTTTAAATCTTCTCAAAGTGTAACAAGGGTGAGCTCTTTTATATGTGTTCACCGTGGATCTCTTGACTGTATGTAGCATATCTCTATGTAGTGTAGTGGTGAAAAGAATTGCGAATGATGCGTATTATACTTCAATTGCTATAATTTGATGAATTACTTTCGATATGTTCTGTATGATAACGTCATAGTCTCAATCATCGCAGAGAAACTTTAAAATGCTACCAAATGAATTTTGATGTAAATCTATTTGCAACTATGTAGGCACTCCCTAAAAATCACCCAAAAACTATACGCCCTTTCTCCAAGTTGATATCAACATACTGGAAGTCCACATTAAATAACAAGTTCAATCCTATCATGCGAATAAACGCATTTACTTCCTGAATATTCGTAAACTGCCAAATGCGAACACGGTCGCTTTTAATAGTTTCGAATGTTCCGGATACAGTAAGAACATTGTAAAACAGCCCATCTGTGTTTAAAATCACTACAGGCTTGTTGTATCTCGTTTTTATAACGTGACCCCGTAGAGGCAGCAGTATATTGTTGTCTACTTCTTCGATATCAGTTACCCCAATAGCCTGTTCGAAAACAACTTTATGAACAAGAGCATCCTCTTTTTCGAGATGTTCGACAAATTGATCAAAGTCAAAATCGAAATCCAGTCCTTCATGCGGAAAATCCACCTTTGTCAAAAAGTTTAAATCTGTGCAGTAATCCTCGAATGATCGTATGTAAAGGATTTTAGCAAAATCTGTTTTTTTCCGTCCAGTCACCTTGCGATAGAAGTGAAATAATTGGAACAAATACGAAATCAGATGATGGTTGTTCAGCCAGTAGCCTAAGTCAGCTTCAAGCTTGCGACTCGTTAATGTCCCGTACTCATAACTAAAATAGACGTCTTGGTAAACTAAACACCATGGACTGCATACGGGACATTTCACCAAGCCAGGTACTTTAAGCCCAAAGTTGGACCATCCTGCGTAAACGACTTTGATTGCCGTTGCAAATAAAAGATAGGGATGAGCCTTGCATTTCCCACTGTATAATTTCAAAATGTCAAAATTTTCGACTATCATAGAATGCTCATCAACCACACGTGACTCCAAATTTTTAAGCAAAAACAGAAAGCCTTGTTTGATATAGTGCAGAAAGAAGCTAAGCTTAGTAGCATTATCATTCAAAGTGCTATACGTCTGAACAACGTATGCTTTCAAGTGCTTGTCGAGTAGTTTTAGCTTTCTCCTCAAGAATCGCCTTCGAAAATGGAAATCACGATAACTTTTGCTTTCAAGTAAGCTCAAACTGAATAGCATATTTTCTGCAGATGCTGGTGACACCTCTTGGGAGTTTATGCGTCGTATATTTTCGAGACCAATATTGTACAATTGGTTCGAAAGCAAATGTTCCACAACAGAAGCCCTGAGGAAATCCAAACGGGTTTGGGAATCTTCCATAGTTGGTTGAAGCTCGATACTCTCCAGTTTAATCATTTTTAGTAGGGTGGGTAAGTAGTTGGTGTCCAAACAATAACGTTGGTATTGCTCGCTAGTCCACGGTAAATTAGCCGGGCGTACCTTGTTGCTGCTCTCATGAGGCGAGGAAATGCTTGGTTCGTAAAGCTGTGCCATGGAATGTTTTAGTTCTAGCTCACATTTGTAAATGGTATGGCATGCTTTGGAATAGTCTATGGGTTTGTAGTCTACCTCTAATTCTGAATATATTGTTGCAAACATTCTTTTATATAGCACATTCCAGAAATACGGATGCAGTAGCTTCTGTTTTAACAACTTGTTGACATTGTACAAACTGAAAACATCCTTTATTTCTAGATTACCTACATCAACGATATGAAGTATGATATCTATGGGCAAGGTCAGCATCAATAATGGTAGGTATAGTAGTATGCATGTGAAGGACAAAAACGCGTCTGTATTTGTAATGAATTAATCAGTCGGAGAATGTCTTCGCTTTATCAAAGGGTATCATGAACACCGATAAGATGGTAGGTATTCGTTGTGCTCAATTTTGATTTCAGTACTCTATGTTTGTCTATTTGAAATTTTCATCAACACTGCACATTTTTGATTCTAGTTTTTTTTTTCGCAAAGATGGATGAAGTATTCAGGCATAATCTGTTGAACACGCAATGGGCAAGAGAAACAGAGAACATTATGCCAAGGGTAGCAACAAAAAGCCCAAGAGTGGAGCAAAGCTACTAGAGCCAAACACTGCTGGTATTTACGCTACGTGTCCTCGTGGAAAAGAAAAGCAATGTCGCCAGGAGCTCATGACTGTGCTATCTGAGAAAATCACTGAATATTTTGATCTCCCTGAGAACGACGATAACAAAAGTGAAGAAACAAATGCCTTATCTATAGAAGAAAAGATTCAACAAGAGCTTTCGGAAATGAAAGAGGCCGATAAAAATACTAAGGCAAACTATTTGCAACCAATTGATGTTGATATCGAATGTGTTGTGTTTATTAAAACGAGGAAACCAGTAGACCCAGTGATGCTTGTCGAGAAATATGCTCAGGAGTGTTATGATTCTGGTGTCAAGACTACAAGAAACACACAGAAACTCACTCCAATTAGCGATTCGTGTAGGGCAACTACGGATCCAGAGGATCATTTAAAAGATTTGGCTAGGCGAGTTTTGGCGCCACATTTCCACGCAAGGGATCGAAAACCAGTGAAGTTTGCCATTCAAGTTTCGAAAAAGAACTTTGATACACTCACATCAGAGGTAATCATCAAAGCAGTGGCTGAAACTGTGGGTCGTGATCATGGACATACGGTGGATTTAAAAAACTACGACAAATTAATCATTGTTGAATGCTACAAGAATAACATAGGTATGAGTGTTGTGGAAAATTACCTCAAGTATAGCAAGTTTAACTTGCAGCAGATTTACGATAAGGTATCAAGGTAGTTTCATATTATACATCACTCAATTATTTAATACATTCGCACTTGGTTCCACCTCCAACCATGCTAGCCAATCTGCCTCCAGGTGTGGTATAAGACCCATTGTATATAATTTGTAGACACCAATTGACATATTCATCAACTGAAAGAATATAAATCCCAACTTTGCCAAAAGGATGAGCAGTTGATTATCCTCTGTCTTTAATTTCAGAAACGTTGGATTGAGATCGTTAAAGATCGATTTGATGGGGTTCCAAAGCAACATCATTGTCATAGTAACTGGTATTATCTGTAGTGAGTTACCCGTCATGTAGCTCATGAACGCATTCATGGGAATAGACTTTGCTGGTCCAATTGCAAGCTCATATATCTTTTTTGACTTCAATTCATTCAAGCTTGCCTTTTGGTCTCTTGTTGTAGCTTGTCTAGTGTGTTCGAGTGGTTTGACATCAAATCCAGGTGGAGATGGTATGGTGTTTGCATTATCACGCCCTTTTATTTTAGATATCTTTATATCCTCACGCTTTGATTGTGCCATGTTCTCTTTACTTTTTGATTAATTCAGTGGTGTATTGTAGAATGAGGTCCAATTTTTGTTTCGACAAAAAAAGAAGTAACCAAAAAGGGCGGCGATTATTAAATTTGGCAATCATCTACTGTCTCAAGAAACAAACCAGCTTCGGCAATGGACTCAGCAGACTACAAAATAAACCCACTAAACCGAATAATTGGTCTTTCAGTTATATTATCCGTTGGATTCTTATTGGTCATATTAGCAGGGATATATGGGAACTGGTTTCCCATAGTAATTGGACTTATATTTTCAGTGGCATACCTTCCGGTGGCAATCACAAGGAGACTCAATAGCTTCGATCCATTTAGTGCACCCAGTACTAATGTATTGGCAGAACTGGGTCAATTCTTGACGGCATTTTTGCTAGTTAGTGGACTATATTTGCCGATTGTTTTACACCATTCCTACATTTTAACCACTACGGCCGCCGCATTGACCATAATCGGTGGGGTATTAATTTTCGGAACAGTATATACGTTTAGTCATTACTTTGATGAACCAGAAGACGACGATGGGTTGGGAAATTTATGATATCAATCATGTGAGATATTAAAGACAGGAAAAGCACGCTCAACGTTTGTCATGTAAACAACCTTTGCGGGAGATGGTGCCCTTATATGAAGAAGTAAAGTTTGTCTTGTATACAAATCTATAAAAGATTCAATCCCTTTAATATATCACAATTTGGCATAGGCATATTTTGTGCACGTTCTAGTTTGCGCATATCGGTGCTGAACCAACCAACTGCGTCCTCGATCAAGTTGTCCTTGTGCATTTGTTCTCGCGAACATTTGGCTCTTTTATCCTGAATGAATATGTTCTCAACTTTCGATCCAAAGTTTCTAAGCTCTCTTTTTGACTTGTTTTCATTCTTTTGGGCAAACTTGTCATTAACAAAATATGGAATGTGATATTTAGGAGTCCTTCGTTCGAGATGAAATTCTCTAGTAGGAGTGAAGGAGTATTCCGATGTTGGGTCGTTTGAAAAAAATCCCGATAGGATGGGAATTATCAATAAAAGTAAAAGTGGCAACAAATTCTTTATAACTTCTGAAAGCGATTGTGGTTCTTGTGGCCGTTCTCCATTTTGAGTTCTAGAATTAGATGCTGGTCTGTGTGTTCTCCTAGTAGTTCTTCTGTGCCTCATAAAAGGGTCCTGTCCACCGCCAAATGACTGGAAAGTGAAGCCGTTGCCTCCAAAAGTGAATGTAGGACCAGATGCAAAGGGACTTCCACCATTGCCGAAAAACATATTGAATAAATCATCCTCAAAGGGGTTGTGTGCTCCACTAGCAAAGCCTCGCGTTCCTGTAAACGAACCAAATCCTTGGCTAGCAGCAGCACTTGCGTTTGAAATTCTAGATGTGGGGTCTGTCCCCGTTTGATCATATATACGTCTCATTTGTGGATCACTTAAAACTTCCCATGACTTGTTTACAACTTTGAATGCTTCCGACGATCTTGGATGTGGATTTTTATCAGGATGGCATTTGATAGCGAGTTTCCTGTACGATTTTTTAATCTCTGATTCAGAAGATGTCTTGGTAACTTCCAATATTTCGTAATATTGGTGACCCTTGTACGAAAGAACTCGCAAAACAACAGCTTCCTGCTCCTTTGTGTAGGACATGGTAGATGATATCCAACTGCTGAGAAACTATAATGTAAATGGCAACGGGGAGTGGGGGTGGTACTTTTTGAAAAGATGCTGGCGTTGTAACTTTTTGTTTTTTTCATCATCAAAAGTACACACTGGCGCACACACGCATGCACCCAATACTTTTACGAAAAAAGAAATCCAACCTGAAGAACGCATACCTTTCAAAATGAAGAGATATATAAGAGAAAGAGGTCTTTCTGGAAGAGCAAGACTGCGTTGTGTCTCTTCAAAAGCGCCTACAACAATACCAATGTCAAATTGTGTGTTTACTGGTGCAACTGTGGAGGTTCAAGTAGAACATTGATGATGCGCTCATCGGCATAAAATTTACAGAAAACAGTAGTTTAGAAACCTCTTTGTTGTAAGTGCTTGTCTAATTGAATTGGACTACTTCGATGGCCAAGTGTACATAATATGTTTGAGCTGAGTGGTTCCTTATCTAAATCATAGAGATTGTTGACTTGAAAAAAAATAAAGAAAGGAAAAAATGATTCAAGTCAGACTCATTGAGTCTAACTACCACTCTTTGTCGCAGGAACAATTTAGGTGTTTGCCCACGCGTGAGTGCTTCAAATATGAGTGGAAATAGGAAGGATGAGTTTGCTATTACGTCATTGTTGGATACCGACCTTTATAAGCTATTCATGCATGCTGCAGTCCACCAGCACTTTCCACAGATACCGGTGGAATACAAATACACCAATCGTACACCTGACTTGAAGCTCAATTCTGCAGCTGTTGATTGGTTGAAGACTCAGATACAACATTTGGGCGATATCAGATTCACCGATGAAGAGTTAGCGTACTTGCAAAAGGCATTGCCTCAACTCCCAGGTCCTTACTTGGAATATCTAAAGACATTTCACCTTGATCCAGCATCTCAAATCAAGTATCTTGAAGCTGATGGAGATTTTGGTTTGGAGATAGTAGGAAGCTGGAGCGATACCATATTGTATGAGATCCCAATTTTGGCCCTTATTTCTGAAGCGTATTTCAAATTTGTCGATACTGATTGGAATTATGATAATCAAGTTGAGATTGCTACGCACAAAGTGGAGGAGCTTAATACGGCAAAATGCCATTTTAGTGAATTTGGAACAAGAAGAAGAAGATCTTTTCAAGCTCAAGAAATTGTCATCAAGGCTATCAAGGATACCGCTGAACGATTAAACTCGAAATATGTAAGTGGTACATCCAACGTGTATTTTGCTAAAAAGTATGATCTCCAACCAATTGGAACAGTTGCCCATGAGTGGTACATGGGTATTGCATCCATTACCCAGGATTATACACATGCAAATAAGTTGGCCATGGATTACTGGATTGCCACGTTTACACCCAAATATGCTGGGCTTGCGTTGACTGATACTTTTGGTACTGATAACTATCTTAGTGTCTTCACCAAACCTTATATTGATGATTACGCGGGTGTAAGACAAGACTCTGGTGATCCAGAGCTATACACTGATAAAATTGCTCAACACTATAAGAAAAACGGTATTGAACCACATACTAAAACCATCTGTTTTAGTGACTCATTGAACGTGGAGAAATGTGTAAAGTATAAAGATAGGGCGGATCAAGATGGATTATTGAGCACTTTCGGAATTGGTACTTTCTTCACAAATGATTTCTTGAATGCATCCACAGGTGAGAAGTCGCAACCTATGAACATTGTTATTAAGTTGAGTGAAGCGAATGGGTATCCAGCAATAAAAATCAGTGATAATATTGGAAAGAATATGGGAGATCCTGAGACAGTGGAGAGGGTAAAGAAGGAGTTGGGGTATAGTGAGAGGCAATGGGTAGAGGGAGATGAGGCCCACAGATGGTGAAAACATTGTTGAAGGAATTTTTATAGATCGACATTTGTATAATTGAGAAAAAAAAAAGCAACAGTGTGTGTGATATCCTTTCTTGTTGTGAATAAACGTGTGACTTCCTTCTCTATCTTCGTGGTAAGTTGCACTTTTTTTGCATCAAAATCTAGCAAAAGAATAATTTTTTCTCTTTTTTTTTTTGATTTTCGCCACCCTATTATTACAAAAAAGAGAAAAAAATTGCACCCAAATTGATATTTGTTATTCTCAACCACGCCTTTCATTTTAGAACACAGATTATGCTACATTCATCTGAACTCCTTTTCTTCCCAGTCGAGATGTTTCTTCATATATTTGGGGGTACACTGGTTATTTTCAGAGATGTCTCAGGCTAATTCAAAGCACACAAATACTTCACAGTATCTTACATATCGGAAATGTCTCATAAACTTTGCAATATACCAGGGGAGGAGAAAACCGATATACTGGTCTACATTCCTTCTGAGAGCTTACATCTCCTATTTCCTTGAAGCTCCTAAAGTAAAAATTGAATCTAAAGTACCGAGACGGTGAACTTGAAAAGTTTTTGAGGTAATAGAGTTAATTTTCCATCTAACAGTGACAAATCACGTGAAGCAGCTTCCTGGAGCCGCATTGAAGTTGAGTGATTCTCAGAATTTGCTTTCAACCCTAGGATAGCAGCAACCTCAGGTGCATGATCGCATGAGTGCTCCACTCTGACAGAATCATAGGCGCACCTGATTTCCTCCAGTGACCCTGTAGAGAAGGGCCAAACAACAGACGACTTTAGGAAGAATGGAAAGTGTGTCTACATCCATACTTTGCACTATGGTGCCAAATCAACTTTGTGATTTTGAAACACATTATGGGAATTTCAAACTCGTTGAGAATTGCTTTTGTGTGCACTTTATGGAGTGTTGCAAAAATATCTACCACACGAAGAAACTCACATCGACAAATATTTCAGCACGCACACATACACACAACTGATCACCTATCTCCCCCAATGAAAAGTGTTACAACTTTCATTGAGCTTTTTCAGGAGCTAAACTACAATCGATCGGAAAAAAGGTTGAGTTGGTCAGGGCCAATAAACTTGAGCAAACGGGAAATCTTTGAAATTAATGCATCCCTCAAGGAGTTGACTGCCAGTACGGCAGTGAGTCCAAAACAGACCTCAACCATTATCAAGTGTGTTGATGAATTATGTAACTCCATATTCCATGAGGATGAGTGTGAAGAAAAGATTAGTTACTTTTTGGTTCAATTGTACTTGAACAGCTTCATCAGGCATCATTTTTGTGACCTTACCAAATCATTGTGGCCCATACTTGTAAAGTCGAACATTGATGTATGTGATTCGGCACTATTTCATACCCTTGCTGAGGACTCATTGAGTAATTGTCCATGCTGGAACTGGTTGAGCACAACGATATTGACTAGAATCGCCACTAATGACACTACCAAAGGCTTATTAAAAGAGACTCTCAATTCAAGGGATAATTTGGCAAAATTTGAGAGGATGAAATATCTCAATAGAGATTTCACTTCCTTAATGAACTTAATCGGATTATTTGTGTCACTTGGACTTGACAAAACTTTTCTACCAGATTTGACAACACCTTACATAAAGTACATTGAATCCGCAAATCCCAATTTCAAGAACTTGATTCAATGCCAGACAAAGTCAAATGTGGAGGCTTTGGCTAGTTCCCGATGCTACATACAACCTATAGATCGGAACTTGCTTCATGTTTGGGTCGAATCAAAACAACAATTCCACTGTCATCACGTCAACCTCATGTGCTTTGAGTCATTCAAAACTTTCCCAAACTTGATCATAAAACTAAGTACATCTTGTGCTAAGGGGCCCAAGACAAGGTCCAAAAGTGACCTGCTGGAAGCTTTTATTAGATCATTGGCGGTGAGACTTGCCGATGGAACAATTGAAAAGAACTTGGAGATGCAATTGCAATTGACGGACGTGTTGCACTTTAATTGGTTGGTGCAATACTTGAGCTCGCTTCAGAAGAAAAGAAAATTGGCAGTTAACACATTGCCAGAACCACGAAACCCATCTAATAGTGCAATAAATACTACGGGTGAGAGAGCCAAACTCCAGAGTTTTGAGTCTAGAAGAAATAAAGGTGTCTATCAAACTGTTAATCCTAAGGGAAAAGCCTCAAGAAAAAGAAAGAAGCTTTCAGATGAATGGGACTTGACTCTGGATTTTGAATCGTCTTTTGAAAAAACCAGCATTGTTGATCTGAAACGTGGAACAAATGAGGTTCAAGTTTATGAAAAAGAGGTGATAATCGAAGACGAGACTGGTAAAACCCCACAGTGTAAGGTTGGAGCTGATTCTGAAAAAGAGGGCAGTGTTATATTGGATAACCTTGTTACTGAAAGTGGTAAAGAACGGAGCCCAAACGTAAAGTCAAAAGGAGCTGGTCACCAACATCACGATGGATGCCAAAATTTATCCTTACACAGGGCTAATAGCACAAACGTTTCATCGAGTTTGTTTGTTACAGATGACAGTTCAAAGCATGACCAAAGCGAGCTGATGTCGTTAGTTGTTGCCCCAAAGGAGCGTGTCAATAGAATGGCCAAAACGCAAACATCCATGAGTATTGATGCACAAGCACCTGTCCGAACTTCGACACCTATAAACGCAGAGTTTACTGAATTCCCCACCACGACCGACAAGACGACAGATACAGAAGGCGGTACGGTTGATGTAATGCAGGATGCATTGAGTCTCTTTTCCTCAAATTTGGTGAATAAGTTGAAACGAGTTGAGTTTCATGTGCTCCATAAAAGAAACGATTTGCAAGCTGAGGTTGATAAAGAATATAAAAAGATTGAACAGATGCAACGGGCAAAATTAAAAGAGATACAGGAATACTGCAAAAATGAGTTAGAAAAGATCATCTAAAAATCTATTTAAGATTGAGAAACTTGAAAATGACTCGAGCAAAATCAGGAGGATTGTCGAGGTAAAGATGATGGCCGGCGTTTTTGATGATTTTGAATGAGGCCAACTTCTTTGAATACTCATCGATTGACAAATCATTTATTTCGTTTGTCATTTCTAGTCCAGCTTCATCATTCATCCAGTCTTTATCTCCATAAATCCAAAGGGTAGGCAATTTCATATCAACAAACCTCTTGGGACATCGATCAATTAATGGAAGTTTGGCCAACGCACCAACTGCCAACACTCTTGTTATAGCATACTCCCCAGATCCTTTCCCATTGAATATTCTATAGATATAATCATGCATGTTTTGAAAACTTTGTTGGTCGTGATAGTACACATGAGCGAACCTATGGGTAGTCCATCTCGAAATGAGCTTGGACTTAACTGGACCAGAATTTCTGATTATTGAAAAAGGTGAATAGTTCTTTTCCCACATGTAGTCAAAAAGTTGCCTTGTGCGTGTTTTTGGCGGTTCTTCCAATGGTTTACCCTCTACTATATCCTCTTGATCTGCCAAAACTTCTTGTTCAAGTGAAATGCGTGGATTGGATTCCTTCTTCAAAAAGGAGTACTTGTTTCTCTCCACCCCAACGGGACTTATAAGAACAAGCTTATCAATTAAATTCGATTGCAACCCAGTCAATGGGGTCGTTATTGTCTTGTTGTACTTTAGAGCATAAGCGCAACTCAAATACCCTCCAAAGGAATGGCCCATTAGTACAAACTTGTTGATCCCACGCTTTTGTCTCCACGTCTCTAAAGGATCTATAAACCAATCCTCAACTTTGTATATATCTTGTTTAGAAGATGAGGCGAGATTAGGAAACTTTGGTCTTGAACTCAATCCGAATCCCAATATATCAATAGCATGGATCTTTGTCCCCGGTATGGAGCTCAACAGATCAAAATTGTCAATGAATAATCCAAGTGATGCCGCGTACCCATGTACCAAAACAATCTCTTTACAAATATCTGGTGTTTCATCTTTTTCAATATTCTCAATGTAAAACTCGTGAATAAACTGTCCATTTCCGATATCAGTATTGACAACGCTAGCTCTTCTTTTACCATCGCTTTCAGGATAAAATGGTAACTGCGACAATAATCTACTCTCAATGGTTGAATTGTCATAGTTTGAACTCCAGCTTTGTTTGATCCAGTCTTTCCAACTTTGGCCCCATGTGTAATGTGGTTTTTCCCGCCCATCGTTAAACTCATTCACCTTTTTAGGTCGAGATTCTGTCGTTTTTGTTGTTTTTGTCGTTGTCGATTGCGATAACTTGTTATCAGAAGCTAAAACTGATGACTGAGATGGCACCAGTGTGGCCGTGGCCGTGGCCGTGGCCAGAGATCCCTGTGCTGTAGACATCGCTTAGTTTGAAAGTTCTTGGAAGAAGCCAATAGATTGGAATAATAGAAATGAGACCACTTTAGATTATGCTATCAGAAGTTTCATTCCAGTCTGAAAGGCAAATGAGTAAGAGATACTTGTCCTTTTTTAGTATCGGAAATCTGCAGGCGGCGTTAAATTTAAGAACGAGTGTTTTAAATCCGAATTTTTTAGAGATCTCGGCCGCGAAATGATAAAATGATTGATATTCTTCTATTAAGCAGCTTGGCCTTCTTGAAGACAAAATGAGGACATATAAAGAATAAAAAGAGGATGCTGAATAGATGGGAAAAAGCTTTGATTCGACATGCGTGAGCTTTTGACTGTGGCACTCAACAATATTTTTGAAAGAAGTGGAGCCAATTTTAAGAGATAGCAGATTCGTCCATCACTTCATCTTCACGATACTCATGTGACCCATTTACAACGGATAGATGCAATGCTTCACTGGTGTATCTCTGAATGGACTGCGTCACATGATTAAAAGTGTATTGTTGATAAATCACTGCCCTTTTGGAAAGTCTGTCCCGCATTGAGCTTTTGAAGGGGTCGATCCTTTCAAAAGACACTATGTTATACGAGGGTGCATTGGTCTCACCCTTTACAAATCAGTCCTCCTGCTCCACTTGGTATATACACAGATCACACTTTACAAAGATTTCTCATTTATTTAAAGATGTTGCTGCGGCGCAGATATTTTTTTGATCTTGATGCACGTCCTTTTTTTTTTTTTTTTTTTTTTTTTCAAATCCACTCACTCACTCTCATCAAAATATTTTTCAATCGAAATTTTTTTTTCTTTTCTCACGATTCTACTTCCACTACCAGCTAAATCACACATCAATAGCAGATAAATCAAAATGGTATGTTTTATTAAAACAGCTCGAGACAAGTCCACGAGGAAGCATCTGTTTACTAACGCCCCATCATCAGGACACTAAAACTCCAGTTACATTGGCTAAAGTTATCAAAGTTTTGGGTAGAACCGGTTCAAGAGGTGGTGTCACCCAAGTTAGAGTTGAATTTTTGGAAGACTCTTCAAGAACCATTGTTAGAAACGTCAAAGGTCCAGTTAGAGAAAACGATATCTTGTGTTTGATGGAATCAGAAAGAGAAGCCAGAAGATTGCGTTAAATTTGCGTTTTACTCAGATGTACTTCTATTTGGAAGAATAACTGTGGATATGAACCAATCTTATCTTACAATGATTTACTGAATAGGAGAATAGTGTTAGGAAGAAGTTAAGATTCGAGAGAATGGTGAATTTTATGAAGAGTTGATTTTTTGTTGTTGCATAATGATGTGGTCAAATCATACGTATCCGTTATTAATACATGTCATTTATTACAGGCCAAACTAGCGGAATGGCTCGAGTATGAGTATCATCTGCTCATGCTTTTGCAGCTTGTCCCATAGCGTGTCAACTTCTCTTGATGTAGGATTATTCTGGTATCTCAAATGGGTGGCTTGCTCACGTGAAACTTATTTTTCGCGGGCTCAGCCCTAATTTTCGTGCGAACGAAACCAAAAAATGTAATGTGTGTCGTATAATAACAACCCGCGACAATGATCAGCTGTGATTTGCGACATGTATTTTCATAAGATTAGTGCGACAAAAATGAACGAAATGGGGGTTGTTTGTGTGAGAGACAAAGTGAACTTGCTCACTTTTATCAATTAATCACTCAACTGAATAGATACCATGTCTGATTTGGAAGATGACTTATTAGCCTTGGCAGGTGGCGATGATTATGAATCCGATGCTGCATCAAACGCCTCAAAGCGTAGCAATTTGGAGTATGAATCGGATGAGGATGATACTGTTTTAGCCAAGCGTCGTAAAGTGGGATCAGAAGCAGGAGACTACAAGGATGATGATGATGATGACGACGACAATGAAGCCGAAAGTGAAGAGGAACTCGAATTGGTGAATCCATACCCGTTGGAAGGTAAATACAGAGATGAACAAGATCGTGAGGAGTTGGAAGCAATGGATGAAATCAAAAGAGAGGAGATTCTTTTTGAAAGATCTCAAGAGATGGACAAGTTTAAAGAACGCCAGTATTTGCAACAAAGAATGAAGGCGCAAAGGGTGTCAAAGTCGGGTCGAAGTGAAGGTTTAAGAAGTTCTACTCGTCTGAAGACTGGAGGTACCAAATCGAAGAAGGAATCAAAGCTTAGTGAGTTGAAAAAGGAGAGAGAAAAGCATACCAGAAAAAAGAGTAGAAGACATGATGATTATGAACAAGAATCGGATGAGGAAGAAGAAGATGAGGAGGAAGTGGAAGAAGATCTTGGTGATGAAGATGAAGATGCATATAATGATGAAAGTGAAAGTGAAGTTATGTGGGGTGGAGTATCGAAAATTAAACGCAAGAGACTGACTGAATTGGCCAAATTGGACGATATCAATCGTATAAAAGTGGGGAGGAGTTTGTTATCACAGTATTGCTATCATCCAGGATTTGATGATGCTGTGTTGGATACTTATACCAAGGTCAATGTTGGTGCAGACAGAGCCACAAAAGCACCCATGTATAGAATGGTTAAGATCATTGATTTAAAAACAAGACCAGAAAAAGCATATAAAATGGGGAGCTCCAAATATGATTTATATTTTTTGGTTAGTCAAAACAAGAATCAAAAAAAACCATTTGCCATGAATCTATTTTCTGATTCACCAATTACTCAAGATGAATTTGATAGATATTTGAAAGAACTCGATAAAACTGGTGAATCAATGGATTTGCTTGATGATGTTAATGATAAGTTCAAACAATTGCAAACATTATTTACTACTGGTTTAACTGATAAAGATGTTAACGAAATGATTGCTAGAAAACAGCGCATGCAGCGACAAAGTGGTAATTATACTACTTATGATGCTGTAAAAACTAAAGCTAAGTTATTGGATGAGTACAAAATTTGTAAACAGCAGGGTAATTTACAAAAATCGATGGAAATTCTAGAAGAAGTGAAAAACATTGATGCTGTATTACAAGATCAGACCGGTGCAGCGAGTACAGCAGCTTCAACGACAGGGTCAGGATCTTTGTCATCATCAGCAGTAGCAGCATTGCAATCGAGTATGGCTAAAGTCAATGAGAGAAATCGGAAATTGAATCAAGAAAATATTAGAAAAGCTGAGATCAAACACAAAACCAGTATACAAAACCAATCTAGTCAAGACGGAGATCCATTTTCAAGATTAAAAACAAACACTCGAATGTTTTATCAAGAATTGATCAATGAAGAAAATGCCAAGGCTTTTAAAGATGTCAACGTACAAGAATTGATTAATGAAAAGACTAAACAAGAGGAAAAAATTGCTAAATCCACTTATAGAGATTTAGGGGAGATGGATAAGTTGATCAGGCTGATTGATGTGGATATTGAATTGTTTGTGTAATTGATATTGGGAGATAAAAGTAAGGTTGCTAGGTTCTATGTAAGCCACTCAAAACTTTCAGATAGAAATGAAGCTCTATATTTACGGTCAAGGGTATCTTGAAAGTAAAGGGTGATCTTTTCTAGCGATGTGTTGATCATGACAACAAAATCTCTTGGTCGCAAAGCCACGCGCTTGAAAGCATAAGATCATTTATGCCATCCATACGGCTCGCTCCCATCTATCTGTTTCCAGATCATCATCTCACCCAAAATTAGAAGTTTAAATCTAATTGTTTCTCTTCTAGACAGGAGTCGCGTTTATGTATCCACCCATATGGTAAGCTCACTTAAATCATATACACGAATGCTGAGTTATACTTGGTTGAATACTAATAAACCAGCGCAAAACAACTAGCAGTAAGTATTTACATCGAATACGTTGTAAGTAACACAACCAGTAAAGTCTGACCATCGCAATTAGGACACCAAGTGTACTCAACCGAAACTATGATTTTATCATTATCAATATGTTAGCAAAAATAGTTAGACAAATGGGCTTAAGCTCATATGTTGAACACATCTTTTTTACTTCTCTTTAGAGCCTGAAAATATTGTGTAATCTTAAAGGTCTTGAAGATTGGTACAATGGGAACATAATAGAGAGTAAGTTGCGTGACCCAAAGATAAAACTAGCCACTTTTCATTGGTGTTCTGCACTCAAAAAGTTAGAAACATGTAAGCTTTTAGAATCAAACTCTCCAAAACTGTGACAAAGTATAAAATTTGCCACACGACGTAAACTGGTATCAGGATAAAGCTGTCGATATACATTTTGATCTCTGAACATCATTGAACATTTATCTTGATAACTTGCAGTGACATTGAATCAACCAACTAGATTTCAAAAATTAGTATTATTATAGCAGCTTATGATAGGAACAGAACACTCCCTTTTATATCACACACGTCCTCTCTGAATTTTCACCATTGAAGCCTCTGAACAATGGTACCTGCTCTTCTCTACAAGACTTGTTTTATCTTGTAGTCAGTGACACATACACTCACTGGGTTATGATTGTGGTTGTCACATTTGGTGGTCGTCTTCCAATCTTGGTTGCCAAAAAAAAAAAAACGAAACAAAAAAAGGGGGAAATAATTTTCATAGTAGAGAACTCCAACGATTTTTGTTATGCACATACATTCTATAAGTAGCCAGACAGTAATTCAGTAATCAAGGTCCTTACCTTATTTGGAAGCAGTCTGAAATAAAGTTTGATCAACTAATTCAAAACTTTCAATCCTAGCTTCAACTTTGTGTGTAAATTCCTCTCTGATAATCGGTGATCTGAATCATTGTATCATTGATGGGATACATTGCAGCAAATAGGTCCCAGTAGACCCATGAGCTAAGCCTCAACATCCCTACATAACGAAATGGCAACAACATAGTCATTTAGCTGGTCAAAACATATCAAAAATATGGCCCTTTTTTTTGATATTCCCAAACTTCACTAAACTGTATGTACAAAACCACTAAAATATTTCCTACAGAAACCCCCTCAATTTCCTGTTTTCCCCTCATTTCCCCCTTCCCTTCTTTCTCTTTCCTCGCTAACATGCTTTCAAACTATACCGCCGCGAAGCTTAAACTGAAACCAACGCCTAATGTCACTGCCTTTTCACGATTTAAAAACTTGGCTAAAGCGAATCACTTTGATGCTTCAAGAATTGTCGAGAGGTCCAATCCCGGCCAGTGTTTAAACTTAACTACTCCTGTTCCCTTTCCACCGCATGTTAGTTTTTGTTCATACGAGAGCGATATAAATGTTCATACATGTACACGCTGCTAATATGTACTTTTGCATATATTTTGGTTTGTACTACAAAAAGGTGTCGAATTTTAAGGTACCAAAACTTGTAAACATAAATCCTATATGCAGTGCTGCTTTTTGTAAATTACTACACAAAACGACTACAACTGATTGTTTGATTGCAAATTCTTATACCGTGTTTTTCGTTTTTCTAAACCAAACTAATTAGTGCAGCCATTAACATACACACCAAAGCTATTACACTACTCGAAGTCAAATCAGCTAGATTGGAGTAACAAAGTATCAAGTGTATCTGGTTTTCTAGTTGCTCAAACAGAAATCGAAATTAATGTTGGAGACGACAATAGCATTGGTTTGACAGCTTGATTTACCCTCTGGGCAATGATTTAAGCACCAATTTTAGCCTTACCCTCCACAAATAGTCTGGATAAAATAACATCTGCAGATCATGATGCACAATATCTTCCAACACATACACTCCTGTGGTAACCGGAATTACACCCTGACAAATATGTGGGTGGGCTTGGTAATTGCTTTACTTAGGAACCAGGCCAGATGGCTTTGGAAAGTGAGAGAGCACCGTTGGAATCGTGTTTCAATTACAGTGACTACAATGAAGCGTTCCGTCCAAATGAGAGTGAAGCTGACAACTTGCACTCTGATATGGAATGTGATGACGTAGATGTAGATTTAGAGGCTGTCTCTGAACAAGAAGAAACTTACAAACGTAAGGGAGGCCCATACAGGTACTATTCTGAAGCACAGAAGCAAAGATTCTGGCAACCAGTTATTGAGCAAAGGTATTCTGTTTATAAGGCTGCACAAGCACTCAATATCAGTTTGCAAGCAGCTTATACTTGGAAAAGAAAGTGAAATCATCGATTCATCTGTGAACTCAATGGCATTTATTGGAAACCTAAAAAGCGTAGCAATAGCTTCAAATCTCTTCTCACCAAAGAGCACAAACTCCTTTCGAAAGAGTTGGTACTCTCCGACCCGACTGTTAACGTAGACTTCTTGTTGAATAAATTAAGGAGTGCATTTAAAGGTGTGAAGGCGAGTATTTCTACTACTTATAACTTTCTCACCTGACTTTGAAAAGAATTGTGTTTTCATCGACGAGGCTGAATTCAACATCAATTTGAGAAAAGAATGTGGATGGTCGAAAATAGGTGAAAAGGCTGTGCTTAAAGTTTTTGTAACCAGAGGTCTCAATGTGTCATTCTTAGGAGCCATCTCTTCCAAAGGATGTGTTGACTTCAAGGTGCGACTTCCAGCTGAAACTGCCCCCCAACAAGAAAAGAAAACTCGGTTCCAACACCACAGTTTCGGAAAAGAACACAAGAGTTGGTACCACGGCCAATCATCTCTTTGCATTTGTCAAGTCTGTGCTTAGAGAGAGATGAGGCAAACAACGCACTTAAAGGAATCAAGAATTTGATACTTGACAACGCAGCCATCCCTAAACGTTGCGATCTCCAGTTATTAGTAACACTGAATGGAATAGAGCTAGTGTTTTTACCTCCCTATTTGCCAGGACTAAACGCAATTGAAGAGTTCTGGTCAGTGTTTTAAGCGGTCAAATTTATCTAGAAAAGAACAGTTGACACCAAAGGTAAGAGAAGCAACAGCAAAGATAGCCTTAGAAAGCTATCAAGGATTCTGTAGACATGCCAATGACCATATGCAACACTGTTTAGAACTGACATCTTTCTAAAGTACAAGTCCCCAAATTAATGTATAGAAGGGTGACTATATCTAAGTGGAGAAATGACTGCAAATCCTTTGCGAAATGAAGGAAAAACAGATTAAAATCAAAAAACTTACAAGTAAAGTCATGGCTTGTTACTATTCAACATTCTCGTGTCTATATCCTTAATTTAACATCATTGGGTTTAAGTTAGGATCAATATGCTCTAATTGTTTTGGGAAATTACATGGCTTGAATAATCATGTCGCACTCGTATGAAATAAAAATAAGAACAATGTATTACTAATTGTTGTGTACTGCATACAGTGAAACCAACACTAAAAATTTTTACTTTATTCTCAATTTTTTTTTCAAGTGGAAGCAAACTCATACCCTTCGATTTTGCTTTTGCTTCTACTTTCAACGATTATCCAACTTACTACAAGTATTCACATCTGTTCATCTGATCATCTTTCTATTCCACAGCTCGTCTTTCTACTGAAAACGCAATTTATTGTAAACAACTGTCTTCCACAAATCTAAAGGCCATATCTCACCATTCACCAATAGCAAAAAAGATCCTCCTTTGTTCATCAGCTATCATCTTCCTCCTACCAACATCCACTACTTAAGAAATGTCTTTCCATCCCAACTACTATTTGAATGGGTTGAATTTGGAGTATGATGAAGATACCACCAACGCCCTAAGCAACAACAACAATCACATGTTTTCCCCTTCGTCCAGTGGTAACCATGATTTAATCACTGAAGAAGATATTCAACAACACCTTGACTTGTTCAGTGGAGCAGCTAATGAGTTTTATTCATTGGATGTTATTGGAGACAATACTGTTGTGCCAATGAAACCAGTACAACAGCATCCTCATCAACCCCAATACAAAGAGTCATTTGCTACACCTAATCATCCACAAACAGTCAATGTTAGTGTACCACCAGCCCAAGACATTGCGTTTACTGCCAACACAGCTACTATTCCATCCCCACATTCAGTAGCGTCTACTCCTTATACTCCATCCGTGTATACCAATGCACCAGCTGCGACTGTTGCATCTGGCGCAGCAGGAACTTTACTGTCGTCGTCTCATAGCTCACTCGAAGACAAGAAGAAGAGAAATACTGCAGCCAGTGCAAGATTCAGAATCAAGAAGAAGTTGAAGGAACAAGAGATGGAAAGAAAAGCCAGGGAATTGGAAGAAAAAGTGGCAGCATTGGAAAAAAAGTTGAAAACTATGGAAATGGAAAACAAGTGCTTAAAGAGTATAATATTTCAACAAAATGAACAAAAAAATATCGATTTGCTTGAGTCGATAAAGAGAAAGTCCATTCTCGATAGCAAATCAAATTTTGAATACACTGTTTAAAAAGGATGAGGGTTTTTTAACCATCTTGTGTTTTGAGATCTTCCAATGGAAAAGTTCCCCCCCATACAGTCACTCAACCAAGTATCCTTCATCCGCCCTCCCACTCAATACATTTCATGTATCCTCAAAACCAGTTATCCCCACTTGGCATATGTTTGTAATTCAACATACAAATATATTTAGACCAATCGCACACATCAACCATTGCCACGAAACCAATCTTTTTATTATGATCATAACGACTTCAAAATTACTTCATGAAAAATTTTTCAATTCGAGATCCAACTCTCATCACCCCCTCCCCCTATTTGTGTTGGTTTTGTTTTTTTTATTATTATTATTCTATTTTGTTTACCAAAGGCGGTATTTACTTACTGTGAAGATAAAACTCATCTCATCTTCATCTCAGTATTGTTTTCAACCGTCTTTTTGCGTTTTTTTGTTTTATGTTTTAATTGTTTCAATTGTCCCATTGTTTTCATGGTCAAAATATGTCTTTATCATTCAAAAAAGAACAAAAAGAAAAAAACAGTGTTTATAGATTCAACAGTTCAGTTCATGAGGTTTGACCATTACTTAGAAAAGATAAAAGGATCATGTTGATTTTTTTTCCACTTTCATTGCAAGTTGTGGTTCATACCCTTTGAAATACCTTTCGGGAGCAATTTCCAACAAATTGTTCTCACTTAGATTTCATCTTTATACTTATACATATATGTGTATATATTTGATTATTATGGGCATTACCACTAGCAGTATTGTAGTTGCGTTTACTCCATTTGGCCTAGTATTAGCTACAATCTCCCTTTACCGGTGAAACTGTGATTAGTTCAAACAAAGCCTTGTTCAAATTCTACTCAATCACTAAACGAGCAAACGTGTAATTTGGAACACGCCTCATAATTAGCTTTAAATTTAAGCTAGGTCCATAGTCCGCCTACCTCCAAGGGCATCTGTTGTGCGCTTGTAGTGATGATAAAGAGTAGTAAAGTCATATTCAAAGTATGTGTGTGCTTGCTTTTGTGTTGTAAGACAATTTTGTAATTTCTGTCTATTGCACAATCACTCACTCACTCACCCTCCATAAAAATTATATTGGAACGCAACACCAACTTTACCATACATAGAAATATTACAAACGTTACAAATATTACGAACATCACAAACAAACAAACAGCACCAAACTTCATACATCCTCGATCCTTACTTCCAAATACCATCAAAAGGGACCCCTTGCTCGTACCAACTTAAGATTTACATATATGTACAGGTGCAGTCTTGGACAAAGTTAGTCATTCACACAAGCAACTAAAAAGGGGTGCATAATTCTATCGATCCAACTTTGTTAAAAGATATGTCACACAATACACCATTGGATAATGTGGATGTATTCCGCAGTCCTAGTCGACCTCGTCATCACACAGAACAAGAACGATCTATTTCCCCTCAACATCAAGAACCCAAACTAGTGATTGATACAAATACTGAAAGTCAAAGTCAAAGCCAAAGTCAGCAACTGAGCCAACTCGGACATTCCAGTGATGCTGCTAACGCCGAACTGTTGTCAAATAACACACCCCGTATCAAAGTAAATACCAAAGATGAACACACTGACTTTGAGACCCCAAATATTGATCGCGGCTCAAAAGATGCTGAACAGTATAGATTTCCCTTACAAAAAACGGATAGTTCTGGACCTTACAAATCTTTAGAGGAAGAGATAGATCTAAGGTTAGCTTCGCTGAACAACCCAACGATAATCATGGAACTAGACCTTGACAGTGGGGTACGACACTTGTCCAAAAACTGGGAATACATTGTTGGAACTTCCATACTGAAAATTATCCATCGACCAATATCCAAAATCATATTGGGGAACAATGATGAGGATTACAGGGTGTTTAACCAAGCTATTGAGTCAATGACTCGTGATGATGCCAGTTACAAGGTAAAGTTTATAACTGCAACTAACCATACAAGACATGACGTTGAAGGTAATGAAATACGGGGCGATATAGAAGGGCTCATGCTCGATAGGACAAATGTTTACGATGATGAACAATTGACACCTCATAACTCAGTTGAAGATGTCAATGAAATTGATTTACCTGTCGAAGATTATGTATCCGATGAAGATGAAGGCACGGAAAAGATAGAGCATCATGATCAATTGTCTCAACACAGCTCAGTTTCCACCTCTATATCCAATGATGGAGGGTTCATTGAACTTGAGGCACAAGGGATATTGATTCATGATTCGCAAACCAAGCTTCCCACACACTCGATGTGGACGGTAAGACCATTTGTTCAAATTGATTTGGAATTATCAATACCAAATGCATTGATTGATTTGTTGGGTTTTGGCTCCGAAATTTTTGAAGGGTACTTGATGAACTTGAAGCTGTTGGGAGTTACCGAAGAAGAATATGTCCCTCAACCCAATACTGTCTTGTGCAGAATATGTGAAACCAATATTCCAGCTTGGTTTATAGAAAAACACAGCGATTTATGCTTGATTGAGCATCGTGCAGATGAAGACTTGCAACAATGTCAGGATGCCATACTTGAACAGCGAGAGTTGATTGTGAAAATTATTGAAAGTTTGGCCCTACAAACCCAGCAACCCAACTTGTATCTGCAACATACTCTGCCAGGAAGTTCAAAAAGCTCGGGACTGCAACAATTGAGCTCGTCACAGGGACTGTCGCAAGCACTGTTACTGCCAAACACTTCAACTCATCTGTCAATATCGCTGAGTTCATCAGAGGAAGATAGTCCATCTAGCTCGGTGCTGCCGGTTATACGTGAATACAAGGGCTTCACCTTGCCATTGGTTTCAAGTGAAAGCTCGTCTCCCAGACTTGCAAATAAGGTGATGACGAAAAGTTTCCATTCGAGAAATAAGAGCTTGATGTATTCGAAAAAGTTTCCCTTTGGCACATTACAAAGAATCAAAGAATTGTGTGATGAAGCTATAGCTATAAATCCTCCTTCCAGCAACAACAGGGGTGACGACTTGCAAAATCATATTTCGTTCTCTCCCGGATCTGAAAAGTCGCTAAATTCGGTGATGAATCCTGTGAGTATTGAAACATCTGACTTAGCTATAAGGCAAATGCTAGAGGACACAAGGGACTTGATAAATGACAAATTGGAAACATTGTCCCGACTTGTTTCTATCTTACAATACCTGAATAAAATCAAAAGTGAAGTTGACTTGTTGGTTTTGGAAACTGTGAGAGAAACAGTTGAAAAGATTCGAAGTCAAACAGCGGCGAAGTTATCGAGAAGCTGTACTCCATCAGAGAGTATTGAAAGGTCAAGGCTGCCTACTGTCCCGCAGCACGCGAGTATTACGGAAACAGAATCACCACTAGTACGAAGAGACGATCTGAATCCAAATTCACGACAAAATAGTTTGCAGAATTTAGGGCAACCGCCACCGATTGTTGCCCCTCAACCTTCTCGAAGCAAAAGCCCCATGGAGCTACTTCAGGAGTCTCATTTTGACAATGTCATTACTCCTAAGGATATTTTAATGAACGAATCAAAAAACTTTTCGCAAAATTCGTCCTCATCATCGTTGTCGGGACGAAGAAAGACCAGTTGGAATGATATACCACAGGGGAGGCATCTGTCAAACGAGGTCTCACGTACTTCGTCGGGTAACAACACGAATTACTCCTCGCCTATACGGCATTTGTCGCCGGCGCCTTATGCTGAAAAGAGCAGCTTGACTTCGATACAAAGAAGTAGCGCTGTTAAGTCATCACCAATGTCTTTGCAAGCAACTGATTCTGATAATGCTGGCCCCGGGATTGATAAAAAGATCACCAAATTATCCTTGGATACATCAGCTGCTACTCCATTACAACAAAACTCTCCGTCGTATTCCCTTACCCATGGCACTCCAAGTCAACTAAGTAGCTCCATCTCGAGACCACCATTGTCTCCCTTACTTGTTTCAACACAACAAGCGCCAACGAAACCAGCTGGTATCAAGGACTACGAGATTGTGAAGCCCATTAGTAAAGGTGCTTTTGGTTCCGTTTTCCTTGCCAAAAGGAAATTAACAGGCCAATACGTTGCTATTAAATGTCTTCGTAAACGAGATATGATTGCCAAGAACCAGGTCCTCAATGTTAAATCCGAGAGGGCAGTGATGATGCGTCAAAGTGACTCTCCATATGTGGCACAATTGTACTCCAGCTTCCAATCTAAAGATTTTCTATACTTGGTGATGGAATATTTGAATGGTGGAGATTGTGGGAACTTGATAAAAACTTTGGGTGTACTAGGACTCGAATGGTCGGCGCGATACATTGCCGAGATAATTATTGGCGTGAATGATCTCCATGAAAGGGGAATTATTCATCGTGATTTGAAACCGGATAATATCTTGATTGATAAGAATGGTCACTTGAAACTCACTGATTTTGGCTTGTCAAGGTTGGGTGTTGTTGGTCGTCAAACAAATCATAGGAAAAGCAGTGTCAACGAACAAAGCGTTGAGTTGTTTCGTAGTATCTTTGGTACTCATGGTGGCAGTAGGAGAGGAAGCGGAAGCGGGAGTGGTCCAAGCTCCGCAGGATTAGACGTTGACGAGCTGCGCGGAAAGAGAAACAGTTCTGCAAGCTCTATTGTCTTATCTCCTTCTTTGGAAAGGTCACGATTGGTTCATCAAAATCATACACCAACAAATTCGCTACAAGCAACGTCGTCTCCCACCATGCACTTTTTGGAAGCATTTGGTGGTGGGAATAGTAGGCATAGGACAGGAGTAAGATCTAATTCCGGTGGGTTAGAATCACCATTGTTGAAACCTATTATTCCACGAACTGCGTCAGAGTCATCTTTTGTCCTTATGGATGATGAATCCTCAAATTCTCCAATAACAAATTACGCATTGTATGAACCCAAAGTAGCTACAATGGCAACTCTAGGATCGGATGTGGGAAATAGTTCCGAGGGAGATAAGGGAGGTGTCAAAAAATTCGTGGGGACGCCAGACTACCTTGCGCCTGAAACCATTCGGGGTATTGGACAAAGCGAAGCATCAGATTGGTGGTCTATTGGATGTATCTTGTTTGAGTTTTTGTATGGGTATCCACCGTTTCATGCTGACACTCCAGAAAAAGTTTTTGACAATATATTGCAAGGTGAAATTGATTGGCCAGACTTGCCACTTGAAGAGGACGAAAAGTTTTGCTCTCCAGAGGCCAAGGACTTGATCAGAAGACTTTTGGAATTGAATCCTGAAAACAGATTGGGTTCACAAGGAGCGAATGAGATAATGACCCATCCATTCTTTAAAGACATCAATTGGGATACTGTTTTTGAGGAGCCCGCGCCATTTGTTCCCAATGTGGATGACCCAGAGCTGACAGATTACTTTGATTTAAGAGGTGCATCATTGGCACAGTTCCCGAACGACGAGTCCTCGTCTGATGAGGATAAAGAAGCCGAGAGCAATGTTCAGAGAAGAGAATCTATCAATTCACTTCATTTACCATCAGCAACCACAACAACCACTTCCTCCTCGCTGGGTAAAAAGGAACGTCGGTCAAGTAGATTAGGTGAAGCAGGGGAATTTGGACTGTTTCATTTTAGAAACTTGTCGGTATTGGAAAAGCAGAATAAGGATATCATCAATCGGCTAAAGTCGGAACATTTGGAACACCGCAACAGTTTCTCTTCATCTTCTCTGGAAGGTACACCCGTCATAAGGTCAAGAGGTTTATCCTTCGGCAATGCCCCAGGTAATGGGTCCGGATTGAATCTTTCAACTACAGTCAATACATCCAGTCCTTTCAAAAGACCCGTTTCACCACCAGGTGGTACTTTAGGCTCGCCAGCAAATGCGCATAACAGGTCCCAGTCGCCCCATCGGATGTTCGAAAGCCCAACCGTTTCCTTTGGAAGGCACGAAAGAATACCTTCTACATTCAGTAATTATTCACTGGGGGATGATGGCATAAACCAGGAGTCTTCGCCAAACACCACATCGTCATTTACTCATCAAAGAGCAGGAAGCTCGCCTTACATTCAGGGTTATGGTAAGCCAATCACTAGCCCTTCAACAAATTCAAACTTGGCTCCAGTTTCGAATTCGATGCTCTATTCTTATTCAAACCCAAACGTTCTCAATACGCAACACTCCTTTTTTAAAGAAACATCATCGCCAAACTCATCAGATTCAGAGGAAACAACTAGGTCAAATGCGTTGTTAAGAGTACAACGTCGACGTGAAAGTTCACGCATGTCGGAAGAGATTTCGCTAAATCATGATCTTGATGTATTATATTGTGAACCAATCTCTTCCGTGCGTCATCAAGTTGTCAAATTACTAGAGAAAGCTGGTTGTATAGTTGTATCGGTTTCCGATGGCGAAGATTTGATCAAGCGAGCAATGAGTCAGGTAAAGTTTGACATTATAATGACAGCATTGAAACTCACCAAAGTCGACTCCATCGATGCTGTCAAATTGATCAAGTATACAGCGGGAAAGAATTCGGCAACCCCTGTTGTTGCAGTTACTGGATTTGGTGATGAGGCCAGAAAAGCACAATGTTTTGATTTCGTTGTGGAAAAGCCGGTTACGTTTGACAAGGTAAAAGCGTGCTTGCGGCATGTCTTGAGTGATGAGGCTGTCATTGATTAGTTTAGTTTAGTTTGTTTGGATTGACTGTTGATATGTAAAGGAGTTCCACTATATAATGACCTAGGATGTGTGTATAGTATCATAGTAGTTCAGCTTTGTTGTTACCATGCATTCAAATTTCGATGTTTGTGCAGGACAACTTGCTCAATACTTTCTACTACACTCAATTTGCATTTTATGAATATAACCTTTGTTTTATTTATTTTCTTGTTTAAGTTTGTTTTTTGTGGACTCAAACGTGAGCTGTTAGCTTACGATGGTATGTAGTAGCAGTACTAGTAATAGCAATAAAGTATGCAGATATAATACATGGTATTGTTCTCTTTCTTTAGGTTGCAAAATAATGATTGTATTCCTCCACACGCGTCATTGCAATCAGTGAAGTTGAAATTTACTTAATTTTTTTTTGTCGTCACTCACAGCGCGTCATTCAAAAGTATTCCCATTGCCCTTCTTAACCCCATCTGATAACAAGCCAAAGACTACCCTTTGCACAACCTGGTATTTCTTGAAACCACTATGTCATCCAAAAGGCCGTTTGAAGATTTTCATCAAGACCAAGCCCACTCGCTTCCCGTGGCATCGCAAAGCGCTATAGCGACTCCTGTGGCTGAAATGAATAGATCGCAGGAGCAGATTTACAAGAAACTCAAGAGACCGAATGGAACGGAAGAACCATCCGAGTTTGAAAAGGAGTTGGTAGATATGACGCAAGCAGCACAAAGTACTGGTACTGACGAAGACCAAAGCTGGTCAAGACCTCAGCTTCCAACTGATTTTGACCCCAACAAGGAAGACGTGTCTTTTCAACAATTGGATGGCGAGGAATTTAACGAAAATGATTCAACATATGCTAGGTTCTTTGGGATCACCCAAGAAGGATACTCTGTGCTATGCAGCGTGACTGGCTTCATTCATTACTTTTACTCTCCAGTTCCCAAAGGTTTTGTTAAGGACCAGCATTTGATGCAATTTACGAGCTATTTGAAAGCAAACTATGATGGGGTGGTTAACGTGCAGATTCAAATGAAGGAATCGATATGGGGTTACAATAATAACATCAAGACACCTTTTTTCAAAATTTACGTCAACAACAATAGAAATATTACCAGATTGAGAGGTGCTTTTGAAAAGGCAGAAATACGGTTTGAGGATTTGTTCCCCATTCAGCAGAGTGTGACATACGACAACATCAATTACCTTTTGAGGTTGATGATCGATTGTAGTATTACGGGAATGTCATGGATCACCTTACCTAAGGGCAAATACAAGATAAAAAGCAACAAAATTTCCACCTGCCAAATTGAATGTTCGATTGATTACAAAGATTTGATAGCTCATCAGTCTGAAAAGGAATGGTTGAAAATGGCACCGTTGCGTATTTTGTCTTTTGACATTGAGTGTGCAGGGAGGAAAGGGATATTCCCAGAAGCAGAGCATGATCCAGTTATTCAGATTGCCAATGTAGTTCTGAAGTTGGGTGACTCGAAACCATTTGTCAGAAATGTCTTCACCGTGAACACATGTGCATCCATTATTGGGTCACAAATTTATGAACATGAAAAGGAAGAGGAAATGCTACTTCACTGGAAAGAATTTGTCAATGAAGTAGACCCTGATGTTATTATTGGATACAATACAGCCAATTTTGATATTCCGTATTTGTTGGATAGAGCAAGAGCTTTAAAGGTTCATCAATTCCCGTACTTTGGAAGGTTGAAAAGCGTTAAACAAGAGATCAAAGAAGCGATTTTCAGTTCAAGGGCTTATGGTACTAGAGAAAACAAAGTGGTAAACATTGATGGTCGTATGCAATTGGATCTACTTCAATTTATTCAAAGAGAATACAAATTGAGATCGTACACGCTCAACTCTGTATCGGCACACTTTTTGGGTGAACAGAAGGAAGATGTTCAGCACTCGATTATTACTGACTTGCAAAATGGAAATAAAGAGACGAGAAGACGTTTAGCCGTTTACTGTCTCAAGGATGCGTATTTACCTCTTCGATTGTTGGATAAGTTGATGTGTTTGGTCAACTATACAGAAATGGCAAGAGTAACTGGAGTCCCCTTTTCGTACTTGCTTTCAAGGGGACAACAAATCAAGGTGGTGTCGCAATTATTTCGAAAGTGTTTGCAAGAAGATATTGTTATCCCAAATATGAAAAGTGAGGGTTCGAGCGAAGAGTTTGAAGGGGCAACGGTTATCGAACCAGAAAGAGGCTATTACGACGTCCCTATTGCCACTTTAGATTTCAGTTCCTTGTACCCTTCAATCATGATGGCCCATAATTTATGTTACACGACCTTGCTTAACAGAAACTCGATCAAGGCATTTGATTTGAAAGAGGAGGATTATACCAAAACACCAAATGGGGACTATTTTGTGCATGCTGATAAAAAAAAGGGAATTTTGCCTACAATTTTGAATGAATTGTTGACAGCAAGAAAAAAGGCAAAAACTGATTTGAAAAATGAAAAGGATCCCTTCAAGAAGGATGTTCTTAATGGTAGACAACTTGCGTTGAAAATATCGGCAAATTCGGTTTATGGGTTTACAGGGGCTACTGTTGGTAAATTGCCCTGTCTTGCAATTTCATCTTCAGTGACAGCATTTGGTCGAGAAATGATTGAAAAGACAAAGAATGAGGTGCAAGAGCGCTATTCCAAAAAGAATGGATACCCATATGATGCTCATGTTATTTATGGTGATACTGATTCTGTGATGGTGAAGTTTGGGTATCAAGATTTAAAAACTTGCATGAAGCTAGGTGAGGAAGCTGCAAATTATGTTTCAACTAAATTTCAAAATCCCATAAAGTTGGAATTTGAAAAGGTCTACTTTCCATACTTATTGATCAACAAAAAGAGATACGCCGGATTGTATTGGACAAGACCCGACAAGTTTGATAAGATGGACACAAAGGGTATTGAAACGGTTCGAAGAGATAATTGTCGTTTAGTTCAAAATGTGATTACCAAAGTTTTGGAATTCATTTTGGAGGAAAGGAACGTGGATAAGGCGCAGAGATTTGTCAAACAAACAATTGCTGATTTGTTGCAGAATCGGGTAGATCTTTCGCAATTGGTCATAACGAAAGCTTATTCCAAACATGACTATTCAGCAAAACAAGCACACGTGGAATTAGCTGAAAGAATGAGAAAAAGAGATCCCGGGTCTGCTCCAACCTTGGGTGACAGAGTTGCTTATGTGATAATCAAGACTGGGGGTGACAAAAATTACGAGAAATCTGAGGATCCCTTGTATGTTTTGGAAAACTCGTTGCCTATTGATGTAAAGTATTATTTAGAGCAACAAATGACCAAGCCATTGGAAAGGATTTTTATTCCAATTTTGGGTGAGTCTAAAACGAAGGAATTATTAGCTGGTGCACATACAAGAACAATAAAGATGTCGGCTCCAAAGACTGGTGGTCTCATGAGATTTGCAAAAAAGTCTGAGGTGTGTGTTAATTGTAAAACACCTTTAAAGTCGGGAAACCATGGTGCATTATGTCACCATTGTATTGAGGAAGGAAAGGGTCCTGGTTTATACACAAATGCTCTTTCCCAAATGAACTACTTGGAAAATAAATTTTCACGATTGTGGACGGAGTGCCAGAGATGTCAAGGTTCGCTACACCAGGAAGTTCTATGTTCAAATAAAGATTGCCCTATATTCTATATGAGAAAGAAAGTTCAAAAAGATGTTCATCAACAAGCATTGGAGCTCGTCAAATGGAACGAAACAAACTGGTAAAGACCGTTTTGCGCAAGTCAAAACCTAGACGCGTGTTGAATGCTGTTGAGAAGAGTTGAAAATGGTGCGGATTCTTCACTATCCTGGTTACACATGGAGTAACGATGTGTCTTACTCTATATAAATACATATGTAAACTTTTTAGTTCCAACAAGTTGCTTTTAATTTATTTTACCCGTCAATATCTTCGTATTTTTCTAATCTTGCCTCTGCTACATCCTCGTCTTTAATTCTGACCCCCCCGCTGACGGAAAATTGACCACCAGCTCCAATCATAAAGATATCCTCGTACTTCGTAGCAGTGTTCACAATTCTGGTGGGTTTGTCCACATCATCGTCCAAGTTACCTAAGCCAGGTGCGTAGGTCTCAGAAAATCCCCAGGAGTAAACAAAGCCATCCTCAGTTACAGCAAAGGAATGATGAGAACCTGCACCAACCGTCTTGATTTTCACATCATCGTTTCCAAACCTGAGTCGCGTTGGTGATGGGACGGACCTTGGTTTGCCATGCTGGTCCTTATACGTTGACTTTGGAAGTTCATTTTCAGGAATTCCCACCTCTTTCATATCATATCTACCCCATGCTAAAACCCTTCCATCACCGGTGAGAGCAAGTGTATGGTGTTCCCCTCCTGCAATTTGTTTGATCTCCAAATCGCACAATTCTGGTATTAAAGTAGGCTTCATCAAAATCGAACCATCCTCTAATTCACCATTCGATCCCGTGAGTGCACATTGACCGAATTGGTTCAAGCCCCAAGCATAAACTTGATCGTTGTGATCGATCGCAAAACAATGGTAATCGCCACTAGCAACATACCTAATGTTATAAAGTCCGAATTGTTGCGGCTCCAAACTTCTTAAACGATGTCTTTCCATGATTCTGCGACCCAATTGAAATTGTTGACCATTTCCCCAAGCCGATACAATTCCTTTCGAATCAAGAGCTAAAATGTGGTCCTTCCCAGCAGCTAGCTGAACGATGTTCTTAAGCTCCGCGATCCTCATCGGAGTCCTTTGTAATTTTATTTCATCTCGCAAAAAGCCCAATAAGCCTTCATTGCAACGAAAACAGCCCCATGCATAAACATCACCATTAGACAATAAAACAGCACTCAAATTGTCGGTGGCAATTAATTGCACAATCTGATCTTTGACGTCCAAACCTTGAACCAAGGAAGGCGTGGATTCTGCTTCGTTTAAATCTCCATCTTCGTCGTCACTTTCAGGGGCGTCTAAGTCTTTCAAAACTTGCTTGGAGTGTGATGTATCCCTACCCAAAACTCCGCTGTCATTATTTCCCCAAGACCATACTCGATTTTTTCCATCAAGAGCTAGGGTGTGCATTCCACCCACAGCAAAATCAACAATTTTGGTACCGCCCAATCGTTCTTCGGTTAAATAAGGATTCAATCTTGGTCTTTTGACTTCTTTTGTATTTGCTGCAGGTCCTAGTCCCAATTCGCACATGGATCCTGTCCCCCAAACAAAAATATCAAGTCCGGTCTTTTGCGCTGATGGCATAGTATTGAGGTCTGGTAGTTTTGAATATGAGTGCAAAACAAATGATGAAGTCGTGAGCGACTTCAGTCTTTTGTGAGTTCCATTTGAAGAATGGTCTTCTATCTTTCTCTTTCTTTCTAATGCAACCATTGTTAGTAAGAGCGTGCACTTAGTTCACTTGTTCCTGTAACTGGGATGGAATGGATTGCAGGCAAATCGAGAAAAAAATAAAAGAAAATCAACTGTTAAGTGTCGACAATAAAAATGTCAGAAAATTATCTTTGGCGACTTTGCGAGACATCAGAGCCAACAAAATAGAAAATAAACAAGCGCCAAGGCGGCTACCCAATTTCTTGAACAACGCCAAACACGAATATGCTCTGAGGTAGGTTACGGGGACTCGTCCTTAAAGAGACACCAAAAATCGAAATCGAACTGCATAAGTTTTGACCTTATAGCACGTAACTACACTATATAAACTACAAATTAACTCCGTACCCTCTAAAAATTTTTGAACATGCTTCATCGTCTTGGGGCCACCTGAAAAAGTATTTTTTGGGGGGATTTAGAAGGTGCAGGAGCTGTAGGTCTCTAGGAGTTGTAACTCTACTGCACTAGCGTTGAACCTTTGTCGGTTTCCGCTTTTCCTGGTAAAATGCCGATTTTATAAGACTTCGGTAATGCGCACTAAAATGCGCTATAACTTTGTCTAGAACAGTCTGAGACAGTGCTGGAGACGCCCAGAATAACTCTGAACTTCGCTGATAGCAGCCACAAGAGAGAAAAGGGCCCTAGATGTCTGTGGCTTAAGCTGTAGCATAACCTGTGCTCTGAAGTGAAACGTATAGCTGCGAAAAAGATGTTTCGATAAGGTTTCGATTAGGTGCAAAATTTTTGGTGAGAGTGGTTTGTATAGTGCATCACTTTTATGGGGGAAGAAAGAATGTGTGTGCACTTTGTTTTTGTGCATTAACAAGTTCCCACACAAGATTGCAGTAATTGAACACAACCTCCTCTTCAAAGGATAGCTTGTGAACGTGCTATCTTCCAATACGGGACGTCACAATCATTATAGAAATTACTGTAATCATTAGAGGATGGTGAATACTTCGTCTGATGCCATTCAAGATTAAGTTTCGAGACACAGGTTCAGTAATACTGATGTGCCAGTTTTAGACACCAAGTTGTGATCCGTCATCCAATCAAGTGTACAGATAGCAATCAATCATTCAAGCTGAAGTATCATCAAATGAATGAAGAGGATGGAGGTTACAGTTGACAGAGATCAATGGCTACGGTAACTATGTCGGTCACAGTGGGGGTGTAACAGAGGTACACCAATTGATTGTGCAGTCAGTATTTAGTGTATTTGTCTGGGTCACAACTGTTTGATGAAGTTGAGGAAGTTGCAAGAGGTGGACATTTTAGACATGCTGGATACTGATAATGGTATCTTGTCCCACAACCAAAGTGCACGTTGCTGAATTATGAAATGAACCAAGCTCGTACTTGGACTTGAATTATCAGCTCCAATGAGGGAGAGTTTTACATCTGACACGTATTCATGGATAAACAGCCGACGATAGAGAAGGCTCTTTCTAATGTTCGTTCATCGATGCAATGACGAAGGACAAGATGAGCAACTACCACTACGCGTTAGGATGAGCGGTGTGTGAAATACATTCTCTCGGATGGTTGACGTTATTGACACAATAGAGATGATGGACTACATGCGAGCTCACTCAGGGAGCAGGTAGTTGCAAAGCCTTGATACTGGGTGAGTTGTACCACAACAAGCATAGTTTCTGGATTCCACGACAGTCAACTTGAAGGACCGATCTTGTCCTTAACTTGCTGCAAGGGTCGCTGGATATGATTGCAGCCAAACTTCTGTCAATGAAATGCAAGAACCTTACAGGAAGACAGCATATTCTAAAGTCAGATTGGTGGATGAGGGAAACCATACAAGATCCAATCATGAGCATTGTGGTGATCATCATCCAAGTGGACGGGTAACACTGTCTATTCATGGACCAGCCCAAAAGCATTAAAGAGTTCATGCAGTCATATTCAGTGAATGGCGTTATAAAGAAGAGAGGGAGACCAACTCATTGAAACGGAAGAAGACTCGTTGTGTAATGCTTTTCAATGGAAATACTGGCGAGCCCAATATGTTTAAAGATACCTTGCGATACACACCTACCACCTACTGATGGTTGTTACAGATTCACAGAAACCTGAGTGGAGCGAACGTGAGATGCTATTCGGGAATATCCTCAACGGGTAATGACTTTACAACTACAATATGGGACATATTATGTCATGTCATTTGGGCATTATTGATTATTGTACACAAATAATGCAGCGGATCTCAATTTCGAAAGAACCACCATAATACCGGCGCATCTCATGAGAAATTATGATGAGGTACTGGAACAGACACCAGGGAAGCAGACAACCATCTAATGAAGGAAATTAGTATAAGCAGAGTGCGTGCAAGTAGACACGAGGAAAGAATTAATTAACGAAGATAGCTTTGTTTGTGCACTCCCAGTCCAAAAGAAACAAAGGTAATAATGTCCATGCGAAATAAGCATAAACTTGGACTAGGGAGTCTACACTAAAATACGAAGCAGAAAGCTCGCTCCCATATTCAAAGGTAGTAGCTGTCGAATATTGCTACGTACACAAAAGATGATGATTTTCTTCTTGGTCAACGATATACAACTCAACGATTACAATTACTCTAAATATTTCGATTCGACACTATTTCGTCTCTGTAACATCTCTACGTTCTGTATATCAAATGAACGTTAATAATTAGCCTCACCTATGAGTGCACCGGCACACCAATATAAGTTACACCTGAACATCAATAGAAGGGTGGTTTCCATGCACCAGTATAAACTACTACACCGAAACCTAAATCTTCTCAAACGCGCACCGCACCCTTACCGCAAAGATCTTGCACCTGCACATCATCGAAATTGCACTCGCACACCAGATCTGCACCTTATCATCGATCGATATACATCCACGCACTGGGGACAATTGCATCCATACATCAAATTTTGCACTCTCAAGGCAAAAACAACGTCATTCATGTACCAACTGCATATGCAACCAAAAACCAATAAAAGAAACCTAGCTACATCGCTAGAGCCCCGAGAGCAATTATACAATTAAGAACCGAGTGCTATAAGAAGGTAAGATGCTAAAGATTGAAATACGCCCCAAATCGGCCCTGGATCAGCTCAGATTTTGCTATCTGAGACAGAAGACCTTGACCCGAAAACACAAAACAAAACTTATAGCATGACAAAAATGGCGAAAATACAAGCATTACAAATAAAAGTTCTTGAACATGCCGAATAATTTCAATGCAGCATTTCAATTTAAGCAAACAAAATAACGAAATTTATATAAAATGTTTCGCACAGCCCATTCCCGGTTGGTGGAACTAGCGAATGTTTTGCGGAACAGCTTATTGCCTAACGTACAAAATTGTTTGGAGATAGTTTACGAAAATTGATTTGTATTGCGTTTTATAATCAAGCTAAGGTGCATCTGGTTTTTTCCCCCGAAAATTCAGGAGCATTGCAAGCGTTAGTGTGATAACTTCGGAAAATAGAATACTCAATAATTCGTCTCGCACTACAGACATCAGAATAAAAATTCGTGAACGCTAAGATATAATCAATGTGCACGTATCCGCGAACTGAGTGCGAAAACAAATTCGTGATTGCTGACATGGATTAGGACACAACAAGAAACGGGGGGGACAAGCAACAGGCTCTCCAATGGATCTTGTTGCTCTACCCGAAATAATCGAAACATTACTTGTTTGTGGATTAATGTTCAAACGTATTATGAAGTACACTTAACAGTGCTTTTTGTATCACCATAGCAAATTTAAAAAGCTAAACTATTTGCCGTGAAGCGGAAATACACAGCTAATTTCTATAGAAGTAGCCACTGCCAATGTTGCAATCGTAGCCGCAATTTCCAGTTTTTACTCGATACACCTTCTTATAACTTCTTGAGCCGGTAATATTTTAATCATTGTTCGAAATTTTTCACCAAAACTTGTGTATTCTCACTTTGGACTTATGTAAATCAGTCAACTACGTAACAATAGTACTTCTCATTGTATCGGAATCTAGTCTTTATACGATGCTACACTCCAGATCCTAATCTCAGCCCCAATGCTCCTTTCTGGACATCGGACAATCTAGTTGTAATTTTCAATGCGACCAGATTGCATGTTATCAAAGCAGTGATGAGCCGCCTCCCAAAGACACACAACCAAGATCTTCCATATCGAAGAACATTTTGAAGTTTTTCAATGTACCCGCCTATACCATGCCTTAGGGTACTTGAGTGCATGTTTTGAAGTTTGAGCGTTTGTTCGGGGGCCGCGTTTCCGAAATATCCCACATTTATTTTCGTGCTCTCTGTTAACTTGCTATGCTACATAAAATCTTTTTGGTCTGTTAGAGAGAATCATGTCCGTAATACATAAAACTCCACCTCTTTTGTTATGCCAAAAGTTTTGTTTCGTGTTTCAGGAGCAAGATTTTGTGTGACACAGATAGCAAAATCTGAGTTGATCCAGCGCCGATTTGGGGCGTATTTCAATCTTTAGCACCTTACCTTCTTATGGCACTCGGTTCTTAATTGTATAACGGCTCTTGGGGCCCTAGCGATGTAGCTAGGTTTCTTTTATTGGTTTTTGGTTGCATATGCAGTGGGTACATGAATGACGTTGTTTTTGCCTTGAGAGTGCAAAATTTGATGTATGGATGCAATTGTCCCCAGTGCGTGGATGTATATCGATCGATGATAAGGTGCAGATCTGATGTGCGAGTGCAACGTCGTTGATGTGCAGGTGCAATGTCATTGATGTGTAGCTGCAAAATCGTTGGTGTGTGGGTGTAAAAACATTGGTATGTGGGTGGAGAAACATTGATGTACGATGCCAAAGGATTCCCAAGAGCTTGCGGTAAGGGTGCAAATACTTTGTAAGATTATTTCGATCGGGGTTTAATTTATGTTGGTGCGCAGTTGTAACTTTTACTATTGTATGGGTGCACTCTGAGCAAAATTGAGAATAAATATATATGTACCATAAAAGGTCGCAGAAGTGTTACGATGACGAAACAGAGTTGAATCTGAGTGAAGCAGCACGAAAGTATCATCAAATTGATGAACCGTTAAAGATGCAGACATTTTTCAATCATTGTGTTCTGACGAAAAGATTTTGTATAGTATAGTTCAATGGTGAAGAACTTTTGATTCTTATAATGACCAACAGTAGTGTCATCAAGCATTAAAGGGAGCTCTCTGCTCGGTATGTGTTCGACAAGCTTTTACAAATGATTGGAGGGGTTTCGATATTTACCCACCTTTTCTTCGAATTGGGTTCTTTGTTTTGGATAGGGAGCGGTGTTCCTCATTTTTAAATGTCTCATAGTGCTAATAAACTTTGGATTCAGCCTTCTCTGACAGTGCTAAGAAATTATTGGGTCAGCACTATCAATCGATCACACGCTCCGTATTGAATGCTTGTTATTGAGGTGCACACACCTCATTCAAGCTAATAGCGTTGTCCACTTTGAAGGAGTACTATGCGCTACAATTGTATTGGCAGGTCTTCAGCTTCACGGTCTGTGTTGCGTTTATCAAGCATCGACTACAAAGCACTAGCACACCAGCTTGCCCGAAAATGAATTTTCATACCAAGCAATTCGAGTCCACGGAGTCAATAACACCAGCAGTCCTTGACATAGCAGTTTTGACAGACCCTTTCAGCCAACGGTCGAGTCGAGCATTCATCTTTGCCTATGATACTTGTTCACTGAACGAAGACGATACAGCGGCTCCTCTATACTTAGGTTTTCGCCAATGAAGATGTAACAGCTGTATGATTCTCCCCTAATCAAATTCGTGTTTTGGGACTCAGCAAACCCTTGATCCACATCCATATGCAGCAACATGTATGTGGTAATGGATCTGTCCGGGCTGAATGTTTGCGCATTCTTTCTCCAGGAGGTTCGTAAAATAAATACGTCTTCTTTTATTGCAACATCCCTTTGATGTTGTTCAGGATTTAGTTTCAACTCGCAATTTTCATTGCGTTGACATTGGAAAGTTTTGATTTCATTTGCGGCGATCGGAGTAGAATAGACTGACGAAGAGCCGCCGAGACACACTTAATTGAAGGCTCCCCAGAAGGCATTCCGCTGTACCACCTTTGTTAGCGGTGTTGGACTTCTTCAACTCAAATCAAGATTTCAATGGTGCACCGTTGCAACCTATCCCTCCAAGTTTTTCCCAATCATTGTGCTAATCGCACTCCAATGTCCTTTGCATCACTCTCGGAAAGGTCTCGTATACCCGACATCTTTGTACACATTGTAACTGCACAATCAATTGGTGTACCTCTGTTACACCTCCCCTGTGACCGACATATTTACCGTAGCCACTGATCTTTGTCAACTGTAACCTCCATCCTCTTCATTCGTTTGATGATACTCCAGC
This sequence comes from Lodderomyces parapsilosis, assembly GCF_000182765.1. Classification (NCBI taxonomy): domain Eukaryota; kingdom Fungi; phylum Ascomycota; class Pichiomycetes; order Serinales; family Debaryomycetaceae; genus Lodderomyces; species Lodderomyces parapsilosis. The sequence goes on along the minus strand of NW_023503284.1, from coordinate 471,680 downwards.
TTGACTGATTGATTGTCATCTAGGGACTCGATTGGATGATAGATCACCATTTTGTGTCTAAAACTGATACAATATCATTACTGAACCTGTGTCTCGAAACTTAATCTTGAATGGCATCAGACGTAGTATTCACTTTCCTCTAATGATTGCAGTCATCTCTAATAGTGATTGTGATGTCCCGTACTGGAAGATAGCACATTCACAGTTATCCTTTGAAGAGGAAGTTGTGTTCAATTACTGCAATCTTGTGTGGGAACTTGTTATGCACAAAAACAAAGTGCACACACAATCTGTCTTCCCCTCAAGAAGTCGTACACTATACAAACCACTCTCACCAAAAATTTTGCACCTAATCGAAACATCTTTTTTGCAGCTATACATTTCATTTCAGAGCACAACTTATGCTACAGACATCTAGGGCTCTTTTCCTACTTGTGGCTGTTATCTGTGAGGTTCATAGTTACTATGGGCGTCTCTAGCGCCGATTCAGACTGTTCTAAGCAAAGTTATAGTGCATTACAGAAAAAGTCTCATAAAATGGGCATTTTGCTAGGAAAGCGGAAACTGACGAAGTTTCAACGCTAGTTCAGTAAAGCTACAGCTCCTCCATCCCCCCAACCCCAAAAGAGAATCTTTGGGTGCCCCAAGACGAAGAAGCACGGCCAAAATTTTCTAGGGGTACGGATTTGATTTATAATTTATATAGTGTAGATACGTGCGTTAGCATCGAAAACCCAGATTCAAGCTCGAGCTGACGTGGGGGAGCTTCCTAAACCAGGTAAGTATCAAAGCTGGCAGTTTTGGTACTATATGATGCGTTACTGGAGCCTCAGAGATTCTGGTGCAGCAGATATGTCGCTTCTGGGTTTGTGGTTTATACGTGTAGAGCGTGCTTTGTCACCTCTGTGCCTGCAACACTGCTGCAGCGGCTGGCTGTGTGAAATTCCAGTGTCTACATTGACGTTTTTCTTCTTTTGAAAGCTCCACCTTCTCTCCTGAATTCTACTATACTCCATAAACTCGATGTACATGCATTTTGATCGCCGCATTCTCTAGCTTTTCCACTGTGATTGAAGTTCCACGACGCAGATACTCCTCCCAATATAGCACCAGTCCTATGAGTCTTTGGGTGTTGCTTAGGTTGTTCTCCAGTGTCACTCGTTTTGTATTTCTTAGTTCTGAGCAATCAACACATCTCACAATGTACACTCCTATCGAGTACATGCTCGCAATTGTCTCCATTAGCAGTTTAGTGACTGCAACGGTGCCAGTGCACTCTATTCCATAAGCCTCGTTGGTTCAACCAAGGTCATGTGTTGTGTTCCTTGGAGTTGCTGCTCAGCGATTGTGACATCGTGACACTGTGGCTCTCCATTATGGTCTCCACAAACAAGCCACGTAGCAGTTTAGTGGTTACCAATGTATTTGCTGCTACGGAATGGCCCAAAATATGAGTGTGCTGCTGTTACTTGCTGTTGTTGCTGCTCTGGTTCAGTTGCCACCTCGCTCATAATCCGTACGATACAAAGGGGGACTGCAGCGTTGTCGATCTCATTCTCCTTTGTTACACCGCCTCACGTTTGTCACATTGTACATAGTCCCTCTCCTGGATAAGCTGTCTGACTATAGGCTCCATACGTCTTAGCTGTTCTGCATTGGTCGAAGACTGCGAATAAAGGTGGCTGCTACAGAGTTGTGTGGTTGTGGATTTTTGATCGTTCATAAGTTTTCCTTACAAAATTCCAACGAATTGTCAACCAGTTGTCGAGTGGGTCACCGTCCCATCTTGGTAATAACTCTTGATAAACAGCAATTGGTTGATAGATAAAGGCCATGGATTAATGATTTCTCATGTTATGACTGAGATGTAAAGTATATCATATGAGTCCAATTCACAGTATATATCCTATTTTCAAAGCACAAACAAATACTAGTACTAGCAACGAATCCAAACTTGTCCCCAAAGCGTACAATTATTGGTCTTCGCACATTTCAAAGGCGATTTTACATCACTTCATTTTGTCAATGAACTTTCGAAACAAGTCCGCTTCTCGTTGAAACTTCTGATCAATGAGTTTGAGAATCACATCTTTGTCCTCGGGGCAATCAAGCTTCTTTCTCAATTCGGGTAAGACATGAAGCATAACTTCGTCTTCGTAATCGTGAACCAATTGAAGCAATTCCTTATTTTTCTTAATTTTTGTTTCTCGAAGCTTGATCAAGTGATTAACCTGGTTACGCAAGTTTTGCAACCTACCTTCTCTCGAGTCGTCCACTGATCGCGGTAGGTTGTATTTTTGTTCAATGAGGTAAAACAAGGCGCCATCACCATCATCAAGATCCTCCTTTGAATTCGTCTTGTTCATAGTAGTCACATTTGTGGGAAAATGGAAATCATTGTCAAGCATACGGCATAATTCCACAAGGCCTGCTTCGTTGTTTTCCACCTCGGTATTCAATTGCTCGATGGTTCTGACTAGTGGCTCAATATTTTCAGTCCTGAGTAGTGACTGGTATTGGTTGTGAGGATGATACATAATGAATTGAAATCCACCAGGGCACAAAAGGGAGGTTTTGTTTTGTTTTCTCACCAATTTTGAACAAAACCTTTCTCAACAAACTAGTGCACCATTCCTCCTCCCCACACGAATTAATCAGCTTTGCAGTGTAGATCAGTGGTTAAACCATTCAAGAGTTTTCAGAAGAGACAAGCAACGGCTTACTTTAGTACAAAAATTGAACATCACATGAACTAAATAAAGTATGTATATATGTTTAACGGTATATAACTAGGCACATTCAAACCAGCTTACTCTACCTAGATTGAATACGTTGCAAGTTTTGTGCTGTTTTCCTCTCTTGTTTTCCCTTCTTCATCACTTGCTTCAATGCCACGCTATCCAAAGGATCTAACAACTCAAACGAACACAAAAGCTCCTCTGACACACTCATCACTGCACCCCAATTATCAAATTCCCCGCAATAATTGGGAGCTGAAAACACTGTTACCAATGTACGATCATTGAAAAATTCATAACCGTCCTCCACAACCATATGCGCTCTGCAAACCAAATCAAACCCAAATTTGCTCAAAAATTTGTTAATGGCCACCTTTGAAAACACATAAGAAACCCCTCTTTCGTTATCTTCCCATTCATTGATTGTATCTGCTGGATCCGACCACAAAAGATCATTGAGCAATCCAAAATCAGGTACATCTGTGGGACGGGCAATGTTTCTTATCTCGTCCATGGAGTTGAGCACTGGCGATAATCCTCCATGGACACAGAAAATCTTTCCTGCGACTATTGCTGCAATCGGTAGGGTATTGAATGTATCCATGAAAAGTTTCCATGTTTTGATATTGCACCTTCTTTTACACTCATCATAGAACCCGTAAACCCGCGTAACACTGGCACATTCATGATTTCCTCTCAACAAAAAGAAATTCTCTGGATACTTGATTTTGTAGCAAAGCAAAAGCAAAATAGTCTCCAAGCTCTGCTTGCCTCGATCGACATAATCACCAAGAAACAAATAGTTTGTTTGAGGTGGGAACCCACATTTGGTAAAAATACGTATCAAATCCCCGTATTGTCCGTGAACATCGCCAACAACCTTAACAGGTGGAGAAAGTTCAAGTAATGATGGTTGTGATAGAAAAATTTCTCTTGCTGTAGCACAAATCAATTGAATTTCTGTGTTTTTCAAGCAAACGTTTTTAGTTCTCTTTCCACTATATCCTGCATCCAAAAGCCGTTGTATCAAGTCCTCGATTTCAATAGTATTGCTACCGCCACCTATAGATGAAGAAGTTGTTGATTGCTTGTGCAAATGGTTGTTGACAAACGATTGTGTCTTTGCAAGGTCTGTCAAGTCCGAAGCCAGTGATTGTCTACTGCTTTGTATACTTCTGATATCATCATTACTAGCAGCGAGGGATGGCGATTTGGGTAGCTGGGAGCCTTGTTGTTGTTGTTGTTGTTGTTGTTGTTGTTGTTGTTGTTCGTCCCCTTGTAGATCATTGGATTGCTGATTAGGAACCATCAAGTGCGTATTTTGAGGTGAAATTGGTGCATTGTTCAGAGACGATGGAAGTGAATGATTCGTTGATGTTCGCGATATGTTGGTACTATTGTTGTTGACAAACGTCGATTGTGGTGAGTTCATCGAAGGAGACTCGAGTCCAGACACACTCATTGAGGTGTTTACAGTTTCATTGGTATTTCTTCGGATCAATATGGGTTCCTTTGGCTGAACTTGCATCATCGATGGTGGCAAGTTTGTATTGTCATTGAAAGAGGTAGAGTACAAGTTTGACGAACTATTGTTTCTCGAAAACGACGGTACTTCGGAGTTTGCCTCTGATGATGAATTTTTCCGGGACATCGACTTCGTAGGTGACTTTGGGCCATTAACCTGTTCATCTGGGTTCATGCCACTCCTTCCATTTTCATCAAACCGATTTTTCAATGGTGACGTGGCAATTGTATCCGCATTATGGTTTCCGTTTTTTCCAATAGAATGACTGCCCACCACATCATTTCCAGGACTAGTGTTGTTACTGCTATGATTATTATTACTGGCACTATTACTACTTCCCATAGACAATCTCAGTCTTACCGATCGTCCCGACTTTGCTGAATTGGATGTATCTGTACGTTGCAATGGTGCTCCTCCTCCACCTGATTTCGAGCTCTTTTGTTTGGATGAATTGTTACCCATGGTGAAAAGATATGTCGAAAGTGATTCCTCCAAATATAGGACTCGTGCTGTTAGTTGTGCCGTGAAGCTGGACCCCGTAAATATTACTTCGTAATAGTTTCAAGTATTCACAGGTTGTATTGAAACGATTGTAAGTTCTTTGACGTTGGATCTGTGATGCTCTCTACGTCTCTGTCTGTTTCGGATGATATAGGAGCAAAATATTCTTTATCAACACACCAAAAAGTTTTAATGTGAAATGTGATCCTCTCAAAAACTTATATTCCTATTCTAATGATGTGTCACCCAATGTGCAATTTGGTATTTCCGATGAGTATGGGGTATTATGAGTACAGGTGTGTGTGTATGTGTGTGTGTGTGCGTGTGCGGGGGGGAGGGGGGGGTATGTGTGTGTGGTGTTGAACTTAATTAAAAGAGAAACATCAAGTGGTTCGCTTTTCTTCGAACTTCATCTTGCTTTTCTTTCTTTGCCTCTTTCTCTTTTTTCTTTTTTTTTTTTGCGGTTTTTGCGGTGTATCGTGTGTGTAGTGTGTGCGTGTGTCTCGCTCTAAAATCCGGCACCGTGTCCCTTTCGGACAAAGATACAAAAAAAATAGTAGATTCTATGGAACACTATTAGGAGCCTACACTATCGTGTAGATGGTAAGCTGTGTATTTGTCACAAGATGATCATCTCATGACAAGGCAGTGCTGTAACACTTCTATATAGAGATCGCTTCGAATATAGTTGTTGATACAAAGGAAAGGGTTTGATTTCAAAGGGGGCGCGCAAGTGATAGCCTTGTATCTAATAGTACAGTTGTTATTATTATTCCTTTCTTATTTTTTTTGCATCATATTTGAGCCAAAATTGTTCACAAGGGTTGCATGTGTTGCAGAATTATGCCTCTACAGGAGAAGCTCCTTTGACCAGCACTAGTTAGTTACAAAAAATGCAGAATACAAATAGTCGAAGCTCCACCCACGTAGACTGATGATCTAGAGTGATAAGCTCACATCTAGAGTACTACATCAATCGGTATATGAGCCATAGGCTGAGCTCGTCCGACGTCGCGTGTTCAAAAAAGAAAAAAAAAAACAAGTTTCTATTTATACTAATCCATGAATGTGACGAAGTAATGTCTTTTCCAAAATTTTACTGAAAGAAAGCTCTAGGTACCCAATATCTCGTCTCTGAAATGTTTCTGGTAGTTTGCCTTTTTCGTTTTGAGCTTTCTAACTTCATCATTCTTTGCATTTTCTTCTGCCCTTTGTGACTGCTTCTCCTGCTTAGTCACTTGATGCCAAGTCAAACCAGGGGCTAGTCTTCTATCAACCATTGCTTGTGTTCGCCTACCTTCATCTCTCACTGTTAACGTGAGTGGGATATTTTGACGGTAGTATCTGTGCATTGATCTGTGTCCTATTCTTGACCCTACGGGTGTTGTCAATTCCACTCCTGATGAATCAATAGTTACCAATGTGTAATTGTCATTTATACCCGTTGTTTGTTCAGCTTCTCCTGATGGATGCAAATTCATCGACGTGTTTTCATCACTTTCGGAACCAGTGGAAGGTTCCAATTTATCAAAATCAACATGCTTCTCGGTGGTCTTGTGGTCTCGTGCGTTGTTTTCCGACTTATCCTCCTGATTCTCCATGAAATCGTAATAATGAGCCACTTGCTCTTTCTCCTCCTTGCTCTCGTACGGCAATTTACAATGTCCCTTGGAATGCAAATGTTGACGAATGCTTACCAAATTCTTTCCATGAAAGCCACAAACCAAACACTCGAACCGAGAAATAGCATCACCCAAGTACTCAAGTAGCCCCCGTATATCAACCAAGTACGACCTTTCGGGTATATACAATCCATGGTGTTTATACATGTGTTTGATGTTTGACTCAATGTCGTGGTTATTCACACCACAGTAAAGACAACTGATATCGGACGCTTCTTGAACAAGACTCGGTTTTAAAAAACTTGAATTCAGCTCTTCATCAGATATTGGGTCCTCCAGTTCGTGCCCAGAATCGGTGAATTCCGAAGACTCTGAAAAGTTCAATTCAGATCCCGTACTTACAGGTCCAATTTCAACAAAACTCTCTTGGTCATCACCAATGGAGAATTGAGAAAATTCGGAGGCAACAGACAAAGCCGGACTAGCACTTCTTTCCGCTGTCCCAAGGGTATGATGATAAGTTTGTGCTCTACCTCTTTGATCAGAGATGGCTCTCAAAGTAGTTTTACTTTGCTTCCTCGAGTTATTCTTTCTCTTTCGCGTAGCCACATAGAATCCATATTCATCCTCATGATCCTGGTCATTACTGTTGCGAAGCTTGGAACTGAGAATCTTTTCTGCAAAGGTTTCCGACGAAATCGATGGTAACTGAGCAACTTTTCTTTTCAAATTGTACCTATGCCACTCTGTCTTCATGTGCTGCCTTTGTAATTCAGCACTTATAAATTTTATCCCACATGTATTACATGTGAAAGAGCTTGTTGTTGGGTTTGACCCATTAGGTAGATAACTCATTCGTCAGGTTTATGTACGTGTGTGAAGTCAAGATGAAGAAGAAGAAGAAGAAGAAAAAGAATGAAAGAACAAATGAATGAATGAGTCAGTGAAACATCTTTTCATTGCTCGGTCACAGCAACTTGAATGTAAACAGAACAATGGCTACATTGAACGTGCTTCAGAATATACAACAAAACTTACCGGTGGAACCAACAAGATCATGTGTCTATTACACGAGTAACATAATATCACATCAAGGCTGTCATTTTTGATTGTAGAATCTACGTATCTTCATCTATCGATTTGATTCAATTATATGGTAGCCTCCATTCTCTCAAACTTTGAATCTTTTTTTTTTTTTTTTTTCTATTTTTTCCATTTCATTCAGAACCAACCAACTAACCTTAACCAACACAATTACCAAAGACAAAAGCACATATAATGGGGGTAGTTGTATTTGGAAAATCAATAAAGCACAATTTCCCTGTGCGTATAGGTCTCGCTAAAACCATATTTGGGATTGGTCCAACCACGGCAGCCAAATTGATGGCCAAGATTGGAATTTATCCAAATTGTAAAATGAATCAACTAACTGAACCACAAATCTTGGATCTAAATAAGGAGATTTCACTGTTGCTAGTGGAGGGTCATTTGAAACAAAAGATCAACAATGATATCAAGATGAAGAGAGATATTGGATCTTTTGCTGGTTTCAGACATGCTTGGGGATTCCCAGTAAGAGGACAAAGAACAAAGACAAATGCCAACACCGCAAAGAGGTTGAACAAATTGGAAAGATTCAGACTTTAATAGTATTGCTAGAATGGGTAGGGAACATTGTATGAAATAATTGTAAATAGCATTTTAATGAATTTAAAAGTGGGATGAGCAAAAACGAGTGAAAGAAAAAGAAAAGTAAGATATAAAGGTAGGTAGGTAGGTAGGCATTGATGGCTCGACAGGTAAAGTCAACAAGGCCCGTGCCAACTTTACACATCATTAAAGCCCGCAAGAAAGCAAAAGTGAATAATAATAATAAAAAAAATATTTGGTCCCTAGCAGGATCGAACTGCTGATCTTGGCGTTATTAGCACCACGCCTTAACCAACTGGGCCAAGGGACCTTCTTCGTGGTACGAGATTTTTTGGCTCCAAAAACCCACTCAAGTAATATTCATTCTTCAGATCTCTATCAATGAGGAAATCTGCTGCTATTAGTGAGTTCTACCACCATTTGACTACTTTATCGTTGGTGTCAATTTTCATTAAAATTACCACTCCTCCTAGCTTTTTATTCTCAAATATCTAAGGGATCAATACGTAAATCTCCTAAAAAAGGATTGAAAGTGACATACAACTATAAAATGTGGCAAAAGAATACATCCCAAAATTGGCCCGGTATTCCTCTATCTGTTTCTTTTATAAGTGTTGGATTTAGGGTATTCAAGCCCGGAAGTTTCATTTGAGAACAAGTATTCATACTAAGCATAAATGAAAACCACCTATGGAAATACAAACGAAAGTAATCATCATCCTGTTTTAATTGAAAACAGTATTCACAGTCGTTGCTATTTCAAAAAAGCATTTTCAACTTGAAGAAGCTTTATTTTCTTTTTCTTTTTTTCTAGTCATTTTTTGCAACACTTTTGAGAGCAAAACCCTAAGGATGATGCAATTCATATTAAGACTCCTCCAATCAAAATCATACCTTTACCCACCAGAAGTAAGCCACTTGAAAACATTAGATACTCATAAACAAAAAAATCTACTAATGCAATTTCCCTTTCTTTTCTTTTCTTTTAGGGACTATTCTACTTTCTCAGTCACCCCACAATCTGGCCATTTTACATGACAGTGTTTATCCCCCAACTAATCCTTACATTGATAACGTATCTCCTAATGAGTGCTTTTATCTATCCTATTGAATCAATTATTTACACATTGTTGGTAGGACCAATGGGTATGGTGCTTGCTTGGTACTCCATCTATCTGCAATCAAGCACAATTTCCCAAGTTGTGGTTAGTATTCTATTGCTCCCTTATATTCAGAAAGTGGCTTACGAAGCAGTACTCAGTCGTGAAAGCAATAATCTGTTTGTGCGGTTATTAAGAGCTAAAAATGACCCGACTTTGTGGCCATTGTGGATGAGAATCAAACTTTATTTATATGACATTTGGAGATTTTCAATTTTCCCCATGCTGTTGCCAAGAATGATGATATTGTTTTTGATTAATTTGATACCTATCATTGGTCCCATATTGGTGTTTTATTTCCGTGCAACTACAAAGGGTTACTTGGCACACAGAAGATATTTTATCTTAAAAGGATACAATAGGGCAGAGATGAAGCGCACCTTCAAAGTTAATAAACCAGCATACGTTGCATTTGGGCTTTCTGCACTTTTACTTGAAATGATCCCATGTTTTAATCTTTTACTTGTGTTTACAAACACTATCGGGGCAGCATTATGGGCGGTGGATTTAGAAAATAATGAAAGAGCAACGTCTCGTTTGATTGAGGATGAATATCTTGTCGATCCAAAACGTGAATTTAGATCCTTTCGTAGGCCATTTTCAAGCCCGTCTCCAACTTTAGTATAGGTATACATTATCAACACAGCCAAAGCCAGCAGCAACGCCACCTTCGTCGCTAGTTTCAAACTTGGATCTCAATAGCCACCCAGCATTCTTGTTTGACTTTATTGCTCCCGCCTGCTCATCAAAAACTATCGTTCCAAATACACCCAACTCTGATACTATATTTTCATGATAAGTTTGACCATTGCGAAGAATCTTGTTGCGATAGGTCTCGGGATTGATCAACTCCATAAGTATATATGCCCCCCAATCTTTTTTGCTAATCTTGTTCAAAAATGCAGGAATGTCCTGTTTGTAGATGTTGTTTCCACCACCTTCCCTTTGCGGTTTCAATACAAAATTTTCTGGCTTCTCAAACGCCAATTTGGCTGCTTCTTGTCCTTGTTCGGTATCGTCAAACGGGAGTATTCTGACAAAAGTCGAAAGAAGAGACAGTAACTCTTCATCGTCAATATTGGGAAGGGTTTGTTTTATTACACTCTCATTGGTCAAAAGTTGTTGAATCTTTTTCGATCCAGATAATTGCGTCAAAATTGATGGACATTTGATAGCTTGTGATTTCTCCAAAAACAACCTTGCGTTCCAAGTCTTTGTGGGATTAGAATCATAATCTCCTGGTCCATACCCCGAGCGATAATAAACTACTGAAATTTCGTCCATTGTTGATTTGACATACAACTTGTCATTGTTTTTAGTGATCATTTGATCGACATCCTCTAGTGTGACTCTAAATGACCTAATGCCATGCTCTTGAAACAAAGCATACTCAATGATCCTCTGGTCAAAGCAATTGCGCTCATTAGGCTGAACGACAAATAAAATAATTGTATCTTTATTAGCAACTTCTCCATTGTAAAAGTAGTTACCGTCTGCCAAACCTTGAGCTATATCACTGGCTGAACTTGATATAGGAAGCTCATCTTCATCGTAGTATCTAAAATTGTACTTTTTGTCATAAAACCCAGTCGAATTCAAAAATGATTGCAATTGACCAATCTTTGTAGACAATCCACCAAACGAAACACTAACAGTATTGAATTCGATTTGTTTGATTTGTTGTTCTGAGGAGTCCACCATATAATCGGATCTAAAAATTCCCAACGACAATGGTTGCAATACGCCATCAGTAATGGATTCTTGGTAAACGTCAAATAACTTCCCCGAAAAGTCTGGATCAAACTCAGCCAAGCTTTGCAAAATGTCAATCAACCAGTCCTTTCTTTTTGTTATCAAGTTTATATATAACTCGTTATACAATTTCTGCACTTTAATTGCCTGCTCAAAGCTAGTTTTGGGTATAGGTGTGGGAAATAGAGTAATGGGAGCCACATTTACTTGATGAAGATCAAAGTTTGGTGGATACATCACCAACCCATTGGTGAGTGCCCATTGCTCAGTGTTTAGCTTGAGGTCATTTTCTTGATCCGTGGATAATTGTGGGAATGGTTTAGGTGGCATTTGATGTGGTGAAGGTAACCTATATCTGATCACTTTAGTTGCAAAAGTCACCACACCGACGAATTTCTATCGAGTAAAACCAAAAATGACGACATTTGATTGAATATCGCTACCAATTGAATATGAAAATATGGAGAGAAGATAAGGCTCAACAAAAGATGTGAGGTGGGGAAATGGAGGCCGTTAGACCGTGTAAGAAGAGCTTGATTTTGGGGTACTCCCTTCATTGGGGTAGTGCATGCACATTCGCTTTGGGAATTAGATACTACCCGAATTGAGTACCAAGCAATACAAAATTCCCATTTTTCAAACACACCTTGACAAGATAAGAAAAGTTTTCCACTCCCGCAATCCCTCCTGTGTAATCGATTGCAATAGTGTTATACCCGTGTACCTTCTTTCCACAGGGTACAGCTTCTAAATCCGGCCAAGACACATTTTTATCCAGTTTTTAGACGAAAAAGTTTGAACACAAGTTGAAGTGAGGCTAGAGTTAGCACTTGTGCACCTAATGAGGGTGTAAGCACCTCTTACTAACACCATTAATTTCGAAGGGACCAACGCTTGTTCAACCCTTCCTCCTTAAGGCATGTTGTCTACTTAAAAAGGGTTCAGACAAATCACGTGACAAATTTGTGACTGTTTTTTTTTTTCTTTTCCTTTTGCTTTTTCAAACTGAAAAATTCATTAAAAAACGGCCCCCCAACTGATAATCAAAGACCAACGATAAACAGATATTAAATAGTATGTTTAATGCATAGGATGTGATAAGGGAAATGGGAATAGGGTGATGTTGCGGAGACTAGAGGATTAATTTTATTGTGGACAGGAAGAGCAACCTCATTTCACGAATGCTAATAAGCAAAATGCTCAGATTAACTTGTTACTATGTGATTGGAGCCACTGCTGAAAAGCATTGGCTATGCTTCAGTCTGGATTCAGAATTGCGAAATATTCCAACCCCATGGAATCACTCCCTTCCCTTCCCCCCCTGCTTTCACTTCAACATTTTTCATCCATCGATCCACAGTTTTACTAACGTATCCCCTTCCTTATAGATGAAATACTTAGCAGCATACTTGTTATTAGTCAACGCCGGTAAGACCTCTCCATCAGCCGAAGACATCAAATCCGTCTTGTCAGCAGCTGATGTTGAAATTGAAGATGACAAGATTGAAAAATTGATTTCTGAATTGGATGGTAAATCAGTTGAAGAATTGATTGCCGAAGGTAATGAGAAATTGTCTAGTGTACCAACTGGTGGTGCTGCTGCTGGTGGTGCTTCTGCTGGTGGTGCCGCTGCTGGTGGTGATGCTGAACCAGCTGCTGAAGCTGCTGCTGAAGAAGAAAAGGAGGAATCTGATGATGATATGGGATTCGGTTTATTCGATTAGAGAGAGAGAAAGAGTAAGACCGTTTTTGCATTTGATCCATGTTTAGAGATTTTGTAATACTAGCAGAATAAACGAAGAAGGGATTTATCAATTTGTATGTAGTTTATGATTGAGAGTTTTCGGAAAGATACAAACGTCCTTGCTACAACTCATCGGCGGTGGCTTTTCTCAATCCCATGGGATTGCCAAAAATCTCATGTCTAGCTTCCAACATAAACCTGTCAAAATCAAGATCTTGTTGTGATACATCATTTCTCTTTTTCCGATCTTTCCTCAACTCAACTTCTTTACTCAACCATTGCAAGAAATCCGAACTTGGTTTCAAACTTTTGTCACTCTTGTGCAACTCCGCCAAATGAGAAAAATAAGCATTGGCATCGTTCTCATTACCAAACTTGTTTCTAGCCAACAGTTGCTGAATGAATTGGGACAAGTTTGAATCAGGATCGGTTTCAGTTTCTTCCTCATCTTCATCAGATCTTTTCTCTTTGTTGTTTTGCCAGAGGTTAAGATCTTCCAAAAGATGAACCACTCTAATCTTGGCATCTAAACTTAATGTCGGATAAACTTTAATCAATTGATTCAACCCATTGGGATGCTCATACGAGAAATACTGCTGTGCCACAGATGGATCTTGAGCTAATGCTTGAATTATACCGATTTTCCGTTTCTGAATGGTATCTGGTGATTGACTGATATCGTCTAATAACGAATTGATGAAATTCGCCACATTGAAGCCAGAAACTTTACCATTGAGTAAATTTGTAATGGCACCTGGGTTGTTTCGAAGTGAAGCAGTAATGATGTTGTAAATCTTTTCTTCAATTAGCTCATCTTTGTTTGTGGAAGCAAGGTCAACCAACTTGTTAAAAAGCACTGTATTACTAGTCACTTGTTCTCCAAGTTCAATATCGTGGGATAAATCATTGATGGTATCTAAAGCTTTAATCAAACGTTCTTTTTCAGTAACATCATCCAATTTGGATTGGTCGTATTCTTCAACCTTTTCCACGGCAGATGTAAAATCAGTGAGATCTCCATGACTTACCCTCACTTTCTTATTCTTATTGATATGGAGGGCACTTGCTATCTGTTCATGTTTTAACTTATTAGCATGGTCATCATTACTCTTTGTTGCAAATACATCGTCTTTATTGTCGCTGTTGTCATTATTATCATCACCACCAACTACAACCACAGCCTCATCTTGATCATTACTCTCTGCGTCTTCTTTGCTCATCAACTTGGCTTCTCGTTCCCCAGTTTCCAAATTCAATCTCACGTGTAATCCAGCTGGGATATCTTGATCAGGTTTGATAATTTGCCAATCGTTTGTAGGAATGAAAACTTTGGGGTAGCAGATTGTTGGATTATTGGAATCAGGACAAATTAGTTCTTCTTCAACGTCCACAATAGTTGGTGATGTAGCTGCTAATTGAGCTAAGAGGAGTACTATACTTAATAAACTTTTAGATTTAAGGAACATTGGCCGTTTCCAAGTTGGTTGAAAGAACCCTTTGAACGGCAGTAATGAATTTCTAAAAACACAACTTTTAAATATGTGGGATGATTTGATTGCGTGGAATTTTATATTTGGAGCCGCACATGTTCACATGCAGGAATACAATTCCACCAGCTTCCATCTTGCACAATTACACTCTAACACACCTACATCGCATTTTTGCTACAAGCATCACAATCTGCCGCCATATGTGGATAGGTCTATTAGTTCCGTCATATTATAACCAAATCGTAATTATACAAAGTACAATGTGTGTGTGTGTGTGTGTGTGTCTATCCGTTTTTACAAATTCTTGACCTTGTGTAAAGCTTGTTCAATATCCTTGAGCAAATCATCAGTATCTTCAATCCCAACAGAAACTCTAACCAAATCATCATAGACTCCATTTGCTTCCCTTTCTGCTTTAGGAATACCGCCATGGGTCATTATTGCTGGAACTTCAATCAATGATTCAATACCACCGAGTGATTCAGCCAAGGTGAACAATTTAGTTGATGAAGTGAATACTGAAGCTCCTTTGGCTCCACCTTTGATTCTAAAAGAAATCATTCCTCCACCCAATCCATCTCTATGTTGACGTAAAACAACCCCATGTTGTTCATGCGTTTTTAATCCTGGATAATTGACATGAATTACTGAACCATCTTCGATTCTAGATTGTAAATATTCAGCAATCTTTTGTGCCGAGTTGGATGCTTGACGTAATCTCAAATGCAAAGTTTTTAAGCCTCTATGAGCCAACCAGGAATCAAATGGTGATGGAATTGAACCAATGGCATTTTGTAAAAATCTAAACTTTTCATGTAAATCAGTATCATTAGTGGCCAATACACCCATAACAACATCTGAATGACCATTAATGTACTTTGTAACGGAATGAACAACAACATCAGCGCCAAATTTTAAAGGATTAGAGATGTATGGTGACAAAAACGTGTTGTCAACAACCAATAATACCTTGTTTCCCGTTCTTGATTGGTGGTCTTGTAAAATTTGTTTTACTTTAGCAATATCAGTAACTTTTAAAGTTGGATTTGATGGTGTTTCCAACCATACCAATTTAGTTTCTGGTTTCAAAGAAGTGGCCAAATCAGATTCCAAATCACCAACAAAAGTGGCGTCAACACCGTGGTGATTAGCTACTTTAGTGAAATATCTATGAGTCCCACCATAGACATCACCACCAGAAATAATGTGAGATCCAATGGGTAAAGATTGGATAATTAAAGCAGTGGTGGCTGAACCTGATGACAAAGCAATAGCATATTTAGCTGATTCCAAAGAGGCAACAGCGGTTTCAAAGTTGTCTCTATTAGGGTTAGCTGAGCGTGAATACTCATATATACCAATTGGCTTTGATGGTTCTGATTGACCAAAAGTGGTGGATAATGAGATCGGTTCAATAACTGCACCAGTAGTAGCATCAATAGGAGCACCAACATGGATAGCTCTAGTTCCGAAAGCAAAAGTTGAAGATGAATCAATTGTCATGGCTGAAAAGTGAGTGTGTGGGTGTGTGTATGAAGTGTTGGTTTCTGCTTAGTAACAAAGTGACTCTTAGTAAGAAAAGCCAAAAAGTGGGTGGATGATTATATATATGTATATATATATATATATCGTGGTTATAAAAAACTTTTTCTCTCTTAAAAACTGTGGATGCGCCAAAAGTTACGATGATGCCCTTTCTTTTCTTTTATAAAGAAGAAAAATTTCTTTTTTTTTTTTATTTTTTTTTTCGTTTTTGACATACAAAAACAGTGGATTCACTCACCATCAAGTTTTGCACGTGATTAGTCGCAATTTTCTACATACACAGTAGCGGTTGTAATAGTGTATTAGTAATATCCCATGTCTATACTAAGAACAGTTAATGGGAAGAGAAAAAGTGGCAAAAGAGATAACGATGGGATATAGTACAAGGTGTATGATGATATTCATCAATATGAAACTAATCTGTGTTACTTATTTGTGTGTGTGTGTGTGTGTATGTGTGGCTTGTGTATTGTTGGTTATCTTTATTGTTGTTGATCTTGTGTTAAGTATCTTCTTTTCTTATTGTTTTATCATATGGTATAACCCTTCTTGTTTTAAAGCTTCTTATTGTTTAGTTTAAAGCATAGGACAATAGGTTGTTGTATCAAACAGTATTATAGTAAAACAGTAAACAACAATAATCAGATAATAAACTCACTTACACACCTAACTCAAGATACCACCACATTTCTGTCTTAGAAACAAGATTAAACTAACCGTGATCACCCAAAGAGTGGAGCCTGATCTCAACAAAGAAGTGCACATATATTGTATTTGAATATTAGCTGACGTGAGAAGTGGGCGTTTCTACACAGCGCGATAGTCCCAATCAGGAAAAACAAGCGCCATACTTACTTATTTGAGCTCTTATAAATAGCTCCCCCGCCTAGGAAGCTAACACGTGAAATATAACATCAAAAAACTATTCTTCGGCTACAGTCGGGTGTATAGATAGTTATTATGAAGTGCTAACGCAATAGCTTTGTGCATTTACGATTGTACCCCTCCACAATCACAAGGGATACATTATTATTAAAGGGCATCACGTGATTAGATAAGAAACTAATGTTTGTCCAGACACGATTTGATTGATACAATCTATTAAAATAGTGTATGTTTTACAGTAGCTTGTTACCAATTCACAGAGATCTAGCATTACACCAGATATGGCATCTCAGTAATACTTTGCATTGTTTTGCAACTCTTTTGCAGCATTTTATAGGGAAACTCTTAGTTGTAGGAAACTAATTTAATTTTTAGCATCTCTAAGACCATATGTTTCTGCTACAGTACTTACTGTTTTCTCTGACTCGGCTCTTCTCACAATTTATTTGTGAATCACTCCTCTTTTCATACGAGTTATTTGGGAATCACACTTCACAAGGTAATTTCTTATTGTATCAGAGAAAAAAAAAATATTGCAACCAAATCGAAACATTTTTTTCGCAGCTATGCGTTTCACTTCAAAGCACAGCTTATGCTACAGATATCTAGGGCCCTTTTCTTCCTTGTGACTGCTATCAGCGAAGTCCATAGTTACAATGAGCATCTCCACCACCGCCGTCTCTTAAACTGTTCTCAGCAAAGCTATACCGCATTTTAGTGCACATTGCATAAAGCTCATAAAATGGGCAATTTGCCAGGAAAAGCGGAAACCTACAACGGCTCAACGCTAATGCAGTAGAGCTACAGCCCGCACCCCCTAAATAACAAAAAGACACAAGGATTTTGAGTGTCCCAAGACGGCGAAGCATGGTCAAAATTTTCTATGGGCACGGAGTTAATTTGTAGTTTATATAGCGTAGACACGTGCGCCAACACCGAAAACCGAGTTTTAAGCCCGAGCTGAGGTGGAGGAGCTTCCCAATCCAGGTGTGTGCTGAATCTGGTAGTTTGGATACCATATGATGTGTTACTGGAGCCTCAAAAAAACTGGTGCAGCATTTTTGCCGCTTCTGGGTCTAACGCCTCAATGTTTGGTGCACATTGATTTTCAACGCTTCAAAGCTTTCTGCAAAGGATTTTGATCGTCACTGTAACTTTTTTATTTTGCTCTGTTTATATCATGCAGTCACAGCGAGCTCAATTTCGCAACCATCATATGTTTCAATCAATAGATGAACACGATCAAATGAATAGAGACTTTCTTTGAATGCAAAGTATAATATTACTACAGATTTGGAGAGACAAATTACACCATATTATTTTGTCTTTGGCACCATTGGCAGAAATGAATAAAAATCACAATCACTGATCTTCATCCATACAATTCTTAATCATTTTCAATTCGTCAACACTGTAAATGATTTTAAACAATGCATCCAACTTTCTCAAACCTTTCACCACTTCAGCAGTATAAGTCCCCGGTTTTATTGTCCATTTGTCTTCGCAATAGTAGTGGCCACAGAACTCTTTGATTTTTGACACCCAACTAAGTCCCATTACAGCAAACGGTAAGGATGGACTAAGCAGGCTTAAGCCATCCAAGAATATCCTTCCGATGCCTCAATCAACATGGTATGCCACCAATGAATTGTTGCCTTTGGAAAGTTATAAAATAGGGTAGCAATCTTGGATGGTGGATAATACCTTTGACCGTAGACTGTTGACAAGACAAGCATGTGCAAATTGCAACGAGAAAGCAAATTGAAATCGGTGAAAGCCTTATCATCTCAGGAGAAGAAACATGCTTCACTGGCACCTAGACGCAACTCACGTAATCTGGGGAAGGAAAAAGTGAGGTCCTTCTTGAGATGGCGGTCGAATTGAGCAAAGGATTCCAAAGATGGCTCCTCAATATAGTAGGGGTCAAACGCATCTTCGACACGGAAATTAAATGTGGTGCACAGTTTGACGCAATCATCGAGCTCGTTTCAAATGATATACAATTTTCGCAACTGCAAGGTAATTTCAATATCGACAGGTCGAAAAAAATTGCCATGGGTAATATGGAATGTCAAATACAATTCAGTCAAATTGGTCACTTAATTGATATTCTCTAGATCCCTATACCCATCAAATACCGTCAATTTCATACACTTGACATGGCCACTTCTCGGAATATTCAGTAGGAATGTTCTACTCTGACTATGATTTAGACTTTATACCGCTACTCTGAGCCAAACAATTAAACTTGTTACAAATTAATACATGGCCGTTACACTACTAGTTCACACTAAAGATACTGAGCCTAGAGGGTAGTGATTGCACTCGTTTTTTCATCTTGCACAAGGTTCACATTCGTTACAAATGTTGTGCGAGTTAAGGCGAGGAAAAAGAATTTAATTATTCGACGATACGACAAAAGTATGTTGAAAGAGGGCATTACACTGTTTTTGTTATCAAATCAAGTATTCCTTTTCACGACAATTGAGTTGTTGAGATTGACTATTACCGTCGAGAGCACCATATGGTTTTGGAAATTTTAATTCCTTTCAGCGTGTTTCAAATCACACAACATTCAATCAATACTCAAGTCAGCATTCAAATCTAAGTTTGAATTGGGAAGTTCATTCGAATTATTGCAAAATCTTGTGATAAAGTTGAAATGAGAATTTGAAGTATAGCGCAGCTCTTTACAAAGGAGTTCTACCATACACCCGTTAATGCTGGTTTCATTGTGTGCGCCAAGTCCATTGCCAATAGTTGCCTTTGAAAACTCATAATTTACAGTACCAAGGAGCTCGGCAGCACTACTATGAGAATTTTTGGTCGTGTAAACACTTGTCTTCCCGACAGAGGTGGCAAGTATTATTGGAGCAACAACAACAATTGAGTCACCGTCAGCAGTTTCGTTAGGATCGTCAGCATTGGTGTCGAAGGAGTTATCTGCTGCTGTAACAAACGAGCTTTCTCCCGTGAGATCAACAAGACTGTCTACAGAATTGTGGATCGATGTTACTAAGGTGGAAACTTCAACCGGTAGTGGCTCTTGGCCTTCAATGTCAGCCAATATTTTTTCAGAAACAACACCTGTGACAGCTGTTTTGAGTAAGGAATCAATACTACTCGCGGGTAATGTTCCATTAACAGTAGTACCTACATTCAAGGTGGATGTAGTAGTGGACTTTTTAACAACAACATTGATCGAATGCTCAACATCATTAAGTAAAGGCTCAATGGAATTAGCGACAGGGTTAACAACACCACCATCCAGAGGGATATCAGAATCGTCATTAACTGGGCCATCTTTATCATCGTCAAAGGGGCTCTCCACAACATCATCGACAGAGCTATCAACATCATCGTCAATTGGGCTACCAGCTGCGTCAAAGTTGTTCGTATCATCATCAATAGGGCTATCTGCATCACCATCAACTGATCTGTCGGCATCACCATCGACGGAACCTACAGCATTGCTGTCAATCAAAGTTCCCCTGGCATGACCCGTTCTATCCTTAACAACATATCTACCGACGGAATTAAAAACAAGTTTTTGAATCAGCTCTTTGATAGAGTCATCTGAGTAATCAGCAACCTTATCGATTGAATTGCTTGTTGCTTTAGTAATTGGATTATCAGTGACCTCATCAATTGGGCTGTCAGTAGTACCATCAACCAGTAGCTTTAAGGCCACATCAATTGGATTGCTATCATGACCTTGAGGTGGACCGTAAACAGCATCTTCATCAGCTTCAATTGGAATGCTTTCCCTCTTGTCAATCAAGGTTTCAATATCATTATCCACTTCAATGAGGTTTGTGCGACTATCGTGAACTGAATCATTGGTCGCTTCATTAATGGGCTCCTCAATAGCATCATTTTCAACTGAAGTTGCGAATGTGGCTGAATTAACGTTTGCCGTGTTCATTTCTTCGGTTCCTGTACTCGTGTTGCCACTTGAATTTATGTCTTTGACATATGGAGATGAGTAACTCGTGAGTAAATTCGAATCAGCTTCTGACATTTTGTCTCTATTCCTTGTAGTTTCAGAATGAGTAAAAAAAGTGGTTTTAATTCTTGAAAGTTGGTGGTATTGCAATTTTGGTTGTAAAAAGATTCTTTTCTTTTTTTTTGGGAGTGTGTGTGTGTGTGCTAATGTGTGTGGGAGACACCTGCAATAGAATAAGCAGAAGATGAAGAAAAGTGTCAATCAGGGCGTCCAGTATTTTGTGGATTTATGTATCTATACAAGCAAAACCGTTAGCATTGATTATCACTTTAATCTACATCCACATTTGCTTAACTCTCCTAACCCTTCACAGCCCAGCACTTTTCATAACCATAGCTCTTAATCACCCGAATGTTTTTAATGATATGATTCTATTTATCACTACATAATTATTTTGAGGTAGTAGAAGTGCTTAATAGACTAGTATGAGGGGATATTTGACAGTTTTCATGAGATAAAAGGTATGTTATAGTGATAAGGACCTAAAACTTAGTTGTCTTGTATTAAAATCACTTATATATTCTAAGTAAAGAAGAAAAATGAGAAGAATATCTACAAAATCTACTTAATCAATTTCTTCAATCCTGGATCTCATTTAAGAAGTTTGGATTGTTTTGCAACTTAGTTTTAAACTTGTCCCACCAATTGTCAAATGCTTTAATGGGTACTTTGCCCTGTGGATCAATAAAGCTAGCCAAGTAATTGTAGGCATGTCCTACTATTTTATTTGCCAATTTGGCTGTACTATCCGGAGTGTTCACAGCTGGTTGTTGTTGTTGATTGGAGGTTGCAACTAGGGCGTTATTGCTATTAATATTGTTATTCTGCTTTGACTGTAGAATTGTTTGTTCTGCCTGTGGTGTTGGTTCAATTGATATTCCAATGTTGATGCTTACTGAATCAGACAAGTCAATGGGCTCTCCTCCTCCCATATCCATGTCCATTCCGTCATCTGCTCGTTTAGTAGTGGGGTGAATGTTGCTGATTTTGTAGATTGCCGATGGTTTATTAGGATTGATTCCTCCAAGCAATTTGAATTCTGGTGCTTCATTTGCTGTAGTAGCACCAGGGCCCCCATCCCGAGGTAATTGGAAGTAGATCAACGCAGTGAAATTGCTATCCACGAAGGGGGAATTGGGAAGAATGAAGATGGTAATGTACGAAATGTTGGAGGCATTGGGAATATTGATGACAAACTTGGTTTGATCAACTTGCTCAGCAAGTATCATTGGTCGTCCCAGACAGATGGCTCCAAATATACTCATATTTCAAGGGTGTGGATGTGAAATGTACTTAAAGCCAGTGGAGTGCAGTTTTGACTTTGCCAGGATTTGCAGGATGTTAGTAGAAGATTCGAAGAACGAAAAGAGTGTACAAAATAGACAAATTTAGGTAAAGTCGCAAAATGTAAAAAAAAAAAACAGACAAAAATGCGACAATAACATTATAGGACACAACAAAATTAAAGTCACAACGAAATTTGAAAATTTTTTATAATGCTTCTATCCCTTCATCATTTTAAGCTTAGAGTGATCTACACCCCTCATTTTAATGTGATACTTGAATATATGGTTTAGAAGTGAAATGAGTTTACTTCTAATGATCATATATGGAGATACCGCATTAAACCATTTCAGGATCATACAGGATGATCAAGCAGGATAGTTTGGACTCGACATGGTTTTTCCATGTTTTTCTTCAGTGTCCTTGTATCTTGTGAATAGATGAACTAATAGTGGAGTGTTAATCACACATGCCACTACGCTTCTAACATCCCAGAATAAAACACGTTGAACATATTTTCCATCTTTCGTGCAAATTGTTTTATTGCTTTGCAAAAGATGAATATGGAAAAGATACTTCGTCACATTTTAATTATTGCTATCAATATATTGTTCTACGATCTCTTTACTTAACGTGTGTGATTACCCAACTGGTTGCACACCCGCCAGCTACCATTGTAACTTCATCTGATTCTTCATACAATACATTCAAGTAGTCGAAAGTGATGTGTCTATTGGAATTGCAATCATTGTGTTCGACACTTGTAGCAGAGTTATTATGTTTTGCATCACCACAATTGCCGTGCTCTCCCCACCCCCAAGCGTAGACTTTGTCTGCCACTTTCAATAGCCCATGTTCACTTCCGACAACAAATTCAAAGTCATCGCTGATTGGACCATAGTCATACAATTGACCATGAGTATTAGTGCCAAATGATTTAATGGTGGTGCCACTTTTGCAATGAATTGAAGACCACATTGCCTCAACCAGCTTGCTACTGTACATGATATCATTTAGGTCCAGCAGATTGATAGTTGCCTTTCCAAATAAGTGAATCACATTAGAAGACATTATAATTGTAAACTCTCGACCCAACTCAAATGATTCAATGTCAGTTATCCCAAAATCTAGTTCAATTGGTCTCCATACTGCACCTCTTTTTGTCAAGTTACTGTCAATTGTTCCTAATTGTCCCTTTCTACAATTTCCCCATCCGTACAATTTGTTATCCTCCGTCTGAACGATGGTATGATTAACAGCTGTTTTTATCTTCTTCACCTTAGAATCGAATTTGATCACCAACTGGGGTCTACTTGCTTGGGTGACATCTTCCCCTAAACCCAAATCACCTTTCAATCCATTCCCACACGCAAACAATTCGTTTTGGTCTGTAAGTAAGAAAGAGTAGTCCCATCCACAAGAAACATCAAGGTATTTGTGTGGTGACATTGGGGGAACTTTTGAAAACACCCGTACAGCCGTTGTGCTCTTTGGATGACCTGTTTGACCAAACTCATTATCCCCACAGCTGAATACGTCCCCATTCTCAAATAGGAGCAATGTATGATTACCCCCACAAGCAATCTTTGTTGGTTTTTGGTCAATAGTGGTGGTTGATTTATTTGCCTCAGTCTGAAAAATACACAGTCTAAGGGCTCTTTGGTCCTCATCATCGTCTTGTCCTAGTTGATAATTCCCATTTGAACCACATGCTAGAACTTGGTACATGAAATACGTTAATTAATTCAATTCTCAGCTTGTGTAGTGTTGTTGATGGTTCAGTGGATTGGCGCATTGGCAAAACTAACCTCAGCGCTACCATACGAATACAAGAGATGTAATCCGACATCACTAATCAAGGACGACTCCCATTATCGGAGATAGTTCGGGTTGGAAATCTTATCGTCTGATTTGATCTAAAGCAATAAAAGCGGATGCTCAAAGGGTGTTGGGATGTAGAAGCTTTTGCTGGAAGTCCGTCTGTACAAAACTGTGGCTTATTAATGCGCTATTTTTATATACTGTTCCGAGCCGAGACAAGCTACTCAAAAACTGGAACAAATATGTTGTAACCAATCGGAACAAAAAGATCTGTATGGGGAAAGTTCCATAGTTCGTCTCGGCCCTGTTTCTTCTCTGCATGTTGGCCTAAATAGATGAAAAGAACAATGGAGAAGAAGTAGAGTAGTGCTTGGTTGCTTGCTTATTCTTCGTTACTTTCTACCACTTTTGTTGTTGATGTTTTGTTTGTTTGTGTACAAAAAACTGTGGCGCCTTCTTTTGTTTTTTTTCTTACTAAGTAAGTGTCAGTGTGAGTATGTATGCACAAATGGTTTGTGATTGACCTTGTGAGATATCGTCATTTCCATATCATGCCACTACACATGGTGAACCACAGTTATCACAGAAGGCAACTGGCAGCAACAACCTGGGAATGTCACGTATATATATATATATATACACCCAAAACGTTCCTTTTCTGATAAGACATATAACTTTGCTTTTTTGATCAAACCAACCAACCACAACAATGGCACCAGTGGCAGTATCATCGATCGAGGACAAGTATGACGCTTCCCAATTTCAATCGGCCCACCAGGGTAAAACAAAGAAAGGGAGCTTCACAGTTAGTGAAGAAAACAAAAAGCAAGCATTGTATCCTGAATATTTGCCTACTTGGAACCCCAATCAAAAATTCCCCCCATATAAGTTTCAAGAATACCACGACAAGGGTTTACAGGGTGACAAGAACTACAAGAATTTGTTTTCTCAAGATAAAGACTATCAGGTGAAGAGAATGACTCCAAAGTTGGGCTCTGTTGTTGAAGGCATTCAGTTAAGTCAATTGGATGATGCAGCAAAGAATGATTTGGCTAGACTTATAAGTGATCGTGGTGTTGTTGTATTCAAAAAGCAAGATTTCAATAGTCTTGGTCCTGAGTTTGCCATTAATTTTATGAAGTATTTTGGCACTTTGCATACTCATCCAACGTCGGGAGCTCCAGAAAACTTTCCTCAAATGCACATCACTTTTCGTGGAGCATCACAACAAGAGATTGACTCTGTTTTCAAAACTAGAACAAACTCCATATTATGGCATAGTGACTGCTCCTATTCCCTCAATGCTTTACAATTGACGTTGTTTTCATGTTTACAACTTCCTGAAAGTGGTGGTGATACTTTGTTTGCAAACACAGTTGAGGCTTACGAAAGGTTAAGTCCAGCAATGCAGCAAAGATTGGAGGGTTTACACATTTTACATTCATCAGTTGAACAAGCTGAAGCTAACAAGAAGGCCGGTGGTATAACGCGCAGAGAGCCGGAAACTAACATTCATCCAATTGTTCGTGTCAATCCAACCACTGGTAAAAAACACCTTTATGTAAATAAAGAATTTGGTAGAAGAATTGTTGAGTTGAAGCAAGATGAATCCGACTACCTTTTAAATTTCCTTTACGATCACATTGAACGTGCACAAGATTTGCAAATACGAGTATCATGGGAACCAGACACAATTGTCTTTTGGAACAATGGAACTACAGTGCATACACCATGCGTTGATTTTGACGAACCAGTGATTAGACATGCATACAGGATTAGTGCTATGGGCGAAAGACCTGTTGCTGATGTAAAATACTTGAATGATCCGGATTATTTGAGTGAAAAGTACAAAGAGTTGAATATTTAGTTTTTTTTTGGGATAGGTTAAGGGATTTTTATATGTTTGTATTCGAAACAGAAAAAGTTTGGTTTAGTTTGGTATTGTCTCTTTGTAGCTTTCTTAGTAGCATGTGTAGCTTTTTGCTTACTTTTGATGGCGTAGATTGTGAAAAGTTGACATGAGAGAAGATATACCATCAATGGAGAAAAGACTCGAGTTCAAGACAACTGGAGGGAGTAAGAAAATGTGTGCAATCTGATATACTATGAGAACTCAAAAGTTCTTATTGATGCCCATGAAAATTACAATAAGGGCGGCGTGTCTTGAGAAGAGTCAGCAAAAGAAAAAGTATCCTTATAGGAGGTTTGTATTGTTGGATTGTTGGGAGAACTAATAGAAGTGATAAAGTGATAAAAATTGAATCGTGTGCTCAAACATGGAAGTTTTGCTTTTGTTGAAGGGTTTTTTTGGAAACAAGGACGCGAGGTCTAGCCAACCCCGTAATCTGGAATGCCGGAGGGACTCGGAGATGCAGTGAATGAAAGCGTTTGGGAATATATGGTGACTAAGTCAAAGGTGACGAGATATGGGATTCATGATGCTGGTGCTAAATCAAAAGGATTGGGTTTTATATTCCCCAACCGTCGTATACCGTCTTGTGCATATGATGTGGTTTTTGTTGTATCCTGCTACGACACTGTAGAATCATTGACTCTGTCGTAAATAAAGGCGCTCACTAAAGAGATAAGCTCTACTCATTTAGAATTATCGTTTAATTCTTTCCATTAAACTGTAGTATACATATCCAAAAAAACTATGACGCTGTGATTTCTTTCCTTTAACAACATGTAGAAGATGACTTCCTATTCTCAACACTAAGGTCAATTCTATTTTCACCAACTTCTCCATTATTAGTGGCAGTGTTACCACCACTTTGTTTGTTAGAGTCAGGTATTTTTTCTCCAATGCCAACAAATACTTCATTCACATTATATGATGTCTTTGCACTTGCTTCAAAAAATAGTAAACCTTCTTCATCAGCCAATGCTTGTCCTTCTTCTTTGCTAACTTTCCTCAACAGTTCCAGGGTTCCTCCTTCTCCTTCACCCACATTGCCGCCGTCTTCAGGTTCATCTTCAACCAAATCGTACTTGTTTCCAACTAGAGCAATGGTGATATCCTTACTTGCTTGTTCATGTAGTTCTTTGACCCAGTGTCTAGCTTTAACAAACGATGCAGGTTTAGTTATATCGTAAACTACAATAGCAGCTTGAGCATTTCGATAATACATGGGTGCTAGTGAAGCAAATCGTTCTTGTCCTGCTGTATCCCAAATCTCATACTTGATGGTACGATCACCAATGGTGCATTTTTGGGTCAAGAATGCTGCTCCAATTGTTGGTTCTTTATTCTCTTGGAAATCATTGGAAACAAATCGCAATACTAGTGATGATTTACCAACGGCTGCTTCACCGAGTAGTACTAGTTTGACCGATGTAGCTGGTTGTGGGTGGTTACTACTCATTTAGCGTGTAGGAAAAATTGTAAAAAAGGGTGATAATATGACGTAATATATAACAAAGGGATGGGGTGGAAAGCAATCTCGATGTGGTATGGTGTGTGATCAACCGGTTTGTTGTAAACAGTAAAGTGAAGTCTCCGAAACGATTTTGGTTCTATGGTATCAGCTAGTTGTAACTGAGTGGTAAATGTGTATAAGGTTGTGTATTGATAAGGGAATAGTAAAATTGAAGTGTGAGTGAGTGATTGATTGATTCTTTTTTTTTTGGATTGCCACACACCTTTCATTTTGAAATCACTCACTCTCTTACTCAAGTACCTTTTTTTTTAATTCCGATCTATTTTTATCCAAACTTACACTACCCTTTGGTACAGACAATATGAAAAGCTGTAAATACATCTTCGCATCACACTGTGTAGATCACAAGCCTGTTAGAAGTTACTAATATGAATAAAATTATGTGATAATATGCAGTTGACTCTATTTGTAGTAGTGGTTTTGATAATCTATGAAGATTGGAGGTGAATCTACCTCACCGAAATAAACCGATTTCAAAGAAGAGGAAGCACACAAGTTCACTTCACTCAACCTTGAGCTACTCTACAATTCCAGGATAGAACAATAGCCAGTCGGTATACAGAAGTATCACATTGCTACCTTAGTCGCATAAAGAAGAACCTAATCTCAATCAAATTACAAGAACAATGTTCTCTGACAAAAAACTCCCTCCGTTAAAACTCCTCCACTTCGAGGATAATCTTTCCGTCATTTTCCTTCAATGCTTTCACGTATTTCTTATAATCCTTCCTCCAATCAACAAACTTATCGATCTTAAACTTTAATTTATCATCGAGAACCAATTGAAGTGCTTGTTCAGCCCATTTTTGTTTAATCTTCAAATAAATCTCCTCGTAATAGTTGTACGACGTCCAGTTATTCAAGATATTGCTTGACCATTTACTGGTCCATGGATTCAACACACCCTGTTCACTGAAATCAATCAATTTATCAATGTTATAACTTGGCTCACGCAAGGTAAATTTACATCCACTAACCACAGCTGATCCCAACTTCTTGGGTTTCAAGATTCGAGTAAGGAATGGTTCTTTTGTTTTAGCATCGAATAAATTCTCAATTGATGTAGAAATATTTTGTTTAAATGGCATATTCAACGTTTCAATCTCATGTAATTTAGTTGATGTCAGTTGGAAATATTTTTTACATCCAATTAAATCAATAAACAAATCTAGTTTGTATTCATTGACATTTGATTTATCAATAAGTTCATTACCGTGGGGCACCAATAATGCATCAATCACTTCAGTTGCAAAAAAATCGGGTTTTTTGTAACTTATAGGTACTCGTTCACCAGGGAAATAAAGTCCATCATTAACAACATCAAATGAAATACATTTTAATCGTTTGGTGGTTGATGGGTCATAATATTTTTTCTCAAATCTTTCAAGCAAATTATCCATATACTCAAGTGATTTCTCACGTATTATAAGGATTAAACTTATAAATTCAAATTGATACTCTGCCAAAAGCACTTGAATAATTGTCAATCCAATATCAGTGTCTGCCCCATTGATTAAAATATTTACTTTCTTATTCTTGCTATTCAACAGTTGAAGCATTTGTTTTGCTCGATTGTAAAGTAAAGAAATGGCAGATAATTTGGCCAATGGAGGCAACGCCGTTTTCTTGGACTCTAATGTCAGTTTGCCAGCTCTGGAGACTAGATCATCCACATTGGAGTCGACATTAGTGTCTGTGTTTGCCTTGTTTTCCTCACGGGGTGATTTCGATGGGGTTGTTACACCCTCAGCCTCTTCGGCATCCCTTAATTCTTCTGACTTTGCGGTATTGACATCTTCTGACTCCACTGATGTGGATATCTCATTAGCTTGTGTTTGTTCAACTAAATTAGTTGCTTCCGTTTCCTCTTCTCCAACTTCAAATGCCTTATTATCATCATTTGCATCCAAATCAATGTCAATGTCATTCAATTGGTTCAATACGTTCTCATCAACCTTCACCAACACGTCTCTACCGGGATAAATGATCTGGCTAGATGACAAGGCACCCCTTCTTGAAGTAGGATCAATCAACCCAAACACATAATCGCCCACTGCAAACTTTTTTTGCATTGATGACCCCACATGAGTTATAACACCAGCAAATTCATACCCCAACACAACTTTCACATTACTCATATTCAACAAGTATTGATTAACTTTACTTAAGTCAAATGAGTTCAAAGATCCATAATTGACATCAACTAGAACACTTCCCGAGGATGGTGGTAAGTCAATTGTTGTGTAATGGAATTGTAATTCAGTTTCCTTATTCTGTACGGAAAGATCCTTGACATCAAAAAATTTCAATTTACTCAAATCAGGTAAATCAGTTAATCTCAATCTACTGTTTGGTTTTGCTGGTCTTGTGGGTTGATCAATTGGTTTTGGTGGTGCTTGTTTATTTCTCTTTTCTAAATAAGCAAGTTCAGGAGGGATTTTATGGAAAGGGGATGATTTCAATTCGGCTTCTTCTTTTTGTTTCAAGTACTTGTGGTATTCTCGTAAATCTTCTTCTGGCGGTGGAGCAAAACCAACTGATTTTTTTTTGGGTTTGGTAGGTGATGAGGGAAGTTCAGTGGTATCACTACTGGTTGAGTTTGAGTTTGTGGTTGCGGGTGCAACGGCTTCTTCATAAGATGGCGCTTCTTGAGAAAGGGCAACTTCAGATACAGCCGGTGGGACTTGTTCCAGTTCTGACATTGTGAACACTAGACGTTTGAGATTTGGATACCAGAGCCGTGTCGTTTGGAAAAAGGAAAAGAGATCCCTAAGGGATTATATTTTTATTTTCAAGGGGGAGAGAGTTTTATAGCCGACGCATCTCTGCGCGAAAAGAATACACAAATCGAAAACAATGCTGAGTGGGTTGCATTGGGCGAGAGCGCTATTGCGAGTCAAATACATGTCCAATCATTTGGATCTTGAAAATGAGCTATGGATTGTATAGAAGCTTTGCTAAATCGATTTTTACCTAGAATAACATACCAGGTAAAGCTGTACATGTAATGCCGTAGGTCTATCAAAGCTCCTCAATGTATAACCCGGTACGAATACGAACTCGTGGTGGATGGAACCAACTTTAGTTCTAAACCACGACACGTCATGTCTAGCGAGAATGTGTTGGTTGACGATATGACAAATAGATAGATATTCATACAACTTTACCCTCTACTCTAGTACGATTTTGTAAAATCTATGCCCCATATTTATAATTA
Source organism: Lodderomyces parapsilosis (assembly GCF_000182765.1). Classification (NCBI taxonomy): domain Eukaryota; kingdom Fungi; phylum Ascomycota; class Pichiomycetes; order Serinales; family Debaryomycetaceae; genus Lodderomyces; species Lodderomyces parapsilosis. Next base: position 441,300 of record NW_023503284.1, on the reverse strand, counting down.
TCACCTCTAAATAACCCTTTAATTATTCGCTTATGTACAACCGTATCATCAACGACCATCTCTACATGGTCCGGAAAAACTCTACCGTACCAAATAAAGTCGAGGCTAGTAGTGCATTCTTTGGGGTAGTACAATACATTACCGGCAAATGCATGACCACCTATATGAGTAATTTCACCAACATATGCATCGTTCTCAATAGTCTTTGCAGTCAATGCTTCATTGAACTTATCCACTAAGATAGGTCCTAAGATCCCACATCTGATGTCCCTTTTGGCATGACCGCAAATCACAATCAAGTCCCTATCTATATGCCATTCTTGAAAATTTCGATCATCAACTTTTATTTTGGTTGATCGTTTACTTGAAATGTCCAGAGGTTTTAAAAAGGGATTAAACACTTCAGTCTCTTCTTCAACTCCACTCTTCAAATATTTGGTTATGAATTGGGCAGTATGGGCGATGTTGAACTTGACAATTTTCATTTCAGGATAGATAAATACCAATTGCTCACCATTGTGTTGCTTTACGTTAAACTGGCGTAGAATTTCGTCATTTTTATGGAGCACAATACTCGAAATCAATGTCCTTGACCCCAATGGCACCTTGAAACGTAACTTGTGAATTTCATGGGCCAATGTACCCAGCCAATTCTCAATACGTGACTCAAACTCTCCAATTCGATTGTGCTTGGTTGTGAGAGCCATGACATGTTTGCTTGGTATTGCCGCACTCTTATCGAGATCTTGCGCAAAGTTCACTTGTTTATCAGGCGGGAAATGCTGCTGACAAAAGTCACAATCATGTTGAATGAAGATTTTGGGGTTGATCAATTTCCAATTGATACGAGAGGAGTAGGTAGATGGCGTTGCAGTACTGTTGAATCTTTTGAGCATTAGTCGCATCATCATAGCTGGGGTAAAATGTGAAGTAAACAAGGGCTTATGATCATTTGCTTTGATAGTGTTGAAAAACTCAGTGGTCTGCACAATCTGCTTATGCGAAGTGCCATGAAAAATGTGGAAAATCTCGGAGAAATGACAAAACTACCGGATCGAACATCCGAATTATATTCCAGAACAAAATTAACCGACCCTATGGGTAGGAGAATATATAACACTCCATCACGGGAAGTAATGAAAGAGTTCTTACTGTAAACTAAGAAATATTGTCAAACATCAGCTGTCGATACTTTTATCAAGACGCACACAAGAAACAGATCCGAAATCAACATCTTAAACAGCTTCAGCTGCCTACTAATTACTTGTTTGCGTGCGCTCAAGAAAGGTATCGCTCCTATGATTTTGGGATAAGTTGATGGATTCAAATGAGCTTGCTGGATCGTCATTGTTTGTGTTTAAGCTTTCAGTGAGAATGTAATTATTTTTTATCACGTTGTTGGAATTTGCGGCAATTTGAGTGCAATTTTTACAAAGTGATCTATGAGGTTACGATACAACCAAGCCAAACGGATGTTGATTTTTAACAAATGCGTAAGCAAAGTGATTGACCTGTCTTCAATACGCCACGTCTCTTAGTTAATTGTGTAACATGTCAAGAGGAACAAAAAAATATTGCGCCTAATCGAAACCTCTTTTTCACAGCTATACGTTTCACTTCAGAGCACAACTATACTACAGACACTTAGGTTTTTTTTTTCCTCGTGGCTGTTATCAGCGAGGTTCAGAGTTACAATGGGCATCTCCACCACCGGCTTAGACTGTTTTAAGCAAAGTTATAGCGCATTACAGAAAAAAGTCTCATAAAATTGGCATTTTTCCAGGAAAAGCGGACACCGACAACGATTTAACGTCAGTGCAGTGGAGCTACAGCTCCTGCACCCAAAAAAAAAGGAAAGAAAATTTTTGGGTGCCCCAAGAAGGCGAATTACGGTCAGAATGTTTTGGGAGTACGGAGTTTATTGGTAATACCATCATGTGATTTGCTACGGGTCCATATCCATTTTCCCAAAAGCTTAGGAGGAGTGACCTGATATTCAACTTCCAAACTACATTCAGTGCTTTACGATGGATGAATAGAGGAGGAAGGATAATCTCATTGAGATTCTAACTTTGTCATCACTGTGTTCATAAGCAGCTTTCATTTACGTGTTTCTTACTAACCGGGAGTAGATTCTCCGTTTTAGGTAATTAACAAACCCGAAATGAGTTTTGGTGATAGAAAAAGCAATTTTAACAGCGAGCCGAGTTTTGATTACATAATACTTTAGCCACAATTTTTCACTTTTGTATACCCAGAACTCATCAAGTATTACAAATCAACTTTCCACCACCATCGACACACGAGTAATATATAAATTCAGCTCATAACAACCAACAGAAGCCAACAAAACAATTTTAACTACCTAATAAACTTAAACTACTTGATTTAGAATGACAAGAGCTGCAATTCAATCATCAAACCTATTCAAGCCAATCAAGGTTGGAAACACATTGATTGAACATAGGATTGCTCATTTACCAACCACTAGAAATAGAGCACATCCTGGTGACCATATTCCAACGGACTTAGAGAAAAAGTATTACACTGATAGAGCCAAAACTGGTGGTTTGTTGGTCACTGAAGCCACAATTGCAACTCCAAAATTGGGTTGGTACCCAAATGTTCCTGGTATTTGGAATGAAAAGCAAGCTTTAGGGTGGAAGGAAATTGTTGATTCAGTTCATGCCGCTGGTGGTAAAATTGCTGTTCAACTATGGGGATTGGGCAGAGTTGCAAGTGGCGCTTTGTTGAAGTCAAAAGGTTATGACTTTGTTGGTGTTAGTGACGTATACGAACATGAAAAGTCAGAAAAAGAAGCTGTCGAGGCTGGCAATCCACTTCGCCCATTAACTGTCGAAGAGATTGAAGAATTGGTTCAGAAGGATTACCCAAATGCTGTCAAATTGGCTCTTGATGTTGCTGGATTTGATTTCGTCGAGTTGCATTTCGCAAATGGATACATTGCCAGTCAATTTTTACACCCAAAGATCAACACCAGAACTGACAAGTACGGAGGTCCAATTGAAAACAGGGCCAGATTCATTTTGGAAGTGTTTGACAACCTCTTCAAAGTGGCAGATGCAAAAAGAATCGGTGTTAGATTTTCCCCAGCAAACGTTTTTCAAGAGCCTGGCATCAATCCATCAAGTAAAGAGGATTACACATACATCCTTAGGGAGTTGCAAAAGAGAGCTGATACCGGTAACGAATTAGCTTTTATTGATTTAGTTGATGGGGTGTACGATGTGGACGATGTGCAATCACCAGCAAATGTCAATTATTTTTACGACTTGTGGAAGGGAGTCATCCTCAAAGGGGGAAACTACACCGAAGATAAAAATGATGGATGGAAAAAAATACTCGAAGATGCAGATGCTAATGATCGTACTTTGGTTGGATTCGGTAGGCATTTCATCGCAAATCCTGACCTCCCAGAAAGAATCAAACATGGCCATGACTTGAATGATTATGACAGATCCACATTTTATACAACTTACAACTATGGATACAATACTTACCCAGAATATGGAGAGACTAGAGAATCCGATCCAGAAGCCAAGATTGTTCCTAAACCATTGGTGCACTAAAGAAGCACCGGTATTTACAGTTTTATAGAACTTTACAATTTCCTTTAAGACTCTTTGCTACCTGTTGGTTGTTTCTTTTTGCTTTTGCGCCCATAAAGCATGTAAATGCATGATGTTGCAGAATGCGAATGCTTTGCTACACAAGTGGGAGGCTTATATATCAATCGACTCTGCTATCGTCATCTTAATAACTCCTGTCAACCATATTACTTTCAAGTCTTTGAAAGATGGGTGCTGTTTGGTCTATACCAGTCGTTATATGGTTAGGGTTGTGTGGCTCAGGCAACGAGGAAGGTCAACACGGATCTGCGAACGAGACAGCTTCCACCTCCTACCTCGGAAGCGGATCAAGCTCAAGCTTAAACAACACTTTACATTTGATCAACTCACCTGCACCCTCTGATACACCAACAGAGGACAATAATTGGCCACTCATAGGAATATTGACGGGACTCGCGGGAGCATTTGCGATTGTTGGGTTGATAGGAGGTTATATTGAGTACAGAGATCGAAAGGAAAAACGAAGGAAGGTATCTCGTGCTCATACCCAATCTCAAAATATGCAAGGCAATTCTTCAAACGAGGATTCCGCCGCAGTTGATAGTTTGCGACCGCCAGAGAAGGCACATTTGAAATTGGAGGACACTGAAACTCTTGTTGGAGAAGAGGACTTTGAATATCATGCACTAAGTGGTGTAGAGTTTGCCGGGACAAAGTATTGAAAAGAGGGAACTGACTGAGGTGGGCTGCTCAAATGTCATGGTGGCTACATGTGGGTCAATGAAAAAATTGTTGAGATTTTAACAGTGTGAACTGGTCAAAATAAGATCGAATTCTGGTAAAACAATCGATTAATGGGACGAGGTATAAATATGAGAGGAAAAGAGATTAGTAAGGAAAATACTGTTGAGAGATCAAGGTAAGATTACTGGAAACTAGCACTAACATTGGTGCAATTACCAAACAAACACTATAACAAACAACTAACTACATACTCAGCAAACCGTTGCAGTTCAGAAGCTGTCCTCTTACCGTGCGAGTCTTATTACGCCCTTTCAAGGTTATGCACGATAAAATTTTCATGTTGCTTACCAATAGGAGTGCTTGTGGCGATGGCAGCCAAAATAGTAACCACTAAAATATTGCAACACTCTTATTTTTGTGTCACATACGTAGACATATGAAAGGGAGGAGAGAAGTTGGCCAAGCAGATTTTGTAGACCTTTCTTACCTTCTTCTTCTTTATCGAGAACATAATGAATCAAGATATAAAACGAGATTCAGGTCCTCATCTACAATCCAAACGATCAAACATTATTATACATTCACAAGAAATAATTGATCCTTGTCAACCCAACTTCCACATTATCATCTTTTATCAACTACAACCACTACAGTAAACAATCATTACTACACAAGATTACCACACACACCTACAAAACCAAAGTGGTCTTGAGTAAGAAAAACACCGTGGGCGTAGGCTTGGATGGTACTTGAAATAGCTGTTCAAGTCGAGGTTGAAGTACATCAGCTGCCCTATTCATAATGTTCCTCCAACCGTCGTACTCAACAAGAGGTACACCACGTGGTTATGGTTGTGGTTGTGGTTGTGACGGTGGTTGTGATGGTGACCACAAAGCGGATTAATTGCCAACGACAATATCATCGGCAATACACCCACTGCAATAAACATCACCTCTACCATATTTCTTTCATAATAATTGATGGGATCGTAGTTTCAACAACACCCACATTCTCTTTACAATATAATCCATCCTTTTTAAATTGGGTCAATTTCATCCACTTATCATCATCATAATCATATTTGCTCAAACACAGTCAGAATCGTTCAAATCGTCGTGTCAATGGCACGAAAACCATCAATCATTTCATCAAGTTCATGAATAATAATGGTGAAATATTGGGACTGCACAAAAAATTTTCATAACCGATTGAGGGAGCTTCGGGTGAAACACAATTCCTGATCCACATTGTAGTGTAATGACCTAGCAATGCTCAGCTTGGCCTCTATGGTTTGTATACTCTGCATTCACTCATTGGTGTGGTGGCCATGAAAATATGTGATTTCGGAATTATTCTTATTGCTTCGTGTGTCATTTAGTCTTTGTAACCGTAATGTCTCGTAACCACACCAAAATGATGAGAGGAGAACACTGCTAAGGTTGCTTGCTATACAAGGAGGGGCGACACAAATTGACTCATTTGGATTTGGAGGATAAATCCAATCCCGAGTTCGCAACTCGCTAAATGTAATGAGCGACTTGCGTTGTGTGGATATCAGATACAATGCTTTTTTATAACAACTACGCTCATTTCAGAAGATAAAATTCAAGAGCTCAATTTTTGATGATTGTTTATTCTACTTCTAAACTATAATCACTCCGCAAGTGATCTCACTAAAACCAAAAGTCAACGATGTTGCTCTCATCGGTGTGCTTCACCGGTGCAAAACCAAGTCTTTTTGTATCGAAATCTTGAGTAAGATAAATTTGTCTAACAAATGGAAGACCGAGGTACTGTTCATTACCAGTCTTGTCCGTGTTTTCAAGTTGACCATGGCACCAACCTGGATTATTGGAAATTTCTGTAAAGATAGCTGAATAAGGCACATCTATGGTAATCTCACCAAGATCCAAAGTCAAGTTCTTGTTTCCGGTCCATATGTTGACACATGGCACATTTCCATTCTTATCGGCACCAACTTCTTCGATAATAGCATCAACAATGTTTTGGTCAAACGCCAATCTTGGGTTACCGGAATCAATACCGATTTGTCTTGTCAATGGAATGACATTTCCATCTCCTGTAGTGACAGATTTACCTTGAAAGAAATAATCGGTGTCATAGAACGCCAACTCTCCTTCATACTTTGCTTTATCAACCCCACCAACAATAAAGGTTCCAGTCTGGCCATCTGGTCCCAAGTACAACGAGAACCCAGCATGGTCCACCAAGCCAGCTCTTTTAGCAGCAACAACGTAGCTAGCATCAGGTTCGGAAGAGTATCTAACACCCAACCAACCCATTTCAAAATCTGTTTTATTGGCAACCTCAAACTCAAATTGTGGAATCTCGTCACCATTGTCAAAGAAAAGATTGTCATGTACTGTGAATCCTGTCACTGATGTTTCCCCACTTCCATAAGTTGAAATGTACTGAATAGTCAGGTTATGGAAGGTGTTTGATTTGTCAGGGTGAAAAACACTACCTGCTGGGCACAGCGCATACCTAAGACATTTTGCTCCAGGTCCAGGAACATTCAACCTCCAGCTACCAGTATCAATCATAACCTTAACAGACTCCTTGCTTGATCCGATATTCAAATCAGTTGTGTATCTCACAGTGGTATCTTCGAAGTCAAGCAGGTCATCTCTCTTGCTAATCTCAGGAACTTGAGTAGCTTGAAGTTGATGAACGAGAAACTTTCCGCTTCTCTTTTCAATTGGAGTAGCAGTGGTGAGAGCAGCTAATAACGCAACCAAGGTTGTTTTGAGTAAGACCATTGTTGATTAATGAATTTAAAAATAATTGATGAGTATAAAAGCAACAAAAGGCTGCTTATTTATACCCCGAACTTCCGTGTTGATTCATAGGAGATATCTCAATGTTCAACAAAATAAACCTTCATGGTATACATTTTGTGGTACTAACATGTAACACTGCGATACCAAAAGCCTATAAAGTCCTACTAGCAATAACTTTGTCGACCGTGTTTACCAGAGTCAAATATCATAACCAGTTGATGATATCTAGAGAGCATTTCGTGGTGGAAAAGAAACAAAGCAATATCTGGATTTTAGTTGCAAAAAAAAAGTAAATAGTCGCAGATATCATAACCATGATGAAATTTTGATGCCGTAGTTACGCGCAAAGTTACACAACAACGCGTGTTTCCGGATCAACAATAGAAACCGAACAACTGGAACAAATTACAGAATTGACAACCAATCACGCTTGGATGCGTGTGGTTAAAAGACACGAGTCGGACAAATGCTTTCCAGTTGAGAACCCACGCCCACGAAAAGCCGGAAGAGGTGGTTATTTCTGATTTCGTTTTGAAAACGGGTGCGAGCAACATGACCGGCCCGTGTGATTTTTCTTGACTGCTTTAAAAAACAGTCTTATCTAATGGCTGACAATGAGACCCCTGAAGGGGAGCCAATCTTGAACTGAGCAATGATCTACATGCTCTTCTTGCAATCATTTCCAATAAGTATGAAATTCCTCTAGGAAGTCTGTTTGGACCAATATGGTTAGTTGTACATATGCATGAGTAGCTCCAAGTTCAATCTTCCCACGATGACCATTACTAATCGTTTTAGTCATCCAAGGTGCTCATAACCAGGAACAGATTTTCGTGTCGTGGTGACATAGAGGGGGCACATTTTGACAATGTAATTCCGAGTCTAATTGTATTGTTTAATCTCTTGTTGTTGAAAATGTTGTGGGTTTGTTATGTTTTGTGTCGTAATGCCAACAGTTGCTACACCACCACAATAACTCATTGCAACATTTTGTCTTTGAGTTTGAGACATAAAGAGTTAGTTAAATGTCAAAAGTCAATGACAACGTGGGTGGGAAGAGGAGAGCAAATAACCATCCCAAAGAAAAGCTACATGGACAAGCAGAGACAAGATGTCATTTGAATAGCTACACAACTTTTCTCTCTACTCTTCAGCTCTTCTTCTCAAACTATCCAAAATTGAGGAAGAATCGCCCTCTCCCACTTTCCTCTTTTTTGCTCCAAAAGTGCCTTTCAATTTACCAGCACTTCCAAACTTTCCAGTCCATGTGGGCGTACCAACTGGTTTCTTCCTCGCCAACTTCCTCGATCTTCGAAGAGCTTCAGTTGCTTGGCTCACATACTTTTCAGCTTCCCGCTCAGCAAATCTAGCTTCTTCATCGTTGTAATTGATAATCTCATCATGCTTCAAAGCACTGTGGACTCCACTTTGTGCAAAGATCCCAGCTATGATTCTACTTTCATCGTTACTACTTTCCGGCTTGTTGTCTTCGCCTTCTTCATATTGACCCAATCGACTAACACCTGTGATCTTTGCCACTTGATTGAAATCATCGTCATTTTCATGTCTTTTCTTTGTCAACGATGCCGATTTCCTCAGCTTCGAGCCTCGGTATTTTTGCTCGCTTCTAGCATGAAACATGTCCCCAGTTTCGGTTCCCTTTTCGTCTTGATCTCCCAAAGTGAATAAATCATGCAAGTCATTGGTTTTGAAAAACCGTCTTTGCTTTGGGTCTTTCAAAATCTTGTTTTGCAAAAAGGTTTTGAAAATTTGTCGATGGTAGATCTTCTCCTCAATAGACCCAGTCGTCATGAGTCTGTATATTGTGATATCCTTCTTCTGACCTAATCTCCAAGCACGTTCTCTGGCTTGTATATCTGTTGATGGGTTCCAATCTGGGTCATATATGATAACTCTATCAGCACCAGTCAAGTTAACCCCCAAACCACCAACTTTTGTGGTGAGCAAAAATACATGAACATTCGGGTCGTTATTGAACTCGTCAACCAAGCTTTGCCTTTGAGAAATTGCAGTGGATCCATCCATTCGTAAATATGTAAAGTATTGTGCTTGGTCATTGAGGCAGGGTAAATTAGAAACAAACTTTTCCAAGATATCAAGCATCTGTCTCGTTTGACAAAACAATAAAGTTTTGTGTCCCTCACTTTGCCATAGCTGCAAAAGATTCTTTAAAACTTGCATTTTTCCCGACTTTTTGGGATCGCCATAGTTTGACTTGTGCATTAATGCATCTCGGTATACCAAATCAGGATGATTGCAAATCTTTCGCAACACATCAACTCCCATTAACACATTACGTTTACCCTTGAGAATAGAGTTCAAGTCTTCACTTTCGAGAAACTTTTCATACAAATCTTGTTGTATTCGAGTGAGCTTGACGAAAAGCACCATTTCGCTTTTTTTGGGTAAATCTTTGGCCACATCATTCTTCAACCGTCTGAGCAAATAGGGTGAGATTAAATCTCGCAATACGACTGCACACTTGTAAGCCGTTTTCACTTGAAGATTATTTGAATTTGCGTACCCACCAACATTGATTGGAATAGAAAATTGTTGCTGAAACACGGGCAATGTCCCCAATCTACCGGGAAAGATAAAATCAAATAACGACCACAACTCGGTTAGGTTGTTCTGTATTGGGGTACCTGATAAAATGATTCGATTGACTGTCTTTATTTGCTTACATGTTAACGAAATATCCAGATCCGGGTTACGGATTTTGTGGCCCTCATCCAAAACACAATACCCCCATTCCTGCGGTAAAATGTACTTGGAATAAATTCGAAGACCCACATAGGTAGTTATTAAGACATGACCTTTCGCAACCACTCGGTCGACAATCTTCTGAGCATTTATTTGAGTTTTGATTCCTTTAAGCGATGATTTTGATGTTTGCGGATCCCAATTCTCCATATACTCTTCCATTTTGGCTTCACTTACTTTTGCATTTTCTCCCATTCCAGATCCAATGCTGTGAAGTATAACACATCTGAGTGGTGGCCACCATCGATGAAACTCGTTAACCCACTGATTCAACACGGTAGCCGGAACAACAATTAATACCGGTTTGCGCAAAAGTCCCGAATAGTGCAAGCCAGCTAAGAAAGATATGATTTGAATGGTTTTACCTAATCCCATTTCGTCTCCAATTATGCCTCCAGTTTTTTGTGAGTACAATTCCCAGAGCCATTGTACACAAGTTTTTTGGTAGTCAAACAATGATGGGTATATATCACCGGGGAGTTTGAACGCGTCATTAAGTTTTGAGTCTGGAATTGTGGGGTGTGGTTTGAACCATTCCTCTTGACAACGGTCAGTGTCCAGTTGTCGTAAGGCGGACCGCTTCTTGACCCAGCTTGCTAATCTCTTTTTATAGTATGTTTCGTTTCCATCATCAACGTTCCGCGCCTCTTCATCTTCCACTGATTCCTCGTCTATCTCTTCACTTTCGTCATCTTCTTCAGCTGCGATTTCCTCCTCCTCTGCGAGTTGAGAGTCGTAGACGTAGTCATCATCCGAGCCTGCATTGCCATCAAAGGTGGTCTCATTCTCATTATAGGTTGTCTCATTGTCATCCCTTAATGATTCAACATCGCCGTCTGATATCTCAATGATACTCCCACTCTCATCTTCCGCTTTCTCTAGTGTCTCAACATCTTGCTCGAATCCTGGCTTTCGCAAAAAGACGTGACTTTGACCCTCGTTACCAATGGCGCCAACCAGTTGAAACGCGTTTTCATTACCAAATGCAGTAATCTTACCTGTTCGAATCAAGTAGTCGCGCTCACTCTCATCGGGAAGCTTTCCCCCGCCACTCTGCTGTTCTTCTTTGCCATCTTTTGATTCTTCAAGAGCTCGCCTGTTTTGTTCTATTCTTGACTTGATATCTTGCATGTCTTGTTGTTTACCAGTAAGCTCATTCTCCTCAAGCCACTGGATCTCCTCCTTGATTTTCTTCTTTTCACTGATTTTTGTACGAGGATGGGATAGTTTTGAATTTAGTTGGTTAATATGCTTCACAGACACGTTAAGACTCTTGATGGCTTTCTCTAATCTCTTTTCATCTTGCTCAATATCTTTGATTAAAAGTAGCTTGTTGGCTTTGTTGGTGATTGTATTTTCCAAATCTGTTTGGTCAAACACTTGAACATCAGTCATGACATATTCTCGGTGTAATCCGTGTTCGTGGTGTGTAGAGAGATACAGATTTCCATAGATGCAATTTTTCTTTTGTAATGCGCCATACTTTTCGATACACAAAAGAAAGAGATATAGCAATGAACATTTGCCAACAGATTGTGAAAGGTGTCTCTACACAAGCAAACAAGGGTACAAAGAGTTACCCACTTATTATCTATACAACTTACATCTTTGCCTGTTCTTGCAAGTCCATCAATGCTTTCAGATAAATCTCTTCATCGTGGTCGGTGATAACATCACTCAACTTCAACTCAAATGGCTCAACCGCTTTATCACCACGCCCAATGTCCTTTGAAAAAGTATTGAACCACTTCTGTTCACCTTTTCCAAACACAAAATTGTACGCATTACCGGGATTTTCTGCTCTGGCAGTACGACCAACTCTATGCACATATTCACGAGACGAATTAGGCAAATCGTAGTTGACGACATCGGTAATTGTTGTCAAATCTATACCTCTAGCAATCAAGTCTGTAGCAATGAGTATGTTTACCTTTTGGTGGGAAAAGTCTTTCAATATGCGAGCTCGTATTGATGTTCGATTATTGGTTGAGTTGATGAAACCAACATTGATCAGAATGGAAAGTGCATCCATAATAAGTTGCAATAGTTTGGCTAATCGTATACATGATTCATTTGATTTGGTGAATATTAGCACGTTGAAAAGTTTATCTTGCGAAACTAGGAATTTGGCGAGTATCAAAGGTTTTAACGAATTTTTGGCCACTCCATACAGAATGATGAATTCCGACAACAATGACGGCACACTGAACATTTCATTAACCAACTGTTGCGTGTCATTAACGATGATGAGTCTTGGTTTGTAAAAGTTTAAAATGGCAAGCTTTCCAGCATCAGTAGTCAATGTTGCAGAAAACACCAATTTTTGTACCTTTAAACTCCATCTTTTTGTTATATCATGTTTCTGTTGTTCCTCAATCTTGCTGGTTAGCACCAGTGACCAGTTTTGAAAAGATTGGTTCAAAAGTCTATCGGCTTCATCAATAACAAGAAACCTCAAGCTCGCTAGGCTGATGGAGTTTAGATTCAAATGCTCAACCAATCTCCCCGGTGTGCTGATAATCACATCAGGAACCAATTTCTTCAACCTTTCACTTTCTTCTTTAATTGAGATATCGTTCTTTAAACCCACGATAGACAAGTTCGTACCTTGTGATAATTGCATCATGGTTGTTTTCACTTGATTAATTAATGGTTTGGTTGGCACAAGAACAATCGCTCTCACGCGCGGAACTACTCTGTTGTGTATTGCTTGAATTATGGGAATGCAATATGCCAACGTTTTACCCGAACCGGTAGACGCATTAACCAAGATGTCACCAAATGCATCGGGTTGCCTTTTGTTAGCCTTGATTTCTGGTATCATCATTTTGAGAACGCTTACTTGCACAGCAAAGGCTTCACTGAAACCAAGTGACGAAATGTTTCTCTGGATCACTTTGTCAAGTTCAAATTCCTGAAAGGGAAGTTTCTCATTGGGAGTCACGTATTGAGGTGTTGTTAGCCAATCTAAATTTTTGGAGTATTGCGATGTCGATGTAAGCTTCTTGTCTCGAGGCAATTGTGGTTGAGGAAGCGGTGCTAGGTCTTGTATATCTACAATCGTCTCCTTTTCGTCGGAATCAGATTCGTAGTGTTGCTCCGCACTAGTTATTGACTGCTTGAACTTATTTAAAACAGATTGATGCTTAGATGGGTACACGGGGTCAATGTTATCTTCCATTTCCACATCCGAATCTCCCTCCACACCATTACTGAATCCTACTTCCTCTGTAGTATCGATGCGGTTTGTGCTGTCTTCATGGTCGATATCATGGTTCTCTTTTCCTTTACTAAGTTCTTTCGTATCATTCTGTTCTCCTAAATTGTCACTTCCTATATCACTTGAGTCCAGATCCTCTTCTCTTTTCCTCTTTCCATTCCAAGCAATGGTGGAAATATCCTCTGCCTCCGGATCATATCGTACTCCAAACATTACCGACTAAACAATGAGCCAAACCAGTGAAGTCTTTTCTTCCTTTTTAGCTGCAAGAATCTCATCTAATCGCTTTCCGGAAAATGAAAAGAAAAAAAAAAATTGTTCATCTTTGTGCTTGACCAAACACCCAACCATTTGTATCCACTCGTCCTTATTACAACATGTACCCATCATTACACGTACTTAGCAGATCAGTTTGGAAAGGGCCTCACATTGTACCACTACCAATAGCGAAAGCTATACAAAACAAATCAAGCATAAGAACAAAAGCTCGTAATTGTACAATAATACCACAATTTGTCGGACTCAAATTTGAAGTACATAATGGGAAAGATTATGTTGAAGTGGAAGTAACAGATGACATGGTAGGTTCAAAGTTGGGTGAATTTGCACCAACAAGAAAGAGATTTATGTATAAATACTCCAAGAATTAGAGCATACGAGGCAGTCAACCGAGGTTTTTACCTTTGTTATTTGTATATAGGATTTTGTCCCCAATATATCTATCAAAATTAAAATCTACTCATTCAACCACTATTACGTCGTGGGTTGTAATCATCTAGTCTTTGTTGTCTCAACTCTCCCGTTCTGTCGATGTTGGGCCAGTTACCCCATCCATTTAACCGCATCACTAATATAGTAGCATTATCGTCACCTCCAACATACTCAACAAAATTAATCACTTCTTTTGCACAATGTTGTGGTGTAGCTTTGACATGACCCTGTCTTTTGTAATGTGTCATTATAATATCAGCAATCTCTTGATCGGTCAATACATTGGTCACACCATCGGTACACAAAATGAGAAAGCACTCGTCACCTCCAAGACCACCAACTGTATATTTTTTTATTTCATCAGTGGTCAACATTTGTGAAATTTCCTTCGAGTCTCCAACAATCAATTGAGTCACCTCCGGTTCAGCAGTTACGCCCATCTCCTTATAACTAACATCGCCAAATGCCCTGGTATTTGCTAGAGCGATAAATCGTTCTTCACCAAAAGAATCTGTCATAAAGAAATTGGCAGCATATCTTCGAAGTCTTTTGCTTTCTAGCGGATTCAGAGGGTGGTGATCCACCGTTAATGCATTAGCTAATCCATTCTTATCAACCAAAATAGCTCTGGTGTCACCCACGTGGGCAATAGTCAACAAAGAAATGGTGTTTCTATTGAAGTAGTAGTTTTCAACCACGGGCAATGACTTCACTGGGTTGTTGTAAATGGTTTGAAAGTATGCCGAGGTGCATGTTGATCCCAGTTCTTGCTCCTTTTGAAAGAATTCATAGTCGGTGTTTAGGAATGAGAGGGGTACCCTAAATGCTATGTCATTCTTTTCGATGTCCTTTTTGAAACTTTTGATAGATAATTTGCTAGCTTGCCACGCTTCAAATGCCTTTTCTCGATGTTTAAACCACCGTTTCCAATACCCACCAACATTTTTGGCATATTTCTTAACTAGATCCTCCCGTGCTTTCTTCTTTTTCACCAAATCATCACTGCATTCAACATTCAAAGCCAAGTTATCAGCAAGATACTTGCAACACTGGTCTCCCCCATGGCCATCGAATATGTTAAAGTTAAACACTTCCTTATCTTTGATTTTTAGCACATTGGCACTATAATTGTCTTCATTGTATGGCCTGTTGACCCTACTGGTATAATGACCCAAATGAGATGGACTTTTGAGTAGTTTCACACGTAGTTTCCCTTCAAGTTTAGGCTTTTCCGTATTTGATGGTATCGAGGAGGATCGGACAACAGGTGTGAAAACCACCGAATCAGATATGTGTCGGCACAATATTAGCGAGGGGTACCTTTTCAGTATACGGCATCCGTAAACAAACGCAATTGACATGTATGTAGATATAAAGAAGGTGTGGGACTGCTTTAGGAGCTCTATGTTGAACGATATGTGCTGAATTTCAGATCTCAATTCCAGATGTCGGCTCCCGGGAAACTTTTGATTTGTGATTTTTGGGTTTTGTGTGATGCTTCAAAAAAAAAATGCCGTTCCCCTCTAAGCGCATAAACAAAACTGCTCAAAAAGAGGAAGTGACAGTCATGAATTAGCTACACTATCTATTACAAGCATCTATGCCTATCCCTATAATACCAAGTTCTCATTAGCATCATGGTCGTAGTCGAAATCGTCTAAGGGTTCATCTCTATATGGTCTTTGAGGGGCACTATGCTCATTTCTTTGGAAAAACCCACCAAAGAATTGACCAATTCGTCCTCGTATACCACCTTGAGGAGCATTTAAGGTACCATCGTAGTACACAGGCTCCTCATCTGGTGAATTATCAATTCTATTGGCTAATGTGTTGTTGAACTCGCGTCTTCGTCTTTCATAATTGGCATCTGCTGGATTCAAGTTATTGATGTTATCTGCACTACTATTTGTTAAATGAAAGGGTCGCAAATGCATTTGTCGACGGGACATCTCCCTCGACACGATTCTCTTGGCTTCAACAATTATCAAATCTGATCGCTTATTCGAGTCATCATTGTTGTGTTCCTCATCTTCATCAAACAAGATCCACGAGTCGTAAAGATCACCGAATCCAAGTCTCTTCTTCACCTTGTCGTAAACGTGAAACATGGCCAACAACACTGGTACCAAAATCAACCTTGGAATCCAATTGTTTAACAAGTTGAATAACCCAGTGAGATGCACTGATTGACCATACCATTTTTCAAAGATGGAATCTCGACTGACAAACAAGGTGATGAAGTTGTAGCTCAACGGAATTGTCAATCTAGCAATGTACATGGCGTACCAACAGGCCAGCACTGGGTCAGAGTTACGTGGAACCAAATGATACATGTTGAAAATTTTCAACTGAGTCAACGAGTGCAATGCTGCAAACAACATGTATGAAAATACAATGCAAGATATGGCAAATTGTAAAAATGAATGATTGTGAATATCCGTTGAGTAGACAAACACATTCATTAAAGAGATTTTGGTCGAGTGGAAAAATTCCGACTGCAAAATGACAAGTGAGGCCACTCCCAATACAGCTGCCGCAATCTTGTTGGAGATAGGTCGAAGATAATACCAATAGATGAAATTGAATTTGGGACTCCATAAAACACGATGGTTGTCTACTCTGAAAATCAACTCTCTTGACGATACGGCAGTCAATACATCCTCCAACCTTAGGATTTTCGAAATCATTCTGTTGAACTCAGATTGATATCCAATGAGTCTGTTCAAGTTCAGACTAAACAGCGAATTCAAACTTGTCATGAACTGATCATTCAACTGATCACGATCTATGGTAGTAGTATCATGTAGATACTGCTTCTCCACTTGTTCTCTAATTTCACCAGGAATCGAGTCGTATAAATTCAAAATCCAATCGCGATACTTGAAATCTTCAATTGATTCACTAGTATAGTTTTGTTTTAAAACAATTACTTTTAAAACATCTTCTCTAAATGAAATCCTCACATCCTCTAGATCATCAACTAGCTTGGGAAGTTTGAGATAATGGTGATTCAAATCGTTGACAACTGAACCTTGAACCCACTTATTTCGAGGTATACTAATCAACCCATGCCCCATCAACCATGTGGCCAAGATTAAAGAATACACATGCGAAATGGCAATGATCATCAATTTCAAATGGTTTAAATTGAGTCCAACTTCTATCAACATGTAGATAAGTCCAACAAGTGAAACAGAGATCATTATAACTTGAAATTTCAAATTCTCTCTGATTGCATCCTTGAGTTTACTGTAGGCGTCATGGTGTCCTGATCGATAAAATTCCAACAAAACAGGTAGTATGATCCAAGTGAGAAGAAATGTAATCCAATAGTTTGATTTCCAAATGTATAAGATGACTGTATCAGGTAAACCAAACCAGGTTATTTCTTGAGTCAGTTGTGTATTGTGGGAGACATAGTCCAATGGGAGGGTAAACACAATCGATAATGGGATGTATATACCCAATGTCAATGGTAAAGTCAAATATACAGGGTATTTGAAGATGTTTATGTGATATCTTATCCCTAGTAGTGAAAGAAGCAATATCAAAACATAGCATATTGTTGGTGCGATCCACATCTCTCCCCTTCCTTTTCAACTAAGTTGGTTAAATATTGGCAAATGCTGCTGATATAACTAAGTTGTCGTATCGTTGTATTGACTGTTAGGGTTGTAGTAGTAGTTTACGTGTCAAAGATCGTAAGACTTTAGAATTAGCCCTTTCAGATTTTTGTCGGATCTTTATTGTGTGGCTTTTTTCCTGGAGTCTGCAAAGAAAAGGAATAACGAGGAATCAGGTTGATAACTAATGAAGCTTGACAAAGTGTAAGTGAGCCTTATGTATCACTCCATTTATTAAAGCTGGTTATATTGCAAGACTACTGGTGGTACGTTCTGATCCTTCACCAAAACTTTCCTCTGGGTCATGGTAGAGTACCACCCCTCGACGTAATGAAGCTAAATTGGCGTTGTTTGCTTTGTTCAATACTTTGTTGAATTTGTTTCCGATAGATGCAGGGGAATGGCAAATTTGGGATTTTATCATCTGGCCAGTCTGATTTGGTAGTGAAGCTGTTAGTCTGTCGAAGTTGGGGACTGTAGATGGATAGAAAAGAGGAACACGGTTACAATACCACTGGACTACTTTAATGTTTGTACTACTACTGCAATTGCCGCTGCTGGTATATCGCTGATACCTTCAAATGCTGAATCATTGCTACTGACATTACTTCTATACTATTTTCAGAAAATCATAAAACCCCAAAAAAATTATTGTATTGCAACTTTATCAAAAAAAAAGTGTTGATTCAACAATATATTTCCGATGTTATGGACCCTTCTCGGCAGCTTTTTCCGAGTCATATGATGCTGACTGATGTGATGCTATATGAACTCATCCTCCAGAACATAGCGTCATGCCATATCGTTACACTCCAACGAGGTGTATGAGTAGTATAAATGCCAACCGTCATCATAGTTGAAACTTTAAACTTGATCCACTCCTTGCTCGTCTCTCGTCCTTTCATTGCCTTCTTCAAATCGGTACTCCAACTCCGAATTATCAACAAATCTTGAACCAATAAGCAAATTTTCAAAAATACACCTTCCGAAGTCATGATTGGCCAAAGGCTACAAACACGGACGTAATGCACCTTTTTCCGTAGCGGCTCTTGATGCTCTTTTATACGTAGCAGTACCCCGACATACATGCCATCTTTCTAGTTTTTGAGACATCCCAACCCTTTTCCCTCACAGAAGAAAACAGCGCGTCAATGACATTTATTGTCGTGTCTCAACACAATAGAGCTCTCTTGTAGTTGGAAGTACACTTTTACACTACCTGTGTTCCTAACCCAATATGAGTTTGTTCACTCCAATCGAGTTATGACCAGAAAAAAGCCGCCCTGCCCATTTGTTGGTTCTCCTCAAAATGGCACGATGCAGGAGATGAAACGTCATGATCGAGATAGCATTCTTTTAGTCTTTAATACATTGATGTCAGTTTCGTGTTGATTTTATCATAGAAGCAGTACAGCAATTTCCCCCTTGACCAAATGGTACAACTCAAGCAAAGGTGAGCCCAGATTTCTGTACATTATAGTGCACTCTTAACACATCCCAAAGAGTCAATAGTGCCAAGCGCATTCATTGGTTACCCATTCAACAAGTTTTACTGCATAAGAGTAGGAAACTGCACAAGTTAACAAACTGGGCTTGGACGAAAAGTCATTCCGTAATCCATTCTTTTTCGACTGAGCCGGTTGATACAAAAATTTCAATTCTACCCATGATTATCAACTCTGCGTTAGTTTCAATAGTATTAGCCACTTGACATGCGTTTTCTTTAGGTAATGTACGTCCCCCCAATCGATTATCCAACTCGGTCAATGCGCCAATAGAGATGAATCAGATATATTTTGGCCCACAAGTGCATGCATACTCCACGTATAATGGCAGAAAATCAAATTGTAGCTTCACTTGTTATATAATTGAAGAAAGTAATTGCAGTAAATCTCGTTGTGAGAAACACAATGAGCTAGAGCAGCTCTTCAGCATCAATGCCCATTGTGTGTTATAGTTAAGGTTCTCTTAAACAACTGATGGGGGCAATCTTCATGACTGTCTTTCTCCATTTGAGTCTTGCACTGAATTGATCAACTGCGTAATAGTTTGAAACATTTCAACATTTGAAAAAGAAGTTGTCGTATTTATACTCAAATAAATTGGTACCTTGTATTTGGCAACTAACTGCTGGTTCAACAGCTTCAATTGGTCATTTTCATCAGCACTGTTTATGAATGTAGATGAATCTTGAATGGTGTAAATGTAGTCACCCATCAACTGATTTTGATGTTGGTTGATGTATATGGTAATGGGAGCTTTTTTGTGGTGGCTCTGGTTATAGGTTATTACTACCGTATATTCTGTATTGCCAATTGACGTTTCTTCCACAACGTGATGTGACATTAGTGGTATGCAATATTTGTCCTCTTCAGATGGTTATGTTTGAGCAATATTTTTTCAAATTTCGAGATGGAAACGCTTTTTTGAAAGATCACGTGAAAGTGGCCATTAGTTTAATAGCATAGAACAGCCCACCTTTCAAAAATGGAATATTTTATCAGAACAAGTTGAATGACGGTGCTGTTTGAATACTCATGGGTACGTAGTAATCCGTTTTCAGAAATAAAACTGTCAAATCTAGTGTATTAACAATGAAGCAATACATCATTGTCTCCCTACCCGATTAACTATCGCAACGTTTACGGGAAGAAGAGGCGGGTCGAATAATATGCTCCTAACGTCAAGTCATGCAAAGAGAAAGTTTTGAACATTTGGTTTTGCCTCACCACCACAAAGCACATCTTGAGGGCACAAAAACCTCAAAGTTTAAAAAAATGAAAAAATGGTACGAGATTGTGATGAATCAAGAAAGGTTCTCTATATTTCAGCATAAACCGACGGCACAGAATCAATACACTTCTTTTCCTTCTTCTTTTATACAACTTGGATTGTTATTTTTGTTTCTAGAACTTTGCATGATTGGGCCATGATGCAGTCTGCTTTTTTCCTGTTTTTGTGTGCTTCTTCAGCTTATGCTACTAAGGAAAGTCCAATGACAACGACTCTGGCGATGACTTTTCAAGTTTACTCAGGGAAACTATAGGTCGAAAAGAGAAATTGCGCTTGCCACCCTCAAAATCCAGATGTAGAATTGCTCTTGTGAATTCGGCACATTGCTGATTTAGTTCAAATATGACCGCCTAGACATCCTTTCACTTGGAAAAGTTGCTCCTTCATTAAACCCATATATAACAAGGAACGGGAATACACTTTTTCATTCAATCAAGCTCAAAGAAAGGCCAAAGCCAAGCAAAAAGGAACAAAACCTAGCTGAAAGAAAACTCAATCTCAATCAAAAAGAAACAGATCTTTCTTCAACACGAAAACAAAATTAATTATTTTCATCTCCACAAAGAAAAGCTGTATTGCATAAATTATTATCTAGGCAAAGTTAACATCACAAAATATCAACTTTTGGTCTCATCTCGGATCGAAAGAGACAAGAAAATAACAACTAATAGATCTCAGCAATTGAAAGAGCAAGCCCGCAGTGCGGCTGTTGTTGTTTCACTTTGCTTGACTTGTAAATTAAACAGTCTTTTAGTTGTCAATCTTGCACTAGGAGAGGGGTCAAGCCAATTTGGATTTCTGAAAATAATCCATTTTTGAGTAGTTTGCATCTCAACATCAAAATCACTCAAGCCAACCCTAAATATATTATCAATCAAAACCGTCTTGGTGTGCTTTACTTAAAAAAATACAAAAACAGCTGGAAGGACAAGATTTGAACAACAAGACTGGTTATAATCGAGTTCGCAGCACAAAAACAAAAGGTTTAGTTTGAGGAAAGTGATATCCACATTATTATCTATTCTCCAGAGAGAGTGGCCCCAGCCCAAGCTCCTTTTACTAAAAATCACAGTCCCCTCCAATCAGCTAAGGATAAGAGTTGATCAGGTCCTCAAACGGCTGTCTTAGTTCTTCCTTCTCCCCTTGATTGCATCAAAGTGGAAAGAAGAAAAAAAAAAGTCCCTTAGTGACTCCAAGTGCAGGCAACCTAAAGGAAGGACTCATTAATTCGCTAGCGGATTGTGACCCTGTGATTTTTCTTCTATTTTTCATAGAGACATCCAGAGCAAAATTCATGCATCTAGAAAGACAGTGAAGGCAAACATTCTGCACGAACTGCACTTTTCAATCTAAACGCTATCACTCAAATCCCTTTGAGACGAAGAAAAGATAAAGAAGAAAGCCTAATCCGGGTACCGGTTCCGCCTACAAAATAAAGTCAAAAAAGGCAAACACGTTCACTCCCCATTCGTCAAACGTATTGATTCGCTCCTCTTCACGGTAAAAGTCTGCGTAACGCTGGTAAGATAAACAATAAGGGAGGGGATATTTATAAAAAGAACCCATTGTGATTATTATTTTTTCATTGTTTGTCCTTGCATATATCTCACTTGGTTAGGTTTAGCATATTAAAAAGCAAGAAAAAGCTAGTACTATCCAGCCAATTATTTGATCGAATACTGCGCTTTTGAGTCTGTGTTTGATATTCATTCGCGCTTGTGTGTGAAGAGAGAAAGAGACAACTAGACAGTTCCCCCATATAAATCATCTGCAATTCTATTGGTGTCTTCTCTCTGGTGCTATATGCAAATTGGGAAAAGCGGTTTTGTGCCAAGATAATCAAATAAGCGAGGCAGGTAAAGGAAACAAAAAAAAAAAAAATTTAGTTTGTTGTTGGTCCACGCATCATCAATTATTCATCCCCCCCCAAAAAAAAGGACAAAAGAGACAAAAACCCCTCCTCGTAATTTTAGCCCTTGCTGCATTTTGATTTTTTTGGTTTTTTTTTTTATTTAATAAAACCCATCTGGTATAACCTCAAAATTTGAAAGATTGGTAATTTGGTTCTCAACACTATTGATTCTACTTTTCTCATATCACACTACTGGCTCATATTCATACCCATAATCCTGATAATCATCGTTGGAAGATCCACAAAATTTCTCATTGAAAAACTTCCAATCACCAAACAGAAAATCAATAACTCAAGCCCACCCATTTATATAACCGACCCCAAGTCCAAGTTTTTCAATACAAGACTAACAATGACAATGGCCACACATTCATACATCAAAAATTCCGATTTCAACGGACACACAGCACCAAATCATGCCGTATCTACACCTCATGCTACCCCACAAACCAACAGCGTAAACTCAAATCAGGAGCGCAATGGGTACTTTACTAAACACCCACAACAACACCAGCCTCAAAAGTTAGGGACGGCACCAAGAGTTTGCAAGTCAGAGTATTCATTTGACCCACTGGATGATGGTACTGGCAGCTTTGATTCTTTGGAGGGAGGGCAGCCACAGCAAGATTTGATTGATTGTGTCAATGAGCACATATTTGCTGAACCTGATTCTGATGGCTCTGGATTTTATAATTTTCCAGTAGGTTTGGAAGTTCAAGCAAAAAACTCACGAGCTAAAGTTAAAATCGAGCACATTGTATCACAGTTCTCAAAATTGTCGATCATTGAGGAGAAGTTTGAGCAGCAACAACAGCAGCAACAACAACAGCCACGTCTGTTGTTGAGGACTTTGTCAATTGGATTCAAATCAAAACAACAATTGGATGACTTGATATATCGTCTTTATGAAGCAAAAATTGAGTTTGAATTGGATTATTCCAAATTTGTTTCACATCCAGGAGTACTTTTCATCAAGAACTTATCCACCGATTTGGTGTTTGAGGATAACGACTCTCTGTCGGATGCATCATCAGATTATACCGCTAGTGAAAGGTTGAAGAAGCACCACAAGTTGTATCAGTTTTTGAATGAAAATTCACATTTTAAATCCTTGCAAGATATCAGATTGTTCACCAATGACTCACCAACACACGGCACTAGCAATTCAAGTGACAACTCAGCCAGCTCAAGCTCATCATCAGCTTTTGCCATTGTCAAGTTTTCAAATTATCTAGACGTGGATATTTTGATTGAAAAACTTAGCAGACATACACCAAATATTTTCAATGATAACCCGAGTATCCCACTATTCTTAAATCGTTACATTAACAAGCGAGAACGATTATCTTATGGGTCGTTGTCAGGTACATCCCATAATTATATCCCTCGCCGCGATAGTAGTGCATCAATGGGTGCAACCCCCATGTCAACCTCATCATCCACATCATCCACCTCCCAATCATTAAGGTGCTATTATCACTCTCACCCTCACCAGCACCAGCACCAGCACCAGCACCAGCAGCATCACACCCATCCCCATCCCCATCCTCATTCTGGTGCAAATTCAATTAGGAGCTCCAATGACAACTTTAGCTTAATCATTTTGGAGAACTTGATCAACTTTTTCCCTCCCAATCTCACCAAGGACAAGTTTGAACAATTTTTGTACAAGATTAAAACGTTTGGAAATCAGATTGAATCAATTTACTTTCCAATTGCAGACAAGGGGGAGGCTTTGACAGTATTACATTTTGTCGACTTTGGCTATATCAGATTCAAGCCCAGTGGCAACTTTATGGAAAACACATTTCGTATGTTGTATTATTTGAATGAATTGCTGTGGGATGAAGTTATGGGTTTGGATATGAAAAACTTGCCACCATTGATGGAAAAAAAAGAAGAAGATGGTGACTTTAACGATGACGAAGGTTCTAGCAATGAGGGTAGCGAAAGTGGGAATGATTTTGAAGAAGGTGGCTCTTCTAGTGATTCTAGTGGTGAAGGGTCGACTCCAGTGGTTATAAACCGTAAGTTGTCGGTTACTATCGCACAGCATAAGCACAACCACTACTTGTTTTCCCAAGCTAACCAGTATTTCCTAACATTCAATCCAGCATTATTGAATACCAAGCAGCTGCCAATCGGAATAAATTATCCCAACCCCATTTATACAATTAATTCGTTCATCAGAAATGTCAATTATCAAGAGACAAATTTGTATGTTAATAATTTTTCGGTGATTTTCAATAATGATGATGTAACTTGGGAATCATTTTGGAAGCAATTTGGATCTATCAAGTCGGCAAAAATAATCAAGCCCCATTTTTACCGTGACGACGATTCATTTGATGGTGAAGAGCAAAAAGCCGGCCGTATCGGCTTTATATTTTACGAGACTTTTAAGATGGCCATTAGAGCTATATTGATGACCAATAACAAGCTTGTGCAAGTGAACAATTTCAACCCTATGGTTATTCAATCATCTTTTGCTATCCAAAAATCGAACCCCAATCACAAGGCCTTTACCTTACCACCAGTACCTCCCATGGGAAATCCAGCCACTACTCCTTTACCGCCCCTTGATTTTCCCTTGACTTCGCCAAAGAGCATGGGACCGGCTCAGGCAAGCACAGGAGCTAGTGGCATGCAGTACTACACCTATCAGCCAGTTATACCCTACTACTATGGATACCACCCGAATCCATATATGTTTGGAGCTCAGAGCATGTTTAATGTAGCTGGTGCAACGCCAAATATTGAATGTCCAATGATGCCGGATGCAATTGCAGCATTGAATTTGGTAAATGGGTTGTCTAACGGGCAGGATTCATTGGCTCAACGTGAGGTTTCAAACTACGAGAAGAAGTAGAAAAAAAACTGATAATTCCTTGACCTGTAATTGACGAGTGTTTACTTTTATCAAATCTCATCTTATCTATACACACTTGTAGATTAGTACCACCTTTTCTTTTAGGAGACCCCTTCCTAAGCAGCACCTCTGCTACGAGGCGATATACTTGCTGGACCCGGCAGAGTCTCTGCCACCTCTTCTATAGGCTCCACTGCCTGAACTTCTTCAATGTAGTGTTTCAACATACTTTCAATCCCATTCTTTAGCGTAACCGAGCTCGAATCACAAGTCCTACAAGCGCCTTTCAACTTGAGGAATACGGTACCGTCCGATTCTCTGAAATCAATAAATTCAATATCCCCACCGTCATCTTGTATTGCTGGACGTATTCTTGTGAAGATCAACTCCTTGATCATGGACACTACCTCATCATCATCTTCGTTAAAAGCAACATCGCTGGCCAACTCCGCATCCTCACCATCAAGGTTGATCACTGGCAAACCGTTTGTCAAGTACTCAGTAAGGATTGAAAATATTTCCGGCTTTAACAATTGCCACTCGATGTGAGGACTTTTTTCAATGGTTATAAAGTTTGAACCAAACATAATTGACTTTATCCCATCAACACTGAATAGCTTGACTGCGAGAGGCGACGAATGAGCTTCCCTTCCACTAAGAAATTCACGGGTTTCATTCTCCCCCATTATCTGCATAGATGGTAGAAATTTCAAAGCATGATCATTGGGTGTGTCTGATGTTTGGATAAATAAGCTTCGTAGACTTTGAAAAGTGGGTGACACCACTGCCTTTGATATGAGTCTAGGGGCGTTGGATGGTAGTAGTGTTGGAATACGTAAGTTAGCCGTGTGATATGTATTTTTACTTAACAACCTGAGCATGTCTTGGCTATGGTAGTGAGTAGATTGAAGGGGTTCATGGAAACCAAAAGAATGCTTTGTATGATTTCGTTTTTTGATGTTTTTTTTTTTTTTTCGCCGTTTTACGACATCACCAACGCGACAATGAATACTAATAGGACTTACCACCTAGTTCGCGAGTGTCGTGATGTATGTATAATGCAGGGGTCGTGTGCAAGCGGCATGTATGCATACAGTCCTGTGATAGAAGGTTATGACTGTGCTTCCTTGCGTTAGTTGAGTCGTCACTTTGGTTACATGATGTGGGAGCAGTTAATACATTAAATAAGAAGAGCTTTAAATATACATGGATGATTTGTATATATCATCCAACGTTTTAGTTGCAAATAAACGTAGAAGACACCCTCCATCGTACGTTTACAACTCTTGAAAAACAGTAACAAGAAGCTGATAAACAGGACAATTTCAAAAGTGAAGTGTTTGAGCTCTTATCACACCATCACAAGTTTCGGATAGCGGTCCAACTCGCTTATTTCCCCTCAAACAATATCTTTTCAAAAATGGATGCTGCGTTTTCTTCAAACTTGCTAGTATCTGCAGCTTCATTTGATGAGATACTGTAGTCCAACTGCAACTTGTTTTCCGCAACCATTAAGATATTTGTTTCCACGGTTTTTTCAGTAATAAATTTGTACACCGTTACTTCTTTTGTTTGACCAACTCTATGTGCTCGATCCTCAGCTTGCTTATCATCATGAGGGTTAAACGACTGATCGAATATTATGACATTGTTTGCAGCCACTAAATTGATACCAAAACCACCCGCTTTTGTAGAAAGTAAAAAGATTGGGATGGTGTCATCCTCGTAATACATATCAATCGTATCTTGTCTTTCTTCAACCTTGGTGCCACCGTCAAGTCTAACAAACTTATATTTGAAAACGGAAAGCACTTTCTCCAAAATGTCCAATACCTGTGTGAAAAGGGAAAAGATCAATACTTTTTCGCCTCTGGTGTTGATAATGTAATCAAGAACTTTTTGCAATTCAACAACTTTCCCACTATCCAAGAATGAAGAGTCATCCAACTGCCATTTCCTTAAGGTGCGTGGAAATTTGACACACAAATTGTTCAATTCGAAATCGGACATTACTGTCATGTCCTCGTAAATGTAAGTTTCATTAGCTTCCACATACTCATGTTCATTCATTATTGCCTTAGCCATCAGCTTGAGTTTTTCGTCGTCATATATAACCCGAAATAACAATGGATGCAAAGCCGCTTTCCGCAATTGCATCAATACATTTGATGACGTGGGAATAGGGTCTGATTTGCTCAACTTGACAACCTCCGCCGCAGGTAAATTCTTTCTCCTTTCTCTCTCGCCACGTATTTTTCTGCCGTCATTGAGAAACTTGTTATACAATTCGGCCTGATTAGGAGTTAATTTACAATGCACGATTTCATGGCACTTAGCTGGCAAGTGTTGCAACACTTGATCTTTCCTTCTACGCAACACAAATGGTGTCATCATTGTCTTGGCATTCTTAATTGCCTGCATGGACAACAATGGGTTATACTCTTTGGATGTAGATTTTCCATTTTCAGAAACCCCGCTTGCCTTTTGTCTAAAAATACCCACAAGATCTTCTCTTTTTTCATTAAACACCTGGGGCAAAATGAACGACAATAATGACACTAATTCTTTCAAATTGTTTTGCAACGGGGTTCCGGTCAACAACAACCTAAATTGACCTTTGAGTTTCATCAATTTGGCATACCTTTCTGATTGAGAGTTTTTCAACAAGTGTCCTTCGTCATAAACCACAACATTGAAATCCTGATGCTTTAAAAACTTGGCATCATGAGGTGATCCACAAGCCATTGAGTACGTCGTAACCAAGACGTCATAATCAGCGTCTTGTAACTCATATCTCAATTCCTCTCTTTCCCTTTGCGATCCGTAATAAGCTTGAACTTTGATATCAGGACAGAATTTGTTGAACTCACGAATCCAGTTTTCGATAGTGGACGCAGGGACCACCACTAAATGGGGGCCCTTTTCACTAACTTCTTTTAAATGTGCCATAAATGCAATCACCTGACAAGTTTTTCCCAACCCCATCTCATCGGCGAGGATACAAGAGAGCTTATTATGGTATAGCAAGTTGATCCAATTGAGCCCCACTTGTTGGTAGTTGTTTAACGTAATGTCATCAGCTAGCATAGCCGGTTTGTGCTTGATATATTTCAATCCTTTCTTTTTAATCACAACTACATCATCATCGTCTTCATTTTCGTTCTTTTCAATTTCATCATCCTGTACAGGATCCAAATCGGCTAAATCTAGTTCCCCATTTTCACCCGTTTGTGATACGCCCCATTCCTTCATCTGGGATGATATAATGTCACCGTATTCCGCGCACTTTTTGATCAAAGAGTCAATTGCCTTGTAGCCCTTTAGACTTTGCTCTGTTTGCTCAACTATTCTCATTCCCATCTTCTTTTTTCGACTATTTTTCTTTGCCTCCTCTTTAGAGAAATCGTTTTCAGATATATCATAAATAGTTTTGAACGGACGTAAACTAATCACGAGTTCGGCAGTTGCGGGCTCGATACTTGATATATCAATCAAATCTTCAATGGGTGCATTGTTGATGAATTCGAGAATTTTGCCATCAATTGTAGTGAGCCCTTCTTCATTATTCATTTCGAGATCTTCATCCGACATAGAGTCGCTAACATCGTCATCTTCGCCCAAGATGTCCTCGTCATCGCTAATTTGTATCGCATTCTGTCTGTTGTTACCGCCATTATGAGCATGGTTCAGTAATTGCTGTTTCCGTAGTTTTGCTAATTTAAGATTTTCTGCAATTCTTCTCTCCAGCTCTTCTAATTCGTCAACTTGAGAAGATGATCCACTGCTAGTCAAGCTGGTGGTGCTGTTATTGTTATTATTGTCAAAGCTAAACTTTGCACTCAACGATGATGGAGCGGGCACGGGAGAAACCGAATCTGAGACCGGTGAATTATCCCTGTCGAATAATGTACCCCTGACCAACTTTCTTTTCTTTGCACCAGTGTTTGACAATGATCCTAACCTACCGAACCTTTCAAGTGTAGTTTGCTTTGGACCTGGGTTCTTGTACTTATCAATTAAAGATTGCTTCATCTTGACTTCAACTTTTGTAGACAGCTGATCCTCTTTACTGGGTGATGCATCATGAATTTTTACCCTAGCTTTACCTTTCATCTTAACAGGGGAATCATCCTCATCATCATAAGGAGCATGAGCACTTTCACCATCACCATTTTGTTCACTCTTTTTTCTCAAGCCTGCTTCGTACTCCCGTTTTAATCGATCTTCTCTCTGTTTTTGTTTCGTGAGTTCCTCCTGCCTTAATCTCTGTTCTCTTTCAGCCTTTTGCTTTTTTAAGTAGTCCCCATAGCTATGATTGTCCTCTAGCCATCTGGTGACATCTCGTAAAACTCCTTTACCCTTAACAAATCCCTTGAATATGTCACTTTCACTCAAGTAATAGAATCTTTTCCTTATAAGTGGGAAATCCTTGTGTTCACGAATCTTTTGTCGTTTCCTTTCAATTTCCATTTGTTTTTGCTCGTCTATCTTGCTATTGAAACTCGGCTGTGCCCTGTGATTATTATCGGCATGAGATGACTTTATGACTATAGGAGATGAGGAAGGCACTTGAACATAATTTTCTTTCTGGGGGGTAGACCCCTTGTGAGTTCCATTAACTCCATTGCTTGTATTCCAGCTCATATTATGCTACCTATCGATCAAGCAAAATGTGGCTACTCTCCTTCTGCAAGATAATCAAAGTGTAAAAATATTGTGATAGCAAAGTAGAAAAAAGTCGGTCGCAAATCGATAAAAAAAAAGTTATTGAAATTTTTCGTGTGATGATGATGTTTCGTGTACCACAATTTTCTACTTTAGACGCGTCAAGTGGTAAAGATCGGGTTGAAATGACCGCAACCTTCCACATCCAAATGGGCTACGTGGCTTTACATAATTGATGCAATACACAAGCTATGTAAAACATGCTACGGACTTCGATAGACACAGTGCAGACCAGGTGGAAAAACATGGTATGCCTCCCAGTCACACGTAGCTAGTCTTGATACAATCAACAAAGAATAGACCAAGCGTGAATGGTTTCGATCTATGCCCCTTTTGCATTCATAGAGTTGGTTGCTGCAGATTGCTATCGGTCCTATACTGAAGTAATGTCGTTTAAAACGTCGATGCCATCGATGGCTATTTAAGTTTCTGCGCATACCAGGGTCAATGATTCTGCAGCGCCGTAGCAGGATACAACAAAAACCACATCATATGCACAAGACGGTATACGACGGTCGGGGAATATAAAACCCAATCCTTTTGATTTAGCACCAGCATCATGAATCTCATATCTCGTCACTTTTGACTTGGTCACTATATATTTCCAAACGCTTTCATTCATTGCATCTCCGAGTCCCTCTGGCATTCCAGATTACGGGGTTGGCCAGACCTAAGAACTTTTGAGTTCTCATAGTATATCAGATTGCACACAGCTTCTTACTCCCTCCAGTTGTCTTGAGCTTGAATCTTTTCTCCATTGATGGTATATCTTCTCTCATGTCAACTTTTCACAACAAACTCCTGAGTTTGTGTTTCTCATTTTTTGTCAAGATAATGACGTTTTCAATACTGCTGGCTCTTGATAGGGCCCTGGAGGCAAAGTGTCTCTAAATTTGATTCCAACCCAAACAAGTGGTTGGATGTAATCATCTTCATAGTAATACATGGAATGACAAAGCTCTGCTTGCTTTTCCTGTTCGGAACGTAGACTTGATCTAGGCACCAACCCACGTTTGCGATACTTTGCTGATTTCAACTTTAAAATAACTTTTCGTACCGCTTGCAATGCTCCTTTGAGAATATATCTTTTACGTCGACACTGTTCTTGCTCATCATCGATTGATAACGGTCCAAACCCTTTGTAATTTTCTCCATATTTCTCTTTTACAAAGGCGGCAACCTCTTGCTTGTTTCTCAAATCTCTAACTTGAGCATGTGGGTGTTTGACTTGTGGTGTATTCAGTGCTCCGTGTCTGGCATTGTACTTTGTTAGTTCATTCAACTCAATGTTCTCGAAATGAGTTATATCAAAATTTGCAGCAGCTTTGTGAGTGTCTTTGTCTTCGATTGTCAGTTGTGTTTACTGAGATCAGCATGTTGAATAGAATTTTCTTTTCAGTATAATAAGCTAAAATCATGTTAGCTTTGCAATCGGAGGTAAATAATAATTATCAATAAACCCATCAGTCATATCCTGAACTCAGAGGGTGATGACCAAGTTGAAAGATTGAAGACCGAATCTCACTGAGATGTACATTTTCAGAATCGATAGGATCAGGTGTAAAAAATTGTAAGATTACAGTTCACAGTGATCGCATATTGTACCTCAAGTGGAAGAAAGACGCTTTGACTTGTTCGTACTCTGAATCTTATCCATCATCAGTACATAGTTAGCGATTCTCAATCAATCATTTGTATCGATCAACATTCTTTCTGTTATCCACGATTTTCCTTCTATTGAATGGTCAAGTCTCTATACTTGAACTGTTTAGCTAGACGTTGATTGTACTCAATTTGATAGTATTGTGTTTGTCCTTGTGTATGTCCTTGTGTATGTCCTTGTGGTGTGTTCTTCCGAGCCTTCAGATCAGAACTTACTCGTCGCACAAAGTTTTCCTCAAATGTTCAAAGTCAAATTACACGAGCTCCATCCTACCACCACAACAATGTCAACACTCAGAGTAGCTTATATTCCAGAACACTTCTCAACACCATTGTTCTTCGCCCAACAACAGGGCTATTACGCAAAACATAACTTGTCAATTGAGTTTGTCAAAGTTCCCGAAGGTAGTGGTCGATTGATCAATCTCCTAAACAACAACGACGTCGATATAGCTATTGGTTTAACTGAAGCATTCGTGGCTGATATAGCCAAGGGTAACGATAAGATCAGGCTACTTGACACGTATGTGCAATCACCACTTTTGTGGGCCGTTAGTACTGGGTCCAATCGCGATGAAATTACCAATGTACAAGATTTGGCCAAATTTGGTAAAATTGGTGTATCTCGTATCGGAAGTGGATCGTATATTATGAGTTTTGTATTGGCTCATCAATTAGGATTTGGCAAATTTAATGAGTTTGCCATTTGTTCTAATTTCAAGAATCTTCGTGACTCAGTGAATAAAGTGGAACCTGATGGCGACACTGCTGGTTATGAGGTGAGTGATGCGTTTATGTGGGAGTATTTCACAAGTAAGAAATATTACGATGCAAAAGAGATTAAACAAATTGGAGAAATTTATACACCTTGGCCATCGTGGGTCATTACTGCATCGTCAAAAGCTGCGGCTGATAAACAACAAGATATCCACAATTTCGTCTCATCGGTCAATCAAGGTATTGAGTACTTTAACCACCACATTGATGAAGCAGTTGATTACATTGCATCCAACTTGGACTATTCTGCTGAAGATGCTCGTCAATGGACAAAGACGGTACAGTTTAATGACAAAGTAGGTCAAACTCCATTAGATTGGGACAAGATTGTCGTCAAGACTACTAATGTATTGAAAGATGCAAACGTTTTACAAGATGGCGATGACGTTATAACCAAGAGATTGGATGAACATGTGTACAAAACCAACATTTGATATGGTAGATTGGCACAGCTTTATAGGTTATCTATCTTTGTACAAACCCAGAAATCACACTTGTATACTGTTGATTGCAACAACTTGATATCTCCACAGTAAGTACTTTCAATACCTGACTCTTTTACAGTAAATTCAAATCCCAATTTCGTAACCAACTCAAACAAGTCGTCTCGTGTCAAGTTCAATCCATCACTAGGTCCGTTTTGCAACAGTAAAGGGCCGAAATTAATCCATTTGCCACCCTGTTTCAACACGTTGTTAATTGTTCGTATGTAGTCGATAACGTTACCAGATGCCGCATCCAAGGAAAACTCCGTCACCACAACACCAAACTCACCCTGTGATTGTGACCTTAGTTTCTGTGATGCGAAGTTGACATCACTTGGTCCCACACCATATAACTCAATAAATGACCCCGCAGTGATTGACATCAATTCGTCATAGTGGATCCTCAAAGACGCCTCCTTTTCCTGTTCCCTTCCCATAGCACTTATAATGTGCGCAGTTGGTGACACATCAGGCACAGTAACCGGTCGAATCTGGTTTTGTCGCTTTGATGAACTTGTGGCTGACAGAGCCAAGAATGGGAAAATGGAATAATTATGAGGGAATTGACAATGATTAAGAATAAAGCCGGAGGCGAATAACGCGTGATAGCTGGAATCATTCCCTTGGGTCCAGAATCCGTGCATTACCAACTCAAATACCAACCGACCACTCCCACAACCTGGCACCAAGATCTTTGTTTTGGACCGCTCGAGCTCATTTTGATATAGTTTGCACAATTCAGCAATAATTAACCGCTGTCCAATTGGTCTCTCCTCTCCGCCTTGATCGCTCCAATCCCTCATCAATTTCACCATTGTTTGTTCAGTTTGTTGAAACTGTTTGTGTGAGGCCTCAACCCAATCTGATGGCAGTACTTTGATCCCCCAATCTTGTCCGATCTTTTCAGCCAAAGTCTGACAAAAGTCACGATTGATGTCAATGCATTGTTGTAGGAATTGTGTATGTTGTTCAAACCACGGTATCAATTGTTGATCTTGGATTGATAAAGTTGCAAATCGCTGAATTCGTGAATTTATCAATTGGTTTGTTTCAAAAGTGTGGAAATTGTAGAAAGACGATAGTACCGATGTGACTGCTTGATATTCATCAGCTTCAACTTCTTGATCACTCATTCTCGATGAATACTTTTCGCACTATGCGTTACTTCTAACCGATGTGCTGGACAATCCCAGCCTCACTCGATTTGAAAATGCGCCTTGAAAATCTCACACATCGTTTGAAAATTCCACACCAGAAACAGCATTCCAGAAACAAACATTTCAAAGCATGCCACCAAAGAAAGATGCATTTGCTGACCTATTTCAATCGGCGAGTACCACAAAGAACAGTGGCGTAAATTCCAGACTCAATAAACTATCACTCGTTGAGCGTCAAAAGTTGGAGCAACAACAAGGATCAACTCATTCATTGAATTCCAGCTGGTCCAATTTGGATATCTTGTCACCACAGCCTACTAGGGGTGGCAATAGCAACAGCAACAACAATGGATCTCAATTGGCGAGTGCTCGACTGTCGAATCTTGTAAGTGCTGTGGGATCTCAGTCCAATACACCACAAGCCACTGTTGATGATAGTGATCCATTTGCTATTTTCAACAAGACTAGCAATGAAGATGTGAACAGACACACGGCGCAACCGGTCAGTACCCAAGCCAGCGCTGCAACTCCCCAAGAAATGTCGTTGCTTGATGATGACTTTGTAGATTTGTTTCCTCAGCAGAAGAAGCTACAACAACAACAACAGCAGCAGCAACCACAGAAACCGCTGGAGCCAGCGGAGCCAGTGCCGCTAGTGAAAACACCAAGACCAGAAGGGATGCCAGCCAGATCAAATGCACCATCAACAAGAGCTAGCAGATCCAATGCCTCCACACCGAGGTCCTCCAATGGTAATTCTTCTTCTTCCAAAGATCACACACTTGCAGAGCTTGTGGATATAGGATTCATGATAGAGGACGCCAACGATGCAATTGCTCATTCAGGAACAGATTTACAGAAATGTGTCAACTACATTATGAACAAAAACACTCTGCAATCACAATCCAGAACCAATTCAAGAACCAGAGCCAATACCGAAAATGATGAAGAAACAGACGATCCAATTCTTGGTAAACGTCCTGACTCAATCAATTTAAATGAGCTAGGCAACAACTTGTTTCAAAAAGCAAACACATTTATCAACTTTTCCAAACGTAAAGTTATGGAAAATATCGAACAACTCAATAATGGTAGTGTCTCACCATTTGAGTTTGGACGTGGATCAAACAATGG
Organism: Lodderomyces parapsilosis; assembly: GCF_000182765.1. Lineage (NCBI taxonomy): Eukaryota > Fungi > Ascomycota > Pichiomycetes > Serinales > Debaryomycetaceae > Lodderomyces > Lodderomyces parapsilosis. The sequence continues at coordinate 406,313 of NW_023503284.1, read as the reverse complement.
TTCGGCGTCACCTAATTTACCCGAATGGATGAGAAACCAAGCCAAGTATAAATCACAAGCATATGAGAAAAAATATGGCGGAGAGGATTATGGCGAAGATGAAGATAACATCAATCAAGAAGAAATTGATAGGTTCATGCAAAAGCAAAGGGAGAAGGAGAGACATAGGTTGAGACAAAGATTTGATCAGAAAATAAGTGGTGGCAGTATTGGAGACGAAGAGGGTGTGGGAAGAATGGGACGCAATAGTGTCTCTTCATCATCGCGAAGCTCCATGTCGAAAGAGGCTTCACCAGCTCCTGCAAAACCGCCAAGACCTGCTGCAAAGAATAGCTTTGGTGGTGAAGGCAAGAGCCAAGTTTCACCGGAGGCAGTGGCGAAAGCACCCACAAATAAGAAAGAACAAGCACCACCACCAGCAGAAGAAGTTGATTTATTGGGTATTGGGGCACAGAAGAGTGGGGTTATCGCCACACCATCTGATTTACGTGATACTAGTCCCTTGAATCAATTTATTGAAACTGATTATACCACCCACAAGACCAGAGCTACTGAAGCATTCAAGACTGGTGATTATGCCACTGCGTTGGAATCATACACCACTTGTCTTTCCATCTTGCCACCAAAACATGAGTTACGAGTGGTAATGAATTCCAATTTAGCATTGACCAATAAATTACAAGGGCACTTAAAACAGAGTTTGGAAAATGTTGAACAAGCTTTACTGTTGATGCAATTGGAAGAGTGTGATGTTAAAAACAATAACAGTAGTAGTTCTAGGGGTGCAACTCCGCAGTTGGCTGGAAAATCAGTAAAGTATTGGTATTTGAAAGTTGTTATTGTTAAAGCTGAAGTATTGGAGTTACTAGAAAAATATGAGTTGGCCTTGAAGACGTATAATTTGTTGGTTCAGAAATTAGGGTGTGTTGATAAGAAAGTTATGGATGGTAAGAGAAGGGTAGATCGGATCGTTAATCCTGACAGCTACAAACCAACAAAGCCAACTCCAAAACCAAGCACAACCGCATCCACCACAACCAGCAAAAGCTCAACCCCAAAGCCTGCTACAACTAGTACTAAAGCAACCACTACCAAGCCCAATAGAACAACCTCCATTGCTACTGAAGTGGAGCTAGATCCATTAGCAGTTGATGAAATCAACAATTCTATAACCCAATGGGCGCAACTGAAGAACAATGATTTGCGACAAATGTTGATCAACTTGCAAGTGATTATCCCACCAAACTCAATAACCATAACTCCCAAGTTATTGACACTAACTTTGAATGACTTGGTGTTGCCCAAACAAGTGAAGTTAAACTACATGAAGGTGATTAGTTCTATCCATCCTGACAAACTAGCTAGTCAGTTGTCTAAACAACTGAAGGAGGACAAACGGGTGCAATTGATTTGTAATGGGGTGTTTATCATTTTGAATGAACGATGGGAAGTGTTTAGAAAAGAAGAGAATATATAGAGCATGAAGAACGGATGGATCATGACGTTGTTCTTTTTGCAGCTTGTAAGTATATATAACAAGATGATTGTAATCTACATTTTGAGTTTCTATGTTGTCTGAAATATTATGTGGTGGTGAAAAATAAGGGGGAAAGTGTACTTTTCCGGTCAGTATATATGAGTTATTATTTTGGAAGCGGCATTCGATACCCATTTTTCTCCTGGTATGATTCTCTTGGTACACACAGTCATACAAACGTGCAGACCTAGACATAACATAGTAAATAGGCTTAAAACTGTATGAGTGGCAAGATGAGGAGGTTGGCGATAGTCATTGTACAGGCAATGTGTCGTCGGTTATAAGAAAGTGTACCTGTAGTTTATACGGCGATTTCCTTAAAGGATGTTTCGGCGTTTGTAATACTTTTGTGTCCTGTCTCTCTCCTCTTTGGCACTTTGATGCCACACGAAACAGGAAACTTAACACAACTGCACCACCACGGCGCAGTAAAGAGGTGACAATGAAGTTCGGAAAGTAAGTGGCAGTGGTAGAAGGTAGTCTAATGCTAACGTGTGAATTGTAATTGGGAGTATTCTTCTCTTCTATGATTAGAGTGTATACTAAAGACACTTACTTTGATAACACCACATTATGTATTGATATAGGCACTAGGCTCAAAGCTCGTAGTCCGGTATACTACGACATACATGTATTCATTGTAGATAAAAGAGAGATGAAGTGTGGGTATATTTGTGAGTATATACGATTAGTACATTTCTAATATAAATATAGTGTAGAATAAGTGAAAAAGAGAAAATCATCACACAATTTTTTTTTATTGTTCTCATACACACAATACACAATACACATTTGAGGTTAGATGTTTAACAAACGACACAGACAACAACAACAACAGCAACAACAATCACCATCACACTACCACCATCAACAGAATCAGCAACTGGTATCTCCGTCTTCTTCATCATCCTCACTTTCAACTATAGTACAGCAACAACAACAGCAGCAGCAGTACCTCCCACACCTCCTGGATCATTTTAACCATCATCACAATTACCACAGTGACACTATCCACTTGAGTCCATCGTCACCTGACTTATACTACAACAGTTGCAATAACAAATACAGTACTAATAACAGAAGATTACATAACAACGCATTTGCTGAAGACGAGTCCAATTTCATACAATCAAATATAAGACGCAGTATCTCTGCCTTTTTACAAAGTATGGGACAACAAATATCAAGAAACACCAACAACAATGGCAACAACAGTAGCGGGGGTGCAGATCATAGTCAACAGCCTGGTGGCGTACCATTGTCATACCACCGGAACAGAGAGGCTACCAGTAGCAAATTGAAAGCACAATTTTCAGTATCAGATCGACAACAACAACAACAACAACAACAACACTCACAACAGCAGTACGCTGCATCTGAGTCCACTAGTATACGGCAGAACTTTTCATTGACTCCCACTACATCACCACCAGAAGACAAAGACAACCAATACCCATCAGCATTCTGTTTGAGTCCCATTACATCTAATGAGTCCTATAACTATTATTCTGATGATGCATCGATGACTGACGCATATCCGGAATTAGGACACCATCACCACCACCACGACATAAGCTACCATCATCATCTTCGTAGTCAGTCACAACAACAATTGTTGGGAGATTCAATTGGGCCTGAATTGACTGATGTATCACCTGCATCATCTTATGGTGAAGAGGAAGTGGCAGATGTTGAAGCAACCGATACCATCTGTAAAGAAGGTTCTAGCTCGATTGATGAGCCACGGCACAAACCTAAAGAGACTGCACCACTGGTTACTACTGCTAGACCCCTTCAACCATACACCCAAGAACAAGAAGAGTTTTCACCATTGTTATCCTTACCAATGGAGATCCTCATTAGGGTCCTTGAATATGTGTATGTGGACACTGACATCTCATCTATAAATTCCAATCTTGAGAATTTCGCCAATACTGTACCTTTGTTATCCAAGAAATTCCATCAATTGTCACTTTGCTTCTTGTATAAATACACCATTTTCAATCGTCCTCATTCATTTGAAAAATTTTTGCACAATTTACAAGCAAACCCAATTATTGGAAAATTTGTTGAGTTTATGGATTTCCAACAATTTACATCAATTGGATTAGGTAGAACTGGGAGGATGAACCAAGAGATTCAAATGGTAACTTCAAGAACCATTGCTCACGCGTTATCAATGACCCCTAATTTGATGGAGTTTTTAGCCTCAGAGAATATTCAAGATGATATGGATGTATCAGTGTTGAATATTTTGTTTAACAAATTACCGAAATTGAAGGCGTTGGACTTTTGTGGTGCTAGTAGTGAGGCTTTTGCTAGAGCATTTGATCAATTAACTATAAAAGTGGAGGATTTACCTATAACTAAATTGTCATTCCACGATTGTTCAAATATTTCTCAGGATGCATTGATCAAGATATTGAAGAAAGCTACTCATTTAACTCGATTAGATTTAAGTCATACGGCAATTACATCTTCTATTTTGTTGAATTTGCCGCAAAATATTCGTCTAACCCATTTATCGTTGGCTAGATGCTCAAAATTGACCACAAAGGATCTAATTCATTTCTTGTCTACTCATCAAGCCATATCTCATGGATCATTACAATGGCTAAATTTACAAATTGATTCAAATGTCGTTAGTCCATTATCTGATGTCTACTTACTATACACCTTAAAGCATCTCAATGCACCAAATTTACAATACTTGAACATTGGTGGTATGCCCGTTAACTCGAGAATCTTGTACACAATCAAGACCAAATTCCCTCAATTGGTTAGTTTAAACATTAGTCATGCATTAAACGTCACTCTTGATGAATTGAATGGGTTTATGCAAGACAACACCACCTTAAGGTATCTTGACTTGACAGGGATAAAATCTCTAAACAAGAATGTTGTTACTTTTTTGAAACAAAATTTTCAAAGTAATCTCGAAGCTATTGAATTTGATTACAAGTCGCTTTATGACTACACTTCAAGAGGCGATTGTTTCCGAGTGCAGCAACCTCCCCCACAACTGTCGCAACTCCACCTGCTGCTGCAAATTTTCACATCATTGTCATTCATTGAAGATACAGTTTATTCACCACCTCAAGTTTGGAAATTTTACGATAACGAGGGTAGAAGGGCATGGATTTACAAAATGTCGGAAGAAGAATACAAACGAGTCACTACACAATCAAATCTCGTGTATTATGATTTAGAAACTGGTCAAAAAATCGTTACTAAGATGAAGAAACCGCAGTTTTTGAAATATGCTGGACGTAAAGTCAATTGTTCCATTGGGTATTACAATTTAAACGGGTATAAGGATAAGAAGTTTGTTGAAGGTTGTTGGCCGGTTGAGTTTAGTCAACGAGGGATTTATAATTACTATTCATTGAATGTCAAGTAAGACAGCATAGACAGAAGATGGGGTTGCTTTATCTTTTATGACTTTGCATGGATATAGCTTTCTTGTACGATGTATATAATTTAACGAAGTTACGAATTCAAGGATGACCTTCGTAAGATTATTAAATTCTGAAAAGTGTGATTTCTCTTTTTTTGAGAAAATAGGACTCTGTGGAGGAAAACAAAGCGGTCTTTTCTGCAGAAATGGGCTACTTTACTTGGTATGCTCTGTTCAATGTGACCACTACGATTGAAACGATGGATCTATCTCGTGGTGATTTAGATCATTCATCGGTTGATAAATCATTTTCCTCAGCAGGGTAGCGTTTTGCACTGACTGAATTATCCGTTCCGAACTACTCCTCCTCCTCCGGCGAAGAAAACCCCCCACCAAACTTTTCGGTAATTTGAAATTTTTTTGCTCTTGTGTTTCTCGGGTTTTCCCCACTCAAATTGTGTATTATCTCCGATCTATATAAATAGCCAACTCAGCAAAGCAATATATACTTTTCTCTTTTTCATTCCACCTGCTTTTACCCACTATAAGATTCATCCCCCCCTCCAGTATGTCCGCTCCTGAATTGACCGATATTCGTTCGCCAATCAACTTGGATAACCTCCGTACCTACTTGTCCAAAGTCTCGTCATCATCACCACAAACCCATATTGGATCAGTGGCGGAAATCCCTCGTGATTTCACCACTGTTAAACAATTTACATTTGGTCAATCAAACCCAACTTACTACTTGGAAGATTCAGCAGGTCGTAAATTTGTCTTGAGAAGGAAACCCAGTCCCAATGCAAAATTGATCTCGAAACTGGCCCATGCAGTTGAGAGAGAGTTTTTCATCTTGAATGGAATAAACACAATAAACCAAACATCACAATTGAAAGTCCCCGTGCCTCGCGTTCACTTATTATGTGAGGATGAAGGAGTTATCGGGTACGTGTTTTATCTTATGGATTATGTTAATGGAATTCAAATTAAAAACCCCGAGATCCCCGGGGCGTCGACCCAAGAAAGAGATGAGTATTGGAAAAGCATAATCACGACTATTGCTGCTATCCACTCTTTGGACTGTGAGAAGTTGATTTCATTATTACCACCACAACATTTCCCTCAATTTCAAAATATCGAAAAATTAAAACTGTCGAGTTACTTTCAACGACAAATCAAGACATTAACTGGTATCCATAAGTTGCAATCTAAACATGTGGACCCCATCCCGGATTTCGATAAAATCACTCAATGGATCCTTCATCATGGACCCAAAGACCCTACTAAATTGACATTAATTCATGGTGATTTGAAAATTGATAATCTTTTGTTCAACCCAGCTACAAAGCAAGTTTGTGGAGTTTTGGATTGGGAATTATGTACCATTGGCCATCCGTTGTTTGATTTATCTAATTTTTTGCAACCTTTTGAATTCCCCAATGCCGTGAATAGAATGATGACACGTCCAAATACCACCAAGATGGGTAGAGAAAACCAAGAGCTGCAAGAATTTCTCTATAAGCAATTGAGCAACTATTCGAAATTGGTTACATGGGATCCACAAGACCCATCCAATGATCCAACAAAGTTGTGGATTTTGGGTCATGTGTTTGGGTTGTTGAGATTGAGTGTTATTTCACAAGGCATTGCTATGAGATTGAAGATGGGTAATGCTTCAAGTGCTAATGCCTCGGCTTTTGCTGGCATGTATCCTAGTCTTAGTGAAATGGCGATTGAGTACATTGACAAAGAGGATAGAAAGGCGAAAAAGTAGATAGGGAGTTGTGGTAGAGTATAACTGTATGTAGTAAAGTGTTGTTGATATATTCGATAGTAGACCTCCTACTGTAGTCTTGTGGAAATGATGCAGGCACTACAAATACAACAATTTACTTTTTACTATGCCTACGACTGAGTCAATCGATCCTGTGTGGGTTGAATAGGGTTAGCTAATAGGACTTGACACATCATAGCCAAATAAATGTTCAAACCCACCCAGTACTGGTCCTAGTTGACTCTATTACGTCATTTGCCTCCGTCGTCTACAGTGCCAGTATATAAATACACACATTCATGCGATCTCGTCCACTATGAAAAAACGAAAACACAATCTTAAGCCTCAAAGGTTATTGAACGCTTACTTCCAATGGTATTCACTCCCACTAGGAAGTATACCACACCTTGTGCCTCCCAAAACCCCAACCTCCTCGCGCGATGGTCTCACTCTTCTCAATTTGTGTAACAATGACGCGCGTACCTTTTTTTTTCAACAAGACACAAACCAAATACAAATCAAAACAACAACAATAAAGGACGACATTCTTGTACCGGTGATGGTTTCAATAACAATAAATATATTAACTGAATCTTTGTTAGTAAACAAACACAAGCGTCGAAAAAGGTAAACAAAAGAAAAACGGCATTACAGAGCAAATCACAAGAAGATGGGAGTGGGGAAATCTTCATCGTGCTTCACCACTAGGGTCCGTATTGATCCACAATACACTATATAAAAAGAAGCTTCGAATACAGAGAGAGTTCTCCATTGGCTCGATCAACTCAAACAACATTCGGTTTTTTATCCAACTATTGACACTCGTTTACAACAAAAAAAGCTGCCAACCAGAATGCACATCTCCACCGTTTTGTCAATCTTGACCTTGTCATTGTCAATCTTTGGTGCTCCAGTCGACAAAAGATCATTGTCGTCATCCTCAATCCCAAAATTCCACACTTTGGACTTTGATATCGTTGATGTGACTCCATCGTCACTGAAAAGAGAAAAAACGGAAACAATTTATCGTCGTACATTGTACTATTTCGCTAGAGTCACAATCGGATCAACAAAACAACAGATTGGTGTCACAGTTGACACTGGAAGTGCTGATTTATGGTTCCCTTCAAATGATGCTACTTGTACTGGTGGCAATGATTGCAAATCGTTGGGGACCTTCACTCCGGCCATATCCAATACTTTCCACAATTTATCCACTCCAGTAAACAACAATTATGGTGATGGCGATGGCGCTAGTGGATATTGGGGTAAAGATGACTACTGGTTTACTGATGGGACCAAAGTCGAGCAAATTCAATTTGGTTTGATGAATTCAGTAGGTAGAGAAACTGGCGTGTTAGGGTTGGGATTGCCCGACTTAGAAGCTACTAATGAAAAGTACCCCAATTTCCCCGCTGCTTTGAAAAACGCTGGTATCATTGACAAGACAGCTTATTCGTTATACTTAAATCTGGCCACTGCATCAAGTGGCAGTGTCGTATTTGGCGCCATTGATAAAGCTAAATATACTGGTGACCTAGCTGTACTAGATTTTGCCGATTATACATGGACGGCAATCAAACTTGATTCTGTAACTGCGCCCGATGGAACGAAAATTGATTTGAACATTCCCGTTGCATTGGATAGTGGCACCACTTATATCCAATTGGACACGGCTGTTGCTAAGCAAATTTATCAAACCCTTGGTTTAAGTGAATCTGGCAGTGCCTCGTGTGATCAACTTTCATTGGATAATAATCAATTGACCTTGAATTTTGCTGGCGTTTCCATAACTATCCCCTACAAATCATTATTCTACCAATTTGGAGGTGGATCTTTATGTCAAGCTAGGATTTATGGATCTAATGATGGGAACAATTTTTTTGGTGATTTGTTTTTACAAAATGCTTATGTTGCATTCAATCTTGATTCGAAGAAAGTTGGCTTGGCCAAAGCTAATTATAATGATGCAACCGATTTGGTTGATTTTTGGTTCTAGGTAATGGTTTAGGTGTCAATACAGGTTTACCTTTCATGAGGCTTTGATTGAAGTTTAGAGACAGAAATTAGACGGTGAATCTTATACTAATGGAAACGTATCTATTCTACGTAATATTAACTCTTTAAAACCAGAAGTCGACAATGTCACTCTCATCGGTGTGCTTCACTTTGCCCACACCAAGCTTTCCTGTTTCAAAGTTATTGGTAAGATAAAGATTCTTAATGAGTGGAATACCCACATTTTGAGTTACTCCATGACGCCTTGTTGATGCAATACGTGTATTGCAGCCAGTGTGCTTATCGTTCCAATAAAAAACATCTGAGTATGGCACGTCAATCAAGACTCCCTGTCCGAAATCGAATTGGAGTTTCTTATTTCCACTCAAGGCTTTATCACACGAAATCTTGCCATTCTCATCCTTAACCTCATTCAAAATTTCGTCATGGATTTCTGGATCTAATCCAATGCCTGGATTACCGGTATCTAAAGCTAAATTACTGGGGAACTTCAAAACAGTACCGTTGGCCGAAGTGACAGATATAGCAGGAACAGACAACGTGCTTTTATAAATTGCCAACTCTCCTTCAATCTTTGCTTTGTCCACCCCACCTAAAAGGAATGTTCCTTGACCTCCAGGACTTGCATAAAGCGAAAATCCAGCTTGGTTGATGTACCCCGCTTTCTTAGCGGCTTGGGCGTAGGAAACATTGGAGTTTTTATTTGGTCCGATTCCAAAAATGCCTGCAGTGTAAATAGTTTCATTGACCAAAGTAAACTCGAAATTTGGAAGCTTGTCTCCATTATCAAAATAGAAATCATCGGTCAGCTTGAACCCGGTGACGCGTCCAAGTGCGTTACCCTCACCGTACTCAATCTTGCTGAATTTGCTAAGGTTTTTGAAGGTGGTGGACTCAGTGGGGTCGAAAGATACATCAGCCGCACATTCCCGCTTAGCAGAATTGCATCCACCGCCAACTTGGGGGAAGTTCAATGCCCAGCTACCAGTATCGATGAAAACTTCGACTTCTTGTTTGGTGGATCCAACTTTTAATTTTGTGAGATATCTGGTGGTCCCTTCTTGATAACCATAAAAATCTTCCAGTTCATATCTTTTTGCAAGAGATGAATGTTCAACTTGCTCAAGTGGATAGGCAATGTACTTGACATGTCTCTTTTCGATGGGTGTAGCAGTGGTAACAGCAGCAAACAAAGTCACCAACAATGACCATTTGAAAAACAACATTTTGATGATGGGTCTATTGTTTGATGAAGGGTGCCAATTGGGTCAGAATGGGGGCAAGGACCTCCAAATTTATAGTATGGTGACCAGCAACTATTCTTCCCAATATTATGTGAAAAGCAAAGAGATAGGAGTGAATGGTGCCATGTGGGTGTACATCACAAAACTTCAGTGGGAGGAATAAGTCTATGGATGAATGTAATGATGTCGTTTGTTACACAAATTTCATTCATTTCAGCATTCAATGGTGGTGGTGCACACAATATTCCAAATAGTAATTCTCATAACCATTTGAGGGGTGATTCAAATCAAGCATCGTACATTTCCCACTACAATGACGTATTTATCCGCTCATTGTAATTGTGGTTTGCATATTCTTTGCTCTTTGATTGGTAAGTTATAAACCATTTATCGCTCACCAGAACATTGCAAATAGAAAAAGAAGAGCCTATCATTCTCAAAAAATCAGTTGGATGCAGTTCATTGCTATTCACATTGCTAGTTTAACAAAGGCAGATTGCGCATCAGTTAGGGCTTATTAGATATAGGATGATACCAAGGGTCACCTTAGTTAAATCACATATACGCTAAACGCTGTTTCATTAAAGTTTTGTATATTTTATTTATTAGTATCTAACTCTCTGAAACCAGAATTCAATAACGTCACTTTCATCACAATCATTAGTATGTGATATTAACTGAAACCAACGTAGAGGATGAACAAAAACTCGTCCAAGTTATAGAATAATCTTTTAGCGGTCTCATTGCACCTTAACCGTCTACGCATTGTTAGAAGGATTACCCAACAATTTCATTCCTATCGGAGTCAATTTTTTTCCAACTGTGGTTCCGTATGTCTCATAACCTTTTGAGGAGCCAATCTCTAGAAATGCAAGTGGTGCACATTTTCGTTGCCTTCCTGGTTTGTATATTCGTCGGTCTGTAATTGGAGAAGGAAAATGCAGATTTCGAACTATTGAAATCCTTTCATTGTTAAATTTTTATAACCATTCTGCGAAACACATCAAATTCGCGGATTAACGTTCTTCAGAGAAATGTTGTTGAGTAACACTTGACTACACTGCTAGCCTAGTTTGGTGGTAGGTTGCCGGAAAGATGCAGATTCAAATCAACCAAGGTCTTCCGTGGTAGTGACTCGCGCAAAACAATCTCACATATAAAGGGAAAAACAATTACACTATCGCACTTATAAACAGCTTGGCAGGGGTGATCATCTACATTCACGTCAAGTGTAGAATAATACAAACAATTGAAATCTTTTTTTTCTAATTTCTGTGTAATTATTGCTGCAAAATATTACACAATACAGATGCTGCACAAATGTCAGATCTATTTTTGGATGCCCACGTGAAAGACTAACAGAAGTAATATTGGTTATGAGCCATGCAAATATTCCCCAAATGAGTTTCTGTAGCAACATTGAAGTTATCGTTACAAGCTCAACATATCGCACCAGAATTCGGTTAGTTTCTTCTTTCGGTACGCTAAGGAAACGCATCGAAGCCGAGAGGGGGATGAAAAGACCAACGAACTTACGAAAATGAAGAATTATGGGGATGCGCGATTACACAAATCAGTCAAAGTTTATTCGCAATAGAACTTGAATCCATTGTGAGCTAAAAAAGAAAAATATTTCACGCAAATCAGTCTTGAAATTCCGGACCGGCTTTGTAACCGAAATCAAATTAAATCTATAGACCACATTGCATCTTCAATTACACATTGGGACGTTTTTTGTAACGACGCAGTTCACATTTTTCAAGAGTTACTCCTTAATGTTTGCTTTGCCCGAAACTACCCACTGTATTTTGTGACAGAATTTCACTTTCATGGTTATGAGTTTTTGGCTACACCTTTGTTCAAAACTTCTCTCACAACTTACATTGTTTAAGGCTTCCTTCAATAGACTCTGGTGGGGGAAAGGGGTAGAAATTGACTTCGATTGATCTATGAAGATGCACTCCTGAAACAGCAATCAAGACTTTTTGTACCGGTGTGTGTGTGTGTGTGTGGAAGGTTACGAGAATTGCAACCACTAGAATGAGTAATCATTCAACATCAGCTTACCAATTAGACGAACAATACGGATCAAAGTAGCAAGAGAAGGTATTACGTCATTGTAACATCAAAGAAAGGCCATTGGATTTTCTTCGCCTATTATGGTTATGAGTACTCAAATTGGGCCTCAAATTGCACCCATTTCGATCATTGGACGAGGAAATGTTGGGCCTAAAATGAATTGGGTTTAACCAATAGAAGTGATTGTATCTCGCACCCCCTTCAAGTTTTGTGATGTACACCCACATGGCACCATTCACTCCTATCTCTTTGCTTTTCACATAATATTGGGAAGAATAGTTGCTGGTCACCATACTATAAATTTGGAGGTCCTTGCCCCCATTCTGACCCAATTGGCACCCTTCATCAAACAATAGACCCATCATCAAAATGTTGTTTTTCAAATGGTCATTGTTGGTGACTTTGTTTGCTGCTGTTACTATTGCTACACCCACCGAAAAGAGACATGATAAGTACATTGCTTATCCGATCGAACATGTCGATCATTCATCTCTTGCAAAAAGATATGAACTGGACACGTTTGACGGTTTTGCAGGAAGTGGTGCCAGATATATTACAAAATTAAAAGTTGGATCCACCAAACAAGAAGTTGCAGTCATTATCGACACTGGAAGTTGGGCATTGAATTTCCCTAGTATTGATGCCAAATGCGGTGGCAAAGCGTGTCCTGCAGATGTGGCTTTCGATCCAAAGCAATCGACCACTTACAAAAACTACAGCACTGTCCTGAAAAGTTATTATGGCAGTGGTGGTACAACTCATGCTTTTGGGTTCAAGCTGGCTGATGATTTTTATTTTGACAATGGTGACAAGCTTCCAAATTTTGAATTCACTTTGGTTAATGAAACATCCTCCCCAAGAGGTATTTTTGGCATTGGATACAATACAAACTCCAACACTTCCTATATTTTGGCTACTAAGAAAGCTGGGTACATTAACCAAGCTGGATTTTCAATCTATTCAGGACCAGATGACAAAGGTGCTTTCCTTCTAGGTGGTGTCGATAAAGCCAAATATGAAGGAGAATTGGCACTTTATGAAAGTAAATTGGCTGTTCCTGCCAAATCCATCACAACAGCCAATGGCACAGTTTTAGAGTTCCCCAGTGTTTTGGCTTTTGATACAGGTAGTGCTGGCTTAATATTGGACCCTGAGATTGTTGACCAAATCTTTCGAGAAGTACGTGATGAGAAGGGCAAAATTTCATGCGATTTAGCCTTGAGCGGTAACAAGAAGTTCCAATTTGATCTTGGTCAAGGAATATTGATTGAAGTGCCTTACTCGGATGCTTTCTACTGGAATGCCGATAAAACCAATTGTCAAACCCGTCTTGGATCAACAGGACGTCACGGAGCAACTCAGAATGTGGGTGTTCCGCTTCTTAAGCATGTTTTCCTCACTCATAACTATGACACCGGAAAGCTCGGTGTAGCTCCAGTGAAGCACACCGATGAGAGTAACATTGTCGACTTTTGGTTTTAATTAAGTAGAGTGTATATTCTACTAACAAGTTGCGAGATCTACATTTGAACCTTGTCAAATTCGTTCTTGATTTTCACTCTTCTCTTCTGGTGTCATCTCTATACAACAGATTTCACCTCAAAGAATCTTCTCAAGTAATAAATTTGGAAAAGGGAATTAGCAGCAACAACAAAAATCTGGAAAACTGACCACCATTTAACTCTAGAGTTGGTAGATTCAGCAGTATTTCTATGGGTTCTTTCTCTAATCACCAAATACCCTTGTTCAGCTTTAACTTCATCCGTTAATGCACTCAATCTTTGAATAGCGTAATCCAAAGTATCAGCTTTAGGATCATTAGCATCAACATAAACAACCCCGTGGATATTAAAACTAACATCAATATCTGATCTGCCAGAATGCTCATTTGAAAAACAGTATTGGTATTTTCCCAGTTGCATAGCTTTAACTGATTCATCACCATGGTCGATGTTGGTACGTTTGACTAGGGTTTTTCCCTGGGGAGATGTGATGTAGAAATCAACCACATGTTGTTCGGGATTGGATGGGTTACGAGATCCAACTTGGAATGAAAGGGCCAATTCGTCATTTTGTTTCAAAGTTTCGAAAAAGCACTGCTTGCCATATGGTTGTAAAAGGACATTGTGAGCCAATATTGATGACATGAATAAGAAGATGGATAAGAGCAACTTCATGGTGAAGGAGATAGGGCTATTGAGTGGGAATAAGCTTTGCTTTCGGGATAGTTGTTTGTTGAATGAAAAAAAAAAAAAAAAAAAATCCAGTTCGTCGCTCAATACGTGTCGACTAGAATTTTGGCCAATACACGCGTGGAATAAAGAGAGTGTGATTACGGCGCAACACAACGTCCTATGATATTCTATTACAGTTCTTTTCAAATTATATACATCTCCAAATAGCCTTTTCTCTCCCCCTCTTCTTACTTCTTCAATAACCCAGCAGTGGCACTTCTTGCTTGTTGAATCATAAATTCATCACACAATACAAGAGCAGCCATCGCTTCAACAATAGGAACAGCTCTTGGAGTAACACTAGGATCATGTCTTCCCCTAGCTGCCAAAACACCATGCTTACCATCATAAGTTGCTGTCTCTTGCTCTTGACTGATTGTAGCTGCTGATTTGAATGCAACTGAGAAATAAATGTTTTCACCGTTGGAGATACCACCCTGAATACCACCGGAGTTGTTGGTCTTGGTTCTTAATCTATTGTTTTCCGCATCATGAATAAAAGGGTCATTATGTTTCGATCCAGGGATTTGTGTACCCAAGAATCCAGATCCAATTTCGAAACCTTTGGTGGCTGGTAAACTCAACATGGCATGGGCTAATTTAGCTTCCAATTTATCAAAACATGGTTCACCTAATCCAATTGGACAATTACGAATGACACAAGTGACAACACCACCAATGGAATCTTTGGCATCGCGGTATTTCTCAATAACTTTAACCATTTCATCTCGTACCCCATCATCAGGGCATCTTACTGGGCCAACATTATCAACTTGTTCCCTAGTGATTGTGTTTAAGATGTTCTGGAAAGTTGGATCTTGAGCATTTCTGTTCATGCTAACTTCACCAATAGATGAAACAAAAGCAACGATTTCAACATTGTTTACTTCGTATAAAATCTTTTCAGCAATGGCACCAGCGGCAACTCTTCCAATAGTCTCTCTAGCGGATGACCTACCTCCACCTGATCCTGATTTTAATCCATATTTCTGTATATATGTGTAATCAGCGTGACTTGGCCTTGGGTATAAATCAGTTTCACTATAATCACCAGGACGATGATCTTTGTTACGAACAATCATACCAATGGGACTACCCAAACTAACACCATTTTCAGTCCCACTCTGTATCTCAACTGCATCAGCCTCATTTCTTGGGGTTGATAATTTACTTTGTCCTGGTCTTCTTCTTGTCAATTGTGGTTGAATATCATCTTCAGTTAGTTTTAAACCTGGTGGGCAGCCATCAACTATACAGCCAACTGATTTACAGTGTGATTCCCCGTAAGTTGTAACTTTGAATAACGTTCCAAATGAAGACATGCTGAGGGAAAGTAACTAGCTTGAGATGAATTTTGATTGTACTTGGAACAGTTTTTCAAATTTTTTTTTTTCACATTTCTAAGTGGAGTCATTTTTAGTACAGAGAGAAAAATGAGTCAATCACTGGAGCAAGTTTATATTGACTTTCAATAGGATCCATATAAGCTGCTATATATACGTACTCCTCTTTACAGTAAGCTGATCAATGGTTTGGGACACATTTCTGCAGCACTTCGCAATTTATGTTACCCCACCCGACGCTACATCCAACGTGATATGAATCTTTGATTGGCACATTGGACCTATAATACTTGCTCCATGGTAATACTTGCATACACCCCGGACTGAATATTCTGTCCCGTTTCTGCATATCAGCCCAGTAGACTTGTTGTTGATACCATATTTGCGCCGGTCCTCTACCGCTAATCTCAGCAACAAATGATAATACCCGATCGTATCACGTTGTAGTCCGTTTCCGTCATCATCTGGCAAGTCTATACTCCTAATACCACCTTAAGTCACTTCACTGACAGCTTGTACCACCTCAAGCAACATAATTACCATCAATACTATCAACCCTTTGAAGTTGATTGCTTTATTTCTTCCATTGCTTGTTCCGTTCTTTTGTGACTGTCCATATCTTTCCTTATATCTACCACAAACATATATTGCTTTGATGATTGTTTCATTGTATACAGACGTAGTTAAATTTCCTTGTGGACCACAATCGAATTTGAGTTCTGGTATGTCTGTCATGATATCAAAAGTTGCTGGGGCCTTTTAGTTGAGGGACTTATTGTCTTGTCTCTGACGGTACAAGTTTCAGGGGAATACTTTACCCTTTTATAGTCTCATTAACACTGCACCATGGAACATCGCTTCCGCAGCACTGGTGTCGTTGGAAAAGGTCAATTTAGTGAAAACCAATTTGTGTATCATCGAATTACGATTATCGGATATCGATAAAGTATGAAAGGACGAATCATTCAATACGATGTCTGAATTTGTCAGTGTATAAAATCGCTGATTGGTTTTCAATATTGTAGCCACATGCATGAGCTAGAAATGGCTCTGAAAATGGACTAAAGAATATACAGGTGACCAAGAAAAAACAGGCGATGTTTGCAACGCCTCATGTGGTTCGTCGCCCAGGTTTTCTTCCATTGCTTCTCGTTGATATGGTCTTGCAGATATATTACTGCTGTAAAGTCACGTTCATTACAATGAAAACATCAAGATGGATACTTGGGCGATGCCGTTTCCAAAGCAGGTATCGCTGTCAGATAGCAATCTACATAGCAGTTTATCTCACCTATAATAACCAAGAACTGAGACGACATATGTCCTGTGGTGACGTAGATTCTTTGTTTCTTTTTTTTTTTTCTTTAATTTTAGGCAATACAGAGAACGGGGGACATGATTACTCTTTTTGGTTAGAAGTACGAAGTTGTTATTGCCTAAAGTTGGCCAATTCATCTCTATGTTATTATTAAATCTATGAACGTACTTAACCATAGTCGTGTAAACGTATAAAATATTCAAAATGTAGTTATGTACAAATTCGGTCTCATTTCCGCCGTATGAGCAACTTATACTTGCCAAACACATCAGTAATTGGTCTATAGCACAAAGGTTTGATTCTCGTAATTTTCGTATTTCTTTTGGCGAGGGCGAGGGGAATTCGCCAATTTGGTATAGTACTAAGCTGGTTATGCTGAGTATTGTAATTGTTCTTTCTATATCGTGCTACAAAGGCTACAGAATGTGTGGACGCCTTGCTCTAATACATGACAAAGTGTATTTATGTGTTTGAAAAGTTAAGGTGTTGGATCATTCCATGCATTCATTTGCCCTATAGTAGAACAATTGAGCTCTTTTGAGACTTTACACTACTTTAGTGAAATTAATGTTGATAATGGGCAGAATGAACCAATGAGTTAAACTCAATTCCATTGGAATCCCAATTTTCGGTCAAGCACGTAATGTTATTGTTATCTGATGGCTGCCATATATACGTACTCCTATTTACAGTAAGCTGATCAATGGTTTGGAACACATTTCTGCAGCACTTCGCAATTTATGTTACCCCACCCGACGCTACATCCAACGTGATATGAATCTTTGATTGGCACATTGGACCTATAATACTTGCTCCATGGTAATACTTGCATACATCCCGGACTGAATATTCTGTCCCGTTTCTGCATATCAGCCCAGTAGACTTGCTGTTGATACCATATTTGCGCTGGTCCACTTCCGCCATTCCAATTACATGTGAATGAAGAGTCCTTAGTGTATGACCTGGTCAATGTGAATGAGGTAGAAACTTGTAATTGCGCCAAAGTTACACCTCCTGTTACTGACCACCCATAAGTGAATGAGTATCCCAAATTGATGCTGCAACTACTGGGTCCTTTATCACAATAGTGGCAGCATGACACAGGGTACCAAGGAGACCACCAAGTACCTGATTGAGCTGTCTGCCACTCTCTCACTGTAGATACCTGTGGACCCATAATTTGGCACCTTTTTTCAATATTCGAACTATTACTATTGACTTCTTCAACTTGGGCCTGATCGGTATCTACTACTTCATAGTATCTCCCGGTATAGGTGTCGATTATTGCAGTAATGTTCTCTCCCGCTAATCTCAGTAAGAAATAATCATCAACAACGTCCGATTGTGTCACGTTGTAGACATTTCCGTCTACATCAGGCAAATCAATCAATTGAAGGCCAACATTATCCACGTCACTGATAGCTTGTACCACCTCAAGCAACATAATTACCATCAATACTATCAACCCTTTGAAGTTGATTGCTTTATTTCTTCCATTGCTTGTTCCGTTCTTTTGTGACTGTCCATATCTTTCCTTATATCTACCACAAACATATATTGCTTTGATGATTGTTTCATTGTATACAGACGTAGTTAAATTTCCTTGTGGACCACAATCGAATTTGAGTTCTGGTATATCTTCTGTCATGATATCAAAAGTTGCTGGGGCCTTTTAGTTGAGGGACTTATTGTCTTGTCTCTGACGGTACAGGTTTTAGGGGAATACTTTACCCTTTTATAGTCTCATTAACACTGCACCATGGAACATCGCTTCCGCAGCACTGGTGTCGTTAGAAAAGGTCAATTTAGTGAAAATCAATTTGTGCATCATCGGATATTGTAGAAAAATACGAGATGACGAATCCTTCACGAGAATTCGTGAACTTGTCAAAGATATATAAAAGCTAGTTGGCTTGTAAATAGTTATTGCGCTCTAGGCATGAACTATTTGGAGCAAAAAATGGCTGCGTTACACAGTGAAAAAAACGCCGTGTGAGGTACAGTACAAAAGATAATCGAGTAAAAAGTTTGCAAAACCTCATCGAGGATAGTCACAAATGTGACTATTGAGCTATGAACTGGTACGACTTGACTGAGTTAGAAGTGTGCTACATTGGGAGTTGTATGGGATCCCAAAAAGTATGATGACATGTGTTCCTACCTTTTCGTATTCAAAGTGGCCACAGTTTGGACTACTGATGGATTCAAAATTTTCGCTAGTATTGTTTCCAAAACAGATTTTGCAGTCGAGTGTTAAAGTAAAAACTAGTTCTGCATAACTTACAACACCATCATCATCAAAGTGTCGCTTGTGAGATTAACATTTTCTTTCTTTACTACAACGAATATAATTACTCAAATAAGTTTGTGATTTCTTTCGATGAATTTTTTGTTCCCGATTTAAAGCAAAAAATTTGTGAGGAGGTCGTAACGAGTGCCTTACTTAGGAGTAGAACTTACTCTTCTCAACCGCACCTGCCAAATTCCAACTTTTGAAAAAGTCCGATTTTTATTTTTTTAAACTCCGTAAGCCAAGAGTTCCTCCCTCAACATGGGACATTCGAAAGTAGATTTTCGAATCCTGTTCGCTCACACGGATCTAACTCTTCAATCCCAAGCCTTTTCTTCAATCCACATAAAACCATGCATCCACTCCTAATGATCATATGTTCTCACGCTTCAACAGGTGGGGTTAGTGATGATGGTTCATACATTGCCTCCATTGGTTCACCTTTATGATTTTATAAGCGCAGTAAAAGTTTTAACTGTTGTTTCTATCCCGAGATCAACCGCCTGTAACCATAAAAAAGTCACAAGAAGCGAAAAAGCCAAGCGCAGTATAATAAGCCGTCAGGCGACCATGTTTGACAGAAACATTCTACCGCCTGAACCATTCTGAGGAGTTACTATATATATTATCATCTCCTACTTGATCACGGTAATGCCATTCTTTTGGACCCTGAATCGTATATAAACTCATCATTAGGAGAAGTCACGTGTACACTCACTGTGTGTATTTTTTTATTTCATATTTTTACCCCTCATTTTGAGAGATTATTTTTGACACAAGGAATGCCTTTCGGATGGAAGGGAGAAAAGGATTATTTTAGCGCAAGCAGTTGACATCTGCACACGACTCTCCGCAAAATTCTTCCGAAAACAAAAATTCAACAAACTACTCACCCACAATTTCCCACTCAACAAAAGAGAATACAAAAAGAAGCTCTCTTTCCCCTCTACTCCTGTTCTTCTTTTCCATCAACTTTCAACACAACCAACTACTCTACCAGATATGTCTAAATTATTCACCAACGTTAAGGAATTACCACCAGATCCATTATTTGGATTAAAAGCAAGATACAATAAGGATTCACGTTCTGATAAAGTTGATTTAGGTATTGGTGCTTATCGTGACAACAATGGTAAACCATGGATCTTGCCCGCTGTCCGTCAAGCTGAACAAAAATTGATCAATTCACCCGAGTACAATCATGAATATTTATCGATTTCTGGGTTTGAGCCATTTTACACTGGTGCTGCTAAAGTATTATTGGGAGACAAATCCCCCGCTATTGAAGAAGGTAGAGTTGTTTCACAACAGAGTTTATCGGGAACTGGCGCTTTGCATTTAGCTGGGTTGTTTTTGAAGAAGTTTTATTCTGCAGGTCCCCATACGATTTACTTGTCACAACCAACTTGGGCTAATCATAAACAAGTGTTTGAGACATTGGGTTTAACGGTAAAGACGTATCCATATTGGGATAATGCCACCAAGTCATTGGATTTGAAGGGGTTTTTAAATACTATTAACCAAGCTGAACTGGGTTCAATTTTCCTTTTGCATGCATGTGCTCATAACCCAACTGGGTTAGACCCCAATTATGAACAATGGAATCAAATTTTAGCGGCATTGGAAGCCAAAAAACATTTGATTATTTTTGATTCAGCTTATCAAGGCTTTGCTTCTGGTGATTTGGAAAAAGATGCTTATCCAATTCGTAAAGCCATTAATGATTCAGTTGTTAAATCTACTCCCATCATCATTTGTCAATCATTTGCTAAAAATGTCGGTATGTATGGTGAAAGAGTTGGTGCTATTCACGTGGTATTACCCACTAAAGATGATGCTTTTGGCAGAGCCATTAAATCACAATTGAATTTAATTATCCGTTGTGAGATTTCCAATCCACCTGCTTATGGATCCAAGATTGTTTCCACTATACTTAATGACAAGGAATTGTATTCACAATGGAGAAAAGATTTGGTGACAATGTCATCAAGAATCATCAAGATGAGAAATGCCTTGCGGGCAAAATTGGAAAAATTGGGTACTCCAGGAACATGGAATCATATAACTGATCAAACTGGTATGTTTTCATTTACCGGATTAACTCCTGAACAAGTTGAACGGTTGGAAAAGAAGCATGGTGTGTATTTGGTTTCTAGTGGAAGAGCATCAGTTGCTGGTTTGAATGATGGAAATGTTGATAAAGTAGCCAATGCAATTGATGAAGTTGTGAGAAACTCCAAAAGTTCAAAGCTTTAGGATGCTGACTGTCTTCAAGTTTTTTTATATAGTTGATAATACAGTTTTTTATACAGGTGAGAGGTTAGTTTTTCAATTTTGCAAGCTTACTGAAAGCAGACACATTTAAAAGAGAAGTTTTGTAAAGATTACATTTTCCCATTTTTATTTTTTTAACCTTATTATGTTTGTTTTTTATTTCGTTTAGTATACACATCTAAAACACATATACTTTTGCAAAAATAATTATGATACATGTAAAAATGATAAAACCAACTTCCGTTTGATGAACCATGGTAAACTAGTCATTTCTTAGTTCCCAGCGCACTCTATCAACACCAAAATCACACCTTCACGCCTTCACGCCTTCACGCCTTCGTGCCTTCGCGCCTTCACACCTTCACGTCTTCACACCTAACTTCTTTACTTTCTTCTAAAGGAACAACCTTCGGTCAACTTGGCCTTACCACCAGTTGGAGTACACAACACAGTAGAACATGAATCACAAGTGACGGCAGTTTGAGCATGGCTGAAAACAGTAGTAATGTTTAAACATCCTTGGCATTTGACATCCATGAAAAAAGATCTTGGTTGTTGAACCAACAATTTCAACTTGTGTTGTTTGGCTTCGGTGGCTGGGGATGGGTGCAATAAATCTTGAACTAAAACCTAGAGAAATAAAGGAGTTAGTATATGTGGTTTGGTTATTGTGTGTCGTGAGCGAAGGAGATGTGGCAATGGGTAAGATGATTGAGGAGGGGGGGGCGAGGTGGGAGATTGAAGGAGTGAAGTGGAAGGCGATGAAAAAGACCTGATTAGATCTCAATTTGCGGTTTGGTGGTCTATGATTTCCAATTTCATTGTGATGCTCACTCGAGTCTCCCCAACTTGGTTTTTTTTCTCCTATTGAATGCTTTTGAAAAAGACGACTTGGGTATCCCTTCGTGTATCATAAACTGTTCCACTTAAGAAAAAGATCTCAATATATGCATAAGTAGTCAAGTTTCCCCCCCCCCCTCCTCCATTCCAAACAGGAGTGGCAATCATTCATTCATTCAAAGCCGTGTTCCCAACTAGTCTTTATGGAAATGATCCTCTTCATGTAAACGCTATCCCTTTCAAATTTTTCATAATTCCCCCGTTTGGTAACTTGCTCAATCTTTCCTTCTCTCAATCTCAGTTTCGACTCAATCAATGCATTATCCCTCGCTTAGACATATTTATCTCCTTCCTTGATTCGATGGGCTTATGAAACATACCATTATGTATCCTGTTGTTTATTCAAATAAGCTAATGTGTATAGGACTAACTCTGTTCTTTGAAAAAAAAAAATTTTGAAGGAAAAATTTCTCCTCAGTTTGAAGTTTTCACTTTCTGTCTCTATGCTTGTGGTTACACAAAAACGAATAGTAATCTTATGTATTGGACTGTAGTAGTTATAGCACTAGGGTTACAGCCCTGGTTGGTTTTGCAACCAAAAAATGAATATAGCCACAAGACGACTAGAGGGAGAGAAACCACATCATCGAACTACAAAACCTTACCCTACCATTGCTTGCGTACAACACATAATGTTATACAGATACCCATAGTACATTACTAAGCTGAGCATTAGTAAAGATTAATCCCAATCTCACGGTTCTACTTCTAGTTCTATGTTTATTTCTATTCGTCCCCTCCCCCCCCCCCTCGCAACTAAGCTTTACAAAACTGTCTTTTTCCAACTATGTCTACAAATCTCAGTAATTGTAAAAACAGCACAAATAAGTTCGTATATATTGATAAACAACTGAGTTGTCACTAAAGTCTCAAGAATCTGGTACCTTTAGCAAATACTGTACAAAATACTAAACTATGGAAAAACATAATAATAATGAATCGATATAATATAACATAAAACCACCAGTCAACAACAGTCAACAACAGTCAACAACAATCAATAACAATCAACAACTCCAGTCCTCTTCTTCTTCCATATTCTTCCTTTTCTCTTCTCGCACAAACACGCAATTTTCTAAATATACAAAAACTTACTACCCAAAATCACTAACTGGTAAATATACAAACCAACAACACCAACAAAATCATCACCAACACCAACACCAATCCTCAATTCCAAAAATAAAACTTATATACAAATCCTCTTTTCCTTATTTCACCAACTAAACGACAAACGCACGCATCACTCACATAATCACTCTCTAAAAAAGCTCTAAATACTCGAAAAATCAAGGAAAAAAAAAAAAACCTATATAAACAAACTCAATCTGAAAGAAAGGAGGGGAACAACGTTAACCTAACCCACTCCCTATTCATTCTAAAGTTTGTCTACGTCGTAACTTTATCTTTCATCTATAACATCTATCAAGTATCAGCCCTTCACCCATCGTCAACAACAGAATGAGAAAAAGTAAAAGCAACAATGTGTGTGTGTGTGTGTGTGTGTGTGTGAATAAGTGCGTGTGTGTATGTGTGTATGTGCATAAAAGGAAATTGGAAATTTGTTAATAATACAAGGCCATTTTTAGGAAAAATGAAACAAAAAAAGGAAAATCTGTTGGATAAAATTGGGACATCACATCATCAGAAGTAGTAGTGGTAGTAGTAGATAGTTGGTTGTAAACTTGATCAATAGAAACAGTATGTCATTCTCTAGAAAGCACCTGCTCTTTATAATGTCAATCAAAAGCAAATGGTAATTTTTAAGTTGTGCAATAACTCTTTGTTTGTATATATATATGTGTGTGTGCATGTGTGCATGTGTGCATGTGTGTGTGTGTGTGTGTGTGTGTGTGTGTGTGTGTGTATGCAACTAGTGTACATGATGCAATTGGTGCATTTCAAATCATTTTGAATGAATGGACGAACAATGAAAATAAGGGGGTATGTTCTGTATGCATACTTGTATATGTATTTGTGTGTGACGAGTTAATTCTCTTAGCAACTATTGTAATTGTTATGGTTGTTGCAGGTGTTGCTGTGTTGCTGTGTTGCTGTGTTGCTGTGTTGTGGGGTTGTTGCAGGTGTTGTGGTTGTTGGTGTGGTGGTTATGATACAAAAAAAAAAAAAAATTAAACAAAATTGGATAAAAAGAAAACAAAGGCGTTATTGATGGCACAATCGGGGGGTTATGCATTCAATTACCCTCTTATTTGGTTGGCTTCTTTGGTTTCTTGGTATTGGGGTTTGGTCTATTACCACCAGCACCACCAGCACCACCAGCGCCACCGCCAATTGAAGATCCAGCCGAGGAAGGATACCTTGGTTTTTTATCAGCTGGTTTTAAAATTTGAAATGAACACAATAATGATTCATCAACCGACATCATTGCACCAGCATTATCAAACTCACCACAATAATTGGGAGCTGAAAATAATGTAACCAATTGACGTTTACTGAAAAATTCATATCCATCTTCAACAACTTGATGAGCACGACAAATTAAATCCATATCATGTTTTTGTAAAAAACGCGAAACAACATCAGGGCCAAAAGTAAAAGAAACACCACGATCATTTTCTGACCAACCAGTAATGTCCTTATCAGGATCCGACCACAACAAGTCACACAATAATCCAACATCAGGAATATCAGTTGGACGCATAACTCTTCTAATTTGTTCCATTGAATTCAAATCGGGTGATAATCCACCATGCATGGTGAATATTTTTTCATCAATAATGGCAGCAATTGGTAAACAATTGAAGCAATCAGTAAAAGTTTTCCAAAGTTTTATATTATATCTTCGTTTACATTCATCGTAAAACCCATAAATACGATTAATTGATGCACATTCATGATTACCTCTCAAGATAAAGAAATTCTCAGGGTATTTAATCTTGTAAGCCAACAAAAGACAAATGGTTTCCAAACTTTGTTTACCTCTATCAACGTAATCACCAAGAAACAAATAGTTGGCTTCAGGTGGGAATCCACCATATTCAAACAATCTCAACAAGTCGTAATATTGTCCATGAATATCACCACAAATCTTGATGGGTGCTTCCAATTCCAACAAGATTGGTTGTTGAATGAAAATTTCTCTAGCTTTGGTACAAAGATAACGAATCTCGTGTTCCGCAAGAGTAACTTGTTTGCCTGGACGTGATCCTCTAACTTCTAGTAATCTATCAACTATGGAGTCGATATCGGCTTCTTGATGGTCTGCTGTTGACATTGTGGAGAAGGAGCTATATGTGTATGTGTGTTGTAAAAAGTTTTTTGGTTTTTTTTTTTCTTCTGATTTGATGTTGTTGTGGTTTTTTGATCAGTAAACTCTTCTTGAAAAGTAACAGTAGTGAGTAGTATTAGTAGTAGTAGTAGTAGTAGTAGTAGTAGTAGTAGTAGTAGTAGTAGTAAAGTACTAGACGTATGCTACGACAAAGTATATATAGGTGGTTGAGGTTGAGGTTGCGGTTGGTCTGCTATGTAAAGCTGAAGGTGTAATAAAATGTAGAAGAATAGGGGGGGGGGGGGTGTGTGAAATAGTGAAGGATTTTTCTTTTGCTTTTCTTCCTTTCATTTTTTTTTCTGTTGGTTTCTGTTGGTTTGCTGTCGTTTTTGTCGTTTTTGTCGTTTGTGGTGTAATGTCGTGATGTCGTGATGTCGTAATGTCGTGTAATATTGTTCTATTTTAATCCTAGTTCCACTTTTTGTCTTGATTAGGCAAAAAAAACAAATTGAAACTGTGCAAAAGTGTAAAAAGTGTGTACCAAAAAATGTCGTATACTACAAAACAAACAAGAACAACAGACAGCACACCACCTTATACCCTATACCCTATACCCTATATTCTATATTCTATACCCTATATAAAGTAGAAGGTGTGCATCTCTTATAGTTTTGAGTGAAGTTTGACAGGTGGTAGTATATGGTAGTATATGGTAGTATATGGTAGTATATGGTAGTATATGTGTCGTTGTTACATTTAAAACACAACAAAACACACTTTTGAAGTACAAATGATATTAGCAAAGCTTCTTCTTCTTCTTATTCTTCTTCTTATTCTTATTTTTAATCTTACTCTATTATACCAATGTGTGTTTTCTAAAACACATTTCATCAAACAGATGTTGTATAGCTTAGTGTTAAAGATGAGGGGAGAGTAATAATAATAGTAGTAGTAGTAGTAGTAGTAATAAGTAATAGACATAGAGACCTATTGGCTATTACGACATTTTATTTAGAAAGAAAAAGAAAAAATAAAAATCAACTGATGAAACAACGACATTGCCTTCCTTACACTCAACACAATTCACACAACTCACACACATTCACACATTCACACATACACACACGTGTTTTTTTTTTTTTTTTTCTTTTCTCTCAAGAGCATCTTATTTGGTACTTTGTCTACTAATTGGTCTTTCTGTCTTCCTGTCTTCCTGACTTCTCTTCTCATAGTGCAGTTTCTAATTATTCACTGACTCAATTTCATTCTCTAGGTCTTTCCACTACCTCCTCCTCCTTTTCCTCCTCCGAAGCACGGGTTTCGAGAGAAAAAAAAAAAAGTACCAAACTTGTTGTTTTTGTGTTAGTTATCTACGACATTTATTTTTTTATTTTTTTATTTTTTCTTTTTTTCTTTTATTTATTTTTTTCTTTTACAATATTTTGAATGACGCAATTTCATAAATGACTCACATTTACACGACACTGAACTGTAACCTATCATCATCATCATGTGACTCTTCTCTCTCTCTCTCTCTCTCTCTCTCTCTCTCTCTCTCTGTATTGAAAGAAATCAAAGCTTTTAACATTTAGCCAAGGTATTGAGAGGCGTACTCCTGGGAAAAAAGGTTTTAGTGTCGATGGGAGTTTTTTCCTCAAAAGTTGGCGCTTTTCTAGCAACATTCGACTTAAATGTGCTGGTTTTTACATGGAGGGCAAACACTTTCCGAGACAAAGACTCATCAACCACTTGCAATCAGCTAAAGCTTCTCATCAATTGTAATCACTACATTTTCTTCCATTGATAAAGACTGTTGGATATCAACAGTCACGTGCACCATTTCTCGCTTTCTCTCTCTCTCTCTCTCTCTGTCTCTCTCTTATCACCAAAAATAACAGATATTTTCAAATAGAATCACATTGCAATTTTAGATCTAGATCTAGATCACCCACCCTGTACACACACACACACACACACACACACACACACACACACACTTGCCATGAGCAAAACACGACAACCACAACAGCAGCCACCCCCTCCATTCCCCAACAAGTACAATGCTCGTTTAGTAGCCCAACACGATGCCAAACCATGCACCATATGTTTCAAACCAGCAACAACTGTACTTCTTGCTGAAAATCAAGCCGATTTCTTCTACACTTGTGTCCAACATCTCACGGATGAACAATTTGCATCACCTATTAAGTCTGAAGAATATGTCGGGCTCCAACAACAAGTTGATGACTTGCTGCGACAAGTTGATAAATTAAAAATCGATGCTGATGCTGCAAAACCATATTTATGGGGAATAAGCACCTATTGGTCCAAAGATACCACCACTTCTACTTCGAAAGAGAAGGAGAGGGAGAAAAATAAGGATAAAGATAAGCACGATACTAAGGAAAAAGACTCAAATTCAGATTCACAACGTAGTAATCAACAAACGACTAACAATTATGAATCATTACGCAAACAATTACAATCAACACAACAAGAATTGCAAACAAACCAAACGAAATTAACCAACTTCAAATTCAAGCAATATATTCTAAATCATCAAGTTTATGCCAATCGGTTAAAACGACATCAACAAAAGAAATACAATAAACAACGAACTGAACTTATTCACCAACCGGGGTTTTTCCCACAATTACCCAAATCATAACGTAAATTGAGTTTTATACAAAGTTAGTTACAATGTATATATACACAAGACACACACACACACTAACACACACTAACACACGCACAAAGTATATGCATAAACTCTCTCCCTTTCTTCGTTTCTCCGTTTTTCTGTTTCTCTTCATCCTCATTTCATGTGTTTACTACTTTTTCATCAAACCAACATTCCCATTTATCAATCTTGTTCTTCAACACACTACCACTCATGAAATCCATATTACCTTCCAACTTATCAAATGTGAAATGTCCTTGTTCAGATCCAATTATACTGAGCCAAAACTCACGTAAGTTTTCCCTGTACCCAGCATCTCCACCACTACCACTACCACCACCGCCACCACTACCACCACCATCATTTCGATTTCCACTACTCTCGGCACTTTCATCAACTTCGTCAACTAAATCAATGCCCGATGTCTTGTCAACATTGTTGATTTCATTATGAATCAATTTATCAATTTCCAGCTCCAAAATACTTTGAATCTTGTGTATTGGTAACGAATCAAATAAATCACCCTTGTTGATGGCAAATAAAAAATCAATCCCATTGTGTTTGCGTTCAGTAATGGCTAACAAATTGTACAAAAACTTGGTAATCTTCTCCACTTCACCAGAAACAGAGGCAGTGGAGGCAGTGGAGGCAGTGGAGGCAGTGGAGCTCTTAGAGCCACTTGAGCTATTTGATTTGGCCGCCCAATTGGTACTACTTGAATCAATGACAACGATAATACCCTTTATATTTGATAATGTGATATCATTCTTGATCAATTTAGTAAACAAGTTCCAATACTTCAAGTGTCCCGGATAATCAACCAATTGGAAACTTTTACCAATACTGGGGGTGGCTATAGGTAATTTGATTTCACCAAAATTGGGTTCAATCGAGGAAACTGTAGTTGTAATCTTCTTTTCACTCTTCTTCTCATCATCATCATCTTGTGTGGTATTACTGTTATTGATTAAACGGTAAAATAAGGCGGTTTTGCCACTATTGTTGGCTCCACATATGATAAAACTTGGCTTGTAGTAAGGCGATTTATTGCTAATTTTTATAGTCTTTAATCCACCTGATTGTAAGAAAAACTGTACAAGTAGAATAATGAATCCAATTAATATGGATAGTAATATTATAAGCACCTTATCCATGGTAATATCAATTAATCTTCTTGGTGAAACTGGATGAAACGCCTGATGATGTTAATTGATGATGATTGATGATGAAAAAAATGGAAAATCAAAATTGTTTGAAAAAGCCACACGCGGTAAATACTCACTTTCAAGAAAATGTAAACAACCACCACCATCATCACCACCACCACCAATACACACACATACACACATATACATCTATACCCAGTCACAATGGAGAATCCACATGAGCAAACACACAACATGCTTCTAGCAAGAATAATAACCAACATGGTACGTCATATCACCCATCTCACAAAACTCACAAAGAAGAAACATCCGACTCATTTTGTTATGAATACTAACACCACTTTTTTCCCCTTTAGGAGAATTTAAATGAATCAGTAGCTGAAATGAAAAGACTCCTAGGTGATGCAAACAAGAATAACTTGCCTACGGAAGTATTGGCCAAGATGTGGGAGAGTTATATCAGAAATGCCGAGTATCACTTACAAGCAACGGGACAAATGGAAACCACACTGGCAGAAAAAGATGATGAAGAAGAGCAGTGGGAGGAAAATGAGCAAGAACTTGAATAGTGAGTAAATATAAAGCGAGGGGGGGGGGGGGGGGTGTGGTTGTCAAAAGTTGATTGTACTGCCACCTGGTGTGGCTAGCATCAATTCACGATCAAGAGAATGCAATTCTCAGAGTAGCCATCAATAAGTGCAAGAGTGAGAAAACTGGTACAGAATGTGCTTTAGGAAACCCCAAAATATCGAAGGGTAAGATCGCGACTCACATATGCTTGGCTGCTACAGACTCAACCCTGAAAATATCTAATATACATTCAACAAAACATCCTATAAAAATCGAACCCCCAACTCTCCTAGTTTCTTCTCAAACAAGACCCTACTCTGTTTTCTGTGTCCGGGGTTTAGTTCTGCGTTGGCAACAACCCAAATCTCTTTTTCAATGTAACTCTTTGTCTTGAATATTTATCATCAGGACTAAATCTAGCGGGATGGGCTGAATCGGTGATTTGACCGGATTCGGTGATTTTCTTTAAAGTGTAGATTCTCTTGCCATCGGCATCTAAAGTGTACATCAAATGCATGTCTGTTATTAAGTTGTCTGGGAATTTGGTTTCTTGATGGTCTTGTGATGGGAATGATGGTGATGATGATGATGAGGAAGGATTATAAATTTTTCATTTAAACAAATTTGTTCAATGTCATAATCAAATGTCGTGCGATAGTATTCTACGACATTATCTGAAAATGAAAAAATAAAAAAAAAAAAAATTTCAAACTTTTATGGCCTTGGTTTCGATACCCATTGACCACAAGTCAAAGCTCTCCCGTTCCCCTTGTCCCCACCACCACGATGGTTACGATAAACCACTTCAACAAGGATGTTGCTACTCACAAAAAGATGATCTATAAGAACCTATGTGCCAATGTCATACGTAATGAAAACATAGTAACCACACAAGCAAAAGCCAGACAAGCACAACCTCATATTGAACGATTTTTGAGCAAAGCACTCGCTGAAAGTAAAGCCATCGCCAAAACCACAACCGCAACCACAACCGCCACCGACACCAACAACAATAACTCTTTAATATCTGCAGACAAGCTCAATAAGATCAAAGCATTTGATTATTTACAACCACCAGATAAGCAAGATGTAGGCTTGAAAATAATTCGTGAATTAACTAATCGGTACCAAGACAGGGACCATGGTTTTACCAGAATAATCAAATTAGAACCGAGATTGGGTGAAGATAAAGCACCAATGTGCGTATTGGAACTAGTTGACTCGAAATACGAAATTAAATTGTGGTTTACTGCCAAGGCGGTTGCTAAATTGGAATTGCAAAATATTCCCTTGGACGATATAACTGAATTGAATGTGAGGAAATTGACTAGTGGTAGACCGGATGGAGAACAAGTGTTTAGGAATGCTGTTGAAACTTGTAAACGGGAGTTTTTCAAACATGGAGTTGAAAAAGAGGCAGCAGCGGGAAAAGAGAAAGGTGCCACTGCGGGTACTACAGTTGATGAAAAATTGAAAAAACTGTTGGAGAGTTTGCCAAATATGGAAAGACACGTTGGGGAATTGAAAGGGAAATTGTTGGTTTCTAAAAAATACAAGACTAAACCAAGAAGGACAAATGCAACAACTCCCAAGGAATCAGTGGTGCCTCCATCGCCATTTTTAAAATCAGCATAGATTTTGTATACGAAATTGTACATAGTTAAAAACAGTCTCATTTAGTCTTTAGTTGAAATGAGGAGAGTGAAAAATTTTGACTAAAGTCACACGGTGTGTAAACATGCGCGTCAAAATTATCAAAACAAAAACAAGATCTTCTCGAGGATTATAATTTTCCTCCCCTTCCCCTTCCCCTTCCCCTTCCCCTCTATCTCTCCAAAACAATGTGGTTCTCCAAATCCAATTTCCCCGTTGATGGCAAAACGGCAATAATAGTAGGGGCATCCCAAGGCATTGGTGCTGACATCGCCACAAAACTTTACCATAAAAACTGCTCGGTGATTCTTGTTGCTCGAACACAATCAAAATTAGACCAACAAGTTAAACGGATCCTCGATATGCCTAAACAACTGTACCCAGGCAAGAACCACACCGCCAAGATTGCGTGTTATTCATGTGATGCTTCCAATTATGATGATTTTGTCAATTTATGGAAACAAATTACTGCCCATGGATATGACCCCACGATTATCTTTTGTTGTGCTGGATCTAGTGTGCCCAAATTGTTTAATGATTTGACTTCACGAGATCTTGATGCTGGGATTGATATCAATTATCGGACTGCATTGAATGTGATTCATAGTGGGTTTAAGCATTTACTCGCCATAAACAGTGGTGACTCGTCTTCATCAACATCTCCATCTTCATCTCCACCTTCATCTTCATCATCATCGTCTTCACCAATTCCACCCCATGAATGGCCTCAAAGACATATTATAATATTCAGTTCAGTAGTTTCATTCTTCCCATTCGTCGGCTACTCCCAATACGCACCAATGAAAGCGGCATTGGAATCATTATCAGTCATTTTACGACAAGAATTGAAGCCATACAATTATCGAGTCTCGTGTGTGTTTCCAGGCAATTTCCAAAGTGAAGGATTTGATGAAGAACAAAAGACTAAACCACAATTGACAAGAACAATTGAAGGTCCCAGTGTCCCCATCCCTAGTAGTGTTTGTGCCGATATGGTATTTGATCAGTTGTCCAAAGGGTATGATACTATAACTACTGATTTTATTGGATGGGTGCTTGGATGTAGTACATTGGGTATATTGCCTCGTCAATGGGGGGTTTTCCAAGTCATTGTTAGTTTTATTCTTCTGATTTTTGCTCCAGTGATTAATTGGAGTATAGCTAGAGAGATTAAAAAGCATTTCAGTGAAGAAGCAAGGAAAATAGATTAATGTGGGATCTACATACACAGTAAACACGATATATGCATGTATAAATTGTAACCCTTTTTATGAACATTGTGATTAATTGTATCTCCCTGTTTACTTCTTATTCACCAACAGTTCGGCAATCTTGTCTGTTAATTTATTAGCTTCACTATCCAATTTAACTCCCAACTTGTACCAATTTATACCATATATCCAATTAACCATCTTGATAATCTCGTCATTCCATATGTCTTTACAAGTTTCCCCAAAACTGACTCTTTGCTTCAAAGTAATGTGGTTATTGGGCAAAGCAGTGTTTCTATACTCAGAGTCAGTCAAGATTCGATTATTGATGATGTTGTTGGATTGTTGTAAATGTTGCGAGATAAATTGTTGGTTGTGGTGGAATGTTTGGGCTGTATAGTATGTCAATGCTGATGTTAATAATACCCCACCGAGGAACCCATGTATTCTACCTCCCATTGTGTTGTTGTTGTTGTTGTTGTTGTTGTAGGAAGAGCTGATTGACAGTTTATGCTAGAAATTTTCTTGTATTAACTCCAATTGGTGCGCAAACAAAATCAACGCCCAAAAGGCTACAACCAACAAAGCTCACTCAAGATGGAGGAAACAAGAACAATAGCAAATGAAGCTACATATCAGCCAACGCTCTTTCGAGTACGACTACCAGTCTATTTACAAGATGTCTTCTCTATACAGTTTCCACTTCCTCTTCGACTCCATTCCCAAGATGTTTACCGATGGCATTATTCAAAAATGGAATCACTTCAATCTTGTCCAATTTACGCGATTGTCCTGATTCTCTCAATTGCTTCACTTGGTCAATAGCCTCTTCAACATCATACAAAAAGAATGGCAACTCTTCCATTATTCCATTCAATGGTAAATCCAACTCAACTCCTTCTGGATGGTGTTGTTCCAAATACCTATTTAGTTTCACTTTACTGGTATAAGTTATCCCCTTGACGAAATTAGGGTCAATATCCTCATGCAATGTATCTAAACTCAATGTTGGTTCAATACCGAAAAATGCATACTGTAATCGTAATAATTTAGCATCCATATCGTCAATATCACGTTCATCACAACTAATATACCTCTCTTCAAACTCATCAAGATATTTTTGTTGTTCAGCATTGATTTCGGGACTAGCTTGAGCCCTTTCAAATGCAATGTGTCTCTCCAACAACACCTGTTTTATCCTCTTTTGTGTCTTGATAAGTTTATTATCAAGCATATTAAATTGTCTAAAATCACCCATTCCCAAACTTTCACCCAATCTTACTTCTCTAGCCAACACATTACGTTCTTTTAAAGTGAGATACCACAATGTATGTAAATCCTCAAATGACTTGCGACGTAATTCAGCACTAGTCCATTCTCTTGAATCCAAGTCTAATTCCTCGGATTCACGTATGGCACTTTTGGTTTTGTTTCCAAGCGGGAAAAATTGCCATAATGGATGGTCAGGCGATACTTCAAAGTTTTTCACAGTGGGTGGGATGGGGGCACGAAGTTTGATTGTTTTTAAATCAGTGAATTTTAGCGGTTTGGCTCTGGCTAGTATCGTTGCATTACTCAGAAATGCTCGTATGGGAGTAAAGGACATTGCTCCTGCGGTGGGAAGTCTCTAAACTAAAGTGAAGAATATTTTGAAGTGAATAATCAGCTTTCAGCTTTGAGAAAAGGATTTGAAATTTTTTTTTTATTTTTTTTTTTTTTTTTCTTTTTCAGCGTCTCTCTGGCCAAAGGATTCAAAGACTGAACAGACAAACGCCAGAAGCACAACCCATCACCTGTATTGAGTAAAGCACATACGCACACCCATCATCACCAACCCAATACATACCCATGTCATCAGTACAAACAGAACATAAACAACAACAAGAGCCCCTTGACTTGATACGATTTCAACTTGATGAATACGTTATTGTCAAATTAAGAGGCGCTCGTGAATTTAAAGGTAAATTACAAGGTTATGATAGTCATTGTAATTTGGTATTGAGTGATGCTACAGAAACGATATTCTCAGATAAGGATGGCGTTGAACCAATAATAAAAAGGACAGAGATGGTGTTTGTTAGAGGAGATTCTGTAATATTAATAAGTCCCGTTATAGAATAAGTTTTTAATGATACACATTTGTAAAACGAGTCCTACTCTTCAGCCATCTCAACATCCTCTTCTTCATTGCCGTCACCATTTACAATATGTTTGATTTTCATCATCTTTTCTGCATTCTTGCTCCAACTATGTTTAGTAGACTCACCTTCATCTTTCAATGTTTGAATTTGTTCCACTGTTTTGGCAATCATATCATCATATTCATCCAATGTCTTGGTATTTGATATATCAAACAATGTAGATCTCGAAAGTTTATAAAGCACATGCGACTCATCATACTCATCGAATATCCTATTATTTCTCAAAAATTCATCAATGTGTCCATTATGTTCACCAGCATCATTCAACACATGTCTGATTTGTAATCGTAAATCATCTTTACTAAACGCCAATGATTGGTAATCTATCTGCATGGAATCTTTCTCCTTTTGTTCCTCGCTTCGTTCGCCTTTTAGTGATTTGATTATTGACGAATGGATTAATCTAGCGGAAGATTTCTCGATATTGCTGTTGAAACTATTCACAAGCTTGGATATTTTGTCTAAAAGGGGTTTTTCAATTTTCTGAATTTTGGTTATCCTTTTTTGAAGTTCTTCATTCTGAGCTGTAATCTGTTCCAATTCGTGTTTAATTCCAGTGAGTATATCCGGCTTCCTGTTTTGCTCAATTCGAAGGAGGTTGATTAGTTCATCAATGTGTGTCTTGTATGTTAGTTCAACTTTATGCAACTCAACTTCTAATTGATGTAGTTTGAACCGAGCCATGTGTGGTTTACTCACCACGGCAGACGAATCCTCCTCTTCTTTAATTGGTTCCTCAACTTGTTTCGTTATTGATGTATACAACATGAGCAAATCTTGTCGAAGCTTCAAGTACGACGAAAATATGGGATCGTAATATTTGACATGGTTCGTAGCAACATCGTCTATAAACACCAACTGTCTCGGTGTGGTCATTATTTATAGGTAAATAGTGGATGAAATGTAGTTATTTTATCTCGTGGAGTTTTTCGATGATTGGTAAACTTTTTCTGTTTTGTTCAACATTGCATTGAGTGGGAGGATTGTACGTAACACGGAATGATTATGGCTTCATTGGACCCACAACAGGATGCTCAGCTATACATATCTACAGTGAAACTGTTTGTATCTTCCACTGGAACCCAATTGGCTGATCAAATAAAGCTAGTCAAAGTAGCAACTTCCAATAGCAAGCCATACTACAATACAGCACACAATCTTTTGAATGTGTTGCTAGTAAATACATATCCCGGGACTGTTCCTTATTCATCCATATACAACATTGCAGAGAAGATATTGGATGAGCCTGAAGCTGCTGACGATGTGTTTGTGGAGGGTACCTTGGATATACCGAATGAAACATCCCTTATAGCTACAGCAAATGATTTACTACATGATATCAATTCAACAGCTCAGTTTCTAAAATTTAGCCACACCAGCTCTTTATCGAAAACTGAAAACTTGCTTCGCTTTTTACAAGCAAAGACTTTACATCTAAGTCAGTTCCACCAATCGGTTGAGGAAATAGATAGTCTTTTTGAAAATGTCCATTTTGATGAGTTTCGTCAATGGTACAAGGGAGTGCTAAGACCCTACAGCTACTATTGGATCCACTATGGAATGGTTTATCAATCCAATTATTCATCACTTCGAGAATACCTTTTAGCAAGAGATTTGAAAACCAAGTTTGATATTTTTATTGCTCCACTTAGCTCCAATGAAATAAGAGGTATTGAATCTTGGATCAAGTCGACAATATTACCACTCTTGGATTACCATGGTTACAATTTAGCCATTTTGCTGAATTGGATGTTTCATGAAAATCACAAGGGTACAGTTTTTAGAAAGTATGAACTTTGGCATGGGGCTATAAAATTGATAGCTGATAAGGTGGATGCTTCCAAGTTGGATGATATTACCAAAGAGTACCTTGCATCGTGCTACTATTACGCACTCAATGATGAGTCGTCAACTGTTTCCTCCATCGAGTTGACGAAAATCTATGACATAATTATTGAAACGTTGTCGTATTTCCCAAAACAAGATTCCCCACCACCACCACCACCAACGCTTCACCTCGATGAGCTCCCCCATTTTGAAAGCTTTGACACGTTTCTACAGGATATCAATCCCCTCTCGCCATTGTTTGACCCAAATCAAACACAGTTTTTGATACAAGCATTGAAAATATGCCAGAGATTGTATCCTTTAAACAAACTTACTTTAAAAAAGTACCTTGAGTACAAGCTCAAGATTGGTACAGTAGACTTACAAAAGGAGGTTGCAATCATCACATCTAACATATCTAGTTCGAATTGGGAGCAATTGATTCAACTAGTGCGTGCGTTCGAGGATGAGTTTATAACCTCAGATCAGAAATCAGCGATTGATTCAGTCCTTTTGGAAAGATTATTGGCGACAAATTTGTATCAAGTTGTTGACGCTCTTTATGATGATGGATACTTTCAACTAACAAATCAAGACATTTACGATTTGGTTGTGGAGACATTGTGGGAGAGATTAAATCAAGCGACAAATTTTAATGAAAACATTGGATCGTTACATCATGCTAAACAAGTTTTCCAGTTTCTTGAAAGATTGTCACGTTCTGATGGATTGAATGAAAGAAGTCACAAGGATATTGTCCGTTACAAGCATCTATTTCGAGCTATGCTTTTGATCAAAAACTTTAAATTGGTTTACGATAGAAAAACCCCCTTCACTCCAAAGGATTTACTACAATTTTCAGCCGATGATAATCAAGGATATGAGCAAAAATGTATTCAGTTGGCAATGATGATTCTCGAACATAACCCCAAGTCATACCTTGCATTTGAAAAATTGTTTCGTATTCTCAACGACTTGATGTTATATTTTGATGAAGATGGTGAGCTGGAACAATCGGACACTAATGGATGTTTCGATAGATTGAAGAGCGCATGTATTGAGAGTGCTCTCATCGACAACAATTTCTCATATGCATACAAACAAAGTATGGAATTGATTGATCATTTCGCCAAGTCTTCTAGTATTGATGGTTTTTGGCTCACTTTTTACCAAGTAGGGAAATATGTCTCACCAAATTGGATAGATGAGGATTCTGAATCTAATCGCTTAGAAATAATGATCAAACAAAGGGAACTATTGTCACAGACTTTGCAAAAGATAGACTGTGATGGGCATGTGAAGGTGATTTTGGACCAGTGGAATAGACTTAATGAGAAGATTGAGCATGACTATCAAAGTATTGATCAACTTAAATTTGCAGGTTTTGAAACCAAGAGTGATGCAAAAGGACCCGAACTTAGTCAAGTTGAATTAAATATGGCTAGACTTCCGGACAAGGCTGGTGAAAAAATTTCCAACTTGTTTGTTTCGGGATTAGGTTGGGCAATAGGTGCAAATAAGTAAGCAATTAAAGGGGAAAGGAAATGATCGTTTCTGTATTGATTTGTATGAATGACATTTGGTAGGATAACTGCTCCCACAATCTCTTTGTAGTGTGCAACTTTAGCTTTAAGTATACGACTAATATCTCTTAACCCTATTTCACGTTTCACTAAACTATTTAATTGTTCATCTCTAAATTCTAAATATTCTTTGGTAGTTATAATTTTCTTTGTTGAATATGTCAAACTCCCTCTTGTCTCGTGTCCCTGCCTGAGGTAGCCAAAAGTAAATGCACGCGATCGGAGATTTTCAATCCCAATCGAAAAATACTCAATGAGTTTCAAAAGGATTTCATATTCATTTCAATAGTATTTCAACCACACCAGAGATTCACACTTAAATTAACTCCCTGCTTAAAAGCACAAGACCGCATGAGGCTATTGGATTGTGTTGGAAGCTAACAAGTAGATGAGAATATTACAAACAATTGTACGAATAAGCAGATCCAGAATCATACAACGACATATACACGCGTCAGCATCACAAATAAAGATTCGAAAAGCATTGTTTCATACATCAAAGGGACTTGTACTAAGTCAAACGCATCCTAAAGCCCCAATGGCTGAAGGAAATGCTTCTGGGAGCAGCAAGGTTTTGGACGGTATAGACTTTGACGACTCGTTTGGAGAAGAAGAAGAAAGCAGCAGGAATAGTGCTCCAGCGAAAAGTTCAAAACATGATCCTGAAGACCTTGATGATGTGGATCTAGATATATTTACATTGAGCTATGTTCCTGAACCTGTTGAGCATGAAAAGAACGATGCAAAAGACGCGATCGAGCATGATGATGATGTGAATGATTCGTTTGAGTTTTCCGATAGCCTACCGATGCTGCGAAAGACGCAACTGGAGGTTCCAAAGCAAGAAGATGCTGTGGTAGAGACGCAGACGCGCGAAGCGAAAGAAGCAGCTGAGGAGGTCCAACCATCGTTTGAATTTAGTGACACGACTCAACTCGAAAGTCTATTGCAATACCAGCCAAGCAACGAACACCAATTAGGAAAGTCAAACGTTACTTCCGGTGTGGTAAAAAAGGAAATTGAAGACCTTGATGCCGACAGTTTCACGGAAAGTCCATCCAATAGCGACGCGTTTGAATTTAGTGAGAACGATGACGAAGTTTTGGCAATGTTAGACGATGCTGAGTTGCATTCGCAATCGCCCAACAAGAATGACTCTCCACCGGTAGTCACTCGCGCATCATCTTTCAAACGGCTGGCTTCTTCATCACAGCTGCCACCAGAGTCCAAGAGGAGCACTATGCTGCAGTCGCAAACTCAAACAGTAAAAGCTCCTGCTAGAAGCGGAGTATCTAAGTTTATTGTCACTTCGTCACCGCCGAAAAGCTTGCATACGCAGACACTGCAGAGCAAAGCCTCGGAATCAAAGGGCTCACCCGTAACCAATCACCCAGTGGCAAACCCGCCTGCTGAAAGCAACTCTCCGCAAAAAGTGTTTGCACGGCCATCTGCCAAAATTTCTTCATTTACGTACAGAGGTGGTACGGCTACAGGACCTCTGACTCGCAATTACTCAACTGTTCCGCAACTAGAACGTCCGAGCAAGACTCCAATCAATCACCATACAATCCTCCTAGCGACACAGAGACCATCCGTTGAAAAAAGCGAAATACCTGAAGCTGAACAATCAAGAAAAGTCGTTCAGCCAATCATTTTATCAAAGGAGCAAGAAATTGTCCTTCAAAAAGTCCTTCAGGGGACGTCTCTATTCTATACTGGATCTGCAGGAACCGGGAAATCAGTTTTGCTTCGATCCATAATCAAGTCATTGAGGCGAAAGTACCCCACTGGAGTTGCAGTCACGGCTTCCACAGGGTTGGCAGCTTGTAACATTGGTGGAATCACGTTGCACAGTTTTGGTGCAATTGGTTTGGGGACTGGTACGGTGGACAATTTGATCAAAAAAATCAAGCGAAATAAAAAAGCGCATGGTAGGTGGAGAGATACAAAAGTATTGATTATTGACGAGGTATCAATGGTTGATGGCGAGCTATTGGACAAATTGAATGAAATAGCA
This sequence comes from Lodderomyces parapsilosis, assembly GCF_000182765.1. Taxonomy (NCBI): domain Eukaryota; kingdom Fungi; phylum Ascomycota; class Pichiomycetes; order Serinales; family Debaryomycetaceae; genus Lodderomyces; species Lodderomyces parapsilosis. Next base: position 365,764 of record NW_023503284.1, on the reverse strand, counting down.
AAGAGGCTAAGGAAAAACAATGCACCTTTTGGTGGCATTCAATTGGTGGCTTGTGGTGACTTCTATCAACTCCCTCCTGTAGTGAAGAAAATCAGTGCTGAAGGTGATACAAGAGATGATGTTGAAGCATTCTTTTCGTTTGAGAGTTTGGCTTGGAATGAAACTATAGAAGAGACAATTATTTTAAAGGAAATTTTTCGACAAAAGGGTGACCAAGTGTTTATCAACATGTTGAATGAAATGAGGGACGGGAGGATTTCTGAAAAGACTGTTCAAGAGTTTAGAAGGTTATCAAGACCATTGGAATGTCCTGCTGGTATTCTGCCGGCTGAGCTCTTTGCAACTAGAAACGAGGTGGAAAGAGCCAACAATCGACGCTTGAATGCCTTACCTGGTGAAACTGTCAGTTACCACGCGATAGATTCGGGGTCGCTACAAGAGCCACAAAAGTCGGCACTTCTCCTGAACTTTTTGGCTCCACAAGATCTTCTTTTGAAAAAGGATGCTCAGGTGATGTGTGTCAAAAATTTTGATGAGACTCTCGTTAATGGCTCTTTGGGTACCGTTGTTGACTTTGTTGATAAGGATACATATATGAAGGCATTCAAAGACGGTGATCATGTCGATGAAGAAGGAAACTTGAAAGACTTTATTTTCAATGATCCTGACACAAGTATAGGTTTGACAACAGCAACTTTGACTCAAAAAGTAATGACTCATGACGGCAAGCAAACAGATGATAGGAAGACGGAGTTGAACAATGATTTATTAGGGGATTTCAAGAATAGAAAGTTTCCCTTGGTTAAGTTTTTATCACCCGATGGGGTCAACAGCAGGACTGTGCTTGTTGAGCCAGAACAATGGACAGTGGAGGATGAGGATGGGCGCGTACTTGTGTCTCGTGTGCAATTCCCACTAATGTTGGCATGGTCGTTATCGATACATAAATCACAGGGTCAAACGTTATCCCGCGTCAAGGTTGACTTGAAAAGTGTTTTTGAAACGGGTCAATCATATGTCGCATTGTCTCGAGCAACTTCGCGGGATGGTCTCCAAGTACTAAATTTCAATGAGCACAAAGTACGATCTCATCCAAAAGTGGTTGAGTTTTATAAATCATTGGTTGATATAAGCAAAGCGCACTCGACTGGGCAACAAAGACTCAACTTTGCATCTAGAGAATAGAAAATACAACTAGATAGATGAGTTTCACAAAGCAGCTCTACATTCTTCTTTTTACACTCTATTCTAAATTGAGTTTCTTCTATACATGATCTTCCTCTCTCCAAAATCCTTCATGTTGTCTTTATTGACAAATCCAGCGATTTCCGGCAACTCATTTTTGTTTTCCCATTCGGTAAACATCTTATCAGCATACCCTAACCCGACTTGATAGATTTCATCAAATTTCCCAAAGTCCAAGGTGGCGTAGTTATCTATGGGTGGTCGCATGTAGTAAACACCGGGAGCACTTTTTGCTTCCTCTAAAGCATTGACACTAGCAACATAAGCAAGTCTCATTTGTATATCCATCATGTTGGGCACATTGGGATGTTTGGAAAAGGGGTTCCATTTATTGAAAAGCACCCAAAATCCACTCAAGGTGTCGCCATAGTTCATAGGAGTTCTGTCATCTGCTGATCCTACATCCACGGCAATTATATGCTTAGCTCCACGACGCTTCATTTCCATAACCGGCAAATTATCCAAATACCCACCATCCAAAAGCATACATCCTTTAAACGCTATTGGTGGAAGCAATCCGGCTAATGACATGGATGCTCGGATAAATCTCCAAGCGTACCCTGACTCATGTATGTCCATTGTAGAGTTCGTGATGTTTGTTGAATTGCAAAAATATTTCACCCAAAAGTCTTCGATTTCAACAAACCCAAATACTTTCCAAATACCTCTATTGAATTCATAGCCGGTGATGTATGATGTCACTGGGTACGTCAAATCAAACACCATTCTCCACAACGATGCAATTCTTTTGGAGAACTTCTTTGCTCGGCCATAGATGGAAACAATGTTGTAATCCCTTGCATATAGGCCCCCAACAAAAGATCCTATGGATGTTCCACCAATTAAGTCAACAGGAATACCGTGTCGTTCTAACGCGGTGACAACACCGACATGAGCAATACCCCTTGATCCTCCTCCCCCTAAAACTAAACCAACAGCTTCGTTTGATAATATTCTAGCTAGACGTAGAAAATCATTCTTGTGAGACGCCAAAGTGATGTCCTCATGTTGGGGTCGACGGATTCGTTTGAGAGCCTTGGTCGTAGCCTCTTCGACTTTGGAGATGATCAAGTTGTTTTGAGAAAACTTTGCAGCTAAGTCGCTAATGAAAGATTTTTTGCTGGGGCCAAGTGATTCATTGTGCTTCTCAATGCCCATTTGAACATGATGGTGTCCTTGTACCCAGTGTCTATTCTTCAACCATTGGCTGGTGGAACCCGACACAACATACTTATCAGGATGTATTAAACACAAGTCGGTTCGTGCTGTTGTCTTGAGCTTAATCAACAACTGTTCATATTCCCCAATCGACGTGGCTGTGGTATCGTCGTCTGCATCGGCTAATAGCAATATGCAATCCCCCTGGGATATACACGTTGATGTCCAGTGCGATTGAACCGGTGAGTCGCACACATAAACAACTGTTTCATACTCTTCTTCCAAGTACGCAAAGTACCCCGACAACTTCAAACGCGCTAAACTCTCATCAAATGCATGTCTTCCTAAATGGGTCAAAGTCAGAGCCTGGTCCAATGAAATAACGTTTCGACCAATTGCTTTCAACGCATGAACCAATTTGTCAGCAAAGTCGCGAACCGGTAACCCCGACACCGTAGGAAGAATGGTGATTGTTTTGTAGTTTGCGGAAACAAAATTTTCACTACTGGACGAAGTTATAAAATTGTGAGCAGATTGGACAACATTCTTTTCTGATGAAAGAACTTTTGCTGCCACCAAACGTGAAACCTTAACCATGATTGCTGGGTTTTGAAATGAAAGTAATTCAAACAAAGTTCTTGGAATTCTCGCTGTTTCTGAGTCTCTCACGGCAATAAGTGAATTGGTTCTTCTCGAAGCAGTCAACACTTCAACTTCACCAATGGATTCACCGTGTCCATATTCACCCAATACCTCTACGTCATCATCATTCGACCCTTTCTTTTCAATCTTTTTAACCACTCTGAATCTTCCACTGAGTACCACATGGAACCCATTTGCCAAATCGCCCTGTGAGCATAAAATGTTGCCTGCTGGTATATGACACCATTCGAGAGCATAATCTATAATAAGAATCTCTTTAGGTAACAGATTCTTCAACTTGATAGCAACAGGTAATTGTAAGAAGTAGTACTTGTCGAGCAATTTGTTATAATCATTCTTTGCAATAAATGCAACTACGGCACTGGATTTCTTGGGCGTCTTGATTGACACCAACGAACGGAATCCAACCACACATGACAAATATCCTGCAACGCCTCCAGGGCTGACAGAATACACATACTTAGAAGTTGTATGTTGGCTATACTTTTCAGAATCTTTGTAATGCACCTCCAATGATCCATCAATGACGTAATACAAACCACACGTGACTGAATCCTGTTGAACCACAGTTGTGTCTGGTTCAATGTACTTTAACTCCAACACCTTTGCAAATGCATCTTTGATATTCATTTCACTAGGCACCACTTTTTTCTTGAGTGCTTTTTGAAACGATGGACGGCTTGCTGGAGGTGATAAGCTTTTGTGAAGTTGTTTCAAGTTTATTGTATTCATTAGATTCTCATTTTGATCAAATTTAAAGACATTATGGTACATAGGGTTTGGTGTAGACCCATTTGAGAAATTGGTGAGCGCCAACAGCGAGCTACTAGCAGACGAATTCAAACTCAGAAATGGATTTTGCTCATGGACATTATTAGCTTCGCTGTCAATACCAACAAAATGGAATATGTTTTCAATAATTGCAATCCTTAATGAGTTCTCCTCTGTTTCCTCGATATTGTCAGTAAAGTTTACCCTTTTGTTATCATCCATCAACTGAGTAGATGATGTTTTGGACACTTTTTGGTTTGGATCATCACGAGAGATTGGCACTGAGGATAATAAATCACCTGGATTGTTGCTTTTGACTTTCGAATTAAGCAACACATACCGTGAGGACGTTCTTTCAAGAGGACTCCGTCTATACTGTTTGGAGCGCTTTTTAGAACTATTGCTACCTTGCTTCAATCTTTCCACAAGCCCGTCCACTAAATAACTCGGCAAACCCAAGTTCAATGACTTGTTTAAATCAATTTCAACCTTGAATATCTCACCGGTTAATCCCAAATAATTGTGAATTGTGTTCATGGTAACTTTGTACAATCTAGTCAATACCATCATTACAATATGCGAAGTAGCCTTGGGATGCTTCATTTGTACTCGCTCAAATGCAGAGTGTGGAATAATGGCAATTGTCATGGTATCTGTGTGTTTCTTTTTCTTGGGGCGAACAATAATATTGGGATACTCCTTGTCGTCATCTTCATCTTTAAACTTCATTGCGTCAACAGGTTTCCCTATGTAATCAAAGTTTAATGCAACGCCACCTCTTAAATCCTCGTTGGGTGTAAGTATTGGCCCACTTGAACTCATACTAGAGCCCCTCTTGCGTGGCTTAAAGAGTTCCAAAGTTGAAATCAACGAGCTTAAAGGAGCACCACTTTTGACTTCATTCAAAAGCTGGTAGCTTTGGTTTCCAAGTTTGAAGAAATCGTCATTTTCTTCGTAGTCGTCGAAATGCTGAAGATTTTCATTGTCCTCAGTTTCATTGTTGTTGTTGTCACCATGGCTCGACAATGAACTCTTTTTGGGTATCTTGGTATACACTTGCGCAGTACCTTCAACAACAATCAGAAATCCAATCTTTTCATCAAGACACAATACTTCTTCGCTCGATAACTTTTGCGTAGTCATGCTTTTAGTCAATTCATGAAACACTGCTTTGTCCAAGTAACCAAACACTTTGATTGCCGCAAGGAACTCGTCTAGATAGTTACTCGACTTTTCTTCTTTACGCTTCTCAACAAATAAGCTCGCCGATTTCTGGGCTTTATCCGGGCCCTGACTTCTAGATGATGAGCCTTTCATTTTCGTCAGCTTCTTCTTCTCTAAATCTTTGGAGTAGCCAGTGAGGTATTTATATCGTATTATTAGTAGTGATATCATGGTAATTACTAGCATTGTAATTAGAATGGACGATATATGTAAACTAATTTCAAAATTCATTGCAAGAAGGCGAACGATTAAATTGGGGATTTTCAATAGTCCAGTCATGTTGAGGAATTGCATAAACGGAGACACGTCACCATGCCCACTGTACATATCCATTGACTCTGTTGTCTCTCTGCTTGACAGTAGGCCCGCAATGTTTGTTGCCTCATTCATTGTTGCTCTGCCCGATGTTACCTTCTACGCGGAATTTGTGGGTTCATATAAAACAAAGCAGTTGTGAAAAAGAAGTATTACGCTACCCAATACAAATCAAAAAGTCACAAGATCTTACTAACCACTCTTTCTACTTAATTTCATATGGTAAACAACCGAATCTGTCCAAGATGCGCTCTATACCATCCATACCTTTTTCCAAATGGTGGAGCTCAGGTCCATAACTAATTCTCACATAATTATACCAAATAACCTCCTCTAAGTGGCTCAAATTTTGTGGATTTATCAAGAAGAAGAATCCAGGAACAACAATCACCTTTTCGTGTAAGCACTCATGAAAGAAACCCAAACAGTTGCTTAATTTCCCTGGTAAGTGGGACAAATTGAGCCAGAGATAGAAGGTAGAATTTGGGATGGTCTTTTCGGTGAATTTGAAGCCCATTTTGGATAATCTATCAAGAATGTAATCTCGCTTCATCTTAAAGTGCAATTGCAACGCTTTCATTTCACGCTTCACCTTAAGTGGCTGCAAAAAATCAATAGCAACATATTGGAAAGGCGCATTTGATCCACCATCCAAAAAGGACCCAGCAGACGACAATGCATTGATGTAATCCTCTGGACCCAAAACCCAGCAAATTCTCCACCCAGGTAATCTGAATGCTTTTGTTAATCCATTCAAGATTAAAACTGGATCACGATTTACATCTTCGACGAATTCAGCAGAACTGATTGATGATCCATCGCAACCACCATCGTAATAGTAGTGCGAATAAAATTCATCCATAATCAACAAACACTTTTCGCGACACATATTATGAAGCTGGTGCAACTGTTCTGGTTTCATGCAATGACCAGTTGGGTTTCTTGGATTTGACGTCAACAAAGCACTAACACCCCTAGTCAATTCCTCCTTGATCATTTTCAAATGAATTTCATAATTATCAGCCTCCTTTAACGGGACTGGAATTGGTGAAAAGTTTTTAAACAATGACAACATTTCAGCATACGCAGTGTAATCTGGTAAAAAGAAGGACAAGTAACAATCGCTAATAATTGATGCAATTCTTGTCAACCCTGCTCTTCCTCCTGGAACGATACAAACATTTTTGTACGTGTACTTGCTGCCCTTTTTAGTTCTGTATGTCTCATTGTAGAAATTTGCCACTGCTTCTCTCAACTCCTTAATACCTGCAGTAGGGGCGTACTCTCTTGAGCAATCTGGCACATTAATAGTCTTTGGTCTTGGAAACGATCCGGGAATCGTGTCCCCATGCTCAGGAGCACCTTGACCCAAATTAGCCCAATCTCCAACATGTTCAGAGTCGTATCCGTAATCTGCTGCTCTTTCAGTTGCCCAAAGCACACCTGTTGATGAGTTTTTGGAGTTCATAGCAGGTTTAAAGATGTTTTCATCAAACTTTGGCTTTGGTAAAGGAATTGGGGATGCTTCTCTCCCATTTTCCGACTTGGATAACCTGCTAATAAGCGTCTGTCTGTAATTTGCATTCTTTAAATTGGGTGTTGCAGTGGCATTTCTTCCTGGAACTGTTTGATACTGAGGTGTTCCAGACGGAGTAATCAATTCTCTTGGGTGTTGTGGTTGAGGAGATCTAATTGTGTGATCCTGCTGGATGTGAGCATTTACGTGGCTTCCTGGAGTTTGCAGTGGAGTCGGTGTTGACTGAATTGCTTCCAATAAAGAAGAGGCTGATCTCCTCAATGCAGGAGGTAAAGTAGACTCCAATCTTTCAAATTCAAGAATAGATTCTTGGTCATTGTCAGATGACTCGTCAATATTGTGGCCGTTTGACATCTTTGCCTCTATAGTTAGACTAAGTAGCCAAAGGAGTAGTTGATGGAATGGGGAAAAATCTGGAGTTACAATGACAATATCAAAAGCCACGCTGAATTGTGCTGAAGACACGACTAAAGAAAAGAATCATTATGACTCATCGACGTATAAGCTTATATGCTTCAACTTGTACAAATAGTCAACTCCTCTTAAAGAGTAGTGTGGCAGTATATAGACAAAGGATATCAGTTGCCACTTGATCGCATTCAACTCTATGCTTCCCAATTTTCTAGGAGAGATGTGGTTGGTACACAAAAGTGAAGGAGGATATGTAGAAGCGGCCCAGTTTCAACCATTGTTTTCACGGTTTTAATGTTTATGACAGAATATGACTTGTGATCAAGATCACCAGTTCAAGCGCAACCTTTCCAAATGGTGTGTAATTGAATAATGGTTTCAAGTATACCATTTTTTAGAGAGGCTGACATGGAATTCAAGTATCGATCACACTCTTCGAACAAACTACGACCTTGCTTGCTCTACCTGGCTGTAGATGAAGATTCTCTATTCACAAGATGTGGTTTATAGTCTGCTAATTTCTCTTCCGTGTGGCTGAATTCTATTCTTAGTTCCCCGCTTAATTTGGTTGCGAAATTGTGACTAACTACGTTGATCAAAATAGATGAAGCGTTATTATCTTCTTTGAGAAAAGAGATCCTGTAATACTTCCACTAGCTAGTTGAATGAACAAGCGACTGTTGACAGCGTACGAAGAGTCAGTTCCAAGTTAAATCCCTCAAACCATTGTTTTCCCATTAGGATATTTCCCACCAAGCCAAAAAATCAAACCCACACCCTAAAAACTACAACACGAATATAGCAGTGGAGACTACATCAAATCAACTAATGCTCCACGAGAAGATTGATGACGTAGATTCAGGGACGCTTCTCGACATGTCCTACGAGATGCTCAAATGATCTAAAAAAACGGAATCAAAAGCTACTAACTGTTGTGGGCTGGGTGAGCATGCATTGAGATACGACAACTATTTTTAGCTATTCAACTTACAGAGGACCATATACCTCCTATTCACTTCCCAGCTTGAGCTCTATTTTTGCTTCCAATTGCTTGGTGTATCCATTGACATTCCTCATCATCTTCCTACTACTTCATATATATCATTTGGAACTCCATTGCGGTGCCTCTTATTTCCGTAAGATACCCCTCTCTACTCTATTCTTGTTGTCAATGACTCCTGTTTTTATCTAAAGTGTTAGTGATTACTCTTTTCTGCTTATAGCTCCATTGAGTTCACATTTGGTTTTTGTGTTACTTCGGTAGGCACATCCGCTCCCTGAAATGTGATCAACGATACATATACATCGATTACCCCTCTAGACTATAATCCCCTTCAACTTGAAAAGTGGGGGTACAGTTGAAAGTTTGTGTTTGCAATTTACTTTTACCACTTTAAACCCCCCCCCTTTTTTTTTTCTAGCTCTTTTGTCGTATTGGTTCGTGCTTTCGAGTGATAATGAACTACATTGCGATCGGTTACAATTTCTAGATCTCCTTGAAAAAATAAACTCCGCTTTCGAGAAAGAGGGTTACTTTTTAAGTTTGTTACAACGTTGATCCACACTTGATGAATATATATATCTATATGCACCCATGTCCGCAACTACTTGAGGCGTAGAGTGTAAAAGGGCACTCTCTTGTCAATTACTAATTTCTAACGCCATAGAGCATTGTTCTGACACAGTTACCTGATATTACCACACTTTTCATCTCCATTCGAAACGATCCGACCCTCGAAATCATGGCACTCAGATTACCTTCAATAGTTGATACGGAAACCGATTCACTCTACGCACCGGACAATAGTCCTGTTGTGTTCCATAACCCCAATGAGTTGCCAATTGAAACTTTAGTGAACCAAATCTTACCTGTACCAGAGCATATTGGTGGAAGAGCTATCAAGGTCCCCGACACTGCAAAACCAGGATATTCAGAAATTTTTCGAAATGGTGCTTTCCCAAATGGAGTGAAGCTGCATTTGTTACCAGAGTTGGACACCTACCATGCTATATTCGAGTCGACTGTCAAAAGACACCCAAACAGGCCTTGTTTGGCTCACCATGAATACGATTATGAAAATGAGGAGCATAAAGAGAGATATGTTTATCTGACATACCAAAAGGTCAGTGAACGTAAACAAAACTTTGCCAGTGGATTATTATTTTTGCTTGAGAACAACCCATACAAGAACCTCGATTTAGAATCTCATCAAAAAATCATCAACCATGGTAAGGACTACAAGCTGTATGATAAGGATAACCTTTCTTTTATTGTGACATTTTATTCCGGAAACAGACCGGAGTGGATAATCTCAGATTTGGCATGCTCTTCCACTTCCATAACATCAACAGCATTGTATGATACTTTGGGTCCAGCATCGTCCAAGTATATATTACAGACTACTAAATCCCCGGCCGTCATTTGTTCTAAAAACAAAATTGAGGGGTTGATCAAATTGAAAGCCTCAAATCCGAAAGAGCTTGAATCATTGATTACGCTTGTATCAATGGATCCTTTGAAGCCTAGAGACAAGATATCAGATGCAGCTTTAATTGAACTAGCTGATCAGAACAACATCAAATTGTATGATTTCAATCAAGTGGTTAAGATTGGCGAAATCTTCCCTCGAGCTGAAACCACGCCAACTCCGGAAACTACATTCACCCTTACTTTTACATCTGGAACTACCGGAGCTAACCCAAAGGGTGTGGTTTTGCTGCAGAAAGCAGTCGCTGGTGCAATCCTGGGATTTTCAGTTTTGTTGCCTCATCACAAGGGCACGAGAGAGTTTGCCTTCTCACCATTGGTACATATACTTGAAAGGCAAATGTCATCGTCTCTGTTTCTATGTGGAGGCTGTGTTGGGTTCCCTAGATTAGGTGGTACTCCGCAGACATTGTTTGAAGACTTGAAGCTATTCAAACCTACTTTCTTTGCTTGCGTACCAAGAGTATTTTCCAAATTGGAAGCAATAGTCAAGGCGTCTACAGTTGATTCATCATTAAAGACCAAAAAAGGGTTAGATAATCAAGCTATTGACACAAAACGTTCCAAGACTGGAGGTAAAGCTGAGCATTCTATTTATGATCAAGAATTGATCAGGAACTTGCGTTCTAAATTTGGATTTGATAATATGGAGACGTGCTTTACAGGCGGTGCTCCTTGTGCCGTTGAAAGTATTGAATTTTTGAAAACAAGTTTAGGAATTGGTTTCAGTCAAGGATATGGTATGAGTGAATCTTTCGGTGGTGTCTTTATGTCATTGCCATTCCACACCGCTAGCATGGGAACATGCGGTGCAATAACTCCAATGTTTGAAGCTAGGTTAAAAGAATTACCAGAAATGGGTTACCGTTTGAATGATAAAGGTGGACCCAGGGGAGAATTGCAATTACGTGGGTCACAAATGTTTAGTCATTACTACAAGAACCCAGAAGAGACAAAGAAGAGTATCGATGAAGACGGATGGTTTTCGACTGGTGACGTGGCACATGTTACAGGTGAAGGATGGTTCGTCATAATCGACCGAGTAAAGAATTTCTTTAAATTGGCTCAAGGAGAGTATGTCACCCCAGAGAAAGTCGAAAACTTGTACCTTACCAATAATCCCATATTGACACAAGTATATGCACATGGGGACTTTACCCAATCCTATTTGGTAGGAATCATTGGCGTGGATCCAGTGAATATTGTTAACTTTTTAAGTGAAAAGTGTAATATCCCGGCAAATGAGTTGGATACCGAAGAAAAGATTCTTCAAGTTTGTAATCAGCGCCTGATAAGAACTCGAATTTTATTACTGTTGAACTCAAGCATTGGGTCGGTGCTTAGTGGATTTGAAAAGTTGGCCAATATTTATATTGAGTTTGAGCCATTGAGATTGGAGAGGGATGTTATTACTCCAACATCCAAATTAAGAAGACCAATTGCGTCAAAATTCTTTAGACCTCAGATTGATGCTATGTATAGAGAAGGTTCAATTTTGAAAGACTTGAAGTTGTGAAGGAAAGAGCATACTGTGGTCAAAAGGTTAAAATATATTGAATGGCATATAGACTAGTTTGTTTTGCATTATGCAATTAGAGATGACAAGATATCTCTGTAGATTCAATAAATCCCCCCGTCCTTTTCCTCTCATGTAAATTCATTTCGAAAGGCGTGCAGAAAGACTTGACGGCAAATTTAATTGCCCAAATTGCTGCGATTTGGTTCGCTATAAACAGCTAGCCATGTAATGGAAAGCATAGCAGATTATCTCAATATGTACGAGAAAAGCTACACACAAAAAGATCCAATCGTAAACATTTCCTCTATTCCGTTCTATTTCATTATATAACCTCTAACTTTATATAGGTCAATTAATGTACACCTTTTTTAAACTCTGTCTTGTCTCTCAAAAATATTTTCCACATTCTCAGTTTCCGGTTTGTTGGTGTCCGTTTTGAACAATCCATGTTCATGGTTTTCAAGGAAAATCTCTTGGTTTTCATTCTTTACACTGTTCAACACAATCTTGTGAGCTTTTCTAGCCGGAATGTTTCTGTTGAATAATTTGTCCATGTCTTCCAATGCAATACCTTTTGTCTCTGGCAAAAGAAAGTACACAAATGGAATTGATGCCAACGCTAATGCAGCAAAGAAGAAATAGATTCCATATGACATACTCTTGATCATCTGTTGTGTCCATCTAGACATAACAAAGATGGCTACCCATGAGGAAGCAGCATTGATTGCTTGAACAAACGATCTAATGTTTTGATCAAAAACTTCACTACCAACAACGAATGGGCCACCTGACCATGCAGAAATGAACGACGCAATCCAGATATACATCATTCCAATAGCAGCCTTACCCCCTGGACCAGCCAGGACTCCTGGTTTAGTAGGATCATTCACTTTCAAGTATGCACCAATGTACCAAAAACAAATCGAACATAGCCCTGAAGACACCATAAACGAAAGTCTTCTACCAACAGTATCCACAAGCACCAAGATGTAGAAAAATGTACAAAAGAACTTGACAACACCAAACATACCGGTTGAAAATAATGAAGAGTTGACACCTTTGACCCCCAATCCTCTAAACAATTTTGGTGAATAATAGTTGATAGCTTGAATTCCCATAAAATTGCAAAACTGGAACAACATGACAGTGATGAATAACCGGTGTAACAAGTTTCTGTTGTGAAAGAAGACTTCGTAAAATGGATCCAAGATACCCAAACCAACCTTATTTTTTTGTTCCTCAATGCTTTCCTTACATTGATTGATTTCATAGATGATGTACTCATCAGTCTCTGGCAATTTTCTAAACCATGTGAGATTCTTGATTGCTTCTTCGTATTTGCCAACTTGCATCAACCATCTTGGACTTTCTTTCATGAAAATACTTCCAATCAAGAACAACCCACTTGGAATCAATTGAATGGCAAAAGGAATCATCCATTGCTTCCTGCTCAGTGGGATGTTTGTATCCACGGCATAATTTATCCAGAACCCAACTAGATCCCCAACTCTCCATCCAATCTCATAACTTGCTGTCAATTGACCTCTGATTGCCGGTGGCGATATTTCTGAAATGTAAACAACTGTCAAGTTAGTAGAGCAACCAACAGATAACCCTGCCAAGACTCTACCCGCATATATGGGACCAAGACCGACAGAGTCCTTTGCAGCAAGCATAATACCAGAACCGAGAGTGATCAACAAAGCAGCAGCAATCAAGGGGATCCTTCTTCCAAAGTAATATGAACCAGGGTATGAAAACAAGGCACCAAAGAAACAACCAACATGAAACACTGAAATGACATTGGATACGATATAAGCCTCATTAGTTGCAACGTCCAAGCCAAACTCTTTTCTAAAAGATTCCAAAGCAACTGTACCTCCAATGAAACCACTGTCGTAACCAATAATAATAGCAGCGGCAGAAGCCATAATCGCCGTCAAGTAAACCCGGTAGTTATACACTTGCGGTGGAGTAGGTCTATCTTCAATTTTTTCAAAAATGTTCTTGACCTTAAACTTGTTTCTGAATCTGTGCTTGCTCTTTACTGTATCAACAGTGTGAATAGATTCCTTGTCTGATTTTTCATCAGACATTGCCGACTGTAAGCTCCTAGCGTCGTTACTCATTATATCGAGGAGTGATGTATACAATAAGTAATAACTAGAATGTCTCTCAAAATTTGAATACCTTTTGGGTTTATTTATATCATTTGCAAGCTATGGGAAAAATCACTTTCCTTACTAATTATAACTAAGCAGCAACCGTGATTTTGTGAGATCCATAACCTAACTGAGATATCCTTTGATGATGCAATACCCCTTCAATAATTAAAAATTTTTACTTTTTGTTGGTTGGATTTTTGGTTTTGCGATTTTAGGTAGTCCGGTCATTGTTAAAATTTCTTTTTCGACTCTTCTTGGCGTCTAGTTTACACAATACCAGCAACAGTGCTGCACTGTTATATCATAGCTGCTGCGCACAATAGCGATGCAGCTTTACAGAAGCCGATCGGCTGAAGATAAAGATCGACTGTCTGATGCATTACGTGAGAGCCATCTCTTAGTCGTGTGACTCCATCTACCTCTACTGCCATTTTTGATCACTTAACATCCACTCCTTGCAAATTTCGAAGAAATCAGATCGTAGACAAGATACCCGAGATTTGCCCCTTTGTGTTAGTTGCATTTTGTTGTGTTCCTATTGTCTTTTGCTCCTTTTCTTTCTCTTTTTATTTTTTTGGTTATTTGTCTTCCTTGAAATTTCGCGAAAAAAACCCCCAATCCCCCAAAACTAAGGTGGGGAAGAGTGGAGGTGGCGTGGGGGCGCTTGCGTACCTGCTGTGCATATACAGAGAACATCTAACCCCCCACAATCTGGGGTACTGTAAATCCCTGTGAAATGAATCCCATCCTCCTGGGGTCATTCTATTTACCCCCTCGCCACTTCAACCGGGTGTGGTGTATAGCTAGATAATGTTGTTGTTGTTGGTGGACTTCCCCAAAGAAAAAAATAATTATTCCGAAGCTTTGTAGTTTTTCCGAGATTTAAAAAAAACAATAAAGAGCAAACCTTTTTCCGCTGCATTAAAGCGCGGTTTTTTTTGCCTAAGTTTTATCTAGAACCACTCATCGGCTGTAAAATCTACACCGAGTAAACTCTCCGATTGGCTTACTCTTTTCGATGGTTAGATGGAGCGTGTGGGGTCAATCCGACTCAACCTTGATGCTTCTTTTGTGTGTGTTTGTGGGCGCTGATCTCTGCACCCCATGAAATAAGCAAAAGTTTATCAACTGCACTTGAGGAATCATTGAGAAACAAATTAACTTCCACCGTAAATGCTACAATACGTTTATTTTTTGATAACGATTTGCATTCGTCGAGAGATGCAAAGTTTGGGGGATACCATAGTTAATTACGATAATTTTTTGGGGGATCCGGTATCACGTGTTACCATTGGGGCTCTTAAGGCGATTCTATTTCTGTCGTGCACTAAATCCTAATACACAAGCAATACTCTATATGAGGCCACTTAATGTGAGCTTCTCCAAGAACGGCGCCAAATCATCCTTCCTAATTTCTATTATTGAACTATCAAAACTGTCAACACGCACTTTAGCTCCAGATGTGTTTGACAATTGTTGAAATGCAACACTGAATGTATTTAAATGCGTTGTCATTGATTCAGCAGTAATTTTATCATTGCTTTGTTCTTGCAACAACTTGGCCTTTTCTGAATTGCTCATTCCACGAGGGTACCTTGGTGCAAGGCCAATAACAAGATAAGTGTCACTGCTCACATCCAAACTCGCCACTACTAATGGTTTCAAAGAATGGTTTCCGTTGATAAAGTCCAATTCGGCCAAGTTTTCGATCAACCAAGAGCCCAATTTTGACAACATTAGTGGGTTAATAAATATTTCCAAATCGGGAACAGCACCATCATTCAACACGCATAATCGATAGAGCTTCAAGTTTTTGATCATCTTACGTTCAAGTAAAGACATTCCTGTTCGAAATGTGATTTGTTGTAACTGTTTTGCGTATTCCAAACCTCGGAAAAGTAACTCACTTCCTTTCAATTTCGCAAACGGGGATGATTGTGTGGCGCTTGTTTTCAACGATTTGGTAACATTTAAAGCATCCCACGATGACCAGAAATTATTCAACCAAGAACTCTCCTTCCTTTCCATTCTTTTCCTTATCTTGTCGTCTTCGTTGTCAAGAGTTTTGTCATCCTCTTCATTACGTTTCGCCGACTCTTGAATGAACTTCTCATCAAACTCAAGTAACGCGCTTAAAGCTTCAACACACTCCATCGCAGAAAGCAGCCCCGTGTATCCATATGTCTTTATGAACCCTTCCCTAACTATTCCCTCTAGTCCATAAATTGGCAAATAGCGACGAAATATAATAGGCAATTGTCGCTTCACTTTTGTATCCATGTATAACCACTTTTGTTGAGCAACAGCTAATGAAACCCCCATCTTTGCAAAAAGCTTATGAAGCCTCTTTTTACCTTCGTCTGTCCACAAGTTCAACTTAGAATTCACATGACTTGAATAGAAAAAAGAATCATACAAAGTCCAGTGCCGTAGTAGAAACAAATGGTAATCTCGTTCAACACGTAGAATGCTTTGGTCAGCCTTCTTTTTGGTATTTTCGTGCTCCGGGTTCAACCTCATCACTTCCTCTTTGAGAAGTGGTTGTAGTTTATCATAAATCTCAGGATAGTGGCTATCCAACGACGATGTTCCAATGATGGCGATCCACAAACTTTCCAAGTTTGTCTCTCCAATGGCTGTAAGAAGTGCATAAACGGTGATGGTGTTGGCGGTGCTAATGGTAGAACCTTGATTGTAGTACGTCTGTAATTTGTCTTCATTAAGTGACCTTTTTTGCTTCTTTAGTTTCTCGAGTTGTCGCGAATGTCTTTCTTGTAGCTTTCGTTTGCGTGAGATTGTATCTTCGGAATCCTGTGAGCTGATCGCAAGTTCACTTTCTGATGGTAGATCCACATCTGTCTCTTCTTCCACCTCTTCCGCGGAGTCCAATTCCGACTCAGAACCTGAATCTTCTTCATCGCCCTCCAAGATCAAAATCTCATACGCTTTCTTCTCCTCCAGCAAAGTTCCATCGACATATCCATCATCAAAACAAACCACAACCTCAGACCCAAAAAGATTATCCAAATTCCACGGTCTGTGTCCATCAATAACATATATTTTTCTCTTGAACTGATTTTGCTTCACGTCATTTAAGTCTTGATCATCCTCTTGTTGCTCAGCGTCATTATCCAACAACTCCTCCGGGTTAACCTCCAAAAAGCTTTCAATATCCAACATGGCTCCACAACCAATTAACATCACGTTACTCACGTCGTCGTCTAGTCTATCATAATGCAGTTTGAGATCCTTGTATCCCACCACTGGGAGTAGCTGATACTGTATCAACTCTTTCTTTAATAGTAAACTAAACATCTTGGCAGCGCATAGTGAATCAACATCTAAACAAGATACAAAAATGACCAATTTACATGTCGAGTGAGATAGTGACGTTCGTTTCAAGTCTCGATATGCTGCAAAGTATTGGTTAGGTGTGATATACATGTGGTATCATCAACGTAATGGCAAATGGGGAGTAAAGTCTTGTTTTGTTGTTTATTCAGTAAGAATTCCATTTTTTTTTCACGCGTCCATCAAATAACGTCAAAGTGGACACAAAACTATGATGATTTGAACGCGCTAGAAATGAAATTGTTATTCTCAAATGCTACCACCACCCTGTAATGTAGTTGCATACATTGAAGCGTCCATGGGACCATCAGAATCAAAAAAAAAAAAAAAAAAAGGAAGCATATACATTGAACATAAGGGGGCATTACATAACTTACACCTATT
Organism: Lodderomyces parapsilosis; assembly: GCF_000182765.1. NCBI lineage: Eukaryota > Fungi > Ascomycota > Pichiomycetes > Serinales > Debaryomycetaceae > Lodderomyces > Lodderomyces parapsilosis. The sequence continues at coordinate 348,533 of NW_023503284.1, read as the reverse complement.
TCATGGCCATTGACTTGGTCTCAATCCAAAGTAACCTTCAGGGGCATCAGCAGCATTCAATCGACCTTGGCCGCCCATACCTTCAATACCCCTCCAAATCACATTGTTCCCCCACCAGTCCAAAGATTTGTCCTTGTATTGCACGGCAAAGAAGATGATGATTGCACTAAATGCAACACCGGCATCCATTGCACCAGACAAGACAAAGTTGTACTTCTGCCACCATGCTAAGTATCTACTCTTCAAGAACCACATGAACATGGTCGAAATGTACACTCCACCGGTGAAGAATGACAAGTTGTATGGAGCATAAAATACGAATCCACCCACCATCAATGTAGGTTGAAAGTATTTGGTGTACTTTTTAGGACCATACTTTTTGAATGCAATGCATGGGAATGCTAACAAAAATCCAATCAAGAAACACCATTGCAAGATAGGATATAACCCACCAAACACCTTTTTAGGGCCAATGACACCCCACAAAATTGAAGCATTGTAAAACACGGTTGCGCCCGGACATGTAAACTTTTGTGTGTTATTTGGAGCACAGTAGTTGGCAATATTGGCAATCTGGAAGTTGAGTACTGCCAAACCCAAAAATGATGCAATCAAGATGGAAAACATTTGCGTTCTGAAAACAGCTCTTGGTGGGATCTTGAGGTAGTGACCCATTTTTTGATCGGAAATATAGTTTTGTGCTTGACCGTTGATATTGTAACCAAATGCCTTGATAAACATCAAAGCCAAACCGTTACCTGGTAATGCAAAACCAACAATCAATTGCACCAACACATTCAATCCAAAAGAGAAACCCGTGGTGGAATAAATTGCCGTCAATGGGATAAGAAACACAAAATTGATACCAACAGCAAAGAAAATACCCCATACTGGTGTTTGTGCTGGGTAAATCTGAACACAAATGATTGCCAATGCAATTGAAACCACCAACACGATAGCAAATATCCAGTCAGGAACTTCCTTGTACTTCTTCATCATTATGGTGTGTGGATCATTAAAACCTTCATAAACTGATCCTCTAAAGTTTTTGAATCCTCGGGTCAACCCCTTCATTGCTGCCCACATTGGCTTTCTATTCATAAACACTTCGTACACAATCGAAAATGGATAGATGGCGATAAAAGCACCATAAACCACCAAATTGGCGGCGGAGTAGTATGGGGGTCCCACCTGATCGTACTTTGCTTGATCAAATAATGTATCTTCATTGACAATGTTTTCCACAGAGTAAATTGATCCAAAACGATCCCATAATGAGGCGGAGTTGATTGGAACATAGCCTGTCCATTTGTGATTGGTGAACCATAATGCTGCGATGACGATGAACCCAATGACCATGCCAATGTACTGACTAAGTTGTGCATAAAACGGGTAGATCAAACATCCATTGAAATTCAAGATATTCCAATCAAATGTTGGCCATGGGTTGAGGCCCAATCCGGAGGCAGATCCAGTAATAGCAACCAAGGTTGGGTTATTTGGAGCAATCCAGGTTGGCCAGTTGAAATAGGACAAGGCATTGAAAAGGTAGGTGGGGATCCAGTTGTAACAGAAGGAGAATGTAAATACCAAAAAGAACCACTTGTATCGTGATAAAGTCCATCCATGGATATTTTCCTTGGTTTCAGTCTGTACCAACGCTTTATTCAAGGCAATGATTGGCAAAATTGTTGGCCAGATAGCCTTGTGGGGATAGATTGCGAATCTTCTCAAAAGTCCCGCAAATCCAATACCAAGATAGTTGGTGGCCATGGTGAGCAATATTTGGTACCCAAAATCAACCCATTGGTTATTGTAAAACCTTTCAACTTTTTGTGCATGAAGATTGTAACTAACATAAGCAAACCCACTGGAAACACTGTAAAAGATTGTTGTCAACATTTGCTCCTTGTGATTCCATGGACCAGGATTTAAATCAACATGCCACTTGCCTAGCTTGACCACCTTTTTGGGCAAAATTTTTTCAACGACTTTTCCAGAAGGATACAAAAACAATTGAACAACGGTTGATGACAAGGTAATGGTGGGCTGTCTTTCTGCAAAGAATTGGTTAATGAACGTACCCAAACAAGTCCAGATTATACCAAGCAAGTACACACGGAAGGTTTCACATGGAATTGAAGAGTCATCATATGGCTCTGTAACTGCCCTGACTTCAGGATAAGGCGAATAATATGCAATCAATGCAGCCTCTAATCTGATTTGAAGGTTAAAGTCAACAATTTCAAAACAATCAAAGTCTTGATCCTCTTGGTCCAGGTTCAACTCATCAGCTTTGCCAACTTCCGAAACTTTTTGCTTTTCAGACCATTTCTCCTTGTGACTGACTTCCTTATCCAATGAAACAGTGGAACCAGACGAACCTTCTTCCCCCATTTGTGTGTTGGTATACGCAACTAGCTTTTCCCAAAAATCATATTCATTAGTGGGGATATTGACATCCTCGTCGTGATCAACAATTGCCTCCTTTACAATCTTGATTGATTCTTCAACTGTCAACCCTGCAATTTTTTCAATCATAAAGATAGCAACTGGAGACAAGTGGCCAAGATCTACAATCGTGTGCAAGTTCATTCTCTTCAAAATCAATCGCTTCTGGAACTCAGTGAGTGAAGTTCCCACATCTCCCACTGAGATGGCCTGGGATTGGATAGCATGTAAATCGATTTCGTGGTCAGCAACATCAAGAACGTGGTCGGTGGATTGAACTGACTTGGTAACAACTATGTGTCCCTTTTCTGTCATGTCAACTGGTTGCAGTAAAATTAGAAGGACTGATCTAGGGAGGAGGGAACATGTCTAAGACAGGGGGGGAAGTTTGACTCGATTTTATAGTGGAATGTTACTTCTTCTCCACCCCAGATCAATTTATTCCAAACTTGTGACAATTTGCAAAATTCCATACCCATATATTCTCCAAGAAAATAAACTGAAAAAACACCTTACTGATAACAAAATAATGATGATGCTTGTTTGTTGCCGCATGGAGGAAAAATTGTGGATAGTTTTCCACCAGGAAGTTGATGAATTCTCAGCTGGTATATTATCTTGGCGGTAAGGTATTGATGCCATTAGAGGTGAGTCAAGCTGGGAGGCAGAGCGGTTGTAGCTCTGTTTCAATGTAGCAATTGTCTATTGAACAATTGAGCTCTTCTGAATACAACGTTTACACTAATGTAACCTCCAACACTAGTATTATTTTCAGTAGACCATATTCTTTCTCTATAAAAATAAAGTTGGAGCGAATCTTTTACTACGGGCCATTCGTTGAAGTATTTTCCTTGGAGTGTTTCGACGTCTTGGCAAGAAAAAAATGGTTGATTGAAATTCCGATTTATCCCAGCTGGGTAAGCACCACACTGATAAGGATGTTTGTTATCGGACACTCAATTGGTTAGTAGCTCGACGATTTTCTTGTACTGTAGGGTACTTTCCCTACTAGAATCAATGTGGCACACTATGGTACAATTTTGACGTGCGATTCGCATTTTAGCTGACAGGATGTCAAAAGAATTGCGGGGAGCATAACGAGGAGAACAGGCTACATCATCAGCGCCTTTTAATGTATGGCTGAAGTTCAAACCCCTCAGCAATAGAGGAAGAGAGAGCTACCTATGCCTGTTTTGACATGTTTGGTATGTGCTCGGGGAATGCATAAGTTGGTGCCGTTTGAAAAGCCAAGGAAAAATATGGCGCAAAACTTTGAAAAATAAAAAAAAAAAAAAATTTGGTCTTGGTGAAACACGACGCTTAGTTTGAGCCTTAAGACGTGATTGAGCTATAACTATGGAAGATAAGAGATTCTTGGAAGGTTGAAATGTGGCTCCTTATCAAAAAGCCGTGCGAAAGAGGGTACATGAACAACCCAGCCAAGAAATAGAATACTGGGGTCGCTACCCCAATTTTCGGAGAGTACTGATCGTTATCTAAAATCATTCTTCGATTAGTTTTGGAAAAATTATATCTACATTTTCGCAGCCACTTGTTCCTAAGGCGCCAATGAAAAACTTGGTAGGGAAGCCCGACAATATTAAGGACAAGCATGGTGGAAATCGCCTCCAGTGTGTGCTCCCTTCGATTGCACTTTCCCTCTTGTTTACCACCAACACGTGCACAACGATATTGTTATTCTCAATATAACTCTAGACACTTACGTACCATATGGCATACTCGAATATTTACCGCCCTACATTGCATCAAACAATAAAACAACTTTATTTTTCCGCTCCTCCCCGACGCGATTCCATCAGCAGTGGCACTGACATCAACATCATCACATAAACGAAAGATCTAAACCTTCCTTCAAAGCAAAACCTTCTCTTGCATAAAGTTTCATGGCTTAATTGTTGAGTCATCATGTACGATGTCCTGTCTGACTTTTCAAAAAAGCATTTTTAGCGATTTGCTTTTTTAGTTTAGAGCTGTCAATGTAAAGCAAGTCAATACAAAAAAATTGCGAAAGCTTAAAATGTTTTTTGCTCTCTGCAACACAGCAGGTACACAAGGTAAACGGTTGCCCCTGCTTTCGAATTGCAGAATGTAAATGCAATGGCATTAACTACCTTTGCGGGTGTAATTTGTAGATTAAAAACTTGTTCATCAGGAGGCCCAAAAAGAGCAAGTGGGCCAATGTAACTATTTCAAAAAATACCCGCTGGAGCTAACCATTTACCAAGCACCAGAAATACCACGGACAATTTATAACGCCGCCACGAAACAATAAGACCCAGTTTTATATAAAGTCCACACTGTGCATTAAGTCCGTGCATGGTTCGATTGCGCAAATGCCCGAGCTAAAGTGAGTCAAAGGTTACTCTGCAAGGATTAATCGTACGATACATTCTGGTTAATCTCATAACCGTACAAGACGCCTTGAAAGGGGGGGTGATATATACGACCAATTCACTGCTGCTACGCGTGGTAACCCAATACCTTTTATGAGTATTACACGACGTAAATGAAATTTTCAGTGTTCTCAACCCCTCAAACCAACTATCCTTTTACGTTTCAAACGAGATTGTTGGTTGTCGTTGTCGCGTATACTTTCGCCTCAAAAGCAAGCTCTTTTAAAGGAAATAAGCGGTTGTGCTTTGTCATTCTTTTTCAACGAATTTTAGATTTTGCATATGCATTATGCAGAGCGAAAGAGCAAAGAAAAAAAAATAGACCAAAGTACCTCGGGTATTTCCGTAATGCGATTGTTGGTTGTATCCCATATCACAAAAACTGAACTTGCCAAAAATCATACGATTTTTCCAATCTTGTTTAAACTAAATCCTATTGTTTACTCTATTAACCTCAAAGCCTCATAATGGACAGCCCAATTTTTCAGTGCCCGATGAAACAGAACCTCCTTTATGAGATGTTTCTTTCGACGTGTGCATGCATATATGTATACGTATACATGCGTATGCACATGCACTAGAAACAATGCACGTACCCCAGACATGTACTGTCATGTCTGTTTGGCAGGTTTTGCGAATTTGACAGATTCCGTTAGGGTTTGTGCAAAAGCTTGCAGATGATTGGTCTGTTGTTACTAAGTGAGCCATTTACCAAACACACTTAGCGCTATCCTTCATTTATATGGTGAGTGCCACCAAACCACTATAAATATTTCACTGGTAATAATACAATTAAACTATATATGCTTCTCAAACTATACAGCCAAAACTGTCATAAATAATCAAGTTACCCTCAGCTATGTTCACGATGTGAGCCACTGCTACTCCCCTTCTGCTTCTTCTTTCGATGGCACCTCTTTACTTTCCAACTTTTGGCAGATGCTGCGTATGCTGATGTGGTGATACATGTACTCCTCCAACACTAGCTGATGGTTGCTGTGGCGTATGTTGTTGAGCACCAACAGCTCCAGTACTGCCGGGTTCTGAATTGGCAGCTGCACCTGCATTGCTTGTTGCTCCACTTGTACTTGTTTGTGCTGGATATCCCGATGTTGTTGCATAATTGTTGTAGGATCCTTGTGATTGTTGTGGTGGAGGTTGTTGGTATTGGTATGGATAAGACGATGACGAGGAACCGGCTCCTGTTGTATTCTGATTACCACCACCACTTGCATTTGAATAATACCCTCCTTGTTGGTAGCCGTACGGTTGTTGTTGTTGTGCTTGGTACTGGTCTTGTCCTTGTGGCGTTTGTTGTCCCTGTTGTGCTTGTTGTTGGTATGTGTATTGCTGTGGATAACCACTGGCTCCTCCATATCCTTGATAGTATGAACCGCCTGATCCGGACTGTGAGGCGTTTGTGGCACCACCTGAAGTACCAGCACTTGCCTTGGAAACAGAAGGGCTTGTATTTGAGCTTGTGCTTGTAGCAGCGCCTGTGTTTGCACCAGCGTTTCCAGCATTACCACCACTCGATGAAGGTGTCACGCCTGTCTGTATCACCCTTTTAATATCCCTCACAAACAAGGGGTACAACAAATCAACAATGTTTTCTCTCTGAGCCATGCTCAACGCACGTTCAAATGGAATCCAAACACCCTTTAAATGCATTGACCCAATCTTTACCACATGCCTAACTTTCTCCAGTTTCAAGATTCCGTCTCTTCTACCACGCGTCATTTGCGCCACATTTAACAACTTGGTCCCATTGATCATATTGTTATCAGCTCTACGAACCACACTAACATTATTAGCATCGACTTGGTAACATAGTGTCTTTTCGTCCTCCCACATCGTAGTTGTTACTCTTGGTCTAATTCCTGGTGGCTGGTATTGTCCCACGGTTGAAGTTGATGCGTGATTAAGGGTATCTTGCTGAGGCATAGGTCTTTGCATAGGGTGGTGAGATGGAGTTGCGTGTTGTGGTTGCGAGACGGATGATGCAGTCGATGTGGGTCCTTGTGGTGCACTAGTATAACTCCTGTTTCCTCCATAGGGTTGTTGTTGTTGTTGGACACTTTGTGCTGGTGGATAATACGACTGAGTATTTCCCGGGTACTGGTAACGACTATAGCTGTACTCCAGCTGTTGAGGATTCTGTTGTTGGTTGTACATGTAGTATGAAGCATAAGGTTGTTGGGATTGTTGCAGCGTTGGTTGTTGCTGTTGTTGCTGGTGTTGTTGCGGTGTACCCGATGCTGCTTCTGCTCCTGTTGTTTGTTGTGCATATTGTGGGGTGTTAGGAGCCGGTGGAACTGCTGCTCCGCTCTGTGGAGCACTTGCACTGTTGTAGTTTCCGTTCATTTGAGATCTAAGTGGCAATGAATAAGTAGACATGAATTTAAATACAGGTAGTTGAAATTGGAGTCAATATCTTGTCTAGCTTTTGATTGCAATGACTTGTGTGTGATTTCAAATATGTTCAATCTGACAATGTTGTGAACTTAAACGCGTGAAATCCGTTCGTGATCTATGTGTATCTATCGCAATCTCCTTGATCTTTGCGCTTTTACGACCTGTTATTTTCTTCTCCTAACTCTTTATTATTTCAGCTTTTCCTTTTGGATATGTGTAACTGAAATGTAGAAAAAAACGAAAAAAACGAAAAAAATCTCTGACGTCTTTATAAATGATCCTTTAGTAATGCAACCCCGTGATGAAATTTTTCTCTCCAAAAGTTTACTGCTTTGGTTGATTAAGTGACCTCTTTTTATGAAGTTTAATTCAAATGGGGTTTACCTTTAGAACTGGTTTGTAATGAAAAGGAAAAAAATAATGAGCTGATTATAATATTTCCAGTCGGCGTTTAATTTTTTAAACTTCTTTTCAACTTTTTTTCTTTCAAAATCGCTCCCCTTATTGATTTAGTGGAGTAGCAGTATAATAAAGTATTATAATTGGAATAAAAAAATTGAGTTATGTTTCACCTAGAATTAGTGAAAAGTGTATTTCAGGATTAATAATACCTGATCAATGGTAAACCGATGATTGGACTTCAATCGTCTTCAAATTGACAGACTTCAACCGTTTTATCGATACAGTAACTGATAATTATAAACAGGACGGTTTGTCTTGTTTGTGTAAAAGTGCCTGATACGTGAGTTTATGTACCAAAGAATAATAAATGTATCTCTATGCAAGGGACTCTTCTGGATGCTGTTGTGGCCGATGTGTCGTCTTTTTCCTATGTCTTGTCCCAAACTTGAATGTTGTGACAATCAGATTTGTATTTCAATGGTAATGCTAGGGATTAGTTGCAACAAAGACAGGTTCCTTAATGTGAATAGCTCGCTCTGGGTTGTATTTAGAATAAACTTTTGGCTTCGATCGTTGTGGGCGTATAGTTTGTTAGGCTAAAAGCTGTTACTCGTACCAAATGTGAGTTTTGTTCGTTTTGGCTTTTTGGCTTTTTGGCTGTTTTTTGTTTGTTTACTTTTCTCGGACAAAAAAGAAAAAGTATGACAAAAGGTGGACTTCCGGAAAACCAAAAAAAAAAATAAGTTACTTAGATCTAGGATCTCTTTAATGAAGTCCGGTACTGTGTACGTTTGCTGAAGATCCGATGAAGATTGAGAAACCTTTTGTGAAAATGGTGTTGGTAAAAATTGCAAATCCTTTTTTTCAACTATTTTAAAAATTATCAGGGAATTGACTCACTATATAAACACTTGTGTTCGAAGTACGATTTCTCTCTTTCTTTTCCTTCTGATTCTTCAAATCTGGCCATAAAAACAATCGAGGCATGTCTGCCTAAATGCCCTCAGTACAAAAGGAAAAATGCACATTTAGTCCATTATGCATTGAAAAAAAAAAAAGTGATGACAAAAAGACCTTATATCACAGACAAATAACAATAATAACAACACTACAAAAAAGCTCTAGAAATACTACTCTCTGCATACCTGTATGATCCAAAATAGCAAAAAAAAAGAAAAAAGAAAAAAGTTTAAACACACCATTGCCTGTTGTTTTGTTTAGTTTCTCTATTGTTTACAGTTTCAACTTGATATGTACATACGCAGGTGACTTGACGCCCAATAAAAAAATTACATACAGTGCAGTATCAACGTTGTATAATTGATTGCGCGACTCACTACAGCAGCTCTGGATACTAGGATTTGGGCCAACGCCTTCAGTTTAATGTCTTCTAATTAGCGCTGTTTCATTTGGCGGCAACCACAAATGAAACTGATATTAAGCTTTTTTGTTTATGTGCAGTACCATAAAATAATGTTCTGAGTTTGTGTTTTGTGATCGTATTTATTGTCGGGCTTTGTTGATTGTTGCGCAAACAGAAAAGTTATCCTTTTTCAAAAAGGGTGTGTTGGGTTCTGTACTCCAAAACAAGGTTTATGGTCATGCATAAACTAAATTAGAACGAGATTGAGTTCTTTAATAAGTGCTTAGTAAAAAGGTTAAACCATGAACAATAATTTAAAAGGAATCCAAATTTAGGTCGTCACGCATGTGGTATGCTATTCTCGATCCAATTTCTGACGACTAGTACTAGTTGTTTGGTTCAATCTAGAACCAATCTTGACTAGGATGTGTATGGTACACATTGGGTGTCCTTTTACGACTGCAGAACTGTCAATGCGTTCAACATATTATAAAATTTTGCAGCTCGTATATGTTCCAACGGCACTCTAAGAACAGCATATGCACCGGTAACAGCGCGCGCAATTAAATTGCATCTCGTTTGCCACAGTGAAAAAGCCTATTGTTTCGATCTTGGTTAAGCAGAAAACTGTAATTGTAATGCCAGCAAGGGAATTCTTCTGCATCGAGTAATACATAATCTGGGCCCTTACATGCTACATAGACACCCCTCGCTTTTGCAATCATGAGCTATCCGCTATCAAAATTCCCATCTCTAGAGAGTTATTTCGTTGCTTCACCTGGACATCATCTTGGGCCATGATTTTCTTTCATCCCATTACCTTCGTATTCGCTATTTTGTGTAAACTTAATCCATCACACACGACCTTCTTTTGCATTTGGTTTATACTTGGAAATGTATGCAGTGTGGGTAAAGCCCTCACCACATTGTCTTTTCAGACTTTGATTATCCGTAGCTCAATATCACACAAACTTGACAATAGAGAGAATGTTATTTCACCCAACCAAAATTTCAAAAGCAATTGAAAAGAAAAAAGAACTGGTGCCCTCAAATCAAGCTCCTATCACATGTGGTACCGTTGCGGAAATACCCTACAACAATAGAGCATGTCAATTTGGCATTTTCCGTAAGAAAAGAAAATGTTGTGTCTATTTCCTTTTGTTTTCTACCTCATGCATGGAAAAAGCATGCAAACCCCAAACGCAAACTTGCATGATGAACGATTTGCAAAACTCATCACTTGCAATCGCTACCTTAAAAAAAAATGAGCTGAGAACAATAGGATCCATTTGTGGTATTAGCAAATGCAAATCTTCGTCGCGTTCTCAAATATTATTTTTGGCAAGTCTATTCCTCCGAAGTAAAGAAATTTTCTAATAATAGATCTCTCTAATTGTAACGCAAAAAAAAAAAAGAGACTTTTGTTGTAAAGAGCTTGTATTTGCAATACATAAAGCATCCCCTCCTGTCTTCTCCTCAATGTGACCTGTCTAAACTTGTTTAAAAAATCTATGAATCAGCTGTGCCGAAACATGAAACAATGACCCCCGTCGGCAACACTTTCCTGCTCTTTGTTAATCATAGTGTGACAAAACAGTTTGCTCTTGTGTCGATATTGGAAAGCACTTTTAGATCGTACATATACTTCAAGTACCCGCGGATTTACAATAGAGTTTGAAAAATGATCTTGCTTTATTTTAACCCCAGTGCATCTTCCCCATCACAAAGCAATGTGAAAAACAAACGATAACTCCATAAATCATTTGATGGATAATCCATACTGGAGTAGGGCCATTTTAGTTGACAAAGACATAGTGATTCATTAGTAATAAGATCAAACGTTTTGAAATGGCAATTTGTAAAATGTACTGCGGATAAATAGTAGTGAGTCGTTGCCGCCAATGTTAGTTTCCAATCCATACTAGTGCAAACATTTGAGCATTATTCGTATACGTTTCTAAAGGGATGAGTCTATAATCGCGCCACCAGATACTTCGAAGCTGTGCGCATCACTTGGCAAAGATCTAAATCGCAATTCGGGCGTTTCGTAAGTGGGCAAGGTTTCTTATTCAAACCCGTAATCAATCAAATTAGCTAAGTACCGCATGCATGTACATTCTCCCTATGCGTAGTTCAACTTTTGGCGTTTTGCTATTTTTAAATTATACGAAAACAAGACACGTCGCATTTTCGAAGAGTGGCACTTTCACTTTGAAGATGGATGCAAAATCTTGATACTACTTATGTGTTTTGGAACAGCTTTAGCTCAAGAATGGTGCAAAAAGTTTAAAAGCTAACCATTCGATACTGTCCCTTTTCCTTTGAGCTCAGAAAAACTATTTCAGTCACAATTACCATTCAGTCAAACTTTTTAATTCCCTCAACTAAACTTTCTGAAACTTTTGTATGCACCTGCTGACAAGTTTATTTCCACTGTGCAAGGAGAGAACACAGTTGTCAGGTAAATAGAGCTGCATTGCATGCATGTATGGCGTGAGTTTCAATTTTAATCTACGCAACGTAGTTAGATGTTGCATCGGTCAGTCTTGTCTAACAATGTACATGTCGTACGATTTTCTCTACACCATCTAAAAAAGCTAAACTTAAATTCATTGCAAAAGGGGAAGCATTTTCGATTGTGCCTATTGCAAATACCAAGCGTTTGAACTACTTCCTTTGTCTTATCTCACGTATTCTGCAAACAAGGATGGCCAAGAGTATAGCCCCTATAACAGAGTCTAGTCGCGATGTACAAGCGACCTTATTAGCCACATACGCACACATTCTCTCTTTCAAAACTCAAAAATAAACAATGTATCAAAAAAGTGCGCAAACCCGGAATCGAACCGGGGGCCCAACGATGGCAACGTTGGATTTTACCACTAAACCATTTGCGCTTGTTCGTTACATTTTGGAATTTTTATTAAACCTCATCCTTTAGATTTTAATCACGTTTTTAATTGACAATCAAGGGGATATCTTCAAGAAAATGACATGTCTGATCACAGTTGCTCTTCTAAGTTTATGATGGAACTACTGGTAATACACGGGTGACATTTCCTTGTTTTCATGTGTCTTGTTTTTTACATTCACTTGATTAATCTCTTTATACATTTTGGTCCAAATATGGAACAAATATTTGAGTTTGTTATGTACCAGGCACTTGCCACTTAATGTCCAAGAGAGCCCACGAGAAGCAATCATTAACGTTATCGATAGAATGTTGAATAGCTTTGAGCTTCGCCGAGAGTCTCTTGATACTGGTACCAAGACACCTACGCACCATGCTCGCTTTCTGTCCTGACCAATTTTCCTGACGGTAATTCCACTGATCGAGTAATGCGATTCGAAGGAGTTGTTTATCCTCACCACTCTAACTCTCTTGTGTATCAGAACCATTTACCAGGAGTTAAAGTGTAACGCATGTTTAAGTAGGGAGTAGATGCGCACAAGACCTTTTCTCAATTCTCTGAGGACTTGCAAATTTGCAACCATTTTTTTCTTGTCTCGTCAAATTATACAGACCATATTTCACGCTGAAGAGTACCTCTGAAGATACCCATTACACTATCACTGCTTAGAAGCTTAGCATGAGAGCATATTAAAACAGTTTTCGTGCAACCCATACATGCTGATATTAAACACAATAAGGAATTTAAAACAAAGGTAGTACAAGAACGCATTGTCGGCTCCAAAACTTTGTGGTGTAGCAAGACGAGCAATACCTTTTCCTATTGACTTTGAAATCACCGAAAGCTCAAACAAGAGTGTAAAAAAACAAGGCATTTCTAAATTGTTAAAAGCGGTCATTGCAGATGTGGTACTATACACAAGCTGTTACACCCACGAACAAAATTCAAACAATACACTACTTGTGGAGACCGTATATATCTTTGAACGTTTAGGATATACTGCTGTGTGTACAAATTTCTCAAGATTTGTTGTGGGTGACCTTGAAAACATTGTCCTAGATCAAGCTTCGCTTCCCCAACTTCCTTATCCTTGTACATTGGTGGTGTTACTAAATTCATAAAACCAGTCTCTCCGCTTCAAGTTGAGTTAAGCCTCTATTTTTAACCGCCTGGGCTTGTTACAAACGATGTCGAAGTTTACGTTGAGCCAAGAGAAAAAACAACTCCAAAGAAAGTGATATCTTTGAAGAATACCCCAGAGACCTTGCTACACAGAGTGATGTGAACTGAGGGACCAACTTGTCACACTGAGTGATGCGTGTTGAGAGAGTTGTTCTCACAAGACGCGACGCGACAGAGGTCCACATATATAGAAGCACCTATTATTCGGAATTGGCCCTTTTTTGGAGGAGCTCAGAAGAACTTCCGCTCAACACTCTGGTACCACACCTCATGTCAGCCCTTCATCCACTCCATTTGCCACGATAAGAACATGGACTGGATTTTGGGTTATTCAAGACCATGCGGAATCGGGATCTGTATTCTAAAAGTTCCCTAATGATGCACTCGACATGAGAAGAAAATCGTTTGGTTTCTGACACCCAACCGATGGTAAGAGTGTCTCCACCTGAGTCTCACGTTCAATCTATTTGCAAGGTGGTCAACAAATTAGAGGCTGAATTAGCAATACAAAGAAAAAAGTAACCCTGATGGTAGTCCCTGCAAAGTGAATAACCATTTCGATTTCAGCTGATAGCCGTGGTATCTCTTCACTCGAGACATCTCACCATTTCTTTTGTATACACCCCGTCATTGGCCAGTTGAGCACATGCCATTTGATCTTGTGCCATGAACTCACGAACATTACATCCTCGCTTCGCAATCAATTTGAAAGATTCATGAGCGACAAAAACTCCATCATGTGATGAGCAAATCTTTTTAAAGTTAAGAAGGTGGGGATTTCGTCAACAGTTTCTTGTCTCGGAAAATTTCTTCCCGATTTGATCGTGATATTCGCATTCAGAGACAAGCCTTTAGTTCTATAAGGAGGGACGACTCGACTCTAAAGGAGTTTCTCCCCTAGTTGATGATGATATTCTTGCACACTCTCGCATTCAACAGAGGTGTCGTCAATTGATCAATAGAGAGTAAATCTCAGTGAATCATAATAATATTATGCATTAACAATTCAAGGAAGACTGGGTAAATCTGACTTGCGCGAAGGGGCAAAAATGGAATCCAATGTTGGGCAGGGCAGTCGAAGCATTCCCCATTTCATAAAAAATAACCACTTTTGTTTTTTATGATCTACTCTAAAACCTCAATCGAAGTTGCGTCTACACAGCTATACAAGGTAAATTTTTTAATTTCATTTATCTATACTTTTACTTTGAGTCCTTTTTTTGGCAGACTGACAAACCCTTTATTGTTCTTAGTGTACTCATTGGTAACAAAGTCAAACAAGTATCTTGACATTTTTGGTTTATTGTATGGTACCAAATGACTGGCATTGAAAACATTTATAAAAGTTATGTCTCTGTCTTGCAAAACCCATCCAGCTTTCTTGTCCTCAACAATCCAGTCGCTCTTGTTATCGACATCATCAAACCCGGTTGCACCATTCCAAGTCAAGTTTGACAAGTACTTCAATACACCATTCGTGTTACATATAATGTCAAGATCCCCATTATACAAAACTATTGGGATTTGCGAAACAATACCTGGTAAAAGCTCTTTGGCTGGTGGTGAATTGGCGGCAGTGAAGGAGTTTTGCACAATAGTGCTACATTCTGAAAAATTGACCGCGTTCTCCACATTCAAGTCATGTTGAATTTCTGTACTATTGAGATATGGTGTAGTAATATCTGACACTGGTGGATAAGATGAACCGCAAGATGGATATGAGTCACGTAGTTGATAATCGTAGATATTCACACATTGTTCATCAGTTGGGGCTGAGTCATTTTTTGTAGCTTCTAAAATGATAGGCAATATCGATCGACAAGAAAAGGCATAATTTTCGTTTGGACTTGCTGCTTTGCCATCGACGACATCTTGACATGCTTGTTGAGCGTCATTTATATCACCCCACTTTGGATTTGAATCACTAATCAAGGACTTTTCTTTAAACCAGTCGATGTAAGACAAACTCTGCTCGTCTGGTGATACCAACCCATTACCAATAAGCAATCCTTTCAATTTGTATTCTGCCTCCCCATCGGTTAGGTTGTCGTTTCTCTTGAGTATTGCATCGGCAACGTACGGAATGTACTGACCACCATAAGATTCACCGGCTATATAAATATCATTTTCAAGGTCATCTGGAAACAATGCAAAATACTTTTCCAAGAACCTCATAAAATAAACCTGAACTTGGTACAAGTTACGGATTAACTCGCCATCGCTGTATCCAACCATGGGTGGTTGATCGACATAAACCATGTCGGAAATCTTATGCCATGAGGCTTCATTTACGATAATATCTCTTTGTTCGTTTAATTTGAATGGACCATTTTCAGCAAATACCGCTTGAAGTGAGGAGCAACCAGGACCCCCTTGAAGCCAAAAAGTGGTACGATTCTTGTTTTCTGATATCTTTTCAGAATCAACAACTTTCCAGAAAAAGTAGTCGGTATTGTTTTCGGCAAAAAGTTCCAATTGCCCAGCGTATTGTATTGGTTTGGCATAATCTGAGGGCAAATCGTCCCATCCTGGTAATGGTGAAACTAGATATTCTTTTGGATCATTTGAGTCTCCACGTTTGAATGGGATGGCTGCCGTGAGCACGGCCAATATTGGTAAAAGTAGGGTGAAATGAAGCATGTCTAAAGTAAAAAAGTCGTGAAGAATTGGGAAATGATGCAAATGACTGGGGGTAGATAGCCCATTAAGTATCAAATGTCATTGTCGATGAGTGGGATGAACGTCACATGTGGATAAAAATTCAACAACGTCATGCTTTTATTTACCCTATTGTTGACCTCATAAGAACAATAAAAGGGAAGTCAAAAGAAAACGTTTAAGTATTGAATGTTGTTGAAACAAATGACAAGAAAAAAAATACTCTTTGCAATTGCATATTGTTGTTCCTTAATTCTGACGCGCTCCACATTTGTTTGTGCAACCTGAATGAGAACAATGCCCAATGCAAGATTTGTTTATTTACTAACAAATTGTAAAAGATCTAAGAATAGGAACCAACATCAAAGAGGCGCAATGACTCTACAGTGTTAAATAGGTACCCAATAGTTTGGTTTGAACAACCAGTTTAATAGATATGAGATTGATACCTCTTCGACCATGCACAAAGTATAATTTTTTGGCGTTGCATTCTCTGTACTCACATTCTGAAACAGAAAATTCTCTCAGCTCCTTTACCATGACGTAACCTTGCATTGATTGACAGTTTCCAGGTGAAGCAAACGTCCCTTGATTGCTGTATCACACAGAGGAGGATTTCACCTGCCACATGAACAATAGTAAATAAAATGCTTTTCTTTTCAACACACTCGATAGACAAGACGTTGTTTGGATATGCTTGGTTTGGAAACACCCACAAAGTCGGCGTGTTATTGCTCTACGTGTGAGCTGTATCGCGCTTTTGTCGTAACTCAAGGGCGACACGATACAAATGAAGCTAACCCTTGTATCACCATTTATTTCATGTGTAAATTCATTTCCTTTGTGTTTATATCTATATTCCCTTAGCTTGAGAACACAGTAACGTGGTCTATGTTGTCACCTGACACAATTTTTTTTCTTTTTTTTTTTTTTTTCTCTTGATCATTTTACACGCTTCTATTCAGATTATTCTCCTCACGCAACGGTTGACCGTTTGGCTGCAAAAAAAAAGAGCGAGAATTTTTTCAAAGTTGGGCCAATGCGTCCGTTGAACCTTCCAAGAATACACTTCCCCTCATAGTTGATGAGAGGGTATACAGTTGGATTCGAACACAAAACATGCCGAGTAAACCCAAAAAAAGGAAATACCTTCTCATTGTTCGGCAAAAAGCACCACTGAGCCAGAGCACTTTGCTCATGCTATATAGAATTTGCCAGCTCAATATATCTTGTCGGGGAAAATTTTCGAGGCTTCGCCTCGAATAAAAAGAATCGAGCTACAGAAATAAGGTTATATAAAAGGGTAACAGTTCCAAGGTTCTCCCCTCTCTCTTCTCCTCCCTCCTCCCTCCTCCTTTCCTACATCTACCTACACCCCCAACCCCTTCTCAGCTAGGGGGAACGAGCCTCTAGCAAGTACCCGAAGGGAAAAAAATACTTGCATAAAGGCTCGAGCATGAACAGCTCATCACAGGGCTGATGACATTAGAAGAGAACTTCTGCTGTCAAAGCCAAATGATGGAGTTGCCAGTAATGAAGAAAGAGAAAAAAAAGTGGCGGGAATTGGAAAATTTTCTCAACAATAATTTTTTTCCTCAATATTCTTGCCAAAAAACAAAAAATAAAAGGTGAACGCGAAAACATCTAAAAACAAAAACAAACACACAAAACACGATGCAACTTTTTGATTCTTCGATGTCGGCTCTTCCTATCATACCGAAGCAGAATTCGGTAAGCGTTGGATTGTTCACCCACTAATAGGGAACGTGAGCTGGGTTTAGACCGTCGTGAGACAGGTTAGTTTTACCCTACTGATGAATGTTATCGCAATAGTAATTGAACTTAGTACGAGAGGAACCGTTCATTCAGATAATTGGTTTTTGCGGCTGTCTGATCAGGCAACGCCGCGAAGCTACCATCTGCTGGATTATGGCTGAACGCCTCTAAGTCAGAATCCATGCTAGAAAGCGATGATTTTTGCCCTGCACATTTTAGATGGATAAGAATAAGACTTTTTAGTCGCTAGACCATAGCAGGCTGGCAACGGTGCGCTTAGCGGAAAGGCTTTGTGTGCTTGCCGGCGAATAGCAATGTCGACATGCGCGGGGATAAATCCTTTGTATACGACTTAGATGTACAACGGAGTATTGTAAGCAGTAGAGTAGCCTTGTTGTTACGATCTGCTGAGATTAAGCTTCAGTTGTCTGATTTGTCTACGAGTTTGCGGGCGAGAGCTTGCGAGTTTGTAGACGTTTTATGTGGGGGAGTGCCGGGTAAGCGTTGCCAGGGTTGAGTGGGAGGAGGTTGTAGGAGGTTGTGGTTTTTCAATGGAAGAGTGCCGGGTAAATTGATAGAGGACCATGGCGATGTCTTGTTAGATATATATGCCATACCAAAATTCAACAGGGGGGTAAGCCATAATGATAAAGATAGATAAAATACACCTGGCATGCTTTCTTTAGCTATGCCATAACATAAATGAACCTTAGGGGTATTCCATCACATATCATGTAAGAGCATCGGGGTTTTTTCCCAGGTGGTCAAAGTGCAAAGTACACTGTAGTAGATAGACTTAGTTATGCCATATCAATAAAAACGAATAGTACACCTACCTCATGTGCTCGTGCTCCCTTATGATACACCATAACATAAATCAACTTAAGTATGCCATACCAAGTAAATCCATATGCTTCTCTCACATGCTTACGACTCTGAGCATCCACCTTTTTGTTTTCA